>NC_092814.1:376379190-376986305 GCF_023375885.2 Dermacentor andersoni | reverse complement strand
GCCCCAAAACACTCCCCTGGGGAACACCGGATGTAACGCTGAGCATCGTAGATACACTAGATTTGATTTCAACACACTGCTCTTTATTAGTTAAATATGCCTCAACCCATTTGATAAGATAAAGCGGCAATCCTAGGTGATTTAATTTTAGAAGTAATTTGCTGTGCGGAACCTTATCAAGCGCTTTAGAAAAGTCTAGCAGAAGTATATCAATTTGCCCAGAACGATCTAGAGCTGCTAAAATATCGGGAATAGTTGTTACCAATTGTGTCGTCTTGGACATTCCCTTCCGAAAGCCGTGTTGGCCAGGACATAAGACATTATTATCTACTAAGAAGCACTGCATATTGTGAGCCACAGTATTCTCTAGTAACTTGCAACAAATAGATATTAAAAAATCGGTCTATAATTAGAAATTATTGACCTATCTCTTTTTTTAAGGATGGGGATAGCACGTGCAATTTTCCAATCGTCCGGAAGTTCGCAACTATATACGCAAGGATGCATTAAACACCTTTGCCAAGAAATCGCTTATCTGTATGGAATAGCGCTGTAAATATGTATTTGGGATTTTATCTGGTCCTATACTCTTTTTAGTGCTCAACTTCCTTAACATAATTAAGACACCTTCCCGTGTGACGACAGAATTGTCCATATCGTCAGGCATAGCGGGTGGGGTACATAAGCACTTGACGGAGAGAAAGCGCACTGAAAATATATATTAAAAGCCTGCAATAATATAAAGCCGTCCGTTTCGATTTTCCCATTCGGTTTAATTTTCTTCACAGTTTCATTGCCCTGACCCAGAAATCTCCAAAATTTATCAGGATCATCTCTAATGAATGCAGGGAGAGTGACTTGACAGTAATATGTCCGCGCTTCATATAGTTTAGTGGCCAAATTTCTTTTCTGTTCATTAAAGGTCTCGGGTGATACGTCAATACGCTTTCTAAGTCACTTGAGTCTACGTTCAATATGAATAGCATCTCTAGAGATCCATGGATTTCTACGGTTCTTACGTACCTTCCGGAATGGGACATACTGTTCAATGGAGAATATGACCGCCTTTTTAAATTGTGCCCACAAGGTATGGACGTCATCATGCGTACTCTGGTTTAGTGCACTGTCTAAGTAATCTGTGATTGATGTATCATCAGTGCGGTCAAAGTCATTAATGCAGACTGAATGAGTACTCAAATTCCCTGCAGACGTTCGATAAGCCCAAGAAAGAAACAATAAGCTGTGATCTGACGCACCATATTCAGTACAAACAACATCATTTAATAACATATCACTTACAAAGAATAAGTCCAAGACAGCACTGTTGCGCGTAGGTTCACAGACAATTTGATCGAGGTTCAGAGCTAACATTGTGTCTAAAATGACATCATTCGATTTAGATTGCCCGTAAACTAATTTCTCCCATTTAATAGCTGGAACGTTGAAATCTCCTGTAATAATTACGTGTCGTTGGTGGTTTAGAAGAAGATGGTTGTAAAGTTGTTCAAGAAATGATTCTGACATTTCAGGGGCATTATAAACAACACAAAGCATAAATGGGACAGCACTAACAGTGACGCTCAGAAACAGGCTTTCTTGATCAGGAATCTGGTTTATCAAACATACATCAATACCGCGTTTAGAAATTACAGCAACTCCTCCGCCACCTGTGCCTCGATCACGCCTGTGTATCTGATAGCCGGGCGGAATAACTTCAGCATCGCGTACGCCATCATGCAACGACGTCGCAGTGATAGCCACCACATTAGGGTCGTAAGTCAGAAGCAATATTTCTAGTTTTCCCACTTTGTTCACAATGCTTCTGGTGTTAAAAGAGAGCACACGAAAATTCGCATGTGTAGACCGTGAAAGCTACGCTCTTTGTGTAGGATCTTTCCCGGATCGAACAGCAACCCGTGTGTTCGAAAAGTCATCCATGCCAGGGGCGTAGCCAGGGGGAGGGGGGGGGGGCTTATGGGGCTTCAGCCCCCCTCCCTCCCCGAAATTTTCTCGTGCTGTCATGGACCGCCGACAAAAACAACCCCCGGCGCTGGAAATCACTCTGGATTTCGTCTAGAATGTATTTTTCACGCTCGAAAAGACATTTCGGCGCGAAGATTGTGAACTCGGGCTGGATTTCGTGGTAACGCTCATGCACTTGTAGTCACATAACACAAAGCGCCCCATCCGAGCACAAAGCTTCAAGGGCGTTTTGATGGCGAGTGGACTCGTCACGGCATCATGCGGATGCCGCGGAATCTACTAAGAGCAGGGATTTCAATTCCGAAACTTCATGGGTATAAAGATCACAAACTTTTGATGCGAAAGGTGCACTGACATTTCCAAAGTCGTGCTTTAGATTTTATTAATTATTGAATTATGGTGTTTTACGTGCCAAAACCACTTTCTGATTATGAGGCAAGCCGTAGTGGAGGACTCCGGAAATTTCGACCACCTGGGGTTCCTTAACGTGCACCTAAATCTAAGTACACGGGTGTTTTTTTTTCTTCATTTTCAATTCCGGATTTTCGTGGGTTTATTGTTTCAGAAACATTTGACGCCAAAGGTGCATTGACTTTTCTAAAGTCATACATCGAACCATACAACGAGACAAGCCAAATCAACGCACTATCAGACAAGTTGACAAAGCATGCAGCGAGGTATGATGAGACGAAGCGTTGTGATGATTTATTTGTGCCGTTATGTCACAGAAAAGAATATAAAAATTTCTTCACCTGCGCCAAAGCCTCCATGTCGAGGCACTATATAAAGCCAGCAAAGGTAACTAAGTTCTTATTTATTTTTTCTACTTTGACTTTTATTCACGAGGACACATTGAGCCTCTTCAATTTTCTTGTTCTCACTAATCGCGGGCTGCCAGAGCCAGCCAGAGGTCATGCGTTTTTGACGTGTTGTCCTGACAACCACGCGGCGCACTTCGGTGCGCGATCGTTTTTCTCTGGCCGAGTGGATTTCGGCCTTACAGAGTTTTTTACGCGTTCTGGCTAGCAGACGTCTACGGAAAGTATTTTATCTCGCTAGTGTAGGATAAAAAGCAGCATGCATATGGTTCTTTGTGGACCAAGCGTCTCACGTTTTCTTCGATTTCCTTGGGTAGCATTAGGTGCCCCAAGTAGGCATTCGATTGTGGCCAACATGCTTTCTTTGCGTTTTTTATTTCGGTGCCCCCTCCCCCTACCCACCACACACACACACAGAAATAGACATTGTTGCGGCGCAGTGAATTGTCGCATGCTTAAAGTTCGGTTTTGTTACTACTTTTGCGAAAAGTAATGGGCCATGGCACTCTTCACTTGCCGGATACTCTTATTATATTATTGCGATAGCAATTATATGGACACTCAAGGTGCATTCCTGTCGTCGCCGTCATGTTCCGTATGAAGTCTAAGGGCGATAATATCGTCACCTCGCGCCGCATGCTTTATGTGCGAGTGAAAGCGTCGATGGTGGGGGGGGGGGGGAGTGGTATGGGGTGAGCCGACGATGGTGGGTCAGTCTCGTGTGCGCAACGGAGAAAAGCGGGGACGTAGCGCGCCGCATCGGAGCGAGTGGAGGGAGGTGGGGTGGGAACTTGGGATTCTGTAATCTGTGAATCTGATTACGCAACATGTTTATTTGCCTTGTTTGACGCACTACAGGGTGTTTCAGCGAACTTTAGCCAGAGTTTAAAAATATGCCGATGCACTTTAAGACGACGCGACTAAATGCATTTTGGTCTCTTTGTGTGCAGTGTGTCATGATATTTCTGTATTTTGTTTAATGTGATAAATAGTGAAGATTAATTAACCTATTTTTGAAGCAGCGAAGCTAAGGAAAAAAATTCAAATTAGGAAGTTGCAGAGCAGTTTGCAAAACGTTCGAATAGACATTTTCTGTCTTTCTATTAGGCATTAGTGTTTTCCAGCTTGCTGCGGATACCCGCGACATAAAAAAAAATACACAACGTGACATGCCCGCTTCCGTGTCATGATTTCACTGCTCCCAAGCATTCTGCGCACAAACAGCCATAGGTACACTGCCGCTTAAGAAGCGATAGGGCAGCGACACAAGCGTTGGTTGTTCAATTTAAGCTAACAACCGTTATCGCTTGCGCTGCGTAAGGCGATTGACGGACGTGGTGGTGGTGGTAGGTGGTAGATCCAGACAGCGATAAACAAACTATCGTGCATCGGCTGTTAGAGCGCGATCGATTTCGGAATACCTTTTTCCAATGAGGAAAAAGCAGACATGATCCTTGTCCTAGGAGCTGCAAGCGGACAGAGACGGCAGGCTGCAAGAATATTTCAAAGCTGGCAGCGGGGTATACGCGACCGAGCCCGATGACAATATTCAACACCTACGAGTCGCTGAAGCAAGCCGGCAGCTTCACAAGAGAGAGGCAGAGAGCTTCACTCATAGCTAAGGAGGTTCGCTGCAAGCGGACAGAGACGGCAGGCTGCAAGAATATTTCAAAGCTGGCAGCGGGGTATACGCGACCGAGCCCGATGACAATATTCAACACCTACGAGTCGCTGAAGCAAGCCGGCAGCTTCACAAGAGAGAGGCAGAGAGCTTCACTCATAGCTAAGGAGGTTCGCTCCAATTTTTCGTCTTTCATTGCGGCTAATCTACACGCTAGCACGCGTAGCGTGACCGCACAGCTCGGTCTGTCCAACTCAGCTGCCTGGATGATTTTCAAGACAGCTGGACTGCACCCTTATCACCTGCAGTTGAATGAATGCCTGGAGTCGAGAAATCTCCAAAAGACATTCGACGATTGGATTTTGATTCAGGAGGAGCAGAATTCTGACTTTCTCACCAATGTTTCCGGACTGAAGAGGCGAACTTTTCCCGAAATTTCCAAGTAAATATCCACAACGCACACTATTGGAGTGAGCAAAATCCCCACTGGCTAGGAATATCCCGCCACCCATATCAGTGGTTTTTTAATGTTTGGTGCGGAATATATGACAGCAGAATCATTGGCCCAGTGTTTTTTAACAATGCTCTGACTAGAAATCGGTATGTAAGTGAGTTCTTCAAAGGGCCGGTTGAAGACTTCTGCTGCAGCATGCCACTAGCCCGGCTTGATGCAATGTGGTATCAGCGCGACGGGGCCCCAGCCCACACCTGCAGTCAAGCACTGCTTGATGCTACCTTCCCAGGGCAGTGGATAGGGAGAAACGGACCTGTCCTGTGGCTAGCAAGGTCACCCGGCCTCAACCCTCTTGACGTTTTCTTGTGTGGCTATATTAAGAATCACGTATACACGACGGCAATGACGACTCCAGAAGCCTTGCAAGAGAAGATAATGGAAGTCTGCCACATCCTTTCACCGACGGTGCTCAAGGAAGCGACAGCAAGCCTTCCCAAAAGATTCCAGTGTTGTATCGCTGCAGAAGGTGACCTCTTCGAACACTTGCTGGGAAAGCGCATGAAAAATAAACGCAAATTCAGTGAAAGGCGGCGTTTGGTCATTTAAGATACTCTTACTCTACTGTTTTCAACCTTCTGAAAACGGAGTTTTCTTATTTAGGGGTGTTTAATTTTTTGCAGCTATGCGAAGTGACGGCCTTGTTGCTTCCGGAAGCACAAGCGATAACCGCTTCGTTTGCTTATCGCTATAACGAACTGTCGCGTGGGGAGCAGATCTCTGGCGTAAATGGCACAGCCAACGCCTACGTCGCTACCCTGTCGCCTTTTAATCGGCAGCGCGCCTATGGCTGTTTGTGGGTGGAACATTTGGGAAGAGTGCAATCACGACGTGCAAGCCTGCATGTCACGTGGTGTTTCGTATTCCGCGGGCGTCATCAGTAAGCTAAAATACCCTAATACTAAATGAATAGAAAGACAGAAACTGTTTATTCGGACGTTTTGAAAAACACTCTGCAACTTTCTAATTGAAATTTTTTTCCTAGCTTCGTTACTTCAGAAGTTGGTTAATTAAACTTGACTAAAAATATAATTCAGCAAAAAAAAAAAAAATAGCGTGACGCAATACATACAAAAGCAAGCAACATGCATTTGGTCGCGTCGCCTTAGAGTGCATCGGAATATCTTTAAACTATGGCTAAAGTTAGCTGAGACACCCTGTATGCAGTGACTTTTGCTTAGATACGTAGATTTATTGGAGACTTATACGTATATTTAAATATCTTGTTGCGAGGTTTTGTGGATACATGCAGTGAACTTTGTTTTCAGTGACACTTTCTTGCCCTTTATCAAGCTTTATTTGTGTATTCTATCGTATCTGCGCATTTCTAGTGTATATTTTGCAGAACTCCTGCTTTTTATATTTGATCTCTGTTGCGACTATAATTTCGGTGGAATTACAGTACACGACTGGTGACAGCTGCTCCTGCGCAAAACATTGAAACGAAGGACAGCGTCATTGAGATTTTTCCCTGGCCGTTGCATATGTACAAAAATGCGAACAAGGTTTTCAATGACAAAGTTTAATTAAAATATTTGCCCTCAAGTCGTTCATTTCACGGCCTTTACATTTATCATATCAGCGGCATGCACTGCTTTGCTGATTTCGAACTGATATAGTTCTAAAGTTCGTACGTGATATTTTCTTTGCTTATTAAATAGATAAAAAGCGTGGAAGCATTTATATCTGTTAATGGCACAATTTTTGGGACATACCTGTATATTCCTTAATGAAAAATTACATATTTCATTTGTCAGTGCGCAGCGTCCAAGAATTGGTCTGCAGCATCTTTGGCAATGGCAATGCAGTTATTATTCGTGTGTTTGATCCCTGGACAAATTCTGTAAGGAGCAGGCCGAGCTCCAACGTGAGCACCTCCCCCCCCCCCCCCCCCCCCCCGAACGAAATTACTGGCTACGCCACTGTCCCATGCGTAGAATTGGGAATCGATGCGAAGTTTATCGTTCACCAGTGCGACCTTCTTGCCATGTTCTTCTTCAACTTTGGCGCTTTGCCATAACAGTTTTCGTTTTCTTACTGTATCAACAGAGAAGTCATTTTTCACGGAAATCTGCGTTCTCTTAAGCTTTTTGCAGTTGTGTAGCACTTTTTGTTTTTCGATATAATTTTGAAAAAACAGGATAACAGGTCGCTTTCCAAGATGATTTCCCAGGCGATGTATCCTAGCAATAGGTAAAAACTTTACGCCAAACCTATCCTCGAACACCTCCTTGATTACTTTATGTCGCAGATCAGCCTCAGTTTCATTTGCTCGGTCATCTATGCCGAAAACCACAAAATTAGACCTCCGACTCCGACCTTCCAGCTCTCCAAGTTTAGCCAAGTTTTGCTGAAGTTTTTCAACCGAATTGCCAAGGATTTCACAATTGTCTACTTTTAGTGCTATTTCTCTGACATTTGTTTCTAGGTGGGCCATTGTCGTCGAGAAGGAATCGACACTTTTTTTCGGCGTCTACCAACCGCTTTTTAAGCTCTGCCAGGTAATTGCTAATAGCCTTCTAGCTCTGTATCAGCGTCTGGAGCATATCAGCATAGTTGGACCCGGATTCAATTCTACACCGCCACAAAGTAACAATTTGCACACATGGTAACGCTCCTAGGCTAATGCAATCAAAGTCCGTGGGCACGGCACAACAACAACCCCTCTTTAATCACTGCGGTATGAGTGTACACAACTAGCCTGGAACAAGAATACGGGACCCATATTTAACGCTCCGCTTCCTGCGTTTTCTTCGAGCCACTGAAAAATCCATGTTGGAGCTGCTCTTTTATACGTTCGGGACTGGCCGATGGGATGCATGCGCTGCCGATATCTTGTAGAAAACCTGACGTCCAACTGATTGCCAGATGGGCGAAGTTGCCGCTTGTTCCCCAAGCACGCGCAGCACAGGTATGATTCGGCGATGTCCAAGGAGCAGTGACAATCGGTAGCAAAGCCACCTGGAACAAGAATACGGGACTCATGGTTAACGCTCCGCTTCCTGCGTTTTCGCCGAGCCCACTCAGACGCCCACTCAGACGATATCACACGCTTTTCTCGGTCGGTGCGCTTCACTCAAGCCCAGGGCTAATTTTCAAGGCATATCTTGGCGGAGTGCACGTGGAGTAGGGCTCATGAAAGGCTACGGGGTCTTGAGTGAAGGAAGGCCCATGCCCTCGACTTGGCTGAGTCGACGAGAAGCGTTAAGTGAAGGTCTGTTTAGGAATGCAGGGGAAACCCTCCCTGAGCCAGTTGAGGGTGAAACAGGGGCGGAGTCACTGCGCACCGCGCTCAAGCAGCAGCGTGGTACTCCTATTTTTTTTTATTTGCATCACTATCTTCGCGATCGGCTCACATTTTGACGTAGGCTAACGTGTTAATTGGTTCTGAGTAATTTCAGGGATGTAATATGTCTAAACCACGATCCCATTACGAGGTACGCCGTTATGCGTGAAAATTGTCCGTGGCGCAATGGTTACTGTATGGGGTTTCTGTGCCAGAGGTCCTCGGTTCGAATGGGGCAGTTGGACAATTTTACTGATTTATTATAGCGAAGCACACTTTGCGAACCACGCAAAGTGTGCTTCCTTACAGGTTGTAATCCTTACAGATTCCCGCGCTGCCCTTAACAGAGCACACACAGAAGTGACGCTGATCGCCCAGTTGTGCGGAGCATCATTGTTTTTGCGAGCAGGATTACATCTCGTGGATTCCATTTTGTTGGCCAGTGGATACCTTTGCACGCAGGCATCGCCGAAAACAAAGAGGCCAACCGATTCGCTTCCGCTTGTGCTCGCAACGAATCTGATTGTCCGGAAATTTTGTGCACGCTTGACAACGCTCGTCTGTTGATTCATCGATGCTTCCTTAAGTAGCATCCAGACCAGCATGTTAGAAAATGATCCCTCCCTCTCTTGCTCAATTCAAAGGTTGACTCTGTCCTGTTGTCTGAACGCTTATACCGTCAAGGACGCGTAGACAGTCCGTCGTGTGCTTCTTGTGATTCCAGCGAAACACTTGAGCACCTCATACTAGAGTGTCCTGCTTTCTTTGCGCAGCGCCACATCGCTACTAAGGCACTATAGTTTACTTTGCCCGCAGTGTATGACACTTGATGATTGCCTGTATCGGAGTAGTATCCCTTCCTGAAGCCAGCCTGTTCCCGTGGTTGACTAAAGTCCAGTGCTGCCCTTATTCTACTGGAGATTATTTTGGTAAATATTTTATATAATAGTGGGAGTAAGCTAATAGGCCCATAATTTTTCAATTCTTTAATGTCTCTCTTTTTATGGATGACTATAATGCTTGCATTTTTACAGTTTTCTGATATCTTTGCAGTCGATAGACCCTTCATATAAAGAGCCACCTGTTTTCCAAGCATTATGTTTCCTCCATCTTTGATTAAATCGACCGTTATTCCATCTTCTGCTTCCGCTCTTCCTCGTTTCATGTCTTGCAAGGCCCTTCTGACCTCATCGCTAGTTATAGGAGGAGTTTCTGTGTCCTGTTCATTACTGTTTCTAATGGAGGTATCCTGACTCCTCTGGGTACTGTGCTGGTCAGTACAGAATTCTTCCGCTTCTTTTACAATATCTTCGAGATTGCTGATGATATTACCCTACTTATCTTTCAGTGCATACATCTTGGTTTGTCCTAGGCCAAGTTTCTTTCTTATTGATTTAAGGCTGCGTCTATTTTTTACGGATTCTTCAGTCTTTCTAACGCTATAGTTTCAAATAACACTTATTTTCGCCTTGTTGATCAGTTTAACAGTTCTGCGAATTATATCTTATTTCTTGAGTTGGACACTGTCATTTTTTGTCGTTTATTTATCAGGTGCTTTGTTACTTGGGAGAGCTTGCCTACTGGTTGCCTTGGTGCCTTGCCTCTCACTTCAATTGCTGCCTCTGAAGCCAACCTAGTTACGGTTTCATTCATTACATATATGTCATCTTCATCTTTCTGTTCTAAGGCTGCATATTTGTTTGCGAGCACCAGCCTGAATTTATCTGGTTTTACTCTTACGGCCTCTAGGTTGACCTGTTTCATCTTGACCAATTTTACTTTTCTCTCTTTAAATTGAGGTGAATCCTAGCCCTCACTAACCCATGATCACTGCACTTAACCCTACCTATCACTTCTACATCGTGCACTATGCTGGGGTCAGCAGAAAGTATGAAATCAATTTCATTTCTTGTTTCACCATTAGGGCTTTTCCAGGTCCACTTTCTGTTGCTACGTTACCTGAAAAATATGTTTATGATTCTCAGCTTATTGCTTTCTGCATATTCTACCAGCATTTCTCCTCTAGCGTTTCCAGAATCGACGCCGTAGTTGCCAATTGCCTGTTCAACCACCTGCCTTCTCCCCACTTTTGCATTGAAGTCGCCCATTACTACCGTACACCGAGTTTGCACTTTTCTCATCCCTAATTCAACATGTTCATAAAACTGATTTACTTCCTCGTCGTCGTGAAAGGATGTTGGAGCGTGAGCTTTTACTACCTTTAATCTATACTTCTTATTAAGTTTGATTACGACTACAGCTACCCTCTAACTATTGCTGTAGAATTCTTCCATGTTGCCCGCTATATCCTTATGGATTAGGAATCGTACCCCATTTTGCTTGTTATCTGGCAGACCTCTATAGCAGAGGACATGGCCGTTATTGAGCAATGTATAAGCCTGATCAGTTCAAACCTCATTAAGGCCGATGACATGCCAAACAATGTCTGATAGTTCCTCAAAGAGTCCTGCTAAGCAAGCCTCACTCCAGAGGGTTCGGGTATTAAACGTTGCAAGGGTCAGTTTCCATTGGCAGCCTGTCCGGAACCAGATATTCTTAGCACCCTCTGCTGCGTTACATGTCTGACCGCCGCCTTGGTCAGGTGCTCCACTGCTGCTGGGCACTGAGGGCCATTGGGTAATTGAATGAACCATTTGGGAGGTGGTGGCCGAATACTGCACCAGGGAGACCAGTTCCTGTTCTGGTGATGGAGTGTCTTTACTGAAGCTTAGTGGGCCTTCCTAATTTGGTTGTACCTGGATTAGTATAGCCCCACTCGCTCACGGCATCTTTTGCCGGTGTCAGGTGTCATTCCAAGCCTGCAGATGCAGTGCACTGGAGGAGGTGAATTTCAAGCTCACCATCGTCAAATTAAAAATAAGAAACCTTACAATAGGATTCGAACTTCCAACTATGGCAACACAGCATTCCAGCTAGCTCAGTCAGATAATGCCGTAGACGGCAAGGCTACCTTATCGCCGACAAGTACAGCCCAGAGGGCCCTACGTGCCTAAAAACTTATTTATCCGCGATAGATGTGTTTTACTGATCGCGATGGGACACTCAATATATAATGATTTCTAAACGCTTCTGGCCTCGTAGTTCCGGAACCGGACGTGCGTAGACGGCCGTGAACTCGGCTAGGCAAACCCTACAGGCGTACCGACGACCTTTCACAGTGGCGAATACATGCTCGTGACCTACAGGAGTGCAAATCGAAACCCGTGAAAACTTATATCATATGCCAATGTAGAAGAAATAATTAAACGCAAACTACGACATTTTTTTTTAGTTGATGAAAATCTGTATGTGAACTGTGCAACTGTTGTTACGTTTTTTTTTCTTATTGTTTGCGTGCTACTGCAAACCTTCTCACCACTGTTTCTCTTCCTTTGGCGCTGTATTTTTTTTTTTTGGGGGGGGGGGGGTGGGGGCGGGGGGCTCTCATTAGAAAGTCAGCGCGAGGCATGTCTGTAGAGTCAGTTTAACTCCATTTAGTATATCTCAAAGGCCTGAAAGCATGCACGAATTATCCTCGGTATACGGGTTCTGATGATCGCGGCAGATGGCACGGCACAGTATTTCTCAATGGTTCTAACATCGTGGTTTCGGAGTCTCCAGTGCGCAAGCGGCCATGAACGCGGCTAGATACACGATATATTCTTGGCGGAATTGAGCAGCACTTAAAGGTAGTGCAGAAAAAAGATTACAATGGATGACATATCCAGTCATTAATCAGGTTATCGAGAAATCCGCAGAGTACAATAAGCCTCTCTATATGGCTTTCATAGATTACGAAAAGGCATCTTATTCAGTAGAGATACCAGCAGTCATAGAGGCATTACGTAATCAAGGAGTACCGAACGCTTACGTAAATACCTTGGAAAATATCTACAGAGATTCGACAGCTACTTCAATTCTACACAAGAAAAGCAGGAAGATACCTATAAAGAAAGGGGTCAGACAGGGGGGCACAATCTCTCGAATGCAATTCTCTGCTTGCTTGGAAGAAGTATTCAAGCTATTAAACTAGGAAGGCTTAAAAGTTTATCGTAGGGGCACGGCACCGCATCTGAGATGACGAATTCACCCAAGCTGCTTTTGCAGGCTACCTGTTCCTGGGCCCTTTGCTGTGGCCTGCTGAGTTCATTTCCACCGGATATTGGATTTCTGCTTCTGCCATGGCCATATGCCGCGCCACCGGCACCAATTTCGGACGGATTCAGCTACCGCGTCTGGCAACAAGGCACTGCTACGCTCTGCACTACCGGCGGCGGATATAAAAGCCATCGAGACATCGGCGGCTTCGGGCATGGCACCGCATCTGAGATGACGAATTCACCCAAGCTGCTTTTGCAGGTTAGTTACCTCGCCTGTGCTTCATGTGTGAAGACCAGCGATTACTTCTTGTTAAAGGTGTCGTGCCCTGTAGAGCTGCCAGATGTACTGAAACGAGCGCTGGCTACTTCATCTGATTTATGTTGTGTATTGCTGGAATTGTTGCTCATGCTTTCTGGCGATGTTGAGCCCAATCCTGGTCCAATGACCAAGGCTGAGGCGGATGCTCTTGCTGGTGTCGTAGATAGGATTTCTAAACTAGAGGAAGGACATGCAGCACTCGTTGCTGAACTCAAAAGCGCTAGAAAGGGGGAGACTGCTGCGCTAACAAAAGTAACCAAGCTTGAGCAAGGCAATGCTCTACTACATGCTGAACTTAAAAGTACTAAGGACGAGCTAGCAGCCGCTAAGAGCGAAATCGAACTTCTTAACGCAAGGGTAACGCCACTAGAAGCAAGCGCTCCGTCAGAGTGCTCGGCCGATTCAGCCATGGGAGCTGATCTTCTGCATGGTGTTTCTAATCAGCTCGTAATAATCACCTCTAGGTGCGATGACACGGAGAACAGGCTGCGACGATGTAACTTGCTTTTCTTTGGCATTCAAGATGACTCAACAGAGGATTGGGCAGCATCGGAGATGAAAATAATAAAGTTTTGCGCAGAAAAGCTGGACATAAACATAGCTGGTGCACAGTTGGAACGTGTACATCGACTAGGGAAATACAATGCAGACAAGCACCGGCCCCTCATAGCAAAGTTCACATTTTTTAAAGACAAAGAACAGGTACTTGCGGCTGCACGTAAGCTTAAAGGCTCATCATTTTTCATACGCGAAGACTTCTCGTTTTCCACTCGCCAAGCCAGAAGAAAACTGATAGAGTTTGCTAAGACGCAAAACAAACCGTATAGGCTATCTGTTGATAGGCTGCGTATTGGTACAACGACATATGTCTATGATATTGCAACACAAAATGTTGTGCAGTGGAATAGATAGCATGCGAGGCGCACGTGCACTCACGACCGTAAAGAATCGCGATCTTCTCCCATTATAACACCAATATCACTATCGTTTGCTAACATCCGAAGCCTAATATCAAAGCATGAAATGGTTTCTTCCTCCCTTGAAGATGCCGATTCTGACATAGTCATTCTCACCGAAATCTGGCTGCATCCAGATATTTCTGATAATGAATCATTTTTTGTCGCCAGCACTTACAATATCTATCGGCATGACCGCCTTGACAGGCGAGGTGGTGGCGTCATTCTTGAGATTAAAAAAATCATTACATCTTATTACGTTAACTCAGACTCAAATCTCGAGATTGTTTGGGCCGCCTGTCTAACCCGTTCTACAAAGGTACTCATTGGTGCCTGTTACCGTCCTCCTGATTCACTCCAAACCTTGGCCACCGACCTTCGTAACAGTATTACTACTGTAATTAAGGCCTGCCCAGCGGATATAATTTATCTATTAGGGGATTTTAATTTTCCGTACATCGACTGGGCAAAACTGACCGCTACCTGTCGAGTGTCATTAGATTTCATTAATTTAACCCTAGACTTCAACTTCAGCCAGACTGTCAACCAACCCACTCGCAGTCCCAACATCTTAGATTTAGTACTGACAACCAACCATGAAAAAGTTCAGCAAATAACATACTTGGATTGTTTTAGCGACCATAATCTACTCCAATTAACCCTTAACATTCCGTTACCATATACGGGTATAGTAAAAAAACAATTTGAAACTATAACAAGGGTGACTATACTACCATGAATGCTGACCTAGATTTTTTTTTTTCAAGAATGTACTTCTCCCTTCTTTTTACAGTAGAACGGTCGAGGAAAACTGGGTACTCTTTCGAGACAAATTACAGTCATTAGTAAACCAGTACCTCCCATTAATCAAAATATCCAATGATAAATGGAACCCATGGTTCACCTGCTTCCTTCGGCGTCTTCGAAAGAAAAAGAAACGCTTATACACTAGTGCTAAACGATTTGACACCCCATCGCCTTGGGAAAAATACAATCAATGTTTAAAAAACTACAACTCCGCTTTATCCGCTGCTAAAGATAAATATTTTTCACATGACCTTCCATCTCTTCTCAAATCCAACCCTAAAAAGTTCTGGCAAATTATCTGTACGAACCGCGACAGTAATCACATTTTTTGACATGATAGCGTCCATGTGCCCCTTCCAGACAATGAGTGTCCTCCATGCTTCAACACATATTTTTCATCTATATTTAGTACTGAAGATCACTCCACCCTACCTGACGTTACCGATTTAGACTATCAGTAATGACACCCATCGACATTACTATGGACGGCATTGTATCTCTTATAAACAATCTTAAGTTATCTAATTCTTGTGGCGTCGATGAGATTAATTCCAAAATACTAAAGAACACCGTTATGACTTCTAGCAAAATACTATATCACATTCTCAAACAGCCACTAACTTCAGGAGCGCTACCGTCAGATTGGAAGACTGCGAAAGTAGTTCCCATATTCAAAAATGGTGACAGATACTCATCAGATAACTACCGGCCAATTTCGCTCACGTGTATTTGTTGTAAAATGCTCGAGCATATAATAGCTTCCCACATATACAACCATCTGGAATCAAACAACTTTTTTTTTCACTAATTAGCACGGGTTCAGGAAGGGTTTGTCATGTGAGACACAGCTTTTAGAATTCACGACTGACCTGCATTTAGATATGGACCATACCTTACAGATTGATAGCATATTCCTTGACTTTTCCAAGGCGTTTGATCGCGTAGCCCATTGCCGCCTAATTTCAAAGTTAAACGCACTAAGATTGGATTCACTGACACTAACTTTGCTCCGGAACTTTCTTTCTAATCGCCGACAATTTACTATCGTTAACAATCTTTCTTCGACCCTTTCTTATGTCCCCCGCAGGGGCGTCTGCGCAAGCAGGCGTTTGGTGTGTTGCGACACCACGGACCCGAGCACACGAGGGTTGGACCCTCCCGCGTGTAGCCGTGCGCGGCTTAGCCGTGTCTGGGGAAAAGGGGATCCTGGGGGTTGAGTCGATGCTGGGTGTTTGGACCTTTAAGGCCCCCCGGCGGAGGCAACACACCTCTTCGGCCTCGGCTTCACACAGACGGCACCTCCAGGCTGACCCACCTGGAGGAAATCGGCAGTCGCCTTTTCCTGTCTCTCTCTCCTCGAATCTTCGTCTTTATCTCTCACTTTTTAATCTTTCCTGTCTTCTTCTCTTTTCCATTTACTTCCTTTCTCCACGGCGGCAAGGGTTAACCTTGTGTATGTGCCCTCCCTTGGGTATAATATCTTAGGTTATAGTGGCAATGTACGGTTGGCGCCTGCAGCCTTACGCGTTAAGTCCTGCAGCGTCCCCATGTTGGGCTCCGTGGTGGGTGGCCGCCATTGCCGCCGAAAAGAAACTGAAATAGTATGGGAACACCCGCATTTCCCCGCCTTCTTGATCGTCACCCTCAAAAGAGGGGACGCACCGATGACTTAACCATATGCTTAAACGGAACAAGAGAGACATATCCGAAATACCATGTTGTGCACAGCGAGAACTCCGAAAAACAGGCCAGATTCATTTCCCCTTTCATAGTTGCAAAATCTTTAACCGAAGCCATAGGGACAGGTTATAAAGTAACGAAAATGGCTAGCGGGGACCTTCTCCTAGAGATCCCCCAGAAACATCAGTACGAAAAGCTTGGCAGTCTTGTAACATTTGGCAACATACCAATCTCTATTTCACAACACCGAACAATGAACAGCTCACGGGGAGTCGTGTCAGAGGCAGACCTCCTAGACTTGACAGAAGCTGAACTCCTGGAAGGATGGAAAGAACAAAATGTCACTGATGTAAAACGTATTATAATTAGACGAGACAACAAGGAAATCCCCACTAAGCATCTCATCCTAACATTTGCATCCAGCGTACTCCCAGAAACCATCGAAACAGGATACATCAGATTAAATGTTCGACCATATATCCCCAACCCTAGAAGGTGTTTCAAATGTCAGAGGTTCGGCCATGGCTCGCAGAGCTGCCGTGGTCAAACGACTTGTGCAAAGTGTGGAGTACAGGGCCACCCCTCCGAGAACTGCAGTGGCACACCTCACTGTGTGAACTGCAGTGGTGACCATCCAGCTTATTCACGCTCCTCTCCGAACTGGAAGAAAGAAAAAGATATAATCACCCTTAACGTCAAGGAAAATATTTCGTTTAAGGAAGCCCGTAAACGGTGCTCACCTTTCCACAGCACACCTTATGCTGATGCGGCGCGTCGGGGGGCAGCGTCGCAGCGGCCATTGCCAAGTACCCAGCCCGCGTACAGCGAGCAGGTACCTTTGGCTCCTGCCCCCAGGGTGGAAGTAGGTAAGCCTACTCCATCCAACCAGCAACCAGGCCAGGCTACCTTCGGGTTGCCGGCCCCAGAAGAGTTATCTGCGGCAACCTGCGCTACACGCAGCGATCCCGCAGGACCGATAGCGGCCACGAAGGTAGGCGCAGCTGAGGCTGCCGCGACCTCCCCGGCCCCCCCCCCCCCCCCCCAGCGCTGGCAACAGCCGGCGCAGCCAAATCCCACAGGGAGCCCCATCGACCTCCGGGCTGGTGGGCGCAGGGGTCTCGCCTTCCGAGGTGAGACTCTCCAGAAAAACTTCTCGCTCGCAAGAGCGCGTGTCCGGCGCCTCACAAGAGGCAATGGACACAACACCTATCCCCACGGCGCACCAAGCGCCTAAGGAGCGGCGAGGCTCCCTCGAACGCTCCAAAAAAGGCAAAACCCCGGTTACAGAGCCTCGCAAGAGCCCTGTAATCTAATTAATCATTTGTTTCCGTATACACAGCACCAATTTACATTAAATATGGATACACAAATCATACAATGGAATATCAGAGGTCTTCTGACAAACCTTGATGATGTACAAGAACTCATCCACCAACACAATCCAAAAGTGCTGTGTTTACAGGAAACACACCTAAAATCAAAACACACAAACTTTCTCCGACAGTATATAACCTTTCGTAAAGATCGCGATGATGGTGTCGCATCATCGGGCGGTGTTGCCATTGTCATACATAAAAGCATTGCGTGTCAACATTTACAGCTACAAACGCCTCTTGAAGCAGTGGCGGTTCGAGCTGTTCTCCTAAACAAACTCATCACTATTAGCTCTGTTTACATACCCCCACATTACAAATTAACTAAACATGAATTCCAATCCTTTATAGATCAATTGCCAGATCCTTATGTTGTTCTGGGTGATTTCAATGCACACAGCAGCTTGTGGGGAGACTCTCGTATCGATGCGCGAGGTCGTCTCGTTGAACAATTTCTTTTTTCGTCCGGTGCATGTCTGCTGAATAAGAAAGAACCCACCTATTACTCTCTTGCAAACAATACCTTTTCTTCAATTGATCTAAGCCTAGTTTCCCCGTCAATACTGTCTGAACTCGAATGGGAAGTTATAAACAATCCTTACGGGAGCGACCACTTCCCCATACTGCTGAGAACATTTAAAGAAAACGAATATCTACCACAGGCTCCTAGGTGGAAGATCGATACAGCCGACTGGGAGAAATTCCGAACTCTTACTAGTATCTCCTGGAATCACATGTCTTCTTTAGAAATTGATGCTGCTGTGAAGTATTTTACAGCGTTCATAATAGATGCCGCATCAAAATGCATATCCGAAGCAAGCGGTTTGCCATGCAAACGACGTGTACCATGGTGGAACAACGAATGTACGATCGCCCGTAGGAAACAGAACAAAGCGTGGGGATCGTTACGCGCCTCTCCCACTGCAGAGAATCTTATTAACTTCAAAAAAGCAAAGTCTCAAGCCAGGAGAACGCGACGACAGGCCAGAAGAGAGGGTTGGCAGAAGTTTTTATCGGGTATCAACTCTTATACAGATGAGGCGAAAGTCTGGAACAGGGTTAACAGGGTAAAAGGACGACAAACTTATTCACTCCCCCTGGTAAACACACAAGGCGATACCCTGCTTGAACAAGCAGACTCACTTGGGGAGCACTTTCAGAGCGTGTCAAGTTCCAGCAATTATTCCAAACCCTTTCTCCAATATAAACAAATAGAAGAATGCAAGCCACTCATAAAAAAGTGTCGGCAGAATGAACCGTTCAACCGCCCCTTTAGTATTGCAGAGTTGAGAGCTGCCTTGAACGCATGCAAGAGCTCTGCACCGGGATCTGATAGAATCATGTACGAAATGCTCAAAAACTTACACAATGACACGCAAGTAACACTACTTACACTTTTCAACACCATCTGGGACGCAGGGTACCTTCCAACGGCATGGAAAGAAGCCATTGTGGTCCCCGTTTTGAAACAAGGGAAAGACCGTTCTTCAGTGGCAAGTTACCGCCCGATAGCCCTCACAAGCTGCATGTGCAAGGTATTTGAAAAAATGATAAATCGGCGACTCATCCATTTCCTTGAACAGAACAAAAAGCTTGATCCCTATCAGTGTGGCTTCCGAGAAGGGCGCTCCACTACCGACCATCTTATACGTATTGAAGGAAATATCCGGGACGCCTTTATACACAAACAGTTCTTCTTATCAATATTTCTCGATATGGAAAAGGCGTATGACACAACGTGGCGATACGGGATTATGCGAGACTTAACGGAAATAAGCATTAATGGTAATATGCTAAAGGTAATAAAAAGCTACTTGTCCAATCGCACTTTCCGGGTAAAAGTTGGCAGTGTCCTGTCACGTCCTTTTACACAAGAAACTGGAGTACCCCAGGGTGGCGTGCTCAGTTGCACACTCTTTATTGTTAAGATGACAACACTTCGTGCATCCTTGCCACCGGCCATTTTGTATTCCGTCTATGTGGACGACATTCAAATAGGTTTCAAATCCTGTAACCTCGCAGTGTGCGAGAGACAGGTACAGCATGGTTTGAACAAGGTGTCAGGTTGGGCAGAGAAAAATGGATTTAAAATCAATCCTCACAAGAGTTCATGTGTTCTTTTTACACGAAAGAGAGGCCTGGTCCCGGATCCTTGCTTAGAACTGTGTGGTAAACAAATTCCTATCAACAAAGAGCACAAATTCCTAGGTATTATACTTGACGATAGACTCACTTTCATTCCACACATCAAATATCTCAAAGAAAAATGTCTAAAAACAATGAACATAATAAAACTTCTATCCAAGACTACGTGGGGTAGTGACAGAAATTGTCTAATGAATCTCTACAAGAGCCTAATACGGTCACGATTGGATTATGGGGCCGTAGTGTATAACTCTGCCGCCCCGAGCGTGCTAAGGATGCTGGATCCTGTCCATCATCTAGGTATCCGACTAGCCACTGGTGCTTTCAGAACAAGCCCGATCGAAAGCTTATATGCTGAATCGAACGAGTGGCCGCTCCACTTACAGAGATCATACGTCAGCTTTACTTATTTCCTTAAAGTGCATTCCATTCCTGAACACCCATGTTTTAATACCATTACCGATATGACGTATGCTACACTTTTCCGCAACCGTCCGTCTATAAGACAGCCTTTCTCGCTGCGTATGAAGGAGCTTAGCGATGAAATGCATGTCCCACTCCTGGAGCACCGCTTAATGCGCCCAACCAAGCTATTACCTCCTTGGGACTGGCAGGTCACAGAATGTGACGTATCCTTTCTAAAAGTTTCAAAGCATGCTCCAGAGGTAGAAATTCGAATGCATTTCCTAGAACTTCAGTACAAACACTCGTGCACAGAGTTCTACACAGACGCTTCCAAGTCACATGCCGGAGTATCCTATGCAGCCGTCGGTCCTTCTTTTTCGGAATGCGATGTACTACATCCAGAAACAAGTATCTTTACGGCAGAGGCCTACGCTATATGGTCGGCCGTAAAGCATATAAAGAAAGCAAAACTCCCAAAAGCCGTAATATATACAGACTCCCTAAGTGTGGTGAAGGCCTTAATGTCACCCTACAAACATAAAAATCCTGTACTTACTGAGGTCTATTCCGACATGTGCAAAGCTTATCTATCTAACCAGCAAATCATCATATGCTGGGTACCCGGCCACAGGGGAATCGAAGGTAACGTCTTGGCAGACCAGATGGCTACGTCAATTGCACTCCCTTCTGTTAATAATACTGATTTGGTGCCTCTCACAGATCTGAAACCTTACATACGAAAGAAACTGCGAAACCACTGGCAACGCATGTGGGACGCAGAGATAAATAATAAACTGCACGTTATAAAGCCGCAGTTAGGTTTTTGGCCCTCCCCAACAAAATCTCGGCGAACAGATGTCCTATTCTGTCGCCTCAGAATAGGACACACATTTGGCACCCATAATTATCTGCTTACTGGAAGTGAACCTCCAATCTGTGGTAGATGCGGTGAGATGCTTACTGTCCTCCACGTGCTCCTGGAGTGTCGGGAAGCCGAAACGGAGAGAAAGAAACATTTTCCGCTTGCTTACAAACATCACATCCCTCTACATCCGGTTATGTTTCTTGGTAAGGAACCGCTTTTTGACACCAAGACAGTCCTAAGCTTCTTAAATGATGTGGTACTACACGTTATATGCCCAAGAAATTCGTAGAGCATCCTCACTCCAGAGGATGCCGCTGCGATAACAGTTTTGCCTAGCACATGCCTCCAGGCCCTTGTTTTTTCAAGGGCTCTAAGGAGGCAGTAGTGCTCGAGCATATCTTATAACCTTAGATATTTTTACGCATCGTATCATTCTATTTAAACGCATCTTAATGTTCATAGTACACGTCATAAGTCATCGCCATAATCTTATTATACAGATTTTGCGCACTTTAGCGCGACCGTTTTTAAGGCCCCTCTACAGCCACGTCACACCAACTTCATCGAACTCATGATTTCACTGCAAGCCCATTAACACGGACATGGCGCTCTTTGGCCATACTTGGCCCTTGCGCCACAAAACATCAAACATTCATTCATTACATTCATTCCTTTCTTATGTCACTTGCGGCGTGCCAGAAGGTAGCGTTCTTGGGCCGCTACTATTCTTAATATACATTAACGATCTTCCTAATAACTTAACATCCCGAGTGCGAATATTCGCAGATGACTGCATTATTTACCGCCCTATAACCAGCCCCGATGACCACCTCATTCTTCAAAACGACCTTCATCTCATATTCGATTGGTGTAACACTTGGTTAATGAATCTTAATTCGTCTAAATGCAAAGTAATGTCTTTCACCCATAAATACTCAATCTCTTCTTTCCAATATAACGTAAATAATAAACCAATTTCTGTAGCTACTTCCTACAAATACTTAGGCATTAATCTCGCACCAAGCCTTTCCTGGGCCCATCACATTACAACTATATGTGCTAATGCTTCAAAATCACTGGGGTTCTTACGCCGAAACCTACGTAAATCGCCCTCTAACATCCGTAAGCTAGCTTATCAGACGTTTGTTCGCCCCCAGCTCGAATTTGCCTCCCCAATCTGGTCACCCCATCATAACAACCTAATCAGCTTATTATAATCAATTCAAAATAGGGCCGCCAGGTTTATCTCGCGTAGCTACACCTACAATTCAAGCATCTCACAAATAAAACTTGATATTTCACTTCAGCCACTAAGTACTCGACGCGATTTTGCACTCATATCATTATTTCACAAGTACGTTCATGCGGATAGGAAATCTTCTTTACGGCTTGATGTCGCACCTTTCACATCTCGCAGATTACATAATCACCTCAGCTACACACACATCTACGGGAACACTCATGCATTCAAATGGTTGGCTCTTCCTCATGCCATTCGATTGTGGAACGCTCTTCCTGATTTCATCGTCTCCGAACCTAATCCCGATAAATTCCGCCAGCTCATCAATTCATATTCCACCGCCTAACTTCAATAAAGTGCACGATGCTTTTTTTTTTCCAGTTATGTGCTCTCTTGTTTATGAGCTCATTTCGCTTATTATTCTTGTATTTTTTAGTATTGTTTAGTATTTGTACTAGAGTGGCAACATTATTTTTCGTTCTTTAATAAAGGAACTGTATCGTTTTTCTTTTTCTAATATGTACATTCAGGACCCTGTTATTTTGTACAATGCTTTTAATACTTGTATAAGATGTGTATACATTGTTCCACTGTCAATTAATAATGTTTGTCTATTATGTATTTTTATATGCTCTATATACTCTTTTAATCCTATTGTAACGCCCCCCTTACCCAATGCCTCATACGAGGCCTGTAAGGACATTGTTAAATAAATAAAAAAGTAAGGATCGACGGCGAATATCTCAGCAACCTTCGGTTTGCCGATCACATTGTTCTATTCAGCAACAATGCAGACGAGTTACAACAAATGATTGAGGACCTTAACAGAGAGAGTGTACGAGTGGGGTTGAAGATTAATATGTAGCAGACAAAGATAATGATGAATAGCCGGACAAAGGAACAAGAGTTCAGGATCGCCAGTCAGCCTCTAGAGTCCGTGAAGGAGTACGTCTACCTAGGTCAAATAATTACAGCGAACCCTGATCATGAGGAGGAAATTCATAGAATAAAAATGGGTTGGATCGCATACGGCAGGCATTGCCACTTCCTGACTGGAAGCTTACCATTATCAATGAAAAGGAAGGTGTACAATCAGTTCATTTTACCAGTGCTGACATATGAGGCAGTGATTTGGAGACTGACAAAGAAGTCCGAGAACAAGTTAAGAGGAAGCTTTAGATCGCGTGCTCCTATCTAAATACAAGTAAAAGGAGAGTTCGTCTTTATCGGCAACCACAGCACCAAATTTGACGAGGTTTGTTGCATTTAAAAGAGAAACTTAAAATATAGTGACTGCTTGTTTCGAATTTTTTATTTAAGTCCTCAATTCTGTATTAAAAATCGGCAAAAATTGAACATTTTCAAAAAAACGATACTATCAAGTTTACAACTGTGTGCCTTAGCAACCAAAAACGATAATACAATTCTGCAAATTGCATCTAATAGTACATCTAAAGCGGACAAAATTGATATGTGACACATGAATCTAGAAAAATTTACTAATATACAAAAGCATCTTTTGCAGAACCCTTCTACACAACGTAACAAATTCACGTAAGATATAAAATGGCATACCGAATTTGTCCGCTTTCAATGGTGTAATGGATGTCTTTACAGAACCGCGATATCTGTTCTTGATACAGAGCTACGAATTTGTAAACTTCGTACTTCTATTTTTTTGAAACTTCCGATTTTTTGAAAATTCTTGTAAGAAAATTCAGTAAATAAATCGAAATTTCGCTTCCAACAGTCACTAGAATTTAACTTCCTCTCTTACATACAACAAATTTCATGAAAATCGGTCCAGGGGTTATCTCAGAATAATGTTTTTGCGTTTTACATTTATTTGAATAGGCCGCGTCGGAGTTGGGCCCGAGAGACAGCGCCGTAGGGAGGTGGTAGGAGGTGGTGCTTCCTCTTAAGGACCGCGCAAAGAGCGATGGAACGAAGAATGTTAGACATAACGTTAAGAGACAGAAAGAGAGCGGTTTGGATCAGAGAGGAAACGGATATAGCCGATATTCTAATTGACATTAGGAGAAAAAAATGGGTCTGGGCAGGGCATGTAATGCGCAGGTCATATAACAATTGAACCATTATGGTTATAGATTGGGTACCGAGAGAAGAGAAACGCAGTCGAGGACGGCAGAAGACTAGGTGGAGCGATGAAATTAGGAAATTCGCGGGCGCTAGTTGGAATCGGTTGGCGCAGAACAGGGGTAATTGCAGATCGCAGGGAGAGGCCTTCGTCCTGCACTAGACATAACACAGGCTGATCATGATTATGATGATGAGGATGCATCCTAGCAGTTGTACTTCCCGACGTGACCAGGCTCATCGTACTCTGCTTATTTTTCTACAAGAAACCTGGCTTGGCTTCCAGTTTATGAGATACTTCCCGATGAAAAGATTTTTAAAGAGAAGTTTTGTTTGCCTTTTCCTTCGACTTTCAGACTGCTGCTGTCCGGTACACCGCGTCGGGGTGTGGTTCAGAGCGTGTATATACATGGAAGAAACGTGGCGGAGAAGAAATGAGGCACGAGGAGCTCGTTTGGACCGCACCGTATCGAATGTGCACAACGCCCTCTGCAGCTCCTATGTCGTCGACAGCTTAGCCTCTTCACAGCACTAATTATCCATGACCCACGCAAGCGCTTACCTTAAATTTAAGGTACGGTACGGTGCGTTTCTGCTATTTCTGAAAAATAAAAGCATGCACATACGTCTAGCGGACAACTTACGCAGGGCGTGTAGAAGCGGTCGCACGTGAAAGCAATACTTCTGTGCCCGCCGCGATAGCTTTGCGGCTATGGCATGGCTCGAGGTCGCAGATTTGACCGAGACAGCCGCATTTCGACGGGGGCGAAATAAAAAACGCTTGCGCACTTTGATTTAGGGATACGTTAAAGAACAGCACGGTGCCAAAATTGATTCGGAGTGCGCCACTACGGCCCACCTCATAATCCGATTCTGGTTTTGGCACGTACGGCGCCATAATCGATTCAAGTTTAATGCTTCTGCCACGATGCGATGTCCCATGTGAGGCAATGACAACGGTGAACCCTCTCAGAGGTTATGAACTATGAAGCACAACAACGCCTCAAGGAAACATCTCTCCCTTTGTGTTATGTCTACTACGCAGACAAACATAAGTGGTGCACGCAAGGCAACATTTAACATCAACTCACCACTTTCGTGTTGGACAAAACGTTGAAGGAATTGAACATTGTCTGTCAACACCACCGCTAACTATCGTCAATCAAAGCAAACCGCAGAGGAAGTTTCGCTTACATCGATTTCCACAGTGCGCGGGATCTGCATAATTTTTTCGCTAATCTTTCTCTTTCATTTTTTTTTTAGTTCATGCGACCTGCGTGTTTTCTTTCCCAGTTCCTGCGTGTATACTTCGTTCTCACTTGCGCAGTACTTTTCTTCTCGTTCAGTCTTTGTGGCCTGTAATCTTGCCGTTTCTTTCTTCTTAACTTTCCTTCTTCTTTTTTTCGACTTCCTTTTCGATCCCCTCCTTCCCAAAGAGTTGGCAAGCATTGTGCCCCTCTCAGTGGCATTTGTCAGGCTGCTCCTACTACACTTCCCTATCTGTGCTTTGCATGTCAAATAATAATAATGATTATAATAATTTCAGTGCATACAGATTTGAATAGCCAGAAATTCAGTACCTGTAAAGCACAAGAAATAACTCAATAAAGAACTTCTTTTTTTTTTCCAACGTGCGTTGTGCAACTGATGATACCTTTTTGATTTCGTTTCCTTTTGATGTGCGTATTTGTGGTTGCGGTGATAATGGTGCTACAAACTGCGTTTGCCTCGCGCTTTAGGCTGAAAACTGTATATGCACGTCCTGACCGTTTTGTTTTTTACATCTTTCCGGATCCCGGCCGCGTATCACCCTGTGTCCTTCGACACTCTTTCGCGCAGAAAGTGCCCAAGATAGCATTCCAGTTTATTACAGATAGCACCTTCTTGCGCGTTATCCGAGTTTCTTCCGGGAAACAGCTGTTCTCCATGAGCCCGAGTAGGCTCGCCTCTCATTCTGTTTTTTATTCGCTTGATGGAAAAGGAGATATCTTCGTGAGAGTGTGGCGCCAACGACTTCTTACCTTGTAAGGATGAATCTTTGCGCGCATTAGCTCCCAACCACTTATGCTAATAACTTGTCGTTATAAGTGAGTTTGTTGGCGTGAATGAACACTTTAAAACCACGGGCTCAATAGCGCAATTGCAAAGCAAATATCGAGCCAAGAGTGCGAACAAAAGCATTCATTCAACATGCAACCACACTCACCACTTAACATACAGAGCAGTACAATCAAGAAACAGTGATATAACATAACATTTTCAAATATATTTTTAGAAGAGGACGGTGTGGTGGAGTCATCTATGTTCACCAGCTAATACTATTTACCGTAGAGTCCCCTAAAAAGACGCAATTTTGTCCGAAAAGCGAAGCATCGATGTGACAGCAAATTAGTACACAGGTGTACCTAGTAAGGATAGTTGATTTATCAACTTGGAAACATTCGCTCACTAACTGAGTTAACAAGCATGCTGTCAGCGCGCACAAGCAAACATGAACACATCACACTAGATGAGCGCGGAAAGTCGCTGACAAAACTCTGGTGCGAACAAGCACGGCAGCAACTGCGAGCGAATTTACCTTTGCGCTGTCTATTTCTGCAATGCAAGAGCGTCGAGAACACAGCGCGCACAAAGGTATGAGCCGTTTGTAGATCCCGTTCAAGATGCGGAGCGCGCGACAGCGCGCGGCCGTGCAAACTACGCACTTGGCTGAGTCGAAGCCGCCTCACTTCCCTACGGCGCTGTCTTTCCGTATTGCTCCATGTGGGGCGCGCGAGGTTGTGCCGCGACCGTCAGTTCCCCTTGCGCCCAGCGTTCCCGCCGCCCGGGCGGACTATGTACACGTCCCAGATGGCCTTCAAGATACAGCGGCCCGGGCAACGTATGTGTAGACTGGTAGCGAAGCCTCCATGGAAGCCCACATGACAAGAAATTGGGGCTCGTTGTAACCGTCGCCATCTACGTATTGAGGGGGCAACAAACATCAAGCAAAAAAGTGATGTCACAACCGGAAATGGCAGCGACGTCAACGTCTTAGGTTCCTTGGCGCGGATGTTTGAATTTGTTTAGCGTCCGACATTACGGCCGCTACGAAAGCAGTTCTTTCTCTTTTGAGGCTGAGGCGGGCTTGCGACTCGCCTCAGCTAAAACGCCAGCGTGTCCTTTAATTATAAGGAGTGACGTATGTCTTAATGTGAACGCAATTAGGCCGTTATTGACGGCAACTGCTCCAGTAGCTTCCTTAGGAAGGTGAGCGAATAGGACAGAAATAAATGACACTGCCAATGAGCTTTCAAAATCAACTTCACTTTCATTCGTCTTTAATAATGCAACCAATATAAATGACCACACAAAACATGTTTCAGTGATGAAAAGTACTATGACCAGCACACAGTCGTAATGCATTGCAATCTACGCGAATCTTCTTCACAGAATAATTCGTAATTCCTCGCGACACCATGTATTCATATCCAACAATAATCAAACATTGCCCCATATTATCATCTAGAAAACATTCCACTTACTAATCTTGCTGTCCGTCTGGCACCCGGTGCCTGTGTTACGGAGAGTAAACGAATATAGCGCGACGTTTCTTCGCGGGGCGTTCCCTGTTAATCGTCACGACGAGACAAGCGTGTCGGATGCCGCAGCGTGATTTTGCACGTTAACAAAAAACCTGCACTCACACCTTTCGCCAACGAATGCAGCTCGCTCGGTCACGCAAAATTTGAACTGAAGCGAACCCCAATGATTGAACAAACACACAAGGAAATAATAAAAAACAAACTCGGACGAAACCGCCGCGTTCAAGTGAGCAACGCCATTCCTCCCGACGTAACAATGGTTTGCACAGCCTTTCCAAGTCTTGCGCCAGAATCACTGGTCGGTAGGGGTCGCCAAAAAGAACTAATAAATTGTGAAATAGAAAAAAGATTAACATTTGTTCTTTGAGTGCTCGAAAAATATCTGAAACGGAAAATTTACTCGTATGCCAGTATTGGGGGCGAGGACTTACGGAGTCGCCATGTGTCGGAAGCGCCTCCCTTGCGTACGTAGTAAGAGGGATCACGCGGCGCGCTCCTCATAGGTTTCGCTTGCGGCGCTCAATAAAAACACCATGTGGCAGCTCTCCTGGAGATTCGTGTAAGTACTCTCAAAACGAGGGAAGTTTTTCACTGCCGATATAATATTCTTCGCCAAACTGAAAGCAAGAATCGTTTACAGACGCTATCTCTTTACCGAATACGTACAGTGAACGCCACTGCGCACGGTCGCCGCGATGGAGCCTCCCGAACCGGCTTTTTGCTTGAAAGGTGGTCAAACGCTTTTTGCACAGTGCCGTGACCTTTAGACCGCAGCATATGAGCATTTTACAGTAAACTAGCAACCATTGTTGCGTGGGTGCTATCACAACTGTTCAAAAATTAAAAATTAAATTATGGGGTTTTACGTGCCAAAACCACTTTCTGATTATGAGGCACGCCGTAGTTAAGGACTCCGGAAATTTCGACTACTTGGGGTTGTTTAACGTGCACCTAAATCTAAGCACACGGGTGTTTTCGCATTTCGCCCCCATCGGAATGCGGCCGCCGTGGCCGGGATTCGATCCCGCGACCTCGTGCTCAGCAGCCCAAAACTGTTCAAAAATAATTTCGTCATATAGACTTCGACGCCTACGGCGACTGTGATGTGCCGTCGCGACGATTCAATCATTTTTGTCTTTTAACTTGTTGGACACTTCAATATTATTTCTCAAGTTGCGTCGCACAGTATGTTTAGGGTATGCCCAGCGTGCGATTTCCCTCTGCTTATTTTTCGTAATCCAGTGTATTAATTCATAACAAAAAAATGACCATATGCCATGCCTTTTCTTAATGTGCGTCTTACCGCTCCCTTTCCGTTCCAGTGAACTTGCCAGTATCTAGCATCAACAACTTCATATACGAGAGAGAGAGAGAGAGAGAGAGAGAGAGAAGTTTAATGATACGAAATGCCGAGAGGTCGGCCTGAGGTATATTCCTCTAGCCAGCTACTCGGCATTGGGGGAAGGGGAAGAGGGAAAGAAAGAGGGAAGAAAGAAGTGCATGATGGGTGACGATGACGATAGAAGGAAGATGTAGAACTTATGGCAAGCAATTTGGCATGCTCAAAGTCTGCAATCCAAGCCCGTAATTTTTAAAAAGATCAGTAATGCCTAGATGGCCTTGAAACTCGATTGAGCATCTGGCCAAGGGCCTAAAATAACGTCCTCCGACAAACGGTGCGCTGTCGAGACGCGTAAGGTCGTTGTACAACCTTTCACACTCTTCCACGTACTTAGTGCAGTCACAAAGCACATGACCTATAGTCTCAGTCACATTGCACACCTCACAGTGTGGAGACTCGGTGCGTCGCATGAGGTGCACGTATCCGCGCGTAAATGCTACCCCCAGGCTTAGTCTGTGCAGAAGACTGGCACAGCTTCGTTGAATTTTCGGTGGTAGCCTAAAATTCATGGTAGGGTGCAATCTCTGGAGTCTTCTGTGGCGATTATCCGGGTTGTCCTAGTGCTTTGCTGTCAATTTTCGGATGACACTGGAGAGGAGACAGTTGGCGTCCGCTCTTGAAAAAGGAATTGAAAGCAGTGACTCTCGTTCTTCGAGTGCTTTCTCCGCTTCGGCGTTGGCCAGTTCGTTGCCCTGTATACCACAGTGACTAGATATCCACTGAAATGTGATGTGGTGGCCGTTTTCTTGCGCTAAAGTGTAGAGCTCGGCAGTTTGAAGAGCCAACACTCTGTAAGCGCTTTCTTTCAGCACCACTCTAAGTAGTTGAAGAGCCGATATACGAAACCGTCATGACATTAGCCGGGCAGTGGGAGTGGGCGAACGTCTTAGTGCGCGTTTTATGTTGCTCACCGAACATCGCGCAGTCCCGGCGCTGTAGTAGGAATATTCCTCGCGTCTGTGCTTGCTGCATATCCGAGTTGTAGCCGATGGCTGACTGCCGGTTCTAATTTTTGCGAGCCGAGCTTCATGCAGCTCCTTATCCTGTGGCTACGTGTGAATAAGGCTGACACCGGGCTCCGTTCCATCTTCGGCGCTTCCGAAGCAGCCGACACGGCCGCTGTGTCCACGTGATCCCTCATGCCACGCCTCGCCGACGGTGGCGCCAGCTTCTCCAGTGGTGGAGCTCGCCCCCAATACTGATTAAAAATTTTAGCTATCTTTTTTACACATAGGTTTTCTAGTTTCAGTGTTTGTCTACCTCTCACATAGTTGCGCTTCAATCGTGCGCAACTGATATTGTTGCCGATAGGTTTTGGCATGTTTTTCGTCCCAAGCTTCGCGACCTATTTAGATGGATGTTGGTCCGGGCGGGACTTTACAATTCCTAGTAAGTACAGCGGGGCGTGGCACTCCCGAAGGCGCCGGATGTTCTTGGGCAGGCGCGAGAGTGAAAATCTGGGGCTTTTTATCCGTGAACATATGACTCTGCCTAGGCACTACGGAGGAGGTTTCTTAGCTCGTGTTGTGTGTGTTTGTCCCATAGACATGCCGGCATTGCAGAGTGGGGTCAAGTATACGATCCGACGCTGGTTGCCCGCGCGGTGAGGCAGTGGGCAAGGACGCCCCATTTGGTGATCGCGGTGTGTGAAGAGTCTGCAGGTGCATCGGACAGATATTCTCGCGCTTTCGGTGCAGGTGCTGAGTCAGTCATGCCATAATCAATCCTTCTTTCCCCTTACACCGTCTACCTTCAAAAAAAAAAAAAAACATCACTGATTTTTCCGGGGGAGCAGTACGGGCCGCAGTAGAGGCCTGGCCTGCTCTCCTGCTGCAGTATCTTCGCTCTTGGCAGGCTTTTCGGATGCTGCTGTCCGCGACTTTTCAGGAGCATCTTTGAGTGGTCACCTTTGAGTTAAACGTACAGCGCCTTAGCAACCCCGCTATAACGCCACTGCCTGAGGTCACGCCGTGAGGATTATTGGCTTTCGGTCTCGCCCACGTTAGGTTGGGTTAGCTTAGGTTTAGGTTAGTTAACTTAGGTTAGGTTATATTAGCGTAAAAGGCGTTATGGTGGCGTGGCGTATTCTCAGAGCGGTTACGCCACACGGATTTTTGTCTTTGCGTCTCGGCCACGTTTGCTTAGGGTAACATTAGGTTAGGTTAACGTTCGGTTAGGTTAGCGTACGAGGCGTTAAGGTAGCGCGACGTATTCTCATAGAGGTTGCAGGGCCAGCGAGCGTCACCGGCGGCCTTTCCGCCACTTGTGCTCAAACGCGGTTAATAAGGCGGTCTCATTTCCAGATTTTCAATAGGTCCGGGGCACGCACGCACGCACGCACGCACACGCACGCACACGCACACACACACACACACACACACACACACGCACACGCACACATACACACACACACACACACACACACCTAAAGTGCCATTACCAGAGCTTTGTCACCCACATCATTTGAGGTTTCTTTCGTATTTCCTCGACGTTTTAACTTGAAAGTTTACTGGGACTAATAGCTTACTGCATCATTGTTGGCGCGGACGTGCACGGCTTTTAATTCATACTTTAGTTTTATTTCTGCTACTTCTGACAATAGGAGGATACGGGTATTAGAAGCAATAGCGCGGCTGCCTGATCCGTATTTTCTCACTTAATATTGTTTTAAATTTCCACTGTAAACACCATGCACATACACAATATATCTAAACATACACACAGGACAAAGTTTATTATGTTTTTGAAAGAGATGGAGTTAGCATATTAAAAATCATTTCTAAAGGTATGGATAGCCTACGCCTAGACAATGAAGATGTTGCTGTATGTTCACCACGCTTCAAATACCTTTGCGTACTTTTTTGACCATGAAAGAACCTATAGACTTAGCTACCTCCTCAGCAGAGTCTTTTATCAATGACGTGGGAAATGCACGTGAATATTTTGTGTCTCAGTATTGCTTCTCTTTCCTGTAAACGATGCTAACGACTCAGGGAAAAAACATTTCTAATAATTTACAACATTTATTACGGATGGAAACATCGACACTTGCATGCAAAGCTCCTAAATATATACACGGTGTCCGAATTAACTATGATGCACCAATATTTAAACAAAGAGCAATGCGTTACTCGAAGAAAACCTAGTGCATATTGTTTACGGTACAGTCGAGTAGCTTTTTTTGTTACTGACATTTAATTAGGAAATTCTGAATAATTATCTCAGTCGAGGCGCACTATCCTAATTACCAAAGTGTCAATAAGGCATTTGAAGGTACAGCCAAGGGAAGTCGAACTGTGGTATTTTCAGCAACCTACTAATTGCGTACAAATTTTTTTCCGACTGATAAATAAACCCCACAAAAAATGAAAAATACCACGTGATTGCGCTCCCACCCGCATCATAAAGCAGCGCAGTTATTCAGAACGAAATAAAGGAAATGAAGAAAAACATCATGATCGAGCTAGTTCCTTGTCTGCCACGCCCCGTCCGAAGTAACACATCGCGTTTCGCCTCAGTTGGAAGCAAGGTGTGATAGCTGTTGACTTAGAGTAGATAAAGTGCACGGATGTCTTTTTTGCCACTAAACCTATCACCACAAAAGCGAATTGACAACATCAGTGCAAAGGATTAAAGGTGCGTTATGTTTCGTTCCAGTCATTATGTCTTTCTCTCATGATCAGCTGGTAGACATGATCCTTGCCTTGGGATCTGCGAATGGCAACAAGAGGAAGGCCGCATATATATATATATATATATATATATATATATATATATATATATATATATATATATATATATATATATATATATATATATATTCGGAATAGTTTCCGGAATAGTCTTGGTGGCTCGTTTCACACTTTGATAAAGTTTTTCAGTCCAAATCTCGATGTCATGTATGACTTCATCAGCTTCCTCCTCCCGGATTTTGCGGAAGGAGTCCCATTCGACAATCGTTATTTTCCTGCCTTTTTTTTCTTGATGGGCCTGCGTGTACAGTTGTTGCTACAATGAAGGGATCACTAGCCAGGTTTTCTTGTGTGTTTATCTATTTTGCATCGGGTGTGTTCTTTGTAAAAGTTAGGTCTGGTGTGTTGTCCTTGCTCACGCTGTTACCCATTCTACTGAGCGCCTGTGGATCTGTCCCGAGAGTAAGACCCTCCTGCTGACCGTCTAACCATAGATTACGACCCTTGACGTACTCTAAATGGTATTCCCAAGCCGCGTGCGGTGCATTAAAGTCCCCTACAATTACAATTGCAGGTATTTCTGCTAAATTTAAGGATTTACGAAAAAGCGGGCCGAATCTCAGTTTGTGCCGAGGGCTACTGCATACATTTCAGATGAAAAGGCTTCCTTCTCCCTTGCGCGTGGGGCTGATTTCAATCAGGACGTGGTCTACGCCGGTCACGCCAGTGTTGTGTTCTATGACCGTAATGTTTCTATGTACGAGAGTTGCAACGGACGCCTTCTCGTCGGAAGCACCGCATGCTTTGTAACCGGATAATTTAGCCAGTCCCCCTGTTTCTTGCAGGGCGATGACGTCTGGCGCCTCCTTGCTACTTATGATCTGCTGTAGGTGTCCCCGTTTCCGGCGATAGCCGCGACAGTTCCATTGCCATATGATGTATTTATTACGCGGAGCCATGCTTAATTGTTTGATTCTCCCCGGTGACTTTACTGGTTTCTGTCACTACGGGTCGATGATATGGTTTGGTAGTAGCTTTTACCGGTCCCACTCCTGCGGGCCTCAAGTCTTTTTGCGCGTTTTCAACAACTGTTAATTGGGTTTCAATGCCTTCTATTCTTTGTAGAATTTCCACGAACTGTATACCTGTAACCCAGCGAATTGTTGTAACGTCTTAGTTAACTCCACAAACATTCCCTCTACTTGCTTTTCTAACTGCGTTGAGACGCTGCTTTGCTCGTCTGGCGCGTTTTCAGCTTTTCTTTTGTGGGGTGGCGTCCCTGTCATTTGGGCGAGAACGGGCGTTGACTCGCGGCTAGGCGTCTGTATCGTACTCGCGGTAGGAGTGTAACTCGGCTCACGTGTCCTATTGTGCTGAAGCCTAGCGTTTTCTTGCCTTAACTGTTGAATTTCCTCCCTCTACTTAGCGTTTTCACGTGTAATTTTCGCTAGTAATTTTCTAATTTGGATCATTTCCTGCTCCAGGGCGGACCCTTCTATTTTAGGTGTTATATTAGACGGAGAAGCAGCGCCGGAGATCGTGTCTGCTCAGCTCACCTGCGTTTGGTTGCCGTCGACCCCGCCAGAGCCCTCCGGGGTTCCGTGTAGTGAGGATCCTTTCGATCTCGATTCGGACCTGGGGCGGCAGCTGGACCGGGACTTGGAGTTGGACCGGCCACCACCGCCTCCACCGGGGAGTCTCGGGAAGAAGCTAGAGCGGCTCCTGTCGCGGCGTCTGCTGCTGTGGCTGTTGGTGCATGTCGACCCTTTGTGCGATTCGGTGCTGCCCGACCGCTTCCTGGACCGACTCGGGCGATTGTCCGCCATAGCTTACTGTGGTTGATGTTCATTCCATTGTTGTTGTCTCTACTGCCTCTTTCTAAGAAGATATGGGGTCTTGAATCGCTCGCGGCCCTTTTTTGTCTCCCGTGAGGTCTCCCTTCCCACACATGAAGCACCTTGGTTCGCAATGATGATCTTCGGGTGGATTGAGAGCTCCGCACCCGCGATATTTCTTGTTGTTCGGTGTCGGGCAAACATCCGCTCGGTGGCCGAGGCGGCCACATGTGGTACATGTTTCGAGTAGCGCAAACGCTCTTTTTTTTAAGTCTTGGTGCATGAGAATTGGGGAACACTGTATAATTCACTCAGTAACGGAACTGAGGCCCAGCCGGATTCACTCGAAATCAGAATCAACAGCAGTCATGCTCAGCAGCGCTTATACTCGGACTCACAGAAACAAATAAACGAGAGAGAGAGAGAGAGAGCGATAGAGAGAGGCTGAAGTTTCGCCGGAAAGGCAAAGCAGTATTAGTGATAACCAAGTATGCGACAATTACACGAAGGCAGACCTGTCAATGCAGGTTAATAGGTAGCGATGGTTCCCGCAAGGAGGAAGGGGGCCAACAGTATCAACGTGCAGATGGCTGAAGCGGGCGTCTGGGGACGGGAATGCGCCAAGAGGAGTCGCAGTGTAGCGATGCACTTTAGACTGTTAGCATTTAAGACACGCGCGTGAGCAGCGACGAACGTCTACGTTGATACTGGGTCACACATAACGAGAAGCGACGAGTCGCTGTGTTGCACGAATGACAGGATGAGCCAAAGAATGGACGGCATCAAAGGTGACATGGGCGAGGCACGTAAGAACGAGGACGTCCGGTCGACGTATCACAAACGAGGGGCACGTCCCAGTTAGGGAACAAGATATCTTCAAACCCCAGAGAGTTACCGCTCGTGCGAAGCAGCTGGAGCTCGGCATCGACACTCTGGGCGGTAGCCACGCCCGGGAAGTCGATGACGGGTCAGCCGTGGTCCGTTGCATGGATGGCGCGCGAGAAAGTACGTCTGAAACGGCGTCAGATTTTCCGCTGACGTCACGAATATCACTCGTGCGTTCAGAAATGTAGGCGAGCTGTCTGATTTCGCGGGGCGCGGAAGAGGTGCTGCTGGACGCTAGGACGGAAGTCAGGGGTTTATGGTCGGTAAGGACATGGAAGGAGCGTCCCTCGAGGAAATGTCGAAAGTGCTTCACAGCCAGAATGATAACGAGCAGCTCTCGGCCCAACGTGCTGTAGCGGAGCTCAGGAGGTGCAAGCTTATTGGAAAAGAAGGCGATGGGCTGCCAAGTGCCAGCAACGAACTGCTGCAAGATTGCGCCGACAGCGGTGTCCGAGGCGTTAACCATGACAGATGTTGGGGCGTCGCATTTGGGGTGGACGAGGAACGTCGCACTGGCAATGGCTTCTTTGATGCCTCTAAAGGCGCGGACAGTGGCGCTGTTCCAGGCCACGGGAGTATTCAGTTTCTTGAGGCCCGAGAGAAGGTTGTGGAGAGGCTGCAGTATAACGACGCAGTGAGGAATGAAGCGGCGGTAATAGTTGGCGAGGCCAAGACGTTCGCGCAGTTGCCTGGTGGTGGATAGCTGAGGAAACTGACAGATGGCTGTGACGCGGGTCGGGAGCGGACGAAAGCCGTATGCGTTGAGGCGATGGCCAAGAAAATCCAACTCCATAACGGCAAACTCGCTCCTCGGACCGTTAACGGCAAGACCAAACTTGCTGAGTCTTGCGAGCACTTGACGCAGATGGACCTTATGAGCTTTGGCGATGGGGCAGTAGACGAGGATGTCGTCAAGATAGCGAAAGCAGCACTTCAAGCCACGTAATACTTGGTCAAGGAAACGCTGAAAGGTCTGGGCCGCATTACGAAGACTCAAAGGCATGCGCATTCGAACAGGCCGAAGAGTGTTACAATGGTGGTCTTCGGAAAATCTGAGGGTTCCAGAGGAATACGGTCGAAGGCTTTCACTAGGTTGACGTTGCTATTATTGGTGCAGCGAGGCAGTGCCGACCTAAAATCCTGAATGTGAGGTATTGGGTACCGGTCCGGGACAAGGGCCTTGTTGAGAGCACGATAATCGCGTGCCAGGGGCGCCAGTCCCCGGTCTTCTTGGGCATTGTATGGAGTGGCGAGGCCCAATGAGTGGAAGAGAGACGAATGAAGCCAAGGTCAAGCATGCGTGCAAACTCCGTTTTGGCGAAAGCTAGGCGATCCGGCACGACGCGGCCAGCCCGAGCAAAGACGAGAGGGTCAGTCATGACGATATTATTTATCACGCTGTAAGCGACCGAGTACTGAAACAACGGGGGTCGCAAGACGTCCGGAAACTCGACAAGGATGGCTGACCAAGGGTCGGGAACGGCCATGTGCGTCTGTAGTGGCCGGAGCGGTGGAGCTCGACAGGAAACCCCTTGGACGGTTAAACTCGTATCGGAGTCCAAGATGCTGCTTTGCCATACGTTGACGACGAGCTTGTAGTGCCAAAGAAAGTCGGCTCCGATGATGGACTAGCGCACGGCCGCGATGACAAAGATCCAGCGAAAGGTACGTCTGGGACCGATGTGAAGAGTCACCGACTTTTGGCCGTAGGTCCGGATGGTCAATCCGTTCACTGCGGCCAGAGCAGGTGAGCAGGGAGGATGGTGGCACTCAGCCAACGTAGGAGGAAAGAAACAAATCACGGCGCCAGTGTTGACAATATAGCGGACTTTGGCGACACGGTTGGTGACGTGTAAAGTGCGACGGGATCTAGGGCCGGGGACAGCGGTCACCGTCAGTGTTCTGCCCAACCGTTTCCCGCGTAGAAGGGCTGGCGGCATTGGTTTGCGCGAGAACCCTAGCCACGGTGGTACCAGCAAAGCGTAACGGGAGGAGGAGAATGGCGTCCAGAGTGACCGGGGCTGGGGAGACGAGGTCGTGACGTAGAACGCGGCTGGCGTGTTCGGATGGCAGAGATCTCAGCTGTCAGTTTCGCTACTTGCCGTGTAACCTCCTCGTTAGCATCGGCGAGACTGACATAGCTGTCGCCAGCGGCTGCGCCGTGGGACGGAGGATCAGGAGGGTGATAAACAGTGGCCACGGAGGAAAAACCGACATCTGTGATCTTGTCGGTCTACTGAGCCAGAGATTCCAACGTCGAGGGTGAAGACGCGGTCAGGATCATGCTCACTTGCGGAGGAAGGCGCTGTACAAAAAGTTCCCGGAGAAGTGCGTTGTCGGCTAAAGAAGCTAGGTCTCCAGCCAAGGCTTGCATGCGACGCATTAAGTCGGTGGGTTGCAATGTACGAAGTAGCTGTAATCGTTGCCGCTCCGTTTCAGTGGTGTGCTGGGTGAGCGTCCCCTTAAGGTGGTCATTGTAGCGGTCGACGGGCGGGGAGCGTACAACATCACGAAAAATCGCAGCAGTATCAGGCGGAAGCGCTCCAACGACGTGGTCGAACATAGTCAACTGCGAACTGAGGCGGTGGCGACGGAACAAGTATTCTACAGTAATGAATCAAAGTTCCGAGTCCGTCGACCAGAAGTCGGGAGCTTGAGAGCGGCGACCTCGGGCTCGCGGGGCGGTGGCGCTGACGGTGCCACCATCCCGCGGGAGGATGACTTGATCGTACTTTATCGTACTTCATAGGATGAGTACTTGATCGGGAGGATGACTGACTGGATAGAAGGCGGACTCCGAAGACAGCGGGTCTCGAACTCCTTGTAGCGGTAGGCCCAGCGAGGCGGCTGAGTCACCAATTTGTAGGTAAAGAAAAACCGCACAGACGCTGGTGCCTGGTGTCCATGAATTATACTTTAACAGAGCCCGCTCAATCAGGCGGAAGCCTGATTCCGCGGATTCCACTGCTCGCGCACCGTCAGCGTGCTGGGCGTGTCCTCGTCTTTTGTGACCGGACTATTGTTGCACGTAGTAGTGCGCTGCAAACCCATACTTTTCAATACAAAGGCGCTAACCGGATCAGATAAAGTGCTCCATGTCACACATTTCGTTGCACCCAGTGCAAAATAATGGAGAGACTGCACGGCCAACCTTAAACTCCATTATTATTAAACTTTTTAGGTCATTTGCAGGAAAAGGATGCTCATTGCAAGCTTTGAACTTATGACGGAATGAATGCGCCTTTTGCTTTTTGTTACCTCTCTATCATGCGCCCAGCCAAGCATCCAAGCGTCATCGAGTAGGCGAATAATTCAAACTACCCACGCAGTATGAGTGGTTAATTGTAATTATGGCGTAGGGTTGGGAAGGAGCTTGAGCCACAGTGGCCTTAGCATTCGACGTTGCAACAAAGTTCACATCAGAAAGAAGCCATTTCGTGCCGCAGAACTGCTCCCTGTGCCTATGGTGCACTAGAGAGGGTGCCTTATCTATGGCACATTATGCTGGGGCCATATAGACTCTCTTTCTCTCTCGCTTTCTCGATTTTGCTTGCTACGACAACAGTTAAAACCTCTAAACACAGATTGCTTTGTCCATCACGTCCTTTACGTTACGCTGACGAGGACAGTGACAGTCATCGTCGTCATTGTATACGTGTAGCTTTAGTCTCGGAGTAGGCGAAGGAAATTAAATTTCACCCGTTATCTCCATTGTATTATTCGTTTCACAAACAATTTAAACTCCAGGAAAACTCACTATATAGGAGAGCATATTGGCCCACGAAGTAGTACTCTTGTTCCCACCTAGGTTCTGTGTAATCGATAAATCGCGACAAAAAGTAGTATATCTGTAGTGTGTATTACAGTCGGCTCAAGAGGTATTTCGAAAGAGCACAAACATTGCTATACAGTCTATACATTGCTATACACGATATACAGTCAGCGTACACCCTAATGAGCGCTCAGAGGTAAACTGCCCATGTACCTGCGGCAATGGGAAGTTGAAGCCGGAGGCTCTAACCACTGGGCTGTCGCGAACCACTCGCGCTTGGTGTAACTAGTGCAAGCCTTAGGGTGTCACATATAGTCCGAGTGTGATGGAAACGAGGGCATATACTGTACCGGTTAGAGAAGACGTGTACATCGCAAAGAAGTTGTTCTCGAGAACGATGTCCACTGCAGAGAAGTCCGCTGCTGTCGCAAGAAATGAGCTGACGGCTGAAGGAATCATTGAAGTCTGCTGACCTACGCGTTTCGTGTTATTTTTCTCTTCTTTTGCGTTTAGATATACCTTTGGTTCAGCGTTTCTTTTTATTTTCCTATAATTAGGTGCACTTTGTAATTTTTATTAACCTTATTTTTTTTTGCACACATTGTTCGAGATGAACTTTCACCTTTTTTTTATCGCTCCAAACTATTTTTTTCGAAGTCGATCTTTACAGCTCTTTCGGCGAATATCTGGTTCACTAATTTTGTGCCGTAGAACGTGCTCTATAACTACAGATCATGCTCTTTAGCGCTGTAGTCGCATCAATGCGCAGTGTAAAAAAAAATCGCTAATTTATCTAGCAAGGCCACGACCGCATACGGCGATGTCAGTATGCAGGAATAAAGAATGACTGCATTTGATATAAAAAAAAAAACTATTTGTAATATCCTGCGGGTACAAAACTCTAACGCATAATAAAGATAAATTTCGCAAAACCCAACTCACTATGACTGTCGACGTCAATGCGATTAGCACTGAAGCAATGCAGCGACAAACACTATCGCTGAACAAGCACACCTTTATTTGTAATCCGTAATGGAAGAACAAAAGCTAAGAATGTTAATGCCATTATTACACACATGTGCCAGAGCGCCACCACAGACCAAAGTGTGCACACCTAAGGACGCCACAAAGAAAGCTACGCAGAACGCAGCGGCCCAAGCGCAGCTAGTTACGTCCCGCTGGCACTGTAGAATGAGGGTTCAGCATAGCCGACTGCGAATAAACTACATACGACACCACTGAGTTTCAGGCTCGAAACGTTTATTCAGTGTAAGCTAGGATAGCGGGCACTCTCAGGCTTATCAGTCAGACATGCACCTGCGGAGTGCACTAGTAGAAAGTAGATAGAGGTAAGAAAGATACCGTTAATAGTCCTGCCTCTCCGCGGTGGCTAAGCACGCTACACCGTCGGGTTGCTGTGCTTGAGGCAGCTGTGTGACGCTAAAAGAAACTTTTTTTAATTGAAGGCCTGGAAAACCGTTCGACATGGACACACCAGTCAGAAAGCGGGCGAAGTATGCTAAGAACGCTTATGTCATTAAAGAAATCATTACATAGATGTGATGCCACGTTACCGCATCATTGAGCTTGGCGAGTTCATCCACCGCAGTGGCTGCAGCAGCAAAACTGCAAGGATCCGGGGGCTTCCTCGCCATGCAATGCGCGCCTGACGTTTTCATGACACCGGCCCAAAAACTTACGTAAACTAAGTAAAATTTAAACATTGCTTGGATGGTAGGCTTACGCGTGACCTTGATTTCGCCTCGCTCATTAGGCTCGCAGATGTGATTGCTGTCATAGCATTGTAAAAAAAAGTGCTTTCGATGGCCCTTTTCAGATAACGACGAATTATGGAAAAACAGTTCGGCGTACTTTTCATCCATTTAAACTGAAAACGCTGAACACTAGATATCATCAGCATCATCATCAGCCTGGCTATGTCCACTGCAGAGCGAAGGCCTCTCCCATACTTCTCCAACTACCCCGGTAATGTGTTAATTGTGGCCATGTTGTTCCTGCAAACTTCTTAATCTCATCCGTGCACCTAACTTTCTGCCGCCCCCTGCTACGCTTCCCTTCTCTTGGAATCTAGTCAATAACCCTTAATTACCATCGATTATCTTCCCTCCTCATTACATGCCCTGCCCATCCCCTATTTCTTATTCTTAATTTCAACTAAGATGCCATTAACTCGCGTTTGTTCCCTCACCCAATCTGCTCTCTTCTTATCCCTTAACGTTACACCCACCATTATTCTTTCCATAGCTCATTGCGTTGTCCTCAATTTAAGTAGAACCCTTTTCGTAAGCTTCCAAGTTTCTGCCGCGTAGATGAGTACTGGTAAGACACAGCTGTTATACACTGTTCTCTTGAGGGATAATGACAACCTGCTGTTCATGATCGGAGAATGCTTGCCAAAAGCACTCCAGCCCATTCTTATTCTTCTGATTATTTCAGTCTCATGATCCGGATCCGCGGTCACTACCTGCCCTAAGTAGATGTATTGCCTCACCACTTCCAGTGCCTCGCTACCTATCGTAAAATGCTATTCTCTTCCGAGACTGTTAAACATTACTTTAGTTTTCTGCAGATTAATTTGTAGACCCCTCCTTTTCCTTGCCTGTCCAGGTCAGTGAGCATGCATTGCCATTGGTCTCCTGAGTCAATATCATCAGCGAATTGCAAGGTACTAAGGTATTCTACTTACTACTAGATATACCGTAGTTATTAATTGTGCCCGCAACCATCGCCCTTAGCGACAGGCCCGTTCTTGCATGATGACCGCGAGGGCGAATAGGCTGTGGCCAAGAAATAGCTGCGGTGGGTTTGTTTTCCTTGCTCTCCAACCAAGTCGGGGGAGAGCAGTGCGCGCCCATGAAGAGTGTGCTGTATATTTTTTCTCCCCGTTTCGGCTCGCCGTATCTTTACGAGACTGTACGAGGTTGCCCAGCACAGCGGTGGCATGAATGTCGTTCTATATAACAAGGCACTGCGTTGTCGTTTTTACGACGCGACGCCCATGACCGCAAAAAAGACACGCGTCGCACCTGCACGTATACCGGCCGGAACCAGACTGCGCATCGTTCCATGCGTCGCTTGTCCTACCAAGGTGAATAAGCAGTGTCATATATGTCGCGTGTTTGCCCTAGATCTGGGGCACAGCCAATCTGTGCTCAGGAACTGGCGCTTATGCTAAATATACGGCTGTCAAGTATCGACGGCCTGCCAGCATGGAATGCGGTTGATAAGAAAAATCACCGACCAAGCACTCCGTGCAGATGGTTAACCAGCGAAGCTGAAATGCACGGCCGCGGTGTTAATCACTGGATTAATTCTGGCGGTTTATTAAACGAAGGGTTGGTAGGCTGCTGGGTCCTCGGTACGCAGCTGCTATTTGCGCTCGGCTGCACAAGCCTGTCCTTGTGCCGTCCTTGCACGGCGTAGACGTGCTCGTTCACGATTCTGCTCGCGGCGTTGCTTTTCGAAAGCGGCCTGCTTTTCAGGAGTACGTAGGACGCGTGACCTACCCATTTCAGATCCGCAGAAAAACTGCTGCGCGTGCGCACGGCTGCGACGGAGAGCAAGGACGTCAACTACTGGTGCCGCCAATCGCGCGCCTCTTTCTTTTTTTTTTTTCACGCATGGTCATGGGGCTGCGCCGGAAGAGTTTTCAGCGTACAGGCGACAGACGGACGGACGAATCGGCTAGCAATATACAGCTTCGCTGTAAAAAAAAATCCGCTCCTTTTAAAGGTTACTATTGAGAGCAAAAGTGCGACTAAGACTGCTTCTGAGAAGCACTGGCACTGTATTTTGTAACGTTCCACTGCAATTTTCATTCTTCGTTGATTATAACGAATGTACTGTGAGGTCGATCCAGCCAGTAACAGCGGCGTGATGTCGTCCGAGCCAGGTTCGAGCCAATTTCCAAGGTAGAGAAGAAACCAAAATACGCTTCACTGACACACAATGTATAGGAGGTACACTCTAAAAATGTTTACACCTGTTTATACCTGACCGGAAAGCGGCTCTCCGATCGCGGCTTTCCGGTCAAGAAATCTGTCTCACGCAGATACGCACATCCCATACGTGACCTAAAATTTCCGGGCGCGCTACTTTGAAGATGGGCAAGATAGGCCACCATTATTGCTTGTAGACAAGATACGCCTCTAAGGGTGCAAACTTTTCTTTCAGTGTAAAAGCTACACAATACCGAGAAGCAACATGCAATACTAAAACGAAAGTTCAACTCCCGCGCAGGAGTCGGAGGAGGAGGAAGAGGTTAAAAGGAAGGAAGGAAAGGTAGGAAGGTCAACCAGACGCACGTCCGGTTTGCTACCCTACACAAGGGAAGGGGTTTAAGGGAAGAAAAGAAAGGAGAGGATGGGAAGAAGGCACCATCGGTGTGAGTACATGCGCATGTCGATAGCTTCACGCCTATTATCAGTTTGTGAGGACAGTCGCTTTCATGAAATGTAGCTGCGCCCGCGTCGCTTTGTAAGCCTGCGACGCAATGGGCCATGGTCCGAGAACCTTAGTCGCTTAAAATGGTCTGTTATCTAATTGGTTTAACACCCTGTGAAGAACGTCGCGTTCGTTGCCATAGAGATCACAAAAACACAACACGTGCTCAATTGTTACTTCACAATTGCACGAGTCACATATCGGTGTGTCGCACATTCCAATAAGGAATGAGTAGGCTTTCGTAAAAGCCACCCCTAACCAGAGACGGCACAGTAAAGTTGCATCACGGCGGGAGAAGTTCGATCAAATCTGCAGTTTCCATGTAGGATCCAACCGGTCAAGACGGAAGTTGAGAAAAGTGGTGTGTTGCACAAGCTTCATCTTGATTTGAGCAAGTAAACGAAGACCCCTCGCAGTATCTGTCCTTGATAAGGGTATAGCAAGTGTCAGGGTTTCTTTATGGGCTGACCGGGCGGCATCGTCAGCAAGGTCATTTTCGACAATGCCACAGTGCCCCAGAAGCCATCGGAAGGTGATGTCATGTCCGTTCATGAGGGCTTGATGGAGAACCTCTCTGGTCTCCAGAGAAAATACCCAGAAAATACGCAGCAAATACCCGCCGCCCCACCCACAACATAAAATACGAGTAAAATACAGACCGGGCTATTTCCCCATTTTAAATTGCTAAACGCCATGTATCCCACTCGTTATAGGGCCAACTGTCCTTGGCGCGGTGGCATACCTACCCTAATACATGTAACCTGGGAGTGCACTAAGCACCCTCATAGGCCAAATACCAGTACGACAATGGAGGAGTGGGAGGCACAGCTCGCCCGCTCCGACCTGGCAGCACAAAAATCCATAATTAGCCAGGTCAGGCAGGCGGCCGAGGCCAGTGGGGCCCTGGACTGAGAGGCTCCGACCACCCCTCCTTCAAATCTTTTCCATTACAATAAATTTTGTATCTATCCATCTCTGGTCTCAAACACCAGTTGATCATGGGTCTTGCGTCGTAAGGCTGACTGCAGGCTCTGAAGGGCTGCCTTGGAGTCACAAAAGCGACCCACTTTCGAGGTTTGGCTTGTGCGATGTAATTAACAGCGGCACGCAGAGCGGCAAGTATGTTGCCGTAGAGGTCGTTATATGGGACATCTTGAAAGTAATTGTAATCTGTAAGGGCGGGACGATAACAGCGCCTGTGGAGCTGGTGGCGGAGACAGATCTATCGGTGTAAATGTGCGTTCTTTGTTCATATGACTCGTTCAGTAATGACAGTGTGAATTGATGTAGAGCCACTGTTGATTGTCGGGTCTTCTTCGTAATTCCCGGAATCGTGAGGCGTGCTTGTGGCTGTCGTAGGAACCACAGGGGTAACGGTGGTCTTGCTGCTGGTGTAAAGCCCGACGGAAGGTAGCTTTGATGTGTCGCAACAAGTTTAGAAAATGTGGCTTGATGTCTTTGTTCTGGTTCCTCGTGGAAACTCCTCAAACATCTGCTTGATAATACCACCACCCGCACCACCCAACAGGATCGGCTGCAGAAGCTCCTTTATACGGAGACCCTTAAGCAAGGTCCACAACAGGTGCTTGACTACCTCTGCACCAGATATATCTCCAGGGGACAAGTCAGTCCACACAGCAATTACATCGGTAGCCCCAACCCTAGACACCGATTTCAGCGTATCTGAAATACATGCCGCTCTACGCAAGCTTAACGGTCGTTCTGCTCCAGGGCCAGACGGGGTCTCTAACAAAAGCCTTCGCAATCTCGATGACGAGTCCGTGTCCCATCTGACTGACTACATCAACGATTGCTGGCGCAGTGGTGCCCTTACAGCCGCCTGGAAGACTGCCAACGTTATCCTAATCCCAAAGCCTGGCAAACCATCTAGCCTCAATAACTTAAGGCCCATCTCCCTCACTTCATGCGTAGGCAAGGTGATGGAACACGCCTTCTTAGCACGCATCAACAGTCACCTCGAGGACAACTCTCTCTATCCCCACACCATCATTGGATTTCGCCCTCACCTTTCTACTCAAGACGCCATGTTGCAGCTCAAACATCAAGTGCTAAACGATCGTTCCCGTAACATGAAAGCCATTCTCGGACTCGACCTCACTCAAGCCTTTGATAACATTTCCCATGCAGCTATCCTTGACCAGGTCTCCAACCTCCACCTGGGAGAGCGAGCCTACAATTACATCCGTGACTTTCTCTCCAATCGCACGGCTACCCTCTCGGCCGGGGATTTACGATCAGACCAGCTTCCCCTTGGCAGCAAAGGCACCCCGCAAGGTTCAGTTATCTCTCCCATGCTCTTTAACTTAGTCATGATTGGCCTTGCCAAGCAACTACAGCAAGTCGACAATATCAACCATACCATCTACGCCGACGACATCACCATCTGGTCGTACCGAGGCAGTGATGGTCAAGTGGAATCAGCCCTCCAAACGGCGATTGACACGGTTGAAGCCTATCTCCAAGGGACCGGACTGCGCTGTTCGCCGGCTAAATCGGAGCTTCTGCTATACAAGCCCATTCAGCGGGGTCGCCCTCCCAAACACCAATCTGATCACCGACCCTGTGACGCCATCACCCTACGCCTTCAAGATGGCAGTCCTATCCCACACGTCCCTAGTATCCGGGTTCTCGGTCTCACCATCTCTACCAACGGCTCCAACGCCTTGGCTCTCAACAAGATCTGTGCCCAATCTCAAAACACCCTACGACTTCTTAAACGTATATCTAACCGACGCGGAGGACTCAAAGAAGAAAGCCTTCTCCGACTCATCCAATCATTTGTCATATGCCACATTACCTACGTTGCTGCGTACCTCAACTGGTACCGGGCTGAGCAAAACAAGCTCGACACCCTCATACGAGGGGTCTACAAGCAAGCACTTGGTCTCCCACATTGCACCAGCACTGAACTCTTCAACCAACTGGGAGTTCACAACAACCTTTCCGAACTCATTGAAGCCCAACAACGCTCTCAGCTTGAACGGCTCACCCTTACTGAAACGGGGCGCTTTATTCTGTCCACGCTTGGCTTCACCTACCATCAGCAACAGGGCCCCAAACAACCGATCCCGAACGACATCCGTAGCTGGATCTACATAGACCCGATTCCTAGAAATATGCACCCTGAATATAACAGGGCCCGGCGCCAAGCTCGGGCCGGAGCTATCATAAAAGCCCTTGCCCACGTACCTGGCGTCACATTTGTTGATGCTGCCCAATACTCCCATGGCACACGATTTGTGGCCGTCGCCACACGCGATGGAGTCCTACACCACGCCTGCAGCGTCACTACCCCCGCTGCGGAGACGGCTGAAGAAGTGGCCATCGCCCTGGCCACTTTAGATCCCACCTGTCACACCATAGTTTGTGACTCTCGCTCAGCCGTTACTAACTTCAGCAAAGGCCGTATTTCTCCCCAAGCTCTTCGCATCCTCTGCCAGGCACCACACTCTAAAGACAGCATAATCTCCCTAACATGGATCGCGGCCCATGCCGGCCCTGTCCACCCACACCTCCCCAATCTCAACGAGGTCACCCACTCCATTGCGCGAGGCCTAGTCAACCGCGCCGGAGTCACTGGAGATGAGTTGGGCACCAGGGACAGTCTGACAACTTATAACGATCTCGTTAAGGCATTTTACCTCAGTCGCCGAATCTTCCCCCCGCCTCACCCAAAGTTCAGCCGGGCGCAGGCTACCACCCTGCGTCTACTACAAACAAACACGTACCCTTCACCCGCCCGCCTCAACCTTATATTTCCGGACGTCTACACTACCCCCAACTGCCGGTGCTGTGGAATTCACCCGGCTACACTTCCGCATATGCTATGGGAGTGCCCAGCACAGTACACCCAGACTAACACCACGACTCTCTCGTCGAGGTTGCATGAGGCTCTGCAGAGCTCCACCCTCGACGACCAAACCTGGGCGACCCAGCACGCCCGCGAGGCGGCGGCGAGGCAAGCCCTCGACGTCCCTTCGTGGGAGGCTTAGGCCCGGCCATCATAAAGTGTTGGTTCCACAATAAAAGTTTATTCCTCCTCCTCCTCCTTTGTTCTGGTAAAGCAGCAATATAATGACTGGGCACGCGACACATATATCGAATGTGTGCTCTAAGGCTGTCAATCGTTATATATGCTGGAACCAAGTAGTCTCTAGCAATCATTATTGTTGCGTGAGTCGAAGCGCATCGTGGTAGTCCAAGACATGTCCATGGAATCTGGCCTTGAAAGCTTTCGAGGGTACGAATGTTTGTTTTACATGTGTTCGCCAAAACCGGGAAGCTGTACCGTGAAAAGACCAGAAACAGTGCTCTGTACAGCTGCAGCACGGACCGTACCAACATGCCCCAGATTTTTCCGCACAGGAACCTCATTATACGAGTGTGTGCAATCGAAATTAATCTCCGCTTCAGGTAGATGCAGTGGGGGCTCCGTGAAAGATCCTAGTCAATAATCACACCTAAAAAGCGGTGAGACTTCTGGTATTTCATAGCCTGGCCATTGAGAGAAACAGGGCACGGTGCCATGGGTTATCACGTAAACGCGATTAACGCGCATTTTTCGATGGACACTCTAAGGCCTTGTTTGCTGAGACATGAACAGGTTAGGGTGGCTGCCCACTGAATTCTTGCGCGCACTTGAAGATGCGTCACCGCAGAAGACCAAAGACAAATATCGTCAGCGTACAGTGATAGGTGAATTCTCTTGGGTAATATTCCAGAAGGCCACCTATGATGACGACGTCGTAGATGACACCGGTGCCGACGTCAGAACCCAGCGGGATGTGGGAACGTACCTTCATTCCGTGCAGGTCGGTGACGGTGCGCAGAGTATTCAGCGCGGCCGCGTGCGTGACATCAATCGCCAGTACGTTCTTACGCGTATTCACTCTGATGTCAGTAATTTTATTCGGCACCAATCCTGCCAGCACCATGGAGTCAGTTTGCCTGTTGAGGCGTTTCATGTTCCCGTCGGGCACAGCAGGAACGAAAAAGATGGTGCTGGTCACAGGCTTCGGTTGTGGTGTTTCATTCATTGCGCTCGATGACGAAGAGGCCCTGGTGTTACGTCTATTCGCCTTACGGCTCCTAACAAGTTCGACTTCGAACTTCCGCGCAGGAGCCTTGTATACGATTACCTCCTTCGTTCTGTAGTCATTTTCGGTGCTATTAAATTTTGACGTTTTATTTCAATACGTAGCAGTTGCAATCTATACCGGGATACATAAAATTATAGCCTTATGACTGGTGTTTTTGGAAAGATTGGATGCGCTTTGTATGAATGAATGTATAGTTTTTATTGGCGCAAGGGCCAGATATGGCCAAAGAGCGCCAGGTCTGTGGTGATGAGTTTGCAATGTAGGTATGAGATCTATGAAGTTGGTCTGGCGTGGCTGTAAAGGGCCCTTAAAAATAGTCGCTGTACAGTGCGTAAAATCTTTCTGTAATAAGATTATGTCGATGACAAATGACGAATACTATGAACATTAAAATCCATCGTAAAAGAATGACGCAGAATAGAAAATATATGAGATGGTAAAAATACCTGGAGCACTGTTGCCTCACCGGAGCCCTTGAAGCACAAGGGCCTAGAGGCACGTGCTATACGAAAGAACTATAACAGCGCCATCCTCTAAAGAGAGGAGATGCTACGAGCATGTGGGACTAACAACATGCAACACAACATCTTTCAGATAACTTTGGACTGCGTTGGTGTCAAATAGCGGTTCTGGGCCGAGTAACATTACCTGATGAAGGGGAATGTGCTGCCGGTATGCTAAGGGAAAATGTTTCTTTCTTTCAGATTCGGCTTTCCGGCACTCCAGGAGGACGTGGAGGACGGTAAGCCTCTCCTCGCATCTACCGCAGGTTGGAGGGTCATTTCCGGTGAGTAGAAAATTATGGGTGCCAAATGTGTGTCCTATTCTGAGACGACAGAATAGGACATCTGTTCGGCGTGATTTTGTTACAGAGGGCCAGAATCCTAACTGTGGCTTTATCACGTGGAGCTTATTATTTGTTTCTGCGTCCCATAGGCGTTGCCAGTGGTTCCGTAGTTTCCTTCGTAAGAAGGGCTTCAGATCTGTGACAGGAACTGCAGCGGTGAGATTAGCAGAATGCGATGCAACTGACGTGGCCATCTGGTCCGCCAGAACATTACCTTCGATGCCCCTATGACCTGGCACCCAGCATATGATGCCATGCTGGTTACCTATATACGCTGTACATAGAACGGAATAGAGTTCATTAATTACCGGATTTTGGTGGTTAGAGAAGTTTTGATTTCCTGATATGCTTCACAGCCGACAATAGTGCGTAGGCCTCAGCCGTAAAGATACTAGTTTCCGGATGCAGTAAATCGGTTTCCGAGAAGGATGGACCGACGGCTGCGTAGGACACCCCGTCGTGTGACTTCGATGCGTCTGTGTAGAACTCCGTGCAGGAGTGTTTGTGCTGGAGTTCCCGGAAATGCATGTGGATTTCAATCTCTGGAGCGTGTTTTGTAACTTGCATGAAAGATATATCGAATTGTATCAGCTGCCCCTCCCAAGGATGTAGCAGCTTGGCTGGATGCATTAGGCGAAGCTCAAGGAGTGGAACATGCATTTCATGACTAAGCTCCCTCACACGCAGCGAGAAAGGCTGTCTTACGGAGGGACGATTATGAAAGAGTGTAGCACATGTTATCTCGTTAACGGTATCATAACACGGATGTTCAGGATTAGAGAGGACTTTCAGAAAATATGTTTGGCTGATGTATATTCTCTGGAGATGAAGTGACCACTCTTTCGATTCTACATATAAACTTTCAACGGGACTTGTCCTAAAAGCGCCCGTGGCTAAGCGGATACCTAGATGGTGAACAGGGTCTAGCATCTTTAGCGCACTCGGGGCGGCAGAATGATAGATCGCGGCGCCATAATTTAATCGTGACCGAATCAAGCTCTTATAAAGATACATTAAGCACTTCCTGTCCCTACCCCACGTAGTCTGGGATAGAAGTTTCATTAGGTTCATTGTTTTCAGACATTTTTCTTTAAGATGTTTAATGTGGGGGACGAAAATGAGTCTATAGTCAAGTATAATACCTAGAAATTTGTGTTCTTTGTTTACAGGTATCTGTTGTCCACATAGTTCTAAGCAAGGATCTGGGATCAGGCCTCTTTTTCTTGTAAAAAGAACACATGAACTTTTGTTAGGATTGATCTTAAATCCATTTTTGTCTGCCCACATTGACACTTTGTTCAGGTCATGCTGTACCTGTCTCTCGCAGACTGCGAGGTTACAAGATTTGAAAGCTATTTGAATGTCGTCCACGTAGACAGAGTAAAAGACGGCCGGTGGTAATGAAGCGCGAAGCGTGTTCATCTTCACGATAAAAAGCGTGCAGCTGAGCACGCCTCCTTGGGGTACACCAGTTTCTTGTGTGAAAGGACGTGAGAGGACGTTGCCGGCTTTTACCCGGAAGGTGCGAGTGGACAAATAGTTTTCTATTAGGATTAGCATATTAGCATGGATTCCCATTTCTGACAGGTGTCTCAAGATTCCGTAGTGCCACGTTGTGTCGTATGACTTCTCCATATCGAGGAATAGGGACAGGAAAAACTGTTTGTGTACAAATGCGTCATGGATGTTTGCTTCAATACGTACAAGGTGATCAGTTGTGGAGCGCCCTTCCCTGAAGCCACATTGATAGGGATCAAGCATTTTTCTCTGTTCAAGGACATGGATGAGTCGCCGAATAATCATTTTTTCAAATACCTTACAAAGGCAACTTGTGAGGGCTATCGGGCGGTAACTTGCCACTGAGGAAGGATCTTTGCCTTGTTTCAAAACAGGAACCACAATGGCTTCTTTCCATGCAGTTGGAAGGTATCCTGCAGCCCAAATGGTGTTGAAAATTGTGAGTAGTGTGACTTGGGTGTCATTGTGTAGGTTTTTGATCATTTCATACATGATTCTGTCAGATCCCGGTGCAGAGCTCTTGCATGAGCTCAAGGCAGCTCTGAACTCGGCAATACTAAAAAGACAGTTGTACGGTTCATTCTGTAGACATTTTCTTTTGAGTGGCTTACATTCTTCTATTTGCTTATATTTCAGAAAGGATTTCGAATAATGTTTTGAACTTGACACGCTCTCAAAGTGCTCCCCAAGTGAGTCTGCCTGGTCTTGCAGCGTATCACCCTGTGTGTTTACCAGAGGGAGTGAATATGTTTGTCGCCCTCTAATTCTATTTACGCGGTTCCAGACTTTCGCCTCATCTGTAAACGAGTTGATGCTGGATAAAAACTTTTGCGAACTTTCTCTTCTGGCCTGTCGGCGGGTTCTCCTGCCTTTAGACTTAACTTTCTTAAAGTTAACAAGATTCTCTGCACTGGGCGAAGCGCGTAGCGACCCCCACGCTTTGTTCTGATTCCTACGTGCGATTCTACATTCATCGTTCCACCACGGGACATGTCGTTTGCATGCCGAGCCTCTTACTTCACGTATGCATTTAGATGCGGCATCTATAATGAAGGCTGTAAAGTAATCCACAGCAGCATCAATTTCTAACGAGGACATGTCATCCCATGATATGCTAGTTACGTTTCGGAATTTCTCCCAGTCTGCTGTGTCAATCTTCCACCTAGGAGCCTGTGGTGGATATTCGTTTTCTTTAAGTGTTCGTAATAGTATGGGGAAGTGGTCGCTTCCGTAAGGATTGTTCGTAACTTCCCATTCGAGTTCAGGCAGTATGGACGGGGAAACTATGCTCAGATCAATTGCAGAAAAGGTGTTGTTCGCAAGACAGTAATATGTGGGTTTCTTCTTATTGAGAAGGCACGCACCAGAAGAAAAAAGGAACTGTTCAACAAGACGACCTCGCGCATCTATACGAGAGTCGCCCCACAGGGAGCTGTGCGCATTGAAGTCGCCAAGAGCAACATAAGGTTCTGGCAATTGATCTATAAAGGATTGGAATTCATGTTTTGTTCATTTGTAATGGGGGGGTAGGTAAAGAGAGCTAATGGTGATGAGTTTGTTTAGGAGAACAGCTCGAACCGTCACTGCTTCAAGGGGCGTTCGTAGCTGTAAAGGTTGACACGCTATGCTTTTATGAATAAAAATGGCAACACCGCCTGATGATACGATAGCATCATCGCGATCTTTGCGAAACTTGACATACGGTCGGAGGAAGTTTGTGTGTTGTGGTTTTAAGTGTGTTTCCTGTAGACACAGCACTTTTGGATTGTGTTTTTGGATAAGCTCTTGCACGCCATCAAGGTTCCTAAGAAGACCTCTGACGTTCCATTGAATTATTGGTGTATCCATATTGGAAGTAAATTACGGAAGCAGAAGTATTAATTACAGAGATTTCAGAGCTTAGGTTCCAGAGCTCTTTCGAGGCCCTGTAACCGGGGTTTTGCTCTTTTTGAAGCGTTCGAGGGAACCTGGCCGCTCCTTAGGCGCTTGGTGCGCCTTGAGGATAGGTGTAGTGTCCATTGCCTCTTGCGAGGCGCCGGACACGTGCTCTTGCGAGCGAGAAGTTTCCCGAGAGAGTCTCGCCTAGGAGGGCAAGACCCCTGCGCCCACCAGCCCGGAGGTCGATGGGGCTCCCTGAGGGATTTGGCTGCGCCGGCTGTTGCCAGCGCTGGAAGAGGCCGGGGAGGTTGGGGCAGTCTCGGCTTCGGGGTTGGTAGTCCCTTCTGCTCGGTTGGTGGAGCAGCGCTAGCTGCGACCACCGTGGGGGCAGATGGCGTAACTGCCGACTCACTGCTTGTGGGTCGGACAGCCGCCGGAGGCCGTTGTGACGCTGCCCCCTGACGCGCCACTTCGGCAAAGCTTTTCTTTGGCAGGTATGCTACCCGCCTTCGCGCCTCTTTGAACGATATATTTTCTTTTACCTTTATCGTTACTATTTCTTTTTCCTTCTTCCAGGAGGGGCACGACCGCGAGTACGCGGCGTGATCCCCGTCACAGTTTACACAGTGGAGAGAGTTCGTACAAGCTTCAGTGGCGTGTTCAAGGGTACTGCATTTCACGCATTTTTGGCGGCCCCGGCAGCTCTGCGAACTGTGGCCGAAACGCTGGCATTTGAAGCATCTTAGGGTATTTGGCACATATGGTCTGACACGGAGCTTGATGTACCCGGCCTCTACAGACTCGGACTTGAACCGAATGTGAGTATTAGGTGCTTGGTCGCAATTTCTTTACCATCCCGCCTCAGCTTAATTCTCTTGACGTTGACAACATTCTGCTCACTGAAGCCCTGCAGGAGCTCAGCCTCTGTCACCTGGAGCAAATCATCATCCGAGACAACGCCGCGGGTGGTGTTCAGAGTACGGTGTGGAGTTACTGTCATGGGAACATCTCCCAATGATACTAGACTGGGCAACTTTTCGTGTTGTTTCTGATCAAGCAGCTCTAATAGGAGATCACCACTTGCCAGCCTTGATACCTTGTAGCCTGAACGAAGAACATCAGTTAGAGACTTGGAAACTAGAAAAGGGGAAATGTTTCGTACTTGTTTATCGGATTTTTCTGAGTGGATCACATGGTACCGTGGGAAGTTCGGTCTTTGACGTCCAATGAACTGGAAAACTTCATCGGTGCGCCCTCTTTTATGAGGGCGATCAGGAAGCGGAGGGAAGGAGGTTCGCATAAAGGAATTGAATTTTCGGCAATAACGCCAGCCACCCACCGTGGAGCCCTACCAGGGGACGTTACAGGGACTGTAAAAACACGTCCTGCAAACCCCAGCTGTACGTTATCACTATAACCAAATATGAGATAACCTGGGTTGGTTATTCACACAAGGTTAACCCTTGCTGCCTGGAAAATTAGAAGTGAGCGGAAGCTAGGAGAAGACAGGAAAGATGGAAAGTGAGAGAAAGACGAAGGTTGGAGGGAGAGCGAGAGACAGGAAAATGCAACTACCGATTTCCCCCGGGTGGGTCAGTCCGGGGGTGCCGTCTACGTGAAGCAGAGGCCAAAGAGGTGTGTTGCCTCCGCCGAGGGGCCTTAAAGGTCCAAACACCCGGCATCGGCTCAACCCCCAGGATCCCCCTTTCCCCGGACACGGCTAAGCCGCGCACGGCTACACGCGGGAGGGGCCAACCCTCGTGTGCTCGGGTACGTGGTGTCGCAACACACCAAACGCCTGCTGACGCAGACGCCCCTGCGGGGGATGCGCTTTGTAGACGATCACAAGGATGCGCCTTCGCTGGCATGAACTGATATTTAAGTGTTTCCCTCGAATCGCGAAGCGCGAAGTTTCAACGCTGGAGCCAAGCACAGGTCGGCTTGGAGACAACCCACGAATGTGTATGAACCTTGCAGCCTCTAGGCGTATGCGCCGGTGAAAAAGCGTTGCTTCGCATTCTCAACTATGAATTTCTTTGCGTGCGAGGCGGATCAACCAGACTCCTGTAGTCATTTCGCAAAAGTGGAAAATAATAATTATTAGAAAGTTATTGCTCTTCAGTGGCAATTCAAACAAAGTTCTTGTTATTTTGTCACGTTGATAAAATTTCTAACACGCAGTACAACATAAATAACAAACTGTTTTATCTGTTTTGCACAAACGATACACTGCGATAAATTCACTGCGCATTAGCGGCAAACGTACATCCGCTGATAAAGTTAGATTACTTGCATTTGATACATAATCAAATGACCAGTTTACTGCCTTGTATCTGGCAGAAAGAAATGTCATCTAATTGAGGTCATCACTAAGCAGAACCCACACAAAGACACCATTGAAAGAAATGCACATGCTAAGCAATGTTATGTTTGTGTGTTTTCCTGTCATGGAGTATTTTATGCGCTGTTCCTAGTCGCACGTGGATCCCAAACTCACTCAAACTTACACCATAGTAATTGAGGCTATTTTTTTTTACTCGATCCTGCAAGAGACTGCTCATGTTTATTCACGCCTTCGGACTCTATTGTCTCTTGACGTACAAGTCAACAGTGAATGCGCCACCACTTACAGTAACATCAAGGGCCAAAATCCTCACAATGTTTCTGAACAACTAGAACAATGATTTGTTCACTTATTGGACTAACTTTTGCTTCACCGACTTTTGTTTGCATGTTTGTCATGGCTTCGTCATTTTTCTTTTCAGGAAGTCATACAAAAGAGAGATTATTTGTCTGAAAGCTGCCACGCCATGCCATAAGAAGCACAACGGTCACCATAATCACAACAGGTCCTCTTGAACTATGTGCCGCACCATGAAATGTTTGCAAGTTTACCAGATAGAGGGCTGTGAGCCCTATCAGGAAAGCAACAGTCTACAGTTTTGTATCGTACCCAGCGGGAATGTTAAATTTTGCATGCAAGCTTACGTGCTTTTAAGGGCGTTTTATGACAAACGGTGAATAACGTGCTGAGTCCCAAGTTCTTTCTTTTCTAGTCATTATAGCCATGACGACCAGAACAGAAACAATGTAGCAAGTTCCTCCTTGCTTATGAGCAAACTCTGTCATCTGCTCTTTGGAAACCAACTTGATGGGCATTACCACCAAGTATAAGACATGTTCCCTCTCAACAATAATTTGGTACACAAAAATGAAAGAATTTTAAAACGATCAAACGCGCTCAATGCAAATTTGATGGAGTGATACTTCAAGTTGATTTAAACTCTGGCCGTCACTGTTCCTTTCATTATTTTATTTTTTCATTTTAAATACCTTCACGGTCATATGGCATTGAAAACGGGAGTGGTCACAAAGCAGTAAAGTAAATAAACAAACAAGTGCAGTGAGATCTGGTAATATAATAATTCTCCTGATTATAGAATGTTAGCTAATGTTTCGCTAAAACGTTTGTTATCAGTGGTGGCGACGGCACTTGGGGGAACGTAGTTGCATTCCTGAGATGTACGGGGTGTGAAGGTCAAAGGCGTCGTCTAACAATAATCAATTCCTACCTTAGTGCGATGATCGACGCCTTTTGAATTGTACTGAGACTGCAGTGGCCGCGAAGTGTGGTGTGACGGAAAACTTGATGAAATAGCGAAAGGGAGCGGCGACCTTGGGGCGGTTAGCTTGTGACTAAGTGCTACATTAGTTTTCATTGAGGTTATACTCGCAGTGCGCTCATAATTAAAAATAATAAAACGAGTAAATTTACTTTTTACTAGTTTAAGTGAAGTAATAATGTTAACGCGACTGGGGTCCCATATTCTACATGCATATTCAGGTTTCGAGCGTATTAGAGTCTTGTAAAGCTGTATTTTTAACGTAGATAACGCTTTGAAAAAATTGCGCCGTAAGTATCCGAGCATATCATTACCATCGTTAATGACGTACTCTATATTAATGGTCCACTTTTAGTTATTTGTAATGTGTACAGCAAGATATTTATATGACATGACGAAATCTAAAGGAATCTTGCTAACATGGCAAGTACTATGATTACAATTAGATATCGATACACGCATAATTTTAAATTTGTTAATTGCAAATGGCTCATGTACAGTTTGCATGAAATCAGTATCTAGGCTAGCGCTGCACCGCAAGAGATAGCTAGAAAAGGTATGTTCACACAATCGGCCTACTCCCCACGTCTAAAACAGACAAATCAATAAAAAACATTTTTTTTCTCTTCAAACAGCAGATTACAAACCTGACCACAGGGTCTTTCCAAAATTTTTTTGAAATAGGCTCGGAGTAAGTTTGACTTAACATTCAGACAATCAACAGTGGACGAGCAAGGGAAGCCTCAGCGTGGGAACTTGTCTTCGTCACGGCCCTCACAAATATGTTTGCTTGTTGAAAGGTTAGATCAAGGCTGAGGTTTCCCTGGCTCACCTCTGTTACTCAATTGAAGTGTTCATCTCCTTCCAACCTCTTTGCCTTATTTGAATACACAAACCAGGCACGTACCCAAGGGGGGCCCGGGGGGGCCCGCTCCCCCCCCCCTCACGCGCATCGCTGTTGCTTCGTTAGTTCAACCTTCTTTGTTTAGACTTATCCAGGGACCAGGAAAGGAATTCAGTTTGTGGACAGCTGGTCTGTATGCACGTGGAACGAGTTGCGGCCAAAGAAAACGCCAATTGCGTACAACTTTTCCTTTTGCTTCATTATTTCCTCGAGTAACGGCTCGCCGCGACGCTGACAGATTCTCGGAATCATATACCCGCGATATGGGTTAGATAAGGTAGAAAATAAAATAATACGAGACCGCGTCCATCATCAAACCCTGCAATAACCCTTAAACTCATTGGCACTATGACTGTCACCCGTTAACTCGTCTGGTTTTTCCCTAATTGTAGAGCTTTTTGCGTGCAAAATTGCCAACTGGAAACAGGAGTCGCAAGGAGTTGAGAAATAAGGCGTTCTACAAAGGGAGAGAGCCAAGACAACATCCAAACAGGAACGAAAAACTAAAATTAACAAATTTAACCGTTGTTTACCAAATTATTTATGGATCAACGTCATTTTATTTTAAAAGGAAGTAGAACAGAAAAAGGAAGAGAAGAACAGTTCCGTGTGTTCTGCATGGCGCTTCTACAGTTATCATTCGAGCCGCCTAACGTAGCCACTTCTCTGCTGTGCTTATGTAGGTGTTTTTCTAACCTTCCGTAGTGGGCATATGGTACGTCTAGAATCGCAACGTCCTGCGCCCTACGCGGTTGTACGTGAGTGGCAGCCACGCATCGTTACGGAACTTCCCAAATGACAATAAAAGTCGGTTTTGGCACTTCACTTGGTAGAGCAGTAAACGAGGGATCCAAAAGATCTGTGATAGTTCCGTAAACCTATATTTCTCTATAATTCTTCCAGAGCTAATTCAAAAAACGCTGCTATAGTCGGATACAAATTAAGTCTGCAGTGAAGCCTCGCCCACGCCCTCATAACCGCCAGCCACTGTTCCTCCGCGAGGCTGCAAATAATACGTACTTCAAACTTTTCTTGTTACCCAAATAAGGCGGTAAACACAAAAATAAAATACTATCGCGTAATTTTGTACCTTTTGCCTCGCCTATTGTAGAGGAACGGCGAAAGCCTAATTCTTTATTCAACTGAAATAACATGCTTGCTTTCCTGCAACTATTTATTGTCGTGTTTCACTTCAGTTAGCAGTGTAGTTTCATGAGTAAAACGGGTTCAGCAGTGAAATGAACGGCACCGCAGACTTTTAAGATTGAAATGCTCAGACTCCATACACTTTGCCCGTGTCTGTTACACACCTCATTGCTTCCGCCGATGAAAAGGCACTTCAAGAACAGCAGACGCTCCGGAGGTACCAAGTACGACGCCATTTTCAAAAGGCCGCATGACGACCATTTTGTTTGCTCCTGTGATTGGCTGGTGAAGTAGCACAACTCCGCGCAGTTTGTGTGCCTTGGTTGCCAACTGCTGTTTCTTTTTAAGTTGTATTCTACTAAAGTAATGTTTATTTTACTCTTTGGCTTCTTGTTCTTGCCAGTGTTATTCCTGCGCTTCTTTCCTGCGCGAGTCGATTTGACGTAGTTCCTTGTTTGCCAAGTCTTCTCTCTCGCCAAAAGTGGCGAGAGAGAAGAAGCGCGAAGAGGAAAGTGGAGACGAGGGTGCAGCGGAACCATGAGACGGGCGGAAAGCGGAGGATGGTAAGACGAAAGCTTGAGAGGAAAATCCTTGTGCTGCTATGGTGGCTGCGAGATGGCGCCAGAGTAGCGCGCGTGCTATGGGACGTTTGTCGGCGGCGGTTTCTGTGAATCGCGCCCACGCGTCGCCCACGCGCTAGCCGCACGCGCTGGCTGTCGCAATATTTAGATTAGCGAGCCAATGGCGCCACACTTCGCTCAGTTTGCAACATGCCACAGGAGACTGAGTGTCCAGGCCAGCCAATATATTGCATTATGAAAACACCTATAGAGCTGCGCTCAAATTTCGCCTTAGGAAGTATCATAATCGTCGGTGAATTCTTTTTTCTATGCCAGTTGTTAATATCACGTTTTTAAAAGGCCCCTCACCAGGTCCCATAGCAAATTTTGGTTACACTCTGAAAGTTTTTACATGTCCGCTACGGAGCGTTTTGCTGGGAAAATTTTCAAATCGGCTTATTAATAGCCGAAATAGAAATATTTCAGTGCCGCGAACCCACGATTTCAGCAGGCGGGCTCCACTGCCAAGCTAGACGCTCTCTCCACTCGCCCCGTCTAGACTCCGCAAGCGAAATTCCTTGCCGGCGTTCTCCCATACCAGACCTCGAGGATCCCGTGACGCATACGTCACAGGCCCCACCTTCATATTTTTAGCCGCGTTTTTTTTCGGCGCTACGCACTTCCGCTGACGGCGTCGCGCGCGAGCTGTTTTCTCGTTCGCGCAGTGCAAGATTTTGCGCGCTGTGCAAAGGACGAATGACTAGCGGTATAATTCAGTGCAACACGAACACTGAGGCAGAACAAGCGAATCGCAGAGGATGATCACGCGCTGTAACACGGTAGAATATGGCATAGTTTAGGTACTTGCGCACTTGATTGCACGACCGTGGGAACAAGCAGGCGTAGCGGAAGTACATCTCTCTTGCTTCGGTGCGAAGTAAAAAAAAAAACGCAGACATTCCGTTTGTGTGTTTCATTATTGCTCTAAACTTCAATTCGTCTATTCAAGCAACAGATCACAAAAATAGCAGCTGTTGCCTTGAATAATTATCGAAGTCACGTGTCACTACGAGCGACTTTGCACTGCAGACACGAGCACGTAGGCGCAGGGACACGAGGATGTCACCGTCGAGATTGGAGCGCGGTCGCCGCGAGGGAAAGGGAAAACGGCGTTCGGATTGAAATTTCAGACCAATACGCGGCGCGTACCGCTGTAATTCTTTGCAAACACGATCGTTGGCGCGCATTGTATGCTCTGCGCTTGTCAGCTTAAAATGGCCAGGCCTGGTGAGGGGCCCTTAAAGCTAATTTAGAACGACTCGCTCGTGGATTTTTAAAGCGAACAGCTTTCATTGCATGTTCACCCGTTTTTGTGGTTGGCGGTCGGTGCCGAGACTCACACTGTCGTTGCAAAGCTGCGAGGAGTTTCGGGGCTCATTCGTCGCTAAATGCCGTGGGAGGCGCGTGTTGTTGCGCGTGAGTTTTGTGGCATCGGAAGGCTTAAACGCTGCAGCCTTGTAGTGTTGTTGTGCAGCACTTGGGAAGGAGAGCCCTCCTCCTGTCACGCTGCCCTCTCTCGCTGAGGTGACTCAGGCATACACAGGGCTCGAGCGGGGCAGCAGGATGGCAGTTGCCTTCCACGGCGGCTCTCACGTCATTGAAAACAACACGCGTATAGCTAACCGACTTATATGTAAAGCCTCCTACGCCACGCTTCAGGTGTGCTGGTTAACGGCTGTTTTCAATGAAATCACGTGAATATAAATCAAGGGAATATCTTTCTAGACGCTTTTGTTTTACATTGAGCCTCAATGTCGAGGGTTTCTGCACAACATTTTCAATACCGAACTGGATTCTCCTACCGGAGCCGAAACATATACAACACTTCCCCTATGCTGCATGTTACATGACTAGGGTTGCCAACCATCTCGAATTTAGCGGGACAGCCCCAGCTTCTGAGTGCATGTCCCGTATCCCGACTTCTGCTTTTGTTTTGTACTGGGTAACAATAAATAGCCCAGATTTCCTTTTTATAAAGCCTGACAGTTCGTTCGCACATACTTCTTTTTTTGTTGTTTTACATGTCATACAGTTTCGTTTTTGTCGTGGTTCTAGTTTTGTTGTAGGCCCTAAACTTCCACAGTACCTTTATTGGTGGCTGTGATAGTCTGGCAACTATGCGTACACCCTTCTTTTGATAAATCATCGCATGGTAGGACAAGAAACAATTTTTAACTTTGTTTCAATTACGGACTGGCGGTTCCCGGCACTGGCAGGGTTGGTCAATGCGCTTTGCGGCGTAGTCAGTGCGCTTTGGCTTGGCTACAGGTCGTGCCAACCCACTGAAAAGTCCGTTGTGACTGGATCGACAAAACGTATGAAAGTGGTCAGGAGGGGTGCGATCTTATAACGGTTCGGAAAGCGACGCGTTTGCTAGCTTTCGTGTGATTCATCAGACTCGTGCTTTCGTCAGCTAAAGCCCCATTCTGACCAATCACGCAAAGGCAAGCAAAGGATTCGCTTTATGAACCTTTGTAACATCGCGCGTGCTACTGCCTCAATTAGAACCCCAACCTTCAGGCAGTGTTTTGCCTAGCCGCCTGTCTCCCGTGTATTTTTGATGTGTCGCCACCACGACCACAAAGTGAGCGACCCATTTGGCACCACGGGGTGAGCATTTCAGGACAACAGGGGGTCCGTAGCAGCCAAAGACCTACCCACACGCAAGCCGTAGAACAGTGGCACGACGAAGGCAAAAGCGGAACGTGTCCCAACTAACTCAGGACGTCCTGTCACCTTAAGCTAAACTCAAGCCTCGTTACCGCCTCATGAGAACTTGCAGCTGCACGCAATGCACGTAAAATGTATTCCTACAAGCTATGTTGTTTAGAGTACCACTGTTCTGTTGTTTGTAAAGAAAATGGATATCAGCACTGTTTAAGATAAGGAGGGCTTATAGCCCTCTGTGTTCCAAGACCAAATTAATAATGCAGCAACGTGAAGCTCTCGGCGGAAGACGGCACTTTTTCTTCTTGCGTAAAACGCCTAAATACTGCGCTAAGGGGAATTCTATATGAGTTAACAGGCGCCATGTGAGCCTGAAATACGCCAGCTTTCATTTAACCATCAAAGATGATACAATAAAATAATGGGAAACTTACTGGTTGGACCTCTCCATATTTTTATGGGAAAGCTTCTACGTTTTTGTTTCAACAGCTGTGAAATTTTTACAATGTTACGCGCAATTTAAATGTCTTTCTTTACAGTCATAACATGTTGCCGTAAATGCGTGGTGCATGATAAGCCTTCTGCACTCATACTTTTTTTTATGTATGCATGTGCATTATTGCGATATATTCTCTGTTATGCACCCTTTCAGTAATACTTCGTATTAGGCGCTGCAGATTAAGGTACATAAATAAATATAACACGATATGAGATAATTTCAATTGGTAAGGTAACAACCACGCAAGTTTTTTTTGGGAAACACATTTGGACATTTCTGGCTTCGAGAAAGCCTGATCTCACCTTCGCGAGAAAATAAATCATGCGGCAAAGAATAAATCTTCGTCGTCGGCATCGTAACCTTGACGTTACACATTTTGTCCTAGCTAGAGAGGCAGTCAGGGCTTGGACTTAATTGACACTCCCGTGGCACTCCCGATGGCACTACCGGTGCCTCTTCTTTTTTTGTAAACCTGCATTGGAATAAGAGAGGGGGAATGACTCATATTCGAAGCGTCAGAAATAAAGAGAATCTTTCTTTTTAAATGTGTTGAAGAGAGAGAGACGCAAGGAAAGGCAAGGAAGTTAACTAGATGCAGGTCTGGCCTGCCACCATGCACTGGGACAGGGGATAAAGGGGTAAAATAAAGAGAGAGAGAAAATGGGAAAGGTAAAACAGTTGTTGCGCACGCACTTGAAGGAACAAACCAGGTCCCTAAGTCTGTAAACGGTCGCAGAAACCTGTCGACTTGAACTACTACAGCAACAAAGCTCGCTGCTTTCTGCGTCGGCGATGAGCCAGGCCATGGTCGAAGGATGTTCGTCGCATTTGAAAAATCGAATAGAATGGAATAAAATTCGCAGCGACTCTATGATTTCGAAGACGTCAAATGTGGTGTGGCAAGTAATCGTTAAATCGGGCCACTGCAGGGTGGAGCCGACGGGCAAACTTGAATACACGGCGCCTAATATATTACTACCTGGGCGCCGCGGTGCTCCGTGCTGACGCCAGCTACGGGCATCAGCAGAAAATTGCTTTGTCAAACGCCACCTGACGTCGGAAATGGTGAATGCCGAAGGACGCTCAATGCCGACGAAACCAAGCACGGATGGTGGCGACATCTCCTTCATGAAGGGAGAAGCTCAGTGAAACGACTCTGGCTCCAGCAAAGAGCGACATCTTAAAATGCACCGCACGCGGCAAGAAACAGATAGATGGATAGATAGATAGATAGATAGATAGATAGATAGATAGATAGATAGATAGATAGATAGATAGATAGATAGATAGATAGATAGATAGATAGATAGATAGATAGATAGATAGATAGATAGATAGATAGAGAAAAGAAAACCTCTCTCTGGCATACTAGAAATACAAATGGATAAAGGCTGGAAAACCAGACCTCAAGAAAGGAGAACTTTCAGCACATACTTTGTTTTTTCGTTGTTTTCCTCTGCGTGCGCGTGTGAACTGCAGTAAATTCTTTGTCTTGGAGCACATGCCATCATCACTCTTTACTCATAAAAGAAAACAAAAGAAACACAGAAAAACACAACGAGCAATAAAATCTTCAGACGGAATTCTTGCTCCGTATTTATTCTCCAGAGTTACAAATTTCGGGCAAGTTTAGAGTTCGCGACTACAACTCAGCTAATTTTCCTACGTACACGTACTCAATTGTTCAATTTAGGACGAAGGACGCAGGGTCTAAAGTTTCGGCATCGAGCAGCTCTCGATTTTGGTTAGAATGCGTAAGGCTTCTCGTATTCATTAATTTTTGTTGTAAAGTGCAGTTCTGCAAAAGAAATTTGGTTCTACGCACGCAAACTAAGGTAGAAATCTCCGACATCGAACGTATATCACCGTATATATCTGCATCAAGGGAAGTCTCGTACTACTCTTTCCAGAAATTGTGCCGCTTTCACAGTTCTTCGAAATGCGACTAGCCGTAAATTCTTCAACACGTTTTGCAATTCGATTAGCGACAAAGCAAAGCAAGCGGCATTAGCGCAGACTCATATAGACGCTTCTCACCGGCTATAGCTTGCTCAACTAAAACGAGACATGTCCAAGAATGTGGACATTATCCTTTCGGCGTTCTGTCGTACTTCACTGCAATACACTAGCGTAGCTCAATGGGCAGCATTTGCAAAGAAAAATGTATTTTAAACGATCTGCCAAACTTCGACAACGTTGAGAGGGTGCTCCCTTCTAATAGCATACATATTTACAGAGCTTAGTCTTAACCTGATTGCTGAATTACAGGCCTCGGGAGCCGCTGCTTAGAATGGAACAAGTGGCGGCTCCTATAGCGTGGCCTGGTACTAATCAGTCGTCTCCACGCAAGCAAGCGCACGGCGGAAAGCGGGACTCTTCGCAGGGACTACGTTGAATAGCAGGCAGAAATGTGTGTCGCCGCGTCGTTTTGGCGCTAATGCTTCGAAAAACATTAACGGAAACATTTAGCAAATCCAGTCATCGAACGAGTTCACTGGAAGGCCCACAAAAAACCTCGGAGGGAGGGCCAGACCTAAGACAACGAAGTGCACGCTAAATAAAAAAACGATTCTTGCGCTGTCGCTATGTTTTTACAAGGATTAAAATGGTTGGGCCCGTGTTTGCCAATTACAGTAAACTCTCAGTTGAACGAACGTCGGTTTATCGAATATTTCAGAATAACGAACTTTTTAAAAATCCCCGGCAGCTTTTTTATAGATTCTATGCAAAAATGTTTCATTTGAACGAATTTGGGAAGTCAATATTTCAGTTTAACGAACTCGCTCAGAGGACCAAGGCTTATATTTACGATCAGTTACTTACTCAGTTATCTGATCGTAACTTATCAGTTACTATCAGATACTTCGTTTGAAGACTATGCACAGTGTGACAGCGCACTGATTACCTGTGCTGGACAGACGGATCTGGAGATTGTTTCCAGTGTTCGTCCTGTAGAAGAAGAAGAGTGCGACGAAGAAGAGGCAACTGCCGAGCCAGTTTCAAGCCCTATAACTCTAGCTGAGGTTGTACGGTACATTGGAAAGTTGAAATACTTTGTGTCTCAACAGCAAGCTGTGCCAGAAGAAGTGTACAAGAACATTGACTCTTTGGACAGTTTGTTACTTCCTGTGCTTTAAAAGTACAAGTGCAGAAGAAGATTACAGATTTTTTTTCTGAGTGAGAAAGGCAGCATTATAACTGTTATGAACCTTGTACTTGTTGATATGTACAAATTCCATTTCACACATTTCTAACACTATGGATGCCATTTCTTTTGCTCCATGAATTGCACTTCAAACTTTTGACTCTGTATGCCATGTCTTATCTTGGTCTACTGAATATTCAGTTTAGCGAACTTTCAGTTAAGTGAACTATTTACTTAGGTCCCTTGAAGTTCACTCAAGTGAGAGTTCACTGTATATATTGAGATATTATGATGCGGTATTATTCGCACGAAAAGCATCTGGTCGTACGGTTAAGACTTTAATTTATAAAATGACATAGTGTTGCGTACTCCAGGGTAGCTTATCGTACTGCTGCCTCGAAGTAGCGGCGCCTGCCTATCGAAGCTCGATCGACGCTACTTATTGGGTAGCGTGGCGTTGTCGGCGGGCTGCAGGCATCCGGTAGAGCATGGCGACCAAGCAAGGGTGAGACGATTTCTAGTGCGAAACTTGCACGGTTTATTCAAGGGTAGATGGAAGAAAATGAGAAGAGCATGAAGTGATTAAAAGTGCATTTCGGAGCCCCTTAAGTAGGCTCTCTACAATCGTGGGCGGGATCTTCCTTCCGTCGACGTCAAGTGACCAGCACAGAAAGAGCTACTGCAGAGAGGAGCTTGCTGCAGAGAGGAGCTTGCTGCAGAGAGGAGCTGCTGCAGAGAGGAGCTATACCGAGCTTGCTGCAGAGAGGAGGTCGTCAAGCCTCCTGGAATTGCAGACGCCTGTCCGTCTCTTCTGGGCGTTGCGGGTTCGTAGAAGGTCTCTAGGTCCAATTCGAGGAAAGGGCCGCTCTAAACTCGCACACCCACACACACATACACACACAGAAGAAGCCTGTACGCTGCGGGGCTTCCGGCAGACAGGCAGACACTCGAAGCGGTCATGGCGAATTAGGAAGTCATGCTTCATTTCGACGCGGCCTGGTGGAAGAAGGGCGGGTGAGAGAAATTTCTTTGTGCACGAGGTGCGGGACGCCAGCCCTAACAATGTGTACGTGCAATTCCGCGAATTAGTGTGCTGAGTGCGGCTGCTATCGAGGCAGCAGCACTCAAACTGTCAAGATATATCTCGCCGCTTAGAAGCGCATATGCACATTAGCTGAGAGAGCGAGAGAGAGAGAAGAAACTTTATTAATGAATGGTCCGGCAGTTTCGTTGTGGTGGCTTCAGGTGGCGGCTCAAAGTCCTTGGACTCGGGCGGCATCTTTGGCTTGCCGGACGGCCCAGAGCTGGTCTGCCAACTCTGAACTTTTGAGAGCCAACTCCCAGCGCCGGCGACGCCGATGGAGAAGGTCCCCGGCGGCCCCCGCAGCCGGGGCAGCGTCGGGAAGAAGCGAGCTCGATGCTTCCCGTACTGTGGTAACGGCCGCGATTACGGACGTGTCGCGAACGGATGTGGTCTTATTACCGTGGTTGCCGGCACATTCCCAGAGCATGTGTCGCAGCATTGCTCGCTCTCCGCAAGCTTTACAGGCATTTGTTGGATATAAACCCGGGTGGCAGTGATGTAGGACCGCGGGACTAGGGTAGGTGTGTGTCTGGAGCAAGCGTAATGTTACGGCCTCATTCCTGTTTAACTTGTCGTGTGGTGGCGGGAATGTGCGTCTTTGGAGTCTGTAGTGTTGGGTGAGGTCTCTGAACGTGGTCAGGCGATCGCCCCACGCCCATTGTGATTCTTGTTGTCGCATTTCTGTTGTAGAGACCCGATCAGGCAGATCCGATGCCCCGCTCTCGGGGGCGGGTGCGGCGGCCACATAATCTGCGGTGGCTCGGCGTGTGAGACCTCGAGCCGTGGCGTGGGCCGCCTCATTGCCCGCGAGCGGGACATCGGTGTGCGCCGTGGTCCAGAGGAGGAAGACCGTAGAATTTTGGGGTGGCAAGGGCGGTGACGAGTCGCCGTCGTCACAAGTTAGGAGTATGCGGACCGCTTCCCTCGAGATGCAACCGCGCGCGAAGCCGCGGATTGCCGCCTGCGAGTCGCTGATCACGATCGCAGCGCTAGGCTCCGTGGCCAGTGCTAGGGCTATTGCGGCTTCTTCGGCCGCCTCCGTGTGTCCCGTGGTCACCGTGGCACTCGCAAGGCACTTACCCGTGCGGTCTACAACCGCGATCGCTTGTGCGCTTCTCTCTCCTTTATATCGCACAGCGTCCACGTACACCGCCTCGCTGCTGTTGCCAAACTTCTTCTGAAGGTCTCCTGCTAGTTTGTTGCGTCTCGCGGCGTGGTCCGTCGGGTGCATGTTTTTGGGAAGCGGCGGGATGATCAGGCGGTCGCGGACCGAGGCTTGAACCGCCATCTTTTCTCCATTCTGAGAGTGGTACGCGAAGCCGAGTGACTCGAGGATGCATCAACCTGTCTTTGAATTAGATAATCGTTCGTATTGCGCAATGTCGTGCGCCACGATTAACTCGTCAAGTGAGTAGTGAAGCCCGAGTTCCAGAAACTTGTCGGTGCTCGCGTTGAGTGGAACGCCGACCGTTAGCTGAGAACTGTATAAAACTAGATGCCTCCCATTTCTCACCCCCGCATCAGTGGGGCAATACAGGGAATGAATGTTTTGCATCTGCTTCATTTTCTTTACCGAGCGTAAGGGGCTCTTTCGTACGGTAGTGCGCATTTTCTGCTTATCTAAACTCGGTTGTATATTCCGACCCTTGCACCTGACATCGCTGCTTGCGAAAACATTATTGCAGTTAAAGAGACCATTAGGAAGTACTATCAGACGTGAACAACAAAAATCCCCTGGAGGGGCTCAGTAACAACGGTGGTCTAAGACTGTACTCGAAAAACATTATTGCTCAACACATTCATAGAAAAGCGCCCTCCATTCCCACTAGCGAGATCATCGTCTGCATACTGAAAACAATTAGCATGATACAGGAACCATGCAAAGTTTCAGGAATGCAAATGGCGCCGTTGAAGACCACAAAATGCAGACGCTGACGAATAAGGGACGGAGCATCAAAAAACAATTGGCTGAAATCGGCGTACATGTAAAACTAAGTACATGTAAACTAAGTCCCTCGAAGCGCAACATTTTGCACCGCCAAGCACCGTGAAAAGAATAAGAAAAGAAGCAGGTGGCGCGCAATGGAAGCCGGCGTCACCGCCTCAAATAGAGCAGAGTTGCCTTAGAAACGAGCCGTAGACAGTTATCCTGCGGTGTACATCGGTAATTATGAACATGTAACTTACAGAAGTCGCAGTTACACGAGTAGCGAAGTGCGTTTCCGCTACATTTCTTCTGCGCTTTCCGCACACGCAGAGCCATCTTGCGGCGAACACAGAAGACGCCCTCCTCTCAATGTACGGCGCTGCCCCGACAGGTCGCGCGCCACGCGCGCATTGGGGTTGTGCGGGGATCGGTGCGAGGCGCGTCGCGGCCCGGACTCCCTCTCCCCTAACGACGTTTCGCCTTGCTCCCTCACGGGTTGCAGAATCAGGCGTCCTTCCTTTCTTTAGATCACTATCTGTCTATCTCTCTGCCCGTGCCAATCACGACGTTTGGGTGGCGTGCATCGTTTCCCCCTCCGAGACACGGAGTTCTTTGGTTCGTTCCGCTTGCTCAGGCGCACGTTTCGTTGCCGCGCCGAACGCTGCGTTGCTCGACGCTCAGCGCGTCCGATGCGGGGCGCCTCGTAAGCAATCGCTGCGCCGTAGCCCATTGTCTTACACCCCTTGTTATGCACGACGATTGGTCTTCCTGCCGTTGGCCTTGGAAATGCGCAGATCTTGCGTTTTGCTTGTGTTTTTTCGTTTTTGTCCGCGCCATTTTTCTCCTCAGCCTTTATATCTCTGTTTCAAGGTCGCGTTGTGAACAGAAAATATCACGCCACCCAGGAAGGCCAGAAACGACCCAAAGCATGTGCAGCCGTGTATAAGAGATTAATGATAAGCAAAATTAATTAATCATTAATTAGTGATTGAATTAAGGTGGATTAGGGAGAATTAAAGTTGATTAGTGAGTATTAGGGTGAATTAAGGTGCATGAACAAGGATTAAGGTGTATTAAGGAGGATTAAGTTGCATGCAGGTAGGTTAAGGTGGATTAAGTGGATTGGGGCGCATGAAAAATGATTATTGAAGAAAATTGGGGTGCATTAAGGTGGATGAAAGAGAATTAAGGTCGATTAGGGTGGATAAAGGTGAATTAGGGTTGATGAAGGAGAAATAAGACCGATAAGGGTGGATTAACGTGGAATAGGGTGATGGAGTTAGATTAAGGTGAGTTACAGAGGCTTTACAAGGCTTTCGTATTCGCGTCTCTTAGGAAATACCTAAAGACACCCTGGATTTTTAGTATTTCCTTTGAACTGCACTTCCACGCATGAAAGAGCGGGCGACGATTATTATTTGGTTTTCTTACGGATACAGGCAATGTGCAGGGGCTGCTCACATGATCGCGCACGCTTGCTGTTAATATCGACGTCGAGGCGAAGGCCGGGAATCTTCGCTTTATTTGCGAATGTTTTAAAAACACCTTTCCGCGGTTTTGTTCGGTGGGCAAACTTTTTTTATTGATTTAACACGAGCCGAAATAATTGCATCAATGCGCCTTGATTACGAAGGTTGAGCAATCAATCACGATTGTGGTCATGAAGTAGTAATGCAAGAAATATTCAGCAGGCAGTAAGGTTTAGCACTGTAATGTATTTAATATTATTCTACCCTAATCCACCTCCATCCACCTTCATTGACCTTAATCCACCCTAATTCTCCTTAACACGCCTTATTCCTCCTTAATACAGCTTAATGCACATTAATACAATCACTGATCAATAATTAATTAACTTTGCTAATCAGTAATCATCCCTTATACACGGCTGGTCACGCTTCGGTTCGCTTTCGGCTTTCCTTTGGTCATGTGATATATTCAATACCTCACAACGCGACCTTGAAACAAATCTAAGGCTTTCGCTTAATAAGCCACACACACAGGGATGTGTCCCAAGCAATACTAGTTCAGACTCACAAAGTAAAGCATCTCATCATGTGGCAGAAAAATCGTCTGCAGTATCGAACTCGCCTCAAAGCTCCTTTTACATCAGTATGCCCCGTTGATACGGCTTTAGGTAAAAGCCAACCTCCTCATAAACGTTGCCTTGAGCATTATCGATGCGGTTATCAGCATTTCTCAAAATTTTCAACACCACTGAGCCGTGCAACTTGCCCCCAAAGATTGGAGGACGCTTAAGCTTCGCCTTCAAGAGTGGAACGCGACAGCGTTCCCGTCGACCCGCCAAGGGGTGTAAGACAATGGGCTACGGCGCAGCGATCGCTTACGAGGCGCCCCGCATCGGACGCGCTGAGCGTTGAGCAACGCAGCGTTCGGCGCGGCAGCGAAACGTGCGCCTGAGCAAGCGGAACGAACCAAAGAACTCCGTGTCTCGGAGGGGGAAACGATGCACGCCCCCCAAACGTCGTGATTGGCAGGGGCAGAGAAATAGACAGATAGTGATCTAAAGAAAGGAAGGGCGCCTGATTCTGCAACCCGGGAGGGAGCAAGGCGAAACGTCGTTAGGGAAGAGGGAGTCCGGGCCGCGACGCGCCTCGCACCGGTCCCCGCACAACCCCAATGCGCGCGTGGCGCACCACCTTTCGGGGTAGCGCCGTACATTGAGAGGAGGGGGTCTTCTGCGTTCGCCGCAAGATGGCTCTGCGTGTGCGGAAAGCGCAGAAGAAATGTAGCGGAAACGCACTTCGCTACTCGTGTAACTGCGACTTCTGAAAGTTACATGTTCATAATTACCGATGTACACCGCAGTATAACTTTCTACGGCTCGTTTCTAAGGCAACACCGCATTCACTAGAGGCGCTTTTGTACCGCTTTGAAGCATCGAACTCGTGACTGAGTGGAAGCGTCTCCGTCTCACACTCTGGAGACCCTGGTTCGATTCCCACCCAGCCCCTCTTGCAAGTTGTTTTTTGTTCATGAAGTGCCTGCCGGGATTTATTGCTCACGGCCAACGCCGCCGACACCGACGACACCGGCTTTTCTGCGACACGAGCTCCTTAGCGCTGTCACGTTAATAACGCTCCTTCATAGAATGCTTCGGCCTGTCCGCGGGAGCCAAGGAGAAAAGGCGAGGAGAATCGAGGAGGAAAGCGCCGGGGGAGGAGAGTGTCACTACTTTCAAATTATCGAAGGGCCCTTAGACGACGCACTACTCTGGCGCCATCTCGTAGCGGTCGTGGCCACAGAGTCCGTCTTGCGCGGGCTCTGTGCTTTGGCTTTACCCTCCCACGCTTTGGCTACGCCTTCCTCTTCCGCCTTCCGCCTCATGGTACCGCTGCACCCTACTCCTCTGCTTTCCTAGCGCTCTCATTGCTATCGCCGTTTTTCATCCCCCGCTGCGCTCCGCATTCGCTCTTTCATCCTTCCCTGTGCTTGTTCGCTTGGTTATGCCGAGGTACGCCGACGCTAAACGCAGGAACGCGTGCCTGCCTTTTTAGACTGCAGCTCTTGAGCTGCAGTCTAAAAAGGCAAACGGGACGCCGAACAGCCGAGCGCTCACGTGGGCGCCGCCGGCCTCGCTCACTTCGGCCACGTGTCTGCCGCATGGCGCATGGACTTGGCGTGTCATTGGCTTGCCGCTAGGTAACTCAAGAAAAATAAGTCGCAAAGTACAGGTTCATTTATACGGAAGACTATTTAGTTTTTGCGGGAAACAATAAAAAATACAGCCCTGTCTGTTCACTTCATTTCACATTCTTTTTCTCTAGTGCTCGCGTCAGCTGACGGCTGATGCGAATACTAGTGTGGCCTATTTCCTGTTGCCAAAAGCGTGGCAGTTTGGGCGAGTTGGTATGCCATTACTTTTTGAGGCTTGTAGCGCAGCTCAGAACGAACAAAACGGAAGGTATAAGGGATAATGATAAGGAATGGAGAAAAGTGTGAGCGCTCGTTTCGCCGAGTGCTTGTTGAATTTCATTCTTTACGGTGAACCGCTAAGGAACCCCCGAAGGGGCGGCCGCCGTGCTGAGTGCGACGGTTCATCGCAGATTTTGCAAGGATGATGATTGCAGCAGCAGAGCTGTTTAGTTTTACCGAAACAATTGTGTAGACATGTTGGCGAAGCTTGTGGACGTTGTAATTGTATTCCAAAGTTGCTTGCTTCAAAGGTTGCAGTGGCACTGCAGCTTTCTTTGTGGTGTCCGGAATTGTCAATTGTACTTGCGGCGGGTGCAAACACCACAGTGGGGTTGTTAATCGTGTAGTAGGCGTGAATAGTATTGGCATGTACGTAGGACTGATGTCTTGAAATAGTTTTGGCAAAAGTGTAGTGTAGCCTCTTTGCTGGCAAGCAAGCAAGATGATGTAAGGGAATCCGAGTCAGGTGTCGGATGTGTGCTCTCAGAATATCTGTAGCAATGAAAACTGTCAAAAGAGAATCTCTGACAATTGCCATTGTCGCAATCGATGACGTAGTTTTTGGGAGACCAAGAGAAGTTCTGAGTGCTTGGGCTTGTACACTTCGGAGTCTGTGCATATTTGTAGTGCAAGTATTCCATAGTAAAGCGTGGCAATATTTACGTCATGGGGGCTTTTTTACACGTCAGTTTCGCTTTCAGACTGAGAAAATGCTATAAATGCAGTGCCATTCGTTGCTGTCTCGTGGGTTTAAATATGGCTTCATTAAAATTTATGGGCGATTTTGTCTCAGCTAGTTGGTGTAAGAAAGAAACGCTTACGTAAACACACCCACACACAACATACTCACCATACAGATATTGACACGTGTACTTATCTTTATCGGGCGACCACGTTTCGCCGCCTAACAAATGTTATCGCACAGAGCGGGACGCGCCTGCATGCATCCGAAGTTTCTGGAAAGTTATAGATGCTTCTATCCGGCTGTCTGTTGTCGCCGAACCTTGTGTTATCAGATTTCATCGCGTGACGCGAATGGTGTAGAACTTTGTGGAAGGCACGCGGGTCCCAACGATTAGTCTGGAACATTCGACGACTGCTGTATAAAAGCCGACGCGCTTCACCCGCTGATCAGATTTTCGACGATCGCCGACTGTGTTCGCCGCTATCGTTGTGCTATAAGTGTAGCCTGTTTTGTGGGCACAGGTTCGCCCAATAAAAGCTAGTTTTGCCTTTCACAGTATTGCTACTGTGTTCTTGAACGTCACCACCACGTGACAATATACATGCGCACGCATACAAGGATTGACACGTTCACACGCATGCATGCTCGCACACCGAACACACATGTTCGCACACATACACATTCCTCGCGTGTCCACGCATACGTACCTGCAAGCGCAGACACAGTGGGTGCATGCATGCAAAAGAAAATGACTATCGGCCAAAAAATTTGGAGGACGCTTAAGCTTCGCCTTCAAGAGTGGAACGCGATAGCGTTCCCATCGACCCGCCAAGGGGTGTAAGACAATGCACTACGGCGCAGCGACCACTTACAAGGCGCCCCGCATCGGACTTTGCACCCACCAATCACACGGTGAGCGCCGAACAACACAGCGTTCGGCGCGGCAACGAAACGTGCGCCTGAGCAAGCGCAACGAACCAAAGAACTCGGTGTCTCGGAGGGAGAAATGACCTATGCCAGCCAAACGTCGTGATCGGCACAGACAACCGGGCCCCGACGCGCCCTGAAGGCCGACGCAATCATGGGGCTGACGCCTCGATGGGATCGTCCTCTATCTCGCTTGGGAGCACCACGCAGACGCATGACTCCTCGGAAGCAGCTCGGCACACATGGCGGGGGACGCTCATGTCACAGCGATCATGTCAGAGGCGTCCCCCATCGGACGCTGCACCTAGGAATCGCGCTATGAGCGGAAAGAGGAGCCGCGTCGCCGAAGCACGAGAGTTCGAGTGACGCACGCTGGAAGTTGGAAGGGGAGAGAGCGAGAAAACTATTAAGCGCAAGAGTAGTGGGGCATCCTCGGACCGTTCCCCGCAGGGCCCGAAGGGGAGAAGCGGGCGAGTGGCATGCCACGTGTCGGGGCAGCGCGGCACATTGCGAGGAGGGGGTCTTCTGTGTTTGCTGCAAGATGGCTCTGCGCGTGCGCAGAGCGGAGAAGAAATGTAGGGGAAACGTACTTCGCTACTCGTGTAACTGCGACTTCTGTAAGTCACAGACTCATAATTACCGATATACACCGCAGTTTAACTTCCTACGGCGCGTTTCTAAGGCAACACCGCATTCACTAGAGGCGCTTTTGTACCGCTTTGAACCAGCGAACTCGTAGCTGAGTGGTAGCGTCTCCGTCTCACACTCCGGAGACCCTGGTTCGATTCACACCTAGCCCATCTTGCAAGTTGTTCTTTATTTATGAAGTGCCTCCCGGGATTTATCGCTCACGGCCAACGCCGCCGACGCGGGCTTTTCTGTGACACGAGCTCCTTAACGCTGTCGTGTTAAAAAGTAAACGGACCACGGCTTAAGCGGGATACACACGGTCCGATTCGGTGTCGGATCCAGCGTCCAACGCACCGGAACGGCAGCCGGAATCGAGTTGTTTTGCCGTGCCGAAGCGCCGGATCGGACGTCCGGTGTGCGACAAACCGGGCCGATTTTCATCGTCCGACGCGTCCGATAACCGCACCGTCGTCTGGCCGCAGCCAATCACAGCGCGGCTGGCATGTGACGTTCTCTGATGTTCCCTCCACGGAGGCGGCGCTGGCTGGCCGCTTTCTCGCAGCTTTTTCTTTCCTTGCCTGCTGAAGTTTGTTTCCGACAAGAAATAGTTACCAGTTCAGTAAAATTATCTCGAACGTGTGCCTGTTATGCAAAGCAGCGCCTAGTACACTAGCACTAAGCTACTGGCGAGATCGGGAGCTGCGACGCGAGAGCATTTCACGGCAGAGATCCCACACCGACCGTCTGAGCGACTCTGCTCGCTTCGCTTGCACGTTTGCCCTTCGCAACGACTGCGTCGAGTAAACCAATTGTATTTAATTACGGGCGATCTAAGTGTACAGTGTTAATTGTTTTGGCAAACATAAGCGCTCTTCGATGAGCTCGGGTTAGATCGTAAGCGCCCTCTGCCTAGCTAGGCCTACCGGCCCTATCGCTGGCTGTTAGCGGAGTCGTCAGTGGACAATGCGCCGTCGTGAAGTGTTCTGTCACTTCCAGGGGCATGATTTTATTGACAGTGTTCGTGAAAAGCGAAGCAGTGTTGTGCAGAGTTGTTTATATTGCGTTTCTCGACCTGGCTATGACGACAAGTGGGGGGGCTGGATCTGGGCGGAGCTTACGCGCCGCTCAATTTTTCGGATGCATGCACCGTGTGCACCGAATCGTCGTATGCCGCATGCCGGAGCATGCGGCCCCGCACGTCGGATCGGACGTCGAATCGTACCGTGTGTCTCCTGCTTTAGGTGGCCGGAGCGGCTGCGGGGCCACAACGGGGCGCTGCTATCTCGCTTGGCGCGCTGACGGCGACAGTGCCCCGAGTGACGCCCGACTTCGCCCTCACTCTCACGTGGTACCTCATCACGCCTGATAAATTTCTAGTGCACCGTTTGGTTGCTCTGCTGCCCACGGTCTCGACGAAGGTAACCGTGCATTGCCCGTAGTCTAGCACATGGAGCTGTCGCACAGTAGCGGACGGCCGCGGGGCATCAAACCGCGGCACCGAGTAGGAACGAAGACCCGTTCTGATTGTTTTGCTTATATTCACCTTATCTTTCATATTAGTGCATGCCACCGGCGTCCACTGCTGCTCGATTTTAGGCAACATCACGCAAGCAGGTGCAATGGCGGCTACGGTAACGCGCTGTCTTTCACGCCGGCGCGATATTTTACAGAGTGGGAAGCGCTGCGAGGACGTCCGAAGCTATAGCGGCGACGCTCTATGACTCGATGTCAAGGCGAGTAAGCCAAGTCTTCGCGGTCTACGGGAACATTTCATCGCACTGAGGACCCCTTCAAGCCATGGAATGCTTCCGTGAATAAAGTTTCACGACTTACTAGTGTATTGGCTATGGTGTTAGGCTGCTGAGCACGAGGTCAAGTGATCGAATTCCAGCCACGGCGCCGCATTTCGATGGGGGCGAAATGCGAAAACACCCGTGTACTTAGATTCAGGTGCACGTTAAAGAGCCCCAGGGGGTCGAGATTTCCGGAGTCCTCCACTACGGTGTGCCTCATAATATGAAAGTGGTTTTGGCACGTAAAGCCCCATAATTTAATTTTTTTTAGTAGTGTATCCGATTCGTCTTCCCACTCATCTCTTCCTGACGGTACTTTTGTAAAGTTACATAACAGCCTACGCATTGTAGTAGCTAGTCAAAACAGTTTTCAGAGGCGTCGCTGATATGTATATTGAACCCACTGCTGGGGATAATGCCGGAAAAGTAATCTCGACAGAAAAGCCTTACCCGCAGTAAAGCTTGACGCCTGTAATATATCGCTTACCTTGCCGGTGAACCAGCGCACGGACACGGACACAGTGAAAACACACAAGAAAAGACGACACTCGCTGCGTGTGTCGTCTCCGTTTCTTGTGTGTCTTCACTGTGTCCGTGTCAGCGCGCTGCTTCCCAGGCAAGGTATGATGATTAATCACCAACTAGCCCAACTTTCCACATTACGTAATTTATTGCGCTGGCGTGAAAGTGCGCGCGTCACCATAGCCGCCGTTGCGGCTAAATTGAGCAGCGGTGGACGCCGGCGACATGCACTGATATGAAAGATAAGGTGAATATAAGCAAAACAATCAGAACGGGTCTTCGTTCCTTCTCGGTGCCGCGGTTTGATGCCTAGCGGCCGTCCGCTACTGTGCGACAGCGCCATGTGCTAGACTACGGGCAATGTATGGTCCCCTTCGTCGCGGCCGTGAGCAGCAGAGTAACCAAACGGTGCACTAGAAATTTATCAAGCGTTACAAGGCCCCGCATGACAGAGAGGGCGAAATGTGGCGTCACTCGGAGCACTCTCGTCGTCAGCGCGCGGAGCGAGATAGCAGCGCCCCGGTGTGGGCCCGCAGCCGCTCCGGCCACCTAAGCCGTGGTCCGTTTACTTTTTTGGCAGACAGTACGCATGCACTCATCCGTACGCAGGTGCACACGAAAGCACATACATACACGAATGCACGCACGCACCCCCCGCACACACAGATAAACACGAATGCACGCACTTGCGCGCACGTAAATGCAAGTACGCAGACACGCGCGCGCACGCCCACTCAGGACATAGACACGCCTCCAAAAAACAGTCTCCAAGTTCTACAGCAGGCGTAGAAGGGCTTAAGACGCACCACGCGGGCGACTTCAGGCCCTGCGCGGCGCCACTGTGAGTGCAAAAAGCCGTGGGGCACGACCTCATAGTCCAGCGCACCAATGCGTCGGATGATTAATAGGGTCTGAAACAGCCTCGCAAAAGTTTATCGCTAAGTTCTCGTCGGCGTATCGGAGTCCAAACTCAAACATGGTCGGCAGGCTGGTATTCCACGCAGCGCCATCGAAGGTTGTAGTGCCGGCTGTCGGTCCCCCTCTGGTTCTTGATGCACAGGCGGGTGAGCTTTCGGACACCAGACGATCGGCTCGTCACCTGGAACAAGCAAGGTCTTGAACATTTAGGAAAAATTGTGGTGCCAATGAAGTTCAAGGGCAGACATTGCAAGTAGCTGTTACTGGTCGTCAAGAATGACGGGAACACATTTCTTGGCCGAGATTGGTTCGGGCATTGCAGATAGAAGTAACGGGCGTTAATGACATCAGTCAGGATCAAGAACTTTTCGCTGCCAGGTTCCTGGAGGTACTTAGCGAGTCTATGCCTGGCTCGGCGTTACCGGCTATTAACATCGAACTGAAGAACGATGCTTCACCACGTTATCTTAAATGCGAAGCGCGCCGTTTGCCTGGAAGGATTCTGTTGTGACAGAACTGAATAGTCTCGTGGCGCAGGGAATCTTAAAGCCAACACAATATTCAGAGCGGGCTACTCCCATTGTGGTGGTGCGAAAAAAGAATGGCTCGCTCAGGATTAGCGGCGATTATCGAAGCACCATCAAACTGGCTGTCAGGAGCAACGTGTATCTCCTACCGAGCAGCAAGGAGCTTTTTGCTAATCTTGGAAAAGGGCGTATTTTCTCGACGTTAGACCTGGCACAGGCATATCAGCAACTTTTGGTGGACGATAAGAGCGCTGAACTGCTCACCATAAACATGGTGCAAGGACTCTACAAAGTTCGTCGGCTGCCATACGGCGTATCTGTGGCAACCGGTCTGGTCCCAAGGGCGATGAACACAATACTAGCTGGACTTCCCCAAGTAGCTGTATATTTAGAAGACATTATGGTGGTCAGTGAGGCAAAAGGGGAACACGAACGCGTGTTCACCTATGTATTTAGCCGGCTAGACAAGGCTGGACTCCGGGTGCACGAAAACAAATGCGAGTTTTCAAGCAAAACCTGGAGTTCTTGGGCCATCGCCTCCGTAAAAATGGCGTCTATCCGGCCGAAACCAAAATATAAGCTATCCGCAAAGCCCCAGGCCCAACCAACAAGAAAGAGCTACAGGCATCTTTAGGTATGTTAAACTTTTACAATCGGTTCTTGCGGGGTAGATCCGGAAAGCTTTACCGTTTGCTTGATAAAAATGCCAACTGGAATTGGGATGAGGAGCATCAAAGGGCGTTCGAAGGCCTAAAGAAGTCGTTAACGTCAGAGTCGTTGCTGGTACATTTTAACGAAATTCCCTTGATATTGTCGTGTGATCCGTCCGCGGTAGATGTAGGCTTAGTATTGGCTCACTGTGACAACTCGGGAAACGAGACGCCGATTGCTTACGCATCGAGGACACTCACGAAGGCAAACGCAACTACGCTCAAATTGACCGAGAAGCGTTAGCCATTGTGTTTGCTGTTCGTCATTTTCACGAATAATCAGCCGGTGTTACGGTTGGCGTGTAACGCCCAGGGCAAAAAGGATGCTCAAAGACCCTGCTCAACCGAAATGGAGGATCGATTCCTAATTTGTTATGATTGTTTTGAGTAGGTGCCGGTCTGGCAGGCGTCCCGCAGTGATGACAGGCCCCTTTGTGTGTGCGACCAAGGGGAGCACCCTTTCCGTGAACTGTCCAACTCTAGGGGAGAACGCTTTCCGCGAACCAGACAGGACCCCCGGGTTGCCATCAGTGGAGGCAAGTACGTGTAAACGTCACCTGGGTGAAGGATCAGCCACCCATCCACAACCGGACTCAGTGCCAGTCATGTGACGTTGACGTGAGCAAGATCCGGCCTACGATTTTACTGGGCCTATTTAAGGGGCGCCGCAATGTACTTTTCGACTTTATTCATTCTGCTTCACCAACCGTTGAATAAACAGCGCAAGTTTCGCACTAGAAATCGTCTAGTCCCTGGCTGATCGCCACGGTCTAAAGGACGCCTGCAGCCTGCCGACAACGCCACGCTACCCAATAGTAACGCCGGTCGAGGTTGAATAACCCGGCGTCGCAACAACTGGTTGGCAGCGATGCGATACGCCACCCCGGAGACCCCAACTTTGGATGACATCTAAGAGATCGTCTCCTCTTCGTCCTGGTGACAACGTTCGGAAGGAAGGTGTCAGGATTCATGACTGCATATGGTGAGTGCATGGCTTTTCTTCACTAAGATATCACTTGGCTTTGCGTATTTTTTGGGGGAAGTACAAAGCCGTGATTTTTCTTTAACTGTTGACGGAAGTTTCCAGTACATCGAGGTTGTTATAGAGTGAAGAGTTAGCAGCACTAAGGGCAGCATGAACTTGAAAGCACTAAAGAAGCCGGAGTTGCTTAACTTGGCCAGAGAGTTGGGCCTCCAAATTGCCGAATCTAAGAGAAAGCCGGAGGTGCGATCGGGGCAGACGATGATGAACTGAAGGAATGCCTAGAGAGCATTGCGGATAAGGGGGAAGAGCGTAAGCGCCTACAAGAAAAAGAAGAGCGCGAGCAGGCAGCACGGGAGGCCAAAGAAGAGCGCGACCGTGTTGCGCGCGACGCACTCGAAATGAGGCGCCTAGATATTGAGTTTCTGAAGGCTCAAAATACTGAAAGACTACTAGAGGCACGAGAAAGCAGGTGGAAGCGAGTGGTGCCGGACTCGACACCGGCCCAATGGGTTGGAAATCTGCCAGCTACTTCCTCTGAGTTTCGCTGCGTACTTCCTACAGGTTTTCAGACTGTTGTTGTCTCTGTGCGATCAAACGTTCAATCTCTTTGTTCAATGCGGACATTACTTTTTCGTGCTCTTGACGTTCTCGTTCAAGTTCTTGATGTTCTGGCTCGCTCTTCTGCGTTTCCTGTACCACCTCCCAAGCAATAATAATGCATTCATCGTCATTGCCGCTATCTTTAATTGCGTTTTCGATAGCTGGCCCTGTCATTGTTTCGTCCGCTTCTACTCCCAAATCCTCTCACAATAACAGTCTCACTTCATCAAGCTCCTAAGATTCCTTGCAGCCGCCCCGACTGGTGGCCACAGCTGTTTCCTTAAATAATTTGTGCAACCCAAAATATGCTACAAATGCCCGATTCCCAGAACAATCCAAATAAGCACAAGAAATTTGAAGTCTGGCGAAACAAAAGGAAAATCACGTGCTCACCTCATCATGCAGCACCACCCCATCTGGTCAATCTATCCGCTGTTCCCAGTTGCGAAGGTCTCCCTGGGTTGAAGGCTCGTACCTATCGCTGCCATCAGTTTTTTGGAACTTCTCGTTGCATGCGGTAGTTCGCTTAAGTTGATGCGGACTTCGAGAAGTGAAGGTTTACCTTGATTATGCACAGGAATAGAATAAAGCAATAGAACAGTAAACTGTCACTGACGGCCTGCAGCAAATCGGACGTTCCGGCCCGCGGCAAGAAGAACGTCCCCCTTCCTGATAGATTTCTGGCCTATAACCCCTTCAGTCTGTCGGGGTCACGTCATTTTCATCCAATCGTCGAGCGCGTCATTTTCATCTATGGTCTAGCTCGTACCGGTGTTATCGTGTTCTTTCAATTATAGCGCCCGTGCAGGTGGCGCCATATTCGGCCAATGGGGACACTACATGGGCTCTATTCTCTGATGACTGCCTCCGTCCAGCGTTGCCTCATCGCCTAGAAGGCGCTCACCTGAGGGTGCGGGTCGTCTTGAATGACATTCTATTGCTGCCAGGAGCATTTCCCCGCACTAGGGTCAGCTACCTCGAACCGAGTGGGCTTCCAGTAGCAGTTTCAGGTAACGTCACGCAATGGGGAGACAAAAGCTCCACCCGCGGCACACGAGGGCGGGATAGCCAACCTGTCGGTCGGGTCCGATATCTTGGTCCACGTACAGCTGTGCTCCATAGATGGAATGCAACGGCGAGTGGTTGCGTTCGGAGAACTTAACTGACCGATGCTAGTTAATGGTCCATATCTAAGAGCAGCTACTCCAAACTTCAATCATGTGCACTAGGGTAGAGGATTGGGCGAGTTGGTATTGCATTCTAAAACTGGTACAGAACAACATACAAAGGAAGAAACAAGCCGAGCCGCCCAGATAAAGTCAGCGCTCTGTTGCTTTATCTGGCCGGCTCGGCTTGTTTCTTCATTTGTATGTTGTGCTGTACCAGTTTTAGAAGTCAATCATGTGCACCTTCCTCCGAGATTATAGCGGCGTCTGTTGCACTCCCGGAGGCAGTACCCGTGGTCTCTCGCCAAGCCATTGGTCGAGCACGGGCCAGTTTTCTAATCGTCACTCTCTCCGCAAAAGGAAGTACTGTCGTGCGCTAGCGCTGTTTTTCTGCGACTACCCTGGACCACCGTAATCTTTGCTCCAATGGGAATACCTTTGACGCAGGAGGCTTTTCGTAAAAGAGGCATTGCCTTGGCAAGCCCACCTCCTCTGACGCCGGCCCAACCACTCTCCGGGCTATACAGTGACCTAGAATACTATATCCGGAGCCTTGTGCGTGGTGCCTTTTGGGTAGGATGCGGCCCACATGGTTGCCGGACCCTTCGAGTTTGTTTGGAACGTGGTAACGTTTAATGGCGGCGCCATCGCAGGCACGGAAGAACGTAGAAAGTACAACGTTTTTTTTTTTTTTTTTTTTTCTACCGCATGCGCTTTTCTTCGCTTCCAATGCGTTGCCTTGAAATGTGGAGAAAGACTGGGGCTCCTGACACATGACAGAATTTTTAAAGCGTCACTTGCGCTTACCACCGCGGTTAGGGGAGTTGCCAGCGCTCGCTCTCGCCTCGAAAACCACCCAGAATGCCATATTTCGTTAAATCAGCTGTTACGCACATTAAACTGCGGTGTGTATTTTCTTACTAGTTGTGTCCCGCTATATTGCACCTGTATAGAAAGCGACGATATATCTTGTGGGGTACTTTTTTGTTGCATCTTCGCTTAGTAAAAGGTTTTGCTCTGCCTCCTTCGTTGTGAAATAAATAAATAGCATGAGCCTGCAGAATAGATTTACGTGTGTAATGAAGAAGAACGAGCAGTAGGCACTGCTTCGAGGAAGATGACGACGACGAGTTTGGTTGAAGCCATGTGTCTGAATCGCCTGGGCTGTGTGACCCTTCGCTGCGCCCTGGTGGTAGTGGATCATCAGGGCAATTGCACCAACTGCACCACGGTCTACACTAACAAACCTGAAGACGCTGAACAAGTTGCCATTGCATTGGCACAAACAGACAATAGATTCATCGAAATATATAGCGACTCGAAAACAGCTATTAGAGCTTTCAATAGGGGGAAGCTTACCCCGCAGGCTGCGAGGATAATTAACAAAAGGCAAACAAATGTTACACGTTACATTTATTGGTTCCCGGCGCACCTTGGTTCACTTGGTGGCATTCCTGTCAATCCAAATGAATCGGCCAACAGCGTCGCCCGCGACCTTACAGACCGGACCGCTTTTACATATGGTTTTGATTCTGCTGGATTGGAGAACTTACAGAAAGATACGCTCATTACATGCAATGAAATTACAAAACATTACTACATGGGAAGGAGGGAGTTGCCACCCCCTCACTATAGGCTAAACAGAGCACAAGCAGTTACACTTAGACAATTACAGACAGAGTCTTATTATTCACCTGCACAAATAAAGGAATGGTGTGACATTGCAGACATGAATATTATATGCAAAGCATGCAATAAGGAGATATGCACGCTTGAACATCTGCTCTGGGAGTGTGGGTCGCTCGGCCCTGGCATTTCCCGGAATCGGTTTTTAGGAATGATAAGATCTCCAGATCATATCCCTCAAGTCCTGGCTGTCCAGTACGCCCGTGATAGGGCTAGGAGGCTTGACCTCCCGGTCCCAACATGGGACTAGGCAGGCAGGTGGCAACACCTTGCACAGGACAAGAATAAAGTTTTTTCCTCCTCCTCCTCCTCGCTGCGAGCTGTGTGACTCTCTGAGATCTTCCTTAATGGGCACTTTGCAAAAAAGTTAGCGCCCCTTGCCGTAGACGTGAGGAAGCGTTCGGAGCTCTGGAAGCGAGAGTGCTTGTGTGAAAAACATTCCTCGTGGTCGCCTTGTTGGTACCTGTGCCATCGAGCTTGATTGCGTGAAATCAAGCTTGCGCTGTTTGTTTAATTGCCTCATGTCGTGTCAAAACGACGGAGGAAGACTGCACAATGTGTTGGCCGGCTAGTTGGTGCGAATCCATAATTACTTTGCTGAGTGCAAAACAAACTAATTATGGAGGAAGACTGCATTCCGTTTTTTTTGTACTCGGGATGGACTTGGGACTTCTCGATGCTCGATCGCCAGCAACCATGGGGAGCTCGCTGCACTCAACAACCGCGACTGTGCGTCAGGCCCATCGTGGGTGGGCATTTAAAGAAGAGTGTTATGTGAAAAACGTTATGCTCAGTCTGAGAGCCAGTGACCCACAAGGGGGTCTTGTTCGGGCAGCTGGCACATGGCCCATTGGATTTCACGTCTGTAGATTTACTCTTGCTATTCTTTTCCTCTAGGGTTGTAGAAGCTGAACTATATGCATTAAAATGCAAATTTAGTGCTGCGCAAACTGTTACATGTATGTATTCAAACAGACCTAAAATGAAGCCCAGGGCTGAACTGGAGTGGCTTGAGTAGTCGCTAACACCTGCAACCTGTCGCGTCATCAGCTGTCGAAGCAGGCTGCATTCCGTCGGCTAGCCTTTGCTTCGTATAGCTCACTTATTTCGCACTTCGAGTGGCAGCATAGAATGATCGCGCACTTAGCACCATGTTTTCCAACAGATTGCATTTATGCCATAACTCGTCGCATCAAGTAGCCAATCTATGTGCTATCGGAAACGTAGCGAGGTGCGAGACGGTATGACATGATTTTCAAAATAATCGTTAGCAAATACGGCTTTGATTTTCATTTCCACTCGCAATAAAAAGGCGTGTGTTAGCTGGAGCGCGCACATGCGCGCTGTTTACGCCCGCGAGACGCCGGCGGAGCGAGCCCGCGCGCTCAGAGCTAGGAGCGTACGCCGTGCACAAGAGAGCGCTCCGAAACCACTAGCCGATGCCGTCGCGCGTTTGGCACACCGAAATGCTACTTCCCTGTGATTAACGCGCTGTTGCGTGCCTCTTTATCCACGCACCGACCGTGCCGCTGCAGTGCAGCCTGACCGGAAGTTCTGGTGCACGTGAAAACAGCACGTAGTCAAAGTGGCTAGAAAAGTTTGAAGGCTGGCCTAAAATTGAAGAAGGGCAAATAGTAACACAAATGACTCCTTACAGGCCAAAATTCATGACGTATACCTGTTATAAAGTGGGCGCTGCAAATCCGAATCACTGAGTGTTCGTTTGGATACCACACTGAGCTGTCCGCATTCAACCGCTTTACGGCGTTCGCCCATGACGCTATTTTTAGTGGGTACCGCTACTCGGACGGGAACAACTGAAAAAGAAAAACGCCGTTATTATTGTAGCGTTCCTAACTAGAACGGCAGTATAAATAACATAATCTAAGTGAGACGGGTGTCGTCCGCCATTTTATTCCAACTTCTTCCTTCTCACTTTTCCCCTAGCCCATTTCTTCGTCTTTTTTCATGCGTCCAGCGCAGACCGCTTCACTCTTCCGGATTTCATTTAATTACACCTCCTGGGGTAATACTTGAATATGTTTCCAATAGAGGCGCACTCCGCTTGGCCCGAAGCTCCGGCGTACCAGACATTCTCCAGACATGCTGGCATGCACGTGAAATGGTCACGTAAATGGTCCGCAAAATGTTGAATTTGAAGGCACAGTTCCTTTCCTTACAAGGACATAGTCTCCCGGTTGTATGTCCGGTATCTCGTTACTGTGCCTTTTATCAAAGTTTCGCTTCATGCGGCGCTTGTAGACCTCCTGTTCTTTGACAGTTTTTCTTACTTCCGCGAGTTCGAGGTTATTTAGGAGGCCTAGCTCACGATCTGCAGGAAGTATGGGCGCTGTACCCGAAGTTGCAACATGAGGGCTGCAGCCTAAACCAGTGGTGTACGATCTGTTGTGATGCTTCACAGCGGCCTCGAGACAGCACTTCCAGCCACCGGCAAAGTCTGGATACATCTTCAGATACTGTTTGATGTCTCGTATGGCACGTTCCGCTAGGCCGTTTGCTGCCGGGTGGTATGGAGAAGAATACTTCATCATTAAGCCGTGCTCCTGTGCCCACTTTGTTAATATGGCACTCTGAAAAGCCGGCCCGTTGCCGCAGACGAGCGTCTTTGTGTGTTTAAAACATTCAGCTTTGAGGAGATCTATTACGCTGTTTGCGTCTTCTTTGCCAGCTTTAGCCGCAATCGTCCTTGTGCACTCATCTATGGAGAGGAAGAAAGCTTGCGTTCACTTGACTCCTTCCCCCTTCTTTTTGAGCTCCGCGAAGTCCAAATGAATTACTTCGAATGGGACGCTTCAATATTCAGGGTTTGTCATAACGTCTGTCGATTGCTTGACTTTAACTTTGTTCACCTGGCAGAGGTGGCATGTGCGGATGTAATGGCTCATGTCGTTTTTTATGCCCGGCCATGTGAATCTCATGAACAATTTCTTATAACTGCGCCAGGAGCCATCATGTCCCCCCGATCCAGGAGTGTCGTGGTGCAGATGAAGACTCCTTGGAATCATAGTTGGTGGTACGTGATACCTTCCATTGATAAACTGGAGCTCTTCTGTACCTTCCCATGGCTTAAGATGATTGATTGCCTCTGGATTCTTGCTTGATTCCTATACAAGTAGTCTCGATATTGCGTCAGCGTCAGTGAGGAGTGGGTCAGGATGGTGCGAAATTACGAAATCAAATTGTTGCAGATAGTTCACCCATCTAGCAATGCAGCCTCTTGGCTGGGCCATGCTCAGAAGTTGAGTCAGTGTTTGATGGTCAGTGAAAAGTATGAATTTGGCACCTTCCAGGTAAGTCGGAAAGTAATGCACAGCTTTTAAGACGGCCACAACTTCCTTTTCTGAGGTAGAGTAATTGATTTCGGCGGGTTTCAGGGTATAGCTGTAGCACCCCACAACGTAGTGTTTGGTTTGATCAGCTTGTTTGGAGGGCTTCTGGTATAGAACTGCACCAGTAGTATAATGTGATGCGTCCGTGTTCAGCACGAAAGGCAGAGAAAAATCCGGTATTCGCAAGATGGGGTCCGACGACTAGTTTTACAAGCTCACAATAGACAGCTTCGCACTTCTCGTCCCATTGAAAAGGCACGTCTTTCTGAGTTAAAAGTGTGAGGCACCTTGTTCTCAGTGCATAGTCTTTGATAAACGCCCAGAAGTGTCCTGCAAGGCAAAAAAAAAAAAAAAAAAACGCACAGGGAGTGCACATCATAAGGCTTTACCAGCTTGGAGATTCTCTCTGCCGATTCTTGCTTAGTACTTTTAGTGTGTCCATCAAACACCCTGCCAAGAAATACTAAGGCATCTTGAAAGAACGCACTTTTCTTGAAGTTGGCTTTGAGTTGGGCAAGACTGAGGGCATGAAGAACTTTTGAAAGATGACTACGGTGTTCTTCCTTTGTCTTCGAGTAGATGATGATGTCGTCGATGTACACATTGCAAAATATGCCCAGGTAAGGTTTCAGAATTTCCGTCATAATCTTCTGAAACCACGCAGTGGAGTTTTTCCAACCAAATGGTAGGCGGTTGTACTCAAACAAGTCAAATGGGGTTATGAACGCAGTGTACCTCTTCGTTTTTTCGCTTAGTGGGATCTGCCAAAAGCCCTTGCAGAGGTCTATTCGTGAAAAACAATGGCAACCACCTCGCCAATGATGTCGTCGATTCTCGGCATTGGATAAGGTATCAATTCAGTTTGATGAATGAGAGCCCGGTAGTCTATGCAGTGGCGGAATGTCCCGTCTTCTTTTGGTGCAATATATATAGGAGAAGCAAATGGGGATACAGAAGGTCGGATGATACCTGTGTCTAACATTTCTTGCAACACTTTTTCAGTCACACCTTTTTATCTCTGGGCATATTATAGGGGGTTCTACGAACCACTGTTTGATCTGTGAGCTCGAAGGGAACGACATGTGATTTCATTGCTGGAGGGTAGCTACCCATGCATGTAAGCTCTGGGCGCTTAGTCTTGATGCCTTCCTGGTGAAAAATTAGCCTTGATAGACTAGGTTCTTCCCCAGGATCTTCTGTTCTTATCGTGTTTTCGGCCATTACCTTGTCATCCCAATAGTGGTTTATCTTAAAGGGACACTAAAGTGAAAAATGATTTCTTCTGCATCAGTAAATTACCGTTCTACAACACCAAAAACACCACTCTTACAACGCTAAGACGTTTGGTAAGCCAAAAAAGCGCGAGAACGAAATACGGGTGGCGACGCCTACTTAAGTTCCCGCACCTGGGGGCTGTGACGTCTTGGATTTTTATGGCATCTTCTAGGGCCTACAAATTATATATAGTGGTACAGAATGACTACATTGTGTTCTAAAGGAACCAAATATAAACATGACAAGTTTCGGGAACCTTTATTCAGCCAACGCGGCCCAAATGCGAAAACATACTTTGGAATTCCTGACGTCACGCTGACGTACCGACGCTGGGGTTTCGGCGCGAAATTCAAATACTGATACTTGAACCTTCATTTTCTCATCTAATAATCAAACTATTCTTTTGAAATGACTGCCTTCAGGGTTCTCAAACAATGCTTCATTAGTCTAAACTGATTGTTTTGCTTTAGTGTCCCGTTAAGTTTTTTCATGTCTGGACGGGACAAAAGAAAATCGTAGGTGACATTGGGAATTGCCAATACGTCGCTGGTAATAGCATGTCCTTGAAATTCAATAGCCACGGTTACCCATTCACTATGCATGGTCACTGACCCATCGTAGGCTTGGACACGCAACGTTTTACCAGCGTGCAGACGACCGGTATCCACTCGAGTCTTGTTGATAATTGATACCGAAGCTCCATTGCTTATATTTTTGTTTTATTATTTTTTATGTGGTTTTACGTGCCAAAACCACTTTCTGATTATGAGGCCCGCCGTAGTGGAGGACTCCGGAAATTTCACCACCCGGGGTTCTTTAACGTACATCTAAATTTAAGTGCACGGGTGTTTTCGCATTTCGCCCCCATGGAAATCCGGCCACCATGGCCGGGATTCGATCCCGCTACCTCGTGCTCAGCAGCCCAACACTATAGCCACTGAGCAACCACGGCGGGTGCTCCACTGTCAGCGAGAGCCTTCACTTCAAGGCCATCTACCTTAATGGGGGGGCGTACAATAAGCTTGACGACACCAAATACACTGTCTTACTGAAGCTCTTTTTCTAGGGCTTGTGATGCACGGTAGACAGATTATGTGGAAGTAGGTTGCCGTGAACTTCACCATCCTCACCATCTTCACCATCCTCACAGTCATGATTTACGCTTCCCAGGGATTTCTTTATGAAGCTCTCTTCACATTCAGTTGACGGCAACGACTCTAGATGCTCACTCAGCTTAGGACAACCAAGTTGCTCTGTTCTACCACCTGGCTGTCTTCTCAATGTAATTCTTGGCACTGAGGTCTGTCGAAAGTTCAGAAGGTCATCAAACGTTCTTGGACCTTTGAGCCGGACATTATTACGGATCTCGATACACAACCCTTGCGTTATCAAAGCTACAACAGCAGAAGACGACAGCTTCGGTTCTGCAGAATACAATAGGCGACGCTTCTCAAGACAGTACTCAAGCAGAGAGCCACCTGTATAACTGAACCGTAGTGGCGCATCCCATCTTCCTGCTGCGTTACCTTCGAAAGCCGCTAAAAAGTTGCTTTTCTACAGTTCCCAACATGTTGTTCCATAATCCATGAGTTGCACGTCATACCATTTTCTGGCTATACCATCAAAATAGCGGCGCATATTCAAAATCTTTGTGTCGTCGGAGTGCCACATATTCTTGTCACAGGCATACTTGAAAAACCACAGCCAGTAGTGTGCACTTTGCGAGTTTCCTTCAAAAACATCTGGTTCAACAATGCCTCGTGCTGATTGCTCTCTACTAAGCCCTTGGACGAAAGTTCTCATTATTTCGATCTGTTGTATAATGTGCCTTTGCAGTTCCATAACACTCAAGTCTAGGCTCACCTTCCCGGCAGGCGTCTCCAGGGTGCCACGTCGTATGGGTTCCAGAACGAGTTCGCTCAGTGTCTGCAGTTGTAGATTCACTGTCACCGATCCTGTTTGCACGAGGGCTTGGCGGCTGATTGCAGCTTGTTGCAGCACCAAGTTGATCAGCGCGGTTGAACTAACTTCGAGAGGAAGGTCCGTCGCTGGCTCACCGTGCATTTGGTATCGGGTGAACACAACCAACTCCCATGACGACTGGTCGACTAAAAACGTCACCCGCATGGCTGGTCTTCGAAAACTGTCGGCTGTGCCAAAATGTAGCGTTCGTAACTAGAACGGCAGTAGAAATGACATAATCTAAGTGAGACGAGTGTCATCCACCATTTTATTCCAACTTCTTCCTTTTCAATTCTCTTGTAGTCCATTTCTTCGTCTTCTTTCATGCGTCCAGTGCAGACAACCACTTCAATTATTTCCGCAATAATTCGTATATACATACGCGATACAGTACGCTGGCATAGAATTCAGAAACGTGGGCACGGGAGCTTGCCTGAGCGTGCCGGAATGCCCAGCCGGGTGGCGTATTTACAATTGCTACTAGGTACAGCGGGACATGGTTCTTGCGGAGACGTCGGTCGTTTGCGCGCATGCGCGAGTAAGAGCAGCTGCGAGAGACGAAATGTGGGGACTTTTGCACCTTGAATATATGACTCTGCCTAGGCACTACGGAGGAGTTTCTTAGCGCTTGTTGAATGCGTTTCTCTCTAGGCGTGCCGGCAGAAGTCGCGGGGCACGGTAGTGCTGAACTTAGCGTCACAAATTGGCGGCTGGACATAATTACATTTATTCAATCGTGTTTTTTATTAATTGAAACAACGTGTCATTATTTCGCTATATTGGCGGCGCCTCCAGAACACCAAAGCTAGAACGCGGACTAGTCCGTGGGCTGGGGCTCACCGAGGCCTGCGCGTGTAAGCTTCGGCCTCCGCGGCCCCAACACTTTGATCCCCCCGCTACCCTTTGGGTGGCCTGGAGATCCTGCGCCGCCTGCTTTATTATAAGCTTCCTGAGGCCTCCGTTTGCCGGTCGCATGTGCCCTCCTGGAGCAGTGTTTGTAAAAAATGCACTCTATCGTGGTGACGAAAAAAGCGACCCGCGACTTATACAACACCAGTGAGAACCTCGCCCCTTCAGACACAGCGCTCACCAAATGGGGCGTCCGTGCCCACTTCCTCACCTCGCGGGCAGGGATCGGCGGAGCATAAACAAACTCGACCGCACTCCGCAATGCTGGCATGTCTAGGGGACAAACGAATACAACACGCGCTAAGAAACCTCCTCCGTAGTGCCTAGGCAGAGTCACATACTCAAGGAGCAAAGGCCCCTAGATTTTCTCTCTCGCACCCGATCTTACTCGCGCCTGCGCAGAAACGTCGAGCACCGCGAGAAACTCCCCGCCCCGCTGTATCTACTAGCAATTGCAAAAATGCAGCCAGGCGGGAAGTCGTCTGCCAGCTTTGGAACCGCATAAGGGGCACTCGCGAGCGGCGCGCTCGCGCATGTGCAGAAGCTTTTTTACAAAGCGTCCATTGCTCCAGAACACCTCTCGACAATTTGGTGGAAGCGCTGGGCCCTTTACCGACCTGGAATTCCGCAGCGGGACGCTCCTTCCCTTTTCTGCTATGCCGGAGGACGCTACGCAGCCCGCTCGTCCACAGGCATGGCCTATCGTCTGCTCTGGTTCTCTCCGCCAACAATATTCTCCTGTCTTCAACAGCACCGATGATCACGACGTGGAAGATTGGCTCTCGTCATACGACGACGTGAGCGCTCGTAACAAATGGGTTGCGACAACTAAACTGACTAACGTCCTCTTCTATCTTTCTGGAGTCGCTAACCTCTGGTTCCGGAATCCTCAATCCACCCTTTCCACCTGGACGGCATTTACACATTATTTCAAAGAAATGTTCGGTCGTCCTGCATGCTGTGTGCAAGCTTCGCGCGGAACAGCTTGCGTTGTCGCGATCAGCAAAAGGGTGAAAATTTCACCTGCTACATTGAAGACGTAGTTGACCTTTGCCGGCTCATTAACCCCGCTATGCCCGAAGCTGAAAAGATAAAGAACGTCCTGAACGGTATGGAGGACGACGCCTTCCAGATGCTCTTGGCGAAAAATCCTCAAACGGTTGACGACGTCATTACGCTATGCCAGAGCTATGACGAGCTCCGCAAACAAGCCCTTACTACGCGCGGAGCTGTCGGGCCGGAGGACGCGGTTTTGGCCCTAACCTACAGTTCCAGTGATGCTCCCGCCCACTCCTCGTTCCTCGACCAGATCAAACAATTCGTTCGTGAAGAAGTTGCGCGCCAACTGTCACTTCTGCCTGCTACCCAGTTGACTGAGTCCTCTTTATCTCCGGCACGCCGACGGTTCATACACGAACAAGTAGGCGACGCACTAACCCTCGGTAATCACCCACCTCCAGCGCCGGTTCTGCTCACGTACGCTGTCGTCCTCTCCAGTCCAAGAGCTCCGCCTGCAGTTGCGCGCTACATGCCCACAAGCGGTTTCTACGCGCCGCGTTCTGCCGCTGTGACCTACACACCCCGCAGCAGCTTCAGCTTGCCTCCACAACCTCTACGCCCGGCTCAGTTTTGTGCACCCCAACCTGTGCAGCCTGTTCACAATCCATGGAGTACCCAAGACAACCTCCCCCCCCACCTGCTACGCGTGTGGCTTTGCTGGCCACTTAGCATGGTTCTGCCGCCGGCGTAGTTGGTACTCTCCCGATACTGCGAGACCACAAGGGAATGCTCCTGACTCCCAGTCCCAGTCCCAGCACCGCCCTTCACTTCCTCTTCTCTTCCCCGAACCTTCTGCACTCGTCGGTCTCCATCTCCCCGTCGACGTTCACTGTCCGCCATTATCCGCCGCCCTTCTGCTGTAGGGAAAAACTAAATGTCGCAGTTCCGGAGGCAAGAACTGCGATCGCGTCGAAGTGGCCAAGCCCTCGTTTATTACCTGTGAACGTCATTGAAGTCTACGCCGGAGGCATCACCGTTCACGCGCTTGTCGACACGGGTGCCGCAGTGTCCGTGATTGACGACCAGCTTTTCCGTACGCTTCGAAAAGTCACGACGCCGTTTTCTGCCATTTCGCTATGTACAGCAAGCGCTGAGCCATTTGAACCTTTAGGAACATGCACCGTCCGTGTCGTCATAGAAGACAGTTTCTACCACGTTGACATTGTTCTTGCTCGCTGCTCTGATGCCATCATCCTAGGATGGGAATTCCTCTCATGTCATCGCACAATTATTGATTGTGCCCGTGCCGAACTAGCGCTGACTCGATTTTGCGGCAATCTTTCTGAAGGTTTGCCTCTATCTTCTGCTCGAGTGTTCGTCGCCGCCGCCACCGACATTCCTCCTTTCTCTTCTGCCCTTTTGCCCGTCTCCTGTGATGCTTTCTACGATTCGGCAGTGCTATTCATGCCGTCTGAACTTGCTGCATGCCGTTAACCCTTCTTGCTTCCCTCTGCTCTCCTTCCCATTTGCCAGGGATCCAGTGCACATTACGTTTTGAATCCGTTTTCGTGTCCGTCAGGCTTGCACAATGGCAAGCGCCTCGGTTCTGCTGACGAATTCGACGCGAGCTGTGTCTACGACGTGCCTGATGACTCGACTTCTCTTGAGGTTGACGCTATGGCTTTTCCTGTCTCTGGGTCTGCGCCTGCATGTGGCTGAACGTTTGCTCCGTCTATTGATCCCAACCTCACTCCGAGTCAACGCACGCCCATCGTCGGCCTCCTTAACCGATTTCGAACTCCTTTCGGCCTCCAACAACAATGTTCAGGACGTAACGGCAGCCATGCGCCACTGCGCCAGCACCCATACCATGTGACCCCAACAGAGCGCCGTGTCATCGAGGAGCACGTAGGAGACATGCTCCAATGCGGCGTGATACAGGCATCACACGGTCCCTGGGATTCTCCAGTAGTGCTGGTCAAAAAGAAAAATGGGACAATTCATTTTTGTGTGGACTATCGACGACTCAACAAGATAAGCCAGAAAGTTGTCTATCCTCTTCCCCGTATCGACGACGCACTGGACTGCCTTCAAGGCGCTGAATTCTGTTCGTCCTTGGACTTACGATCCTGTTGTTGGCAAGTCTCGGTGGCTGACGCAGATCGCCCGAAAACGGCATTAGTTACACCTGACAGCTTATATGAATTTATCGTAATGCCCTTTGGCCTCTCTAATGCGCCTGCCACATTTCAACAAATCATAGATAACATTCTCCAAGGCCTCAAATGGCAGACAGGCCTGTGTGATTTCGATGACATTGTCATCTTGTCCCCGGACTTTTCTTCTCACCTCATTCGACTCGAACGCGTACTCACTTGCCTCGCCGATGCTCGACGACAGCTCAACTTGAAGAAGTGTCGTGCCGCCGCCCGGCAGCTAGTCAACCTTGGCCACGTTGTTTCGATAGATAGTGTGTTCCCAAATCCAACCACACTCCAAGCCGCCGTCGAATTCTCACGACTGAAGACCACAAAAGAACTCCGTAGCTTCATCGGGTTGTGCTCATACCTTCGCCGTTTCATCCGCAATTTCGCTTCAATAATAGCGGCTTTGACGCAGCTTCTTGCTTGTAACCACGACCTCTCGGCGTGGCCGCCAGTTTGCGATGCCGCATTAACGACGCTGCGTCGCCTTCCGCCTTCTAGCGTCACCCCCGATCCTGCGCTGTTCTTGCGCAACGAAAGACTGGCTTCGATTAATACGTTGTTGCCTTTGCCAGCCGAACTCACGAAATCGGAAACCAACTCTTCCGTTACGGAAAAAGAATGCTTGGCTATCATTTGGGCCATAGCTAAATTCCGTCCTTACCTCTACGACCGCCCATTCGACGTAATAACAGACTACCATGTTCGCTGTTGGCTGTCGTCCCTGAAAGATGCTTCAAGTTGCCTCGCTCGATGGGCGCTGCGCCTCCAAGAGTACGATATTCGAGTCCTGTACCGCTCTAGCCGTAACCATTCAGACGCGGATGCTCCCCTGTGTCGCACCAGCCCAATTATTCGAATGTACCATTATGCGAGTCCTCCCTTAACACCACGAACATGCTTTCGGAGAAGCATAAGAATTACGAGATTGTTAAAGCGAAGCTTTCTTTGCCTCTCCTTTCGACTTTCCCACTGCTGTAGCTGTGGCTGCTGCTGTCAGGCACACAGCGTCGCCGGGGGAGGGGGGGGTGACAGTGTCTACATACATGACAGCAGCGAGTCAGAGAGGAAGCGTGACGCTAGAAGCTCGTTTTCAACCCACCGCGTCGAATGTGCCCAATGCCCTGGCCATCGCCACCTTAGCCTCTTGACTGCAGCAATTATCCGTGACTCCGCTCAGAAGCATTGCAGAAACTGCAGCGCTTCCCTTTCTACCAAGGTGCGAGTCCAGAGGGGACGTAGATAGGACTGTAGGGAGGGGGGAGGAGAAGAGGCAGTTCACATACAAAGGAGCGGGGGGGAGCTGGCGTGAGAAGGCAAGCAAACCCTACTACTATACGGCGGTGGTTGCGGGGAAACTGGATAAGCTTAAGTTCAAGGTACGGTACAGTACGTTGCTGCTATTGCTGAAAAATAAACACCTTGGATATATGCCAAGCAGACAAACTACTCAGGGCGTGCAGAGCCGCATTAATTAAAGCGCACCGCAGGGTCCAGGCGATACTGCGGCAGCGGTCGACCGTCAAATTAACACTTCTGTACCCGGCGCGTTAGCTTTGCGGCTATGGCATTGCTTGAGGTCACTTATTTGATCCAAACCGCTGCAACCGCATTTAGACGGGGGCGAAATAGAAAGCGCACGTGCACTTAGATTTTCGTACACGTTAAAGAACATGATGGTGTCAAAATTAATCCAGAGTCCGCCACTACGGCGTGCCTCAATCCGATTGTGGTTTTGGCACATACAGCCCTATAATCCAATTCAAGTTTAATACTTCTCCCACAATGCGATGTGCCATGTGAGGCAATGACTATGCTCAACCCTCTGAGAGGTTATGAAATATGGCGCACAAGAACGCCTCAAGCAAATACCTCTCCCTGTGGGTACTATGTACTACGCAGACAAACAGAAGTGGTGCCCGCAAGGTAGCGTTTAACATCAAGTCACCACTTCGTGTTAGACTAAACGTTGAAGAAACGAAGCTTTAGCCGTCAACATCACCGCTAATTATCGTCAATCAAAGCATCCAGCACGGAATGCTTCGCTTACATCGATTCCCACAGTGCGTGGGATCTAACTTTTTCTATGCTGGCTTTTCTGTCACATCCATCAGCGCCTTCTCCTAGCCGTGCATTGCGTCGCCAAGCACACCACTTCTCTATTCGTGACGGGCTCCTATACCGCCGCAACTACCTCGTGGGCGGCCGCAAATGGTTACTCGTGGTCCCTTGGCACCTGCGTTCGGACATATGTGCAGCATTTCACGATGACCCACAATACGCGCGCCTGCGACTCTGTTATTACTGGCGCAGGGTGTACCGATTCATCCGCCAATATGTCCGCTCCTGCCTCGCTTGCCAACGCCGCAAGAATACCCCTCGTCCATCAGCTGCTCCACTGCAACCATTGCCTTATCCAGGACAAGCCTCTCACTGCGTCGGGGTTGATTTTTACGGGCCCCTTTCGAGTACTTCAGACGGCAGCCGCTTGGTGATTGTGGCGATAGACCATCTTACGCGCTACGCGGAAATTCACCTCTGTCCAACGCATCTGCGCATGATGTTGCCTGGTTCCTTCTGCATAACATCATACTTCGCCACGGAGCCACCAGCTGAGCGACAGAGGCCGTGTCTTTCTCTCTGACGTTATAGAAGCCCTCCTCAAGGAATTCCACGTAATTCGCCGTACCACTACTGCATACCACCAACAAACTAATGGGATGACTGAGCGCTTTAACTGCACTCTTGGCGACATGTTAGCCATGTACATAGCATCTGACCAGACGAATTGGGACTGCGTCCTACCCTTCATGACGTATGCTTATAATCATCATCATCATCATCATCATCATTAGCCTGGTTATGCCCACTGCAGGGCAAAGGCCTCTCCCATACTTCTCCAACTACCCCGGTCATGTACTAATTGTGGCCATGTTTTCCCTTCTTAATCTCATCCGCCCACCTAACTTTCTGCCGCCCTCTGCTACGCTTTCCTTCCCTTCGAATCCATTCCGTAACTCTTAATGACCATCGGTTATCTTCCCTCCTCATTACGTGTCCTGCCCATGCCCATTTCTTTTTCTTGATTTCAACTAAGATATCATTAAGATATCATATCATGCTTATAATACCGCCACACAGACCAATACCGGATTTTCCCCGTTCTTTCTTCTTCACGGACGCGAACCTACCTGAACAATGGATACCATCCTTCCGTATCGGCCTCGCACAACGGAGGCTACTACCCTGTCCAAAGCTTCTGCGCACGCGGAAGATTGCCGAACGTTCGCCCGCACACTTGAGAAAATCAGCAGCGACAGAAGCACTCTCGGAATATCCCTGCCTCTCCTGCACCATATGCCCCTGACTCACTAGTCTGGCTTAGGGTTCTCGCTACCAGCCCTGAAATTTCGCCCAAACTCGATTCCTAGTACCAGGGTCTCCACCGTGTGGTCAGCCAAACGTCTCCGGGGAACTGTTTGGTAGAACCCCTTCAGCCACCTTCGGATAAGCGCCGCTGAGGCCGCGAAATTGTGCACGTTCAGCGGCTAAAGCCTTACTTCGACCCACCTGGGCTATCATGCCCGTAAGTCAGAACATACAGAACAGTTATGGAACGTGTTTAAAGAAAAACTATTTCATCTGCGTGAAACTTTCGTTCCCACTCGAATCTTGTCAACTAAACGCACTAGAGATAAACCATGGTTTAACACTCTGCTGCGTACTCTACTGCGACGTATAAGGCGAATGTACAGGAAATGTAAAAAAAATAATTCTGTAGAAAACAAGTGTGAGCTGAAAAGAATGAAACTTAACTTTCAAAGTCTAACTAAAGTAGCTAAGAATTCTTACTTCTCCAGTCTTGGTAAGAAGCTAGTGGAGGACTCGAAACAGTTTTGGAAATACGTTCGTCTCAATGGTAAAGATAATACATCTGTTCCTCCTCTAAAATATTCTCACACAATCGTTGACGATGATGCGTCTAAGGCAGCCATCTTTAGCAATTATTTTTCGTCCGTGTTTAGTCCAAGTTTTTCACGCGTTGGTAACATGGTTTCTCAAACTGAGGCAGAAGTGATGCCCGAGGTCACTTTTAGTGTGCCTGGTATTCGAAAATTGTTAGAAAATCTCAAACCAGCAAAAGCGTGTGGCCCAGATGATATACCAGCGGCGATATTAAAGAACTGTTCGGCAACGTTATCGTTGTACTTTCACCGTCTATTTCAGAAGTGCTTAGTTGAGAAAGCACTACCTTGTGATTGGAAGTTAGCACGTGTTACACCTATTCATAAGAATGGGCCAAGAAATGACGTTGAGAACTACAGGCCGGTGTCATTAACCAGTATACCATGTAAAATATTTGAACATGTCCTTTATAGTTGTATAATGACACATTTGGTTAAACATAATCTTCTGCATTCTAGTCAACACGGTTTTCGGCAAGATTTTTCTTGCTCAACACAGCTTGTTGAGTTCACGCATGAATTGGCTCTAGCAATAGATAAGCGTAAAGTAGTTGACTGTATTTTCTTGGACTTCAAAAAAGCGTTCGATGTTGTTCCCCATGACCTTCTTATTAGTAAATTACGGGGCTATAAACTGAATGAATCAGTTATTGCATGGATAGCCGAGTATCTCTCTCTAAGACAGCAGTCGGTAGTTCTCAACGGTTGTTCCTCCGGATATGTTCCCGTGACCTCAGGAGTTCCTCAGGGCTCAGTTCTGGGCCCTCTTTTGTTTCTGATGTATATAAATGATATTACTATTGGCCTCAAATCTTCGTTCAGAATGTTCGCGGATGACTGTGTAGTTTACAGGATTATAGAGAATGAACGTGATTCCGAATACCTGCAGCATGATTTGAATGTAATATCATCCTGGTGTGCCCATTCAGAAATGTCGTTGAATGTTAAAAAGTGTGTTCACGTCACCTTTACGAGGAAACGTTCATACCAGTTGAATACGTATACCATAAATAGCGCTACTTTAAGCACGGCCAGGGAATATAAATATCTAGGAGTTTATTTAACGAGTGATTTGAGGTGGTCTAAGCACGTTCACCACATCAAAGTAAAGGCTGCACGTGTTTTGGGTTTCTTAAGGCGAAATTTCAGCGAACTTCCATTTAATTTAAAAGAACAACTGTATTTCACTCATGTGCGCTCATTGCTGGAGTACGCATGCGTTTGCTGGGATCCGTATACCAAAGAGCTGATCGATACGCTTGAAAAAATACAGAATAGGGCAGTGCGATTCGTTCTGGGTAATTGGGATCGTCAACTTAGCATGAGAGAATGCAAACGTAAACTTAAATGGGAAGAATTGAAAGATCGTAGACGAAACCTCAGGTTGAAATTTTTCCATAATATCTACCATTCTAAAACTGGAATCAATAAGGAGAAGTACATTCAAGAGCCGTCCTATATATCCCAAAGAAGGGACCACAGTCTCAAAGTGAATGAATTTTCCTTTAAAGGTGACGTCTTCCGCTATTCATTTTTTGTTAGATGTATAAGAGAGTGGAATGATCTTCCGCCTATGATTGTATCCAATGTGTCGAATGATGCTTTTTACCGCGCTTTGTGTAATTAGTTTCTTTATTGGTGTCAAATATGATGCTTATGTTTATGTACCCCCCTGCTGTAATGCCTGCAAAGGCGAAGCAGGTATCAAATAAATAAATAAATAAATAAAAAGTCGCCAGAACGACTCCTCTTCCCCGTTGAGATAATTGAACTGGAGAAGAACGAGCACTAGGCACTTCTTCGAGGAAGACAACGACGACGAGTTTGGTTGAAGCCGTGTGCCTGGATCACCTGAGCTGTGCGACTCTCTGAGAGCTTCATTAAGTACTCCTGGACATCTGTCGACACGTGCGATATATTGTAAGGTTGTGTCATGCGACGTCGTTGCACTATTGCGACGCGCCTGTTGAGATATCGCAGGTCTGCTGAGAGGCCAAAGAACTTGAGTAGCACGACAGCGTAGAATGCAACCGTAATAATGGGCTGGCATGGGCCCCTCACTAGGCCACATAGAAAATTTGGGTTTTACGCTGGAACTTGTTACGTGCCCTCTAGGGAGCGTTCTGCTGCAAGAAGTTTTCAAATTGCTTCATTAATAGCCGAGATAGAAATATTTCACTGTCGTGAACTCATGAGTTCAATAGGCGAAGGCTACTGCCAAAAGGCACACTCTCTCCACTTGCCCCGTCTAGCCTCCGCAAGCGAAATTCCTGCCCGGCGTTCTCCCATACCACAGCGCGAGGTTCGCAGGACGCATACGCCACGGGTCCTGCCTTCATTTTCTTCCCTCGTTTTTTGCTGAGCGGCGCAGTTCCGCTGACGGCGTCGCGCGCGAGCTGTTGCGTTTGTCTCGTTTCGCACATCACACGATTTTGCACTCTGTGCGCGAGAACACCTGAGTAGTGGTACAAGTCAGTGCTACGCGAATACTGGGGCAGACACAAGCGGATCACACAGCACGATCGTGCGCTGGAACACGGTAGAAAAGGACATAGTCTCGTTGTCTGCGCGCGCGATTGCACGACGTGGGAACAAGCACACGAAACGGAATTACATCTCACTTGCTGCGGTACGAAGTAAAACAAGAACACGCAGACATTCGGCTTGTGTGTTTTATTATTTCTCTAAACCTTAATTCGTCTATTGAAGCAACAGATTACACAAATAACAGATGTTGCCCCGAATAACTGTCGAAGTCACGTCTCACTACGAGCGACGTCACAGCAGTGCGATGTACGTAGCCACACTTGCGCGATATACGTCGACTCTCCGGCTGGGAGCACGGCGCCCGCGAGGAGAAGGGCAAACGGCGTTCGGTTTGAAATTGCAGCTCTTTCCTCGGCGCATAGCGATGTAATCCTTAGCAGACACGATTTTAGCGCGCATTGTATGCACGGCGCCTGTGAGCTCAAAATGGCTGGACCTGGTGAGGGGTCCTCTAAACAGTTTCGGGGATCCCCGGCTCGCCAGGCCATGCTTGGGCGCCAGAAAGGATGAATTCTTTTCCCACGGGAAAGCAGTCGCTGCGGGCCCCGTGGCCACTCTTATGCTCGCCTGCACATGTTTCTGGGCGCGCAATGCGTCATTGTTATATCAGAAGACGTCCCCAAACGATGAATCGCCGTCGGAAGGGTGCTGAACAGTGTCCGTCGCCGTGGACGACGGACGCTGTCAGCGCTGCTCCCGGGATCAAATGAAAAAGTCGCCACGCAGCGTGGAACGGGGTGGTCGAGTATAGCGTGTTGTGCACGGGAGTGCGGGCTGCGAGGTTGTGTCTCCCGTGCACTTGTCCGCGCGAGCCTGTCGACCACAACAGCATTGAAATCACTAAGGGCTGGCACCTGCCCGTGAAATTATACACATTTTGGTCGTGCAAGAAAGGAGACAAGCGTCCACCACAGCGGTTATTGGCAGCGTCAAGTATGTTGAGCTTTTTCGCTTTCCCATGCTAATATATTCGACATTTTTGCATGCGAAATTTTTTATCCGTGTCGGGCAGTCAGTCGAGCAGGCTCTCGCATGTAACTTGAGTCCATTATTAAAGAGGACACTAGGGCTAGTCGCCTCCGCTGGGTGCCACCGCTGACTGTCGGCAGGAGTGTCAGCTTCGCACAGGTGCAGCGACTGGCGTGATGTGATGCGATATCACTGCATGATAAAACCGAAAACGAAGAAAGGGCCAAAGGATTCGCGAAAGATTAAAAAAAAGCGAGAGAAACTACCGTGGAAGGCTACCAGAGAAGTACTAATAAAGTCAATTTTACCATCGCGTCTCGAGACACGACTGTGAAGTCTCTGAGGTGTCGAAAGCAATGATGAGTTTTTACCCCAGTCATTCGGGCACTTTGGAGCGCTGTTGAGTTGAATCCGGATCGAGTGCTCTTACACGGGCAATTCCCACCACAATTTTGCAGGATCCAGATCCAGTAGGTCACGATGGGCTGTCGTCTGCACCGTAATGCTGAGTGAGCTCAACCAACTCACTCCGGATAGTTGTACCGTGCAACATCTACCATTCTTGAACGCGACTGAAACATTTTCTCGACACAGCTAGTTGGGCGAGTTGGATCAGCATTGCCGGCGTGTGAATGCGCTTAAAGACAAGGAAGAAAGAAAGGACAAGACACACGTGTGCCTTGTCCTTTCTTTCGTCCTTTACTTTAAGCGCATTTACAGGCCTGCGAAACATATGATGCGCGTCGGGCTTTGATCGCGATCAAAAGTGCCCATGTTGCGAAAGTGCGCAAATAGTAAACAATGGACTGAAAGTCAAAGCAGTTGAAACTGCTGCTGCCCTCCTCTCGCAACACAACTCGCGGAGTCAAAATGGCACACAGCACGGTCCGCAACGTTTTGACAAATTGGCTACCCAATCATACGGCTGTACTAAAGCGCTCAGCTACTTGCAGTTTGCTACTGCCGAAATGTGACCAATCAAGCGCGCGCTACACGAGAAAGCACAATGTGGGTCGCATGCGCCAAACTGCCGATGTTCAATGCGTGACTCTAAAGCACGTCGACGCAGAGCTGCAGCGATATTCATGTCGTCAGGAACAAACTGTCACGACTGAGCTAGAAGGTAACAACGCTGCCGCGGATAATGGCAAGCATGAAGTAAAACGGCAAGCTTTCGCTTTCCGGTTTACTTGATTCTATGGACGGTGGCAATCCATGCCTGCCTACTTTCCTTTTCATGTATACCATTTACACGGGACACTGTAGCACTTGAGAGGCGGCTGCCGGCCCCGGATGTTTCTTCAGTGTTGTGACAGTTCACCACGCAACAGTACCGGGATCCTTGGCTGCCCGAGCGCCGAACCATCGCGAAACAATGGCGACGCGAGAAGCAATCTTGCAAATAAATTAAAGAAATAAATAAATAAATAAATAAATATATAAACAAATAAATAAATAATAATAATAATAATAATATTAATAATAATAATAATATTGCTACGGCACAATATGCGCGATCACGAAAGGCCAGCAGTGTGAAGACGACGACGACGATTAGAAGCTAGCGCGGGCTGTTGCCTCTTGGCCAAGCGCAGCGTATTTTCCTTGTAAATATATTTGTACATAGCTTTTCGTCTGCGTCTTCCTACGTAACATATCTGGTGGAGGTGGACGTTCCCTGTACCTCGTCACGAAGCTTCGCAGTGGACGGTACGTCGAGCCTTCCTTCATGGCTCCCGGCGACGACAACCCGACTCCGCCGGCTCCGACACCTGCTGCCACTTCGACGACCTACATCACTCTCCCCGCTCCCCGTGATCCTGGCGTATTCTCGGGCCAAGATGGGGAAGACGTCGATGACTGGATCAGCCTGTATGAACACGTCAGCCGCAATAACCGGTGGGACCCTACTATTATGCTCGCCAACGTAGTCTTTTACCTCGGTGGCACACCTCGAGTTTGGTATCGCACGCACGAAGATGAGCTCACCAGTTGGGATTCACTTAAGACACAGCTTCGAGACTTGTTCGGCAACCCCTACGGTCAACAACTTGCCGCGCAGAAGGCGCTTTCCGGCCGTGTGCAGACGTCAACAGAGCCCTATGTCACGTACATTCAGGACGTCTTGGCTCTGTGCCGCAAAGTTGACACCCACATGACTGAGTCAGACAAGGTTTCCCACATCCTCAAAGGCATTGCCGATGACGCCTTCAACTTGCTCGTTTGCAACAACGTAGCGACGGTGGATGCTGTTATAAGAGAGTGCCGCCGCCTGGAACTCGCCAAAAGCCGACGTATTGACCAGCAGTTTGCCCGTCTGCCCAACACCCCAGCGACATCTTCCTGTGCCGACGCTCCTCGTCCCAACAACACTGCCGATGTTACCAGGATCGTCCGGCGTGAGATCGAGGCCGCCTATCCGGCTGCCTTCGACTCCAGTCCCACCAACACATCTGCAGTCACGGTCTCACTGATCCAGGCAGTTGTCCGCCAGGAGTTTGAAAACATGGGTCTTCACACCATCTGCTCGGCCCATCGCCCTAATACCCGCCCGGCTTCTTCGATTTCGCCCCGTCCCGCATCTTCTTACCCACCACGTTTCCGCAACCCATCTGAATGGCGCACTGCTGACGACAAGCCTATTTGTTTCCACTGCCATCGAATCGGGCACATTTCTCGGCACTGTCGTAGTCGCTGGAGTTCCCCGAGCCGGCCTACTTATACTGCCTACTCTCGCCCCTCAGGTGGCCCTTCTCGTCCCTATGCCGCACGCTCCGATAATGCCGCCACTGATTCTCCTGCAACGAACCGCCCCTATTCTCGTTCGCCTTCGCCCCAACGACGACAATCTCGCTCTCCCCAGCCCCGTCGCGCCTATTCGCCGACTCCCTTCGGACGCCGCTCCCAGCCGGAAAACTAGACGATGCAGCGCCTCGAGGTGACGCTGCATTGCTCCCTACGCCGCCAAATCCTCTACTGACTTTGCCCACTCATCTGAACCTTCTTGACGTGCAAGTCGACGGTGTTTCTGTGTCTGCTCTCATAGACACTGGGGCGCATTTGTCCGTAATGAGCGCTGACCTTCGTAACCGGCTCAAGAAAATTATCACGCCCGCCACGACGCCTGTCGTCCGTGTCGCCGATGGCGGAACAGCCCCCGTAATTGGTATGTGTACCGCCCGCGTCTCCTTCGCCGATCGCTCAACAATCGTGCTATTCACAGTCATCGCCCACTGTCCCCACGACATCATCCTCGGCTTAGACTTCCTTTCCGCACATTCTGCTCTCATCGATTGTTCCGCCAGTACTCTCCGCCTTGACCTGCCTGTTCTGGATCCTGCTGAACCACACCCCAGTCGCCTCAGTTCCGCCGACTTCGTTCGCTTGCCACCTTCGGCACTGACCTACGTTGACCTAGTGTCATCCCCACCAGTCCCCGACGGTCACTACATCGCGGCTCCTATGCAAGACGTCCTCCTTACACATGGGATCACAGTACCCCATACAGTTTTATCTATTACGGCGAATTGCGTCTGCCTGCCAGTGGTCAACTTTGGCTTGACGACACAAGTGCTGCCACGTGGGATGTCTTTGGCCCAGCTTTGTTCATTCGAGGATCACTCAGTAGCATCCATTGCAGTAGACGACACTTCATCCGATACTCCTCTACCATCGCAGTCGGCAAATTGTACCATCGCTGACTTACGGAAAATGATTGCCCCCGACTTGCCCTCCGAGCACGCTCGTGAACTCTACCGCGTTCTGTTTTCCTACCACGATATTTTTGACTTTAACGATCGTCCTTTAGCCCAAACTACAGCTGTCAAACATCGCATTAATACCGGCGATGCCCCTCCTATTCATCGCCGCCCGTATCGAGTGTCACCAGCTGAGCGTCAAGTTATTCACGCAGAAGTTCGCAAAATGCTTGCCAAGAACATTATTGAACCATCATATAGTCCATGGGCGTCACCTGTAGTACTGGTCAAAAAGAAGGATGGCTCATGGCGCTTTTGCGTGGATTATCGGCACCTTAACAGGGTTACCAAAAAGGACGTGTATCCCCTACCTCGGATTGATGACGCCCTTGACTGCCTCCACGGTGCTCGCTATTTCTCTTCTATTGACCTTCGCTCCGGCTACTGGCAGATTGCCGTGGACGATCTCGACCGCGAGAAGACTGCTTTTGTCACACCCGACGGTCTTTATCAATTCAAAGTGATGCCGTTCGGTCTATGTAACGCCCCTGCCACTTTTGAACGCATGATGGACTCCCTTCTTCACGGTTTCAAGTGGTCCACGTGCCTGTGCTACTTGGACGACGTTATCGTATTCTCCCCAACGTTCGCTACGCACCTCGAGCGCCTCTCAGCAGTCCTGGACGTTTTTCGGCGAGCCGGTCTGCAACTCAACGCATCGAAGTGCCAATTCGGCCATCGCCAGATTACCGTCCTTGGACATCTCGTTGACGCGAACGGAGTGCAACCGGACCCAGGCAAGATCCATGCTGTTACGCACTTCCCTGTTCCGAAGTGTGTCAAGGATGTGCGCAGCTTCATCGGCCTTTGTTCGTACTTCCGCCGTTTCGTGAGAAATTTCGCCGCCATAGCACGACCACTAACCGACCTTTTGAAAAAAGACGCTCCTTTCCAGTGGGGCGATAACGAGGCCTCTGCATTCTCTCATCTAATCGACATTCTCACAACGCCTCCCGTTTTGGCCCATTTCGATCCTTCTGCGCCTACCGAAGTCCGTACTGATGCCAGCGGTCACGGAATTGGAGCAGTACTGGCACAACGCCAGCGTGGCCACGACCGTGTTATCGCTTACGCCAGCAGGCTCCTCTCACCCGCGGAGCGCAACTATTCCATCACTGAGCGTGAGTGTCTGGCCCTAGTTTGGGCGGTTGCGAAATTCCGCCCATACTTATATGGCCGATCCTTTTCCGTTGTCACAGACCATCACGCGCTTTGCTGGTTATGCTCACTGAAAGATCCTACAGGAAGACTTGGTCGCTGGGCCTTACGCCTCCAAGAATATTCGTATACTGTCACCTATAAATCTGGCCGACTACACAAGGACGCTGACTGCCTGTCTCGCTACCCGGTCGACGAGCCTGACGACGCCGACAGTAGTAGCCCCAACGGCATTTTCTCTGTCTCTGCCTTCGGTAACATCGCCGATGAGCAGTACCGAGACCTATCGCTGCGAGCACTTATCGAGCGTCTGCGCTCTACACCTACCGACGCATCCGTTCGCCGATATGTCCTCCAGGGTGGCATTCTGTATCGAAGGAACTTCCTCCCTGACGGCTCTGACCTTCTTCTTGTCGTGCCAAAACAGCTACGACAGACTGTGCTCTTTGAGATGCATGACGCACCCACTTCAGGACATCTTGGGGTAACCCGCACGTACGACCGCGTCCGCCGCCGCTTCTATTGGCCTGGTCTCGCTCGCTCCGTTCGACGCTATGTTGCTGCCTGTGATCCCTGCCAGCGTCGGAAGACACCTCAGGTGCTACCTGCCGGTCATCTCCAGCCGATCACCGTCCCTGTGGAACCGTTCTTTCGTGTTGGATTAGACCTGCTCGGTCCCTTTCCCACGTCATCTTCTGGGAACAAATGGGTAGCCGTCGCGACTGATTACGCCACCCGATACGCTATCACTCGGGCTCTCCCTACCAGCTGCGCCACTGACGTCGCGGACTTTCTCTTGCGTGACATTATCTTGCTTCATGGCGCCCCGCGACAGCTGCTTACTGACCGTGGTCGAAACTTCCTCTCGAAAGTTATCGCTGACATTGTGCGTTCCTGCTCCATTCAACACAAACTGACTACTTCATACCATCCTCAAACCAATGGCCTGACAGAGCGGTTAAACCGTACTCTTACCGATATGCTGGCCAAGTACGTTTCCAAGGACCACCACGACTGGGACATTGCCCTTCCTTACGTAACATTTGCGTACAATTCTTCCCGGCACGACACCGCCGGATTTTCTCCCTTTTCTCTACTGTACGGTCGCGAACCTACCTTGCCCCTAGACACGGCACTTCCTCCTGCTGCGGTCTCAACAAGCGAGTATGCGCGCGACGCCATCGCCCTCGCTGACCATGCACGCCAGCTTGCCCGTGCTCGACTGACGGCCTCACAGACCACTCAGCAGTGTCAGTACAACGCCCGCCATCGTGACGTACAGTTTTCACCTGGTGCGCTCGTGCTCCTGTGGTCGCCCTCTCGTCACGTCGGACTTTCAGAGAAGCTCCTTTCGCGATACACAGGGCCCTACCGCGTGCTGCGCCAGGTGACGCCTGTGACTTACGAAATTGCTCCTGTGGCCTCAACCTCGTCCTCTCCTGTGGCATCTAGTGATGTCGTACACGTCAGTAGGCTCAAGGCCTACTACACTGCTTCCGAGTCCGATCTTTAGTCGCTCCGGGACGGCGCTTTTGCAGCCGGGGGTAGTGCTACGGCACAATATGCGCGATCACGAAAGGCCAGCAGTGTGAAGACGACGACGACGATTAGAAGCTAGCGCGGGCTGTTGCCTCTTGGCCAAGCGCAGCGTATTTTCCTTGTAAATATATTTGTACATAGCTTTTCGTCTGCGTCTTCCTACGTAACAATATTAATAAATAAAGAAAAAGAACGCGAGCATCGCGAGCGCTTCCCGGTGCTGGTGACTTTATACACGGTGACGCCATCTCCGCTAGGGGAAGGAGTGGCGCTGGCACCTGTCCGCAAACTTACAGGCATAGGTAGCGCTAGAAGGTAGAGAAGTCATTCTCGGGCGTCTGCACCAAGCGTGACAAATGCGCGTTTCTATAGCTCACTTCTGGTTTTCAATATTAATTTGTACGGAATTGCTTACGATGCAGAAAGCAGCATGGTAAGCATTTTGGACATCTGGAAGCAGGACGTCGGGAAACGCGCCCGCTAGAATTCATAAATTGCAACATGTGCCGTTATATAATTTATGAAAAAGTTAATTAGTACATTTCCGTTATTTAGTTAAATTTGTGTTTCGGTATCTTATGCTAGAAATGTCCGCCTCTTCGAATAATCCCGCTGAAGTACAAGAATCAAACTATCTACGACAGGCGATATTCGAAAACTCCGTAAAGCTTAAAAATGATCACCCCGTAATTGAACGGTACTGACATAAAAAAAAGAAATTCCGCTTTTTTGGCTCTTTTATGCGGCGGCCGACTTCATAATTATAGTACAGGAGCCTGAATGTTTCGGATGCTACACACATTGGAAATTATAGTTTATTTTATATGGCCCATTATAAAACTCGCGTGAAGGAGTTTTATTTTGATTATTTATTCACAGAAATAAAAGAAAAACTGAATTTCTGGGTTTATATAACAGCCGATAAGAGAATGCCGAATTTAGGGAAAATAAAAATAAAGAAGGCACAGTTCTTATAATCTTCTTAAAATTTTATTGCATTTTTAAATTTTTTTCTTTGCGCTTTGAAGCATCAGCCACATTTAGCCCGAGGAAGCGACGAAGAAAACAAAGACGAAGAGCACGCGCCATCGTTCTGTCACGCGTGTGCTGGCGATCCCGTTCCGAACCACGTCTCCGTTCCGAGAGCTCAAGTCGCCGAAAGGAGTGGATGGACACGACGACCGTGATGTGCGACGCGACCGGTGGGCTCACGCTACTCCACGCACCTGTGCTTCCGAGCACAGCAGCGGCTAGTGGCGGCGAGACCACCACGAGGGACCCGTGGCCAGTCGAGACGCGACCACTGGTGCAAGAAGACACCTGCCCTCTCCATTCAGGGCTACTAGGCTTGGAAGCAACACCTCTGCCACATCAGGCATGCCGCTGGGAGCTACGGACGCTGGCGGGAGGTCAGAGCGACGGACAAGCGCCGAGACGTCGCTCCTGGGGTCGTCCACGTGCGTATCCTCGACAAGCAGGTCAACACCGTCGTCATCTGGAAGAGGATCGTCGCGTCTGCTGCAGTCGACAGGGTTGCGTGGTGGGCGTCCTTCCAGCGGGGTACAACTCTGGTTGAAGCACCTCGTCACCTGGGGCTGTGCTGAGTCCCACGAACTCAACGCACAGCTCCGAGTGGGGTCTGCGGCGCCTGCTGTCGTATTTCTCCGCGGCCACTGGACTAGCAACGCTGGCAGGTGCCGTTGCTATCGGCTACGCCGGTAGTACGGGCTCGGAGCTGCAGTCGCTGGCCCCACGGTGGCTGTTACGTGCCGTTGACGCAACACCTTGCAGCCGACGACGACGGCATGAGGTGGTGGTGCTTGCGCAGGTGCAGCAGAGACGGCGCAAATTTTTTTTACGCACAATGGTGTCACGAATTCTTAAACCTTTTCTTTTCCTTCACTAATTTGTCATTGCAATTTTGTATTTCCGAAGTAATAAAACTGCTCATTTAAATTTAACCACATCGTTTTCAGTGTCGCGAGGGGCTGTTTTGTGGTGGAGTGAGGGTCACTGTAATGTAAGCAACAAAATGAGTTATGGAATTATTCCTTGAAATAACGAGCAGCGCTATCAATGCTGTAAGCTTACAGAGTGATGCATTTAATGGGATAATTTCTGGTTGCATTTGCCCCTATTTTCTTTATACAAACAATTAGATGCTAGTTACCATATTGCGGTATTTAATGCAGCTACTCACCGCAGCCTAGCTGGACGAATATATTCACGTTTAGATCATTGACGTTTATCCTTGGTTCAAAAATATTATTTAAGGACAAATCGAAGTGTGCATCTAATTGGTTACTATCGCCTTGAGTGTTCTCATTGGATATTTCCTAGCTTAATTGCGTTCTTTCTCGTAGTCCTACTGCCGTGGCCCATACTAAAGTACACGGCTTCAAGGCATTCATTCGTGTTTAACGAAAATCGAATAAAATTTGTGCGGCGTTACGAACGAAAAAGAAGACGTCAATATTTAATAATCCTTTGGACCCTGAACTCCTGAAACGTTCCATAAGGGCGACAGCAATCGGTTCTTACAACTGACGCCGCCATCTTTTGAAGTACTTCTTTGGCATACCCAGGAATTTTGGACATCGCCCCTTCGGCATTCTGCGGAAATTCACGGAAATGTACGAGCGTAACTGAGTGCGCACAATTTTTAGGAAATAATGTTTCGAACTATCGGCCGAGTTTCGAAAAGCTGCAACTGAAAGCGCTGAGAGGGTATACTGCCGTCTAACAACTTATGCATTTACGGCGTTTTGTCGTAGCCTTCGCGCGGTGACGTCGCACGAGAAGAGCAAATGGTTTTGGAACCTCTCAGCAGAGGGCACAGTTACTCGAAGAAGCGGCACCAAATTTAAACCACAACGCGATTTATTACAGCTGGCGTTGGAACAGTACTGTCAGAGATAGTTCCATTCAGTCTGTCTGCACGCACAAGTTTTTGAGAGACAGCAGAGAAGGAGCGAGAGTGCTTGTCCATGTCTATGTTTTGAGCGTGCGCGCGTGTGCGTGTTTTCTAACGCGCATCTCTGCCTATGTGCGTGTGTTTGTGTGCGCGCGCGCATTTTCTTACACAAACCACAGATGGGGTGTAGAGTGTAGTCAAACTCACTCAAAAATTCACGAGACAGTAACGAATGGCACTGCTTTTATAGTGATACGGAATAGTATTACCGATGACGAAGAGGCGAGCAGTAAGAAGACGACGACGACGATTGGAGGCTTGCGCGGGCTGTTGCCTCTTGGCCAAGTGCGGCGTATGACGTTGTAAATATACTTGTATATAGCTTTTCATCTGCGTCTTCTTACGTAACATATCTGGTGGAGGTGGACGTTCCCTGTACCTCGTCACGGAGCTTCGCAGTGGACGGTACGTCGAGCCTAGCCGCCTCCGACACCTGCTGCCACTTCGACGACCTACATCACTCTCCCTGCTCCTCGTGACCCTGGCGTATTCTCGGCAAAAGATGGGGAAGACGTCGACGGCTGGATCAGCCGGTACGAACACGTCAGCCGCAATAACCGGTGGGACCCTACTATCATGCTCGCCAACGTAGTCTTTTACCTCGGTGGCACACCTCGAGTTTGGTTTCGGACGCACGAAGATGAGCTCACCAGTTGGGATTCGCTCAAGCAAAAGCTCCGAGACTTGTTCGGCAACCCCTACGGTCACAAACTTGCCGCGCAGAAGGCGCTTTCCGGCCGTATGCAGACGTCAACAGAGCCCTATGTCACGTACATTCAGGACGTCTTGGCTCTGTGCCGCAAAGTTGATGCACACATGACTGAGTCAGACAAGGGATCCCACATCCTCAAAGGTATTGCCGATGACGCCTTCAACTTGCTCGTATTCAACAACGTCGCGACGGTGGATGCTGTTATAGAAGAGTGCCGCCGCCTGGAACTCGCTAAAAGCCGACGTATCGATCAGCAGTTTGCCCGTTTGCCCAACACCCCAGCGACATCTTCCTGTGCCGACGTTCCTCGTCGCAACAACACTGGCGATATTACCAAGATCGTCCGGCGTGAGATTGGCGTGAGAGCCGGCTGCCTTCGACTCCAACCCCACCAACGCACCTGCAGTCACGGTTTCCCTGATCCAGGCAGTTGTCCGCCAGGAGTTCGAAAACATGGGCCTTCACACCATCTGCTCGGCCCATCGCCCTGATACCCATCCGGCTTCTTCGATTCCGCCCCGTCCCGCATCTTCTTACCCACCACGTTTCCGCAACCCATCTGAATGGCGCACTGCTGACGACAAGCCCATTTGTTTTCACTGACGTCGCATCGGGCACATTTCTCGGCACTGTTGAAGCCACATTTAGCCGCTGCTGGACTTCCCCGACCCGGTCGGGGAAGTCCAGCGGTGGCCTCAGGTGGCCCTTCCTCAGGTGGCCCTTCTCGTCCCTATGCCGCACGCTCCGATAATGCCGCCACTGACTCTCCTGCGCCGAACCGCCCCTATTCTCGTTCACCTTCACCCCAACGACGACAATCTCGCTCTCCCCAGCCCCGTCGCTCCTTTTCGCCGACTCCCTTCGGACGCCGCTCCCAGCCGGAAAACTAGATGATGCAGCGCCTCGAGGTTACGCTGCATTGCTCCCTACGCCGCCAAATCCTCCACTGACGTTGCCCACTCATCTGAACCTTCTTGACGTGCAAGTCGACGGTGTTCCTGTATCTGCTCTTATAGACACTGGGGCGCATTTGTGGGTAATGAGCGCAGACTTTCGTACCCGCCTGAAAAAAATAATCACGCCCGCCACGACGCATGTTGTCCGTGTCGCCGATGGCGGAACAGCCCCCGTAATTGGTATGTGTGCCGCCCGGGTCTCCTTCGCCGATCGCTCAACAATCGTGCTATTCACAGTCATCGCCCACTGTCCCCACGACATCATCCTCGGCTTAGACTTCCTCTCCGCACATTCTGCTCTCATTGATTGTTCCGCCAGTACTCTCCGCCTTGAACTGCCTGTTCTGGATCCCGCTGAACCACACCCCAGTCGCCTCAGTTCCGTCGACTTCGTTCGCTTGCCACCTACGGCAATGACTTACGTTGACCTAGTGTCATCCCCACCAGCGCCCGACGGTCACTATATCGCGGCTCCTATGCAAGACGTCCTCCTTGCACACGGGATCACGGTACCTCATACCGTTTTATCTATTACGGCTAATTGCGTCTGCCTGGCAGTGGTCAATTTCGGCTTGACGACACAAGTGCTGTCACGCGGGATGTCTCTGGCCCAGCTTTGCTCATTCGAGGATCACTCAATAGCATCTATTGAGGTAGACGGCAATTCAGCCGATCCTCCTCTACCATCGCAGTCGACAACTTGTACCATCGCCGATTTACAGGAAATGATTGCACCCGACATGCCGTCCGAGCACGCTCGTGAGCTCTACCGCGTTCTGTTTTCCTACAGCGATATTTTTGACTTTAACGATCGTACTTTGGCCCAAACTACAACTGTTAAACATCGCATTAATACCGGCGATGCCCCTCCTATTCATCGCAGCCCGTATCGAGTGTCACCGGCTTAACGTCAAGTTATTCACGTAGAAGTTCGCAAAATGCTTGCCAAGAACATCATAGAACCGTCATATAGTCCATGGGCGTCACCTGTTGTACTGGTAAAAAAGAAGGATGGCTCATGGCGCTTTTGCGTGGATTATCGGCACCTTAACAGGGTTACCAAAAAGGACGTGTATCCCCTACCTCGGGTCGATGACGCCCTTGACTACCTCCATGGTGCTCGCTACTTCTCTTCTATTGACCTCCGCTCCGGCTATTGGCAGATTGCCGTGGATGATCTCGACCGCGAGAAGACTGCTTTTGTAACTCCGGACGGTCTTTATCAATTCGAAGTGATGCCGTTCGGTCTATGTAACGCTCCTGCCACTTTTGAACGCATGATGGACTCCCTTCTTCACGGTTTCAAATGATCCACTTGCCTGTGCTACTTGGACGACGTCATAATATTCTCCCCAACGTTCGCTATGCACCTCGAGCGCCTTTCGGCAGTCCTGGACGTTTTTCGTCGCACCGGTCTGCAACTGAACACATCGAAGTGCCAATTCGGCCGTCGCCAGATTACCGTCCTTGGGCATCTCGTTGACGCGAATGGAGTGCAACCGGACCCAGGCAAGATCCATGCTGTTAGCACTTCCCTGTTCCGATGTGTGTCAAGGATGTGCGCAGCTTCATCGGCCTTTGTTCGTACTTCCGCCGTTTCGTGAAAAATTTCGCGGCCATAGCACGACCACTAACCGAGCTTTTGAAAAAAGACGCCCCTTTCCAGTGGGGTGATAACGAGGCCTCTGCATTCTCGCATCTAATCGACGTTCTCACAACGCCTCCCGTTCTGGCCCATTTCGATCCTTCTGCGCCTACCGAAGTCCGTACTGGTACCAGCGGTCACGGAATTGGCGCAGTACTGGCACAACGCCAGCGCGACAACGACCGTGTTATCGCTTACGCCAGCAGGCTCCTCTCACCCGCGGAGCGCAACTATTCCATCACTGAGCGTGAGTGTCTGGCCCTAGTTTGGGCGGTTGCGAAGTTCCGCCCATACTTATAGGGCCGACCCTTTTCCGTTGTCACAGACCATCACGCGCTTTGCTGGTTATGCTCACTGAAAGATCCTACAGGAAGACTTGGTCGCTGGGCATTACGCCTCCAAGAATATTCATATACTGTCACCTACAAATCTGGCCGACTACACAAGGACGCTGACTGCCTGTCTCGTTACCCGGTAGACGAGCCTGACGACGGCGACAGTAGTAGCGCCAACGGCATTTTCTCTGTGTCTGCCTTCGCTAACATCGCCGATGAGCAGTACCGAGACCTACCGCTGCGAGCACTCATCGAGCGTCTGCGCTCTACACCTACCGACGCGTCCGTTGGCCGCTATGTTCTCCAGGGCGGCATTCTGTACCGAAGGAACTTCCTCCCTGACGGATCTGATCGTCTTCTTGTCGTGCCAAAACATCTACGACAGACTATGCTCTTTGAGATGCATGACGCACCTACTGCAGGACATCTTGGCGTAACCCGCACGTACGACCGCGTCCGCCGCCGCTTCTATTGGCCTGGTCTCGCTCGCTCCGTCCGACGCTATGTTGCTGCCTGTGATACCTGCCAGCGTCGGAAAACACCTCAGGTGCTACCTGCCGGTCATCTCCAGCCGATCACTGTCCCTGTGGAACCGTTCTTTCTTGTTGGATTAGACCTCCTCGGTCCCTTTCCCACGTCATCCTCTGGGAACAAATGGGTAGCCGTCGCAACTGATTACGCCACCCGATACGCTATCACGCGGGCTCTCCCTACCAGTTGCGCCAGTGACGTCGCGGACATTCTCTTGCGTGACATTATCTTACTTCATGGCGCCCCGCGACAGCTGCTTACTGACCGTGGTCGTAACTTCCTCTCGAAAGTTATCGCCGACATTGTACGTTCCTGCTCCACTCAACACAAGCTGACTACCTCATACCATCCTCAAACCAATGGCCTGACAGAGCGGTTAAACCGTACTCTTACCGATATGCTATCCAAGTACGTTTCCAAGGACCACCACGACTGGGACATTGCCCTTCCTTACGTCACATTTGCTCATAATTCTTCCCGGCATGACACCGCCGGATTTTCTCCCTTGTATCTACTCTACGGTCGCGAACCGACCTTGCCCCTTGACACGGCACTTCCTTCTGCTTCGATCTCAACAAGCGAGTATGCACGCGACGCCATCGCACTCGCCGACCATGCACGCCAGCTTGCCCGTGCTCGACTGACGGACTCGCAAACCACTCAGCAGCGTCAGCACAACGCCCGCCACCGTGACGTGCAGTTTTCGCCTGGTGCGCTCGTGCTCCTGTGGTCGCCCTCCCGTCACGTCAGGCTTTCACAAAAGCTCCTTTCGCGATACACAGGGCCCTACCGCGTGCTGCGCCAGGTGACGCCTGTGACGTACGAAATTGCCCCTGTGAGCTCAACCTCGCCATCTACTGTGGCATCTAGTGATGTCGTGCACGTCCGTAGGCTCAAGGACTACTACACTGCTTCCGCGTCCGGCCTGTAGTCGCTCCGGGACGGCGCTTTTGCCGCCGGGGTAGTGATACGGAAAAGTATTACCGATGACGAAGAGGCGAGCAGTAAGAAGACGACGACGACGATCGGAGGCTAGCGCGGGCTGTTGCCTCTTGGCCAAGAGCGGCGTATTACGTTGTAAATATACTTGTATATAGCTTTTCATCTGCGTCTTCTTACGTAACAATAGCACCATCTCTTTCTCAATGCGAAAATTACGCGTAAGAAATATCGCCTCTGACGTCAATATCACCGTCGTGCATTTCGCCACGATGTCACTGCCACCATCGCCACGGCCACGCGAGGAGCTGTCCTTGCTGTGCTGTTCAACTTTGCTATGTTCCTTCCTTCGGCGGTAGCGAAATGTATTGATGCTAGTTAACGCTTAAAACCTGCACCATTTCGCGTTCTGCATCCCTTCTGCGGCGGTAGAATATTTCAGTGGCACACGTTCGCAGTTACATCAGCATTAACATTTTAAACTGTTTACCTTCGAAAAAACAAAGTGAATAAACAAGAAAAAAAGAAAACAGGCTGGCTGGCTGACGCAAGCTTGCTCACGGAGGCAAGCCATTGACGACTATGGCGACATCCCAAAAGGGTGAGAGCGGTGATAGGATCAACGTTATAGACGGTCTTGTCCGCCTCAGTTATGCTTTCAGAGAGCGTTTACATACAAAACATTTTACAGCGAAGCAGCATACCTCTACTGTCCATGGTAATCATGTCGTTGTTGTAAGCAAAAAACTCCCCATAGATGGGCCGATACCGAAGATAGTGCAATACCGGTCCGACCTGTGGCGGAGGTGAAGCAGGCGTTACGCACTCCCCATACGTGGACCCATCCCGAGGATAGTGCAATGCGGGGCCGACCCGCAGCGGAGGTGAAGCAGGCGTTAAGCACTGCCCATACGTGGGCCGATCCCGAAGATCGTGCAATACCGGCCCGACCCGAGGCAAAGGTGAAGCAGACGTTAAGCACTCCCCATACGTGGGCCTATCCCAAAGATCGTACAATACGGGACCGACGCGCAGCGGAGGTGAAGCAGGAGTTAACCACTCCCCATTGTAATGGTTGGGGTCGGGCATGAAATAGAGACTAGCTGGCCCATGCCGTCGTTTAACTCATTCACGCTGAGGACATTGTTGAAGGGAAGGATTTGTTCTCATCGAGAATGAGGAATAGGGGATTCATTTACAGTATCTACATGGGAACGTTACAGTTCATCAGTCTAGCATGACTGAAAGAGGAATGCACACCCAGCATCCGCGCCACGGCTGCTTATAAACACTCTGTCCTCCCTAGATCCCTAGGTGAGGGAAAACGGCCGTTCGACAAAACGGAGCGTCCAATGTCATCCTAACCGACCCGTCTTTGAGGGGGAGGGTTTACGCACTTCCGCACAGGTTGCACTGACCACCAAGTGGAGAGGGTTTTTGCAGACACGGTGCTGCCCCGAACAGGCGCCTCTTTATGCCAGAGTCGACTCCGCAGACAGTGGCCGCCGCTCATGTCCATTGACTGACGACTTCTAAGCTGCGTGAGACGGCACCGAAAAATATCTTCCTGGAGCTGCCCTGCTCTACACAGACCGTGCCGGTGACAGTGTACACACTAACAATACTTGCTCCGCCGCCGCAGCCATGGTGGCGCCCATGGGCTGGGGACTGACGTATTGTCGTCCTTTGAAAGTGAGTCGTCGCAGCAGACATGGTGGCGCCTTTCCGACGGTCGCTTCCCCAAGATCGCCAGCACCCGCCGGTCAAACGTAACAGCTCCTCCATGGCCCGGAAAATCTCGACTGGCCAGCGCTGATAACCGCTGGGCAGGAAGACAATGGCTAGTGTCAAGGGGGGATGCCTTGGCTTGCAGCGACCAACTGTGAAATGATGACACCGCCCCAAAACATCCAAGAAGGACAGGCACCTGCAAAACGAACCCCACAACAGGGCTCTGCGCCGAGATGACGTATCTGGGATCTCACTTTAGACCCGCTAGGCTTAAAAAAGAAACATAAGTGCAGAAACAACAAATGCTGCATTTCGCTACGCCAATTTTTGAGGGAATTTCTTGCTAAAAATTGAGCAATCATGGAGGGACTCTTGCTAAATAAGAGGGGCTCTTCTTGGCTTAACAAAATTAACAAAAAGAACCCCAAAATTTAGGCGGGATCCCTAAACGCAGAATTCAAATTAGCCTGCTCAAGCCATCCGCATTGCTATGCAACTTTGCCTTCTTATCTAACGGAGAAGTTGTACTTTTGGAGAGTGAGTCTCCATCGGAGCAACCGGCCATTTTTGTGTGACACTTGATTGAGCCACGTCAGAGGACAGTGGTCGGTCTCGAAGATGAACCTCGCTCCGTACAAGTAACACGACAACTTCTGGGCTGACAAAACTAAACAAGCACATTCCTTCTCTGCAGCGTTGTAGGCTGCCTCTCTTAGAGTTAGTTTACGGCTGGCATAGAGGATAGGATGTTCCTCATTATCGTCGCCGACCTGAATAAGTACCACGCCCATACCTCTGTCGCTTGCGTTGCATTAAACTATGAATTTCCTTTGTGTAGTCTGGCGCGCGAAGCACAGGACGAGATACCAATAGCGTTTTCAAATTTTGGAAAGCGTTCTCTTTGTCCTTGTCCCAGTGCACGCTATTCGGTGCTCCCTTTCGGAGGGCGTCCCTTAAACGACTTGCCATTTGCGAGTAATTCGGAATGAACCATTGATAGTAACCCACAAGTCCCAAAAATGAACGGATGTCTGTTTTCGTGCGCGGCTGTGAAAAATCTCCAATCGTAGCTGTTTTCAGCTCGGCCGGCCGTCTCGTGCCCTGGCCGACAACATGGCCCAGATAAGTAACCTGCGAACAGCCAAACCTACACTTTTCCGCCTTCATCGTTAAGCCGGCTTCCCTCAACCGTGAGAACACCTGTTTGAGGAGTGATATGTGCTGTTCCCAGCTGTCCGAAAAAATTACTACATCCTCAAGATACGGCAAGGCGAACTACTGCAAGTCTTTTAGGACATTATCCATTAACTTGAAGAAGCTAAATGACGCGTTCTTCAGCCCGAAGCTGATGGCGAGAGGGCGAAAAGTGCTTACAGGTGAGATAAATGCGGCATAGCCGCTGGCACTTCCTGAAACGGGAACTTGCCAGTATCCCCGCACGAGATATATTGTCACGTGGTGGTGACGTAGAAAAACACAGTAGCAATACTGTGAACAAGTAACTTTTATTGGGCGAACCTGTGCCCACAAGACAGGCTACACTTATAGCACAACGACAGCGGCGAACACGGTCGGCGATCGTCGAAAATCTGATCAGCTGGTCAAGCGCGTCGGCTTTTATACAGTAGTCGTAGAATGTTCCAGACTAATCGTTCGGACCCGCGTGCCTTCCACAAAGTTCTACACCATTCGCGTCACATGATGAAATCAGATAAAACAAGGTTCGGCGACAACAGACAGCCGGGTAGAAGCATCGATAACTTTCCAGAAACTTCGGATACATGCAGGCGTGTCCCGCGCTGTGCGATTACATTTGTTAGGCGGCGAAACGTGGTCGCCCGATAAAGATAAGTACACGTGTCAATATAGTTGAAATGTATTTAGCAGTGCTAACTCTTTCAATTCGTTCCTCAATGTTGGGTATGGGGTACAGCTGATCCCTAGTGATGGCATTTAACTTCCTGTAATCAACACACGGACGACGGCCCTTATTAGGGGTTTCTACAAGCATTATCGGTGACGTGTAGTCACTCTCAGCAGGCTCAATAACTCCATGCGCTGTACCTCTGCCTCCATAATTTCACTCTGTCGAGGAGACAACCTGTAAAGCTTTGTTTGATCTTATGGGTTCAGTTATGTCAGCTCTATTTCATGCGTTATTAGTTCGGTTTCACCTGGCCGATCACTGAATCGGTAGAGATATTCCCCTAACATCCCTTTTAGCTCATATAGCTGCTCGGGTCTAAGACCATGCAAGCTTAACGAATGTTTTACTACTTTTTCTAGGCTGATTTCAGAGCTCGAGGTCACCTTATATTCATTAAACTTGGTACTAGTGTTGTCCTGCTCTTTGATGATACAGTTAACGACTCCGCTCCGCTCTACGTACGGCTTCATCAAATTGCAGTGGTATATCCTTACCTTTTTCCTGCGGCCGGGCATTATCAGAGCATAGTTAGTATCTGAAAGTTTGTGCAACACTTTAACGGGTCCGTCCCAGTGAACTTCAAGCTTGTTTTTTCTTGAAGTTTTGAGGATCATTACCTGGTCTCCGGCGTTGAACGTACGAAGCCTCGCATTCTTGTCGTAATAGAACTAGGCGTTCTTTTGAGCTACTCCTATGTTTTTTTTACTAGTTCTTGGGTTGCGCTTAGCCGTTCCAGCAGATTCAGCACGTATTCTACCACTGTTGGACTCTCTCCTCTTTCCTCCTTCATCTCTCTTAACATTCTGAGTAGAGAACGGAGTGTCCTCCCATACACTAGTTCTGCTGGCGAGAACCCTGTAGCCATATGAGGAACTGTTCGCAAAGGAAACAAACTGGCCGGAAGACAATTCTCCCAGTCCTCCTTGTGCTCGTAACAGAGCGCCCGCAAAACTCGCTTAAGCACTGAATGCCACATCTCTACACTATTTGACTGAGGATGATAGACGGAACTGTGTATCAACTTTACTCCGCACTTTTGCAAGAATGTGGAAGTCAGTGCGCTGGTGAATACTGACGCTTGATTCGCCTGAATTCCGGCTGGAAACCCAACTCGTGCGAATACTGTCAAAAGCACGTCTACTACTTCGCTGGAGCTGAGCTCTTTCAGAGGGATAGCTTCTGGAAACTTTGTAGCCGGACACAGCATGGTAAACAAGTACCTGTAACTCGGCTTTGTCTTTGGTAGAGGCCCTACCGTGTCTATTACAAGTCGTCTGAAATGTTCCGTTCTTAAGGGCACTACCTCTAGCGGAGCCTTCCATGTTTCTCCTGGTTTACCCGAGTGCTGGTAGGCGTTGAATGATCGTACAAAGTTTTCTACTTCTTTGAAACAGCCAGGCCAGTAGTATTCTATAAGCAATCTTTCCTTTGATTTGTTTATGCGTAGGGGGCCAGACCAACCCTTACCATGACAGGGACTCAAAAGGTCCTCCCTGTAATTAGTAGGTACCACTAACTGATTTAGAATCCTACCCTTTCGGTCTCTGTAGTCCCGATACAACAATCCTCCTCTCTCGTATCGTCACGTTGCGCCTAGCAATGCCTTCTTTAGCCTTGTGATGTAGTTTAGCTAAGATGTCATCCTTCCTTTGCTCGGCAGCCAGTGACTCTCTGTCCACACGTAAGAGCTGATCAAAGTTCTTTGAGGCCGGGGATAGTAACGACCCTGTCTCGCTAACGACCCTGTCTCGAGCTGGTCAGCTGGCAGGCTCTCCTCAACCATTTTTTCGTCCCTCTAGCCTAGCTCGGATTCGGTTACTGAAGTTACCTCTTTGCTACTTCCACTGGAGCAGCTTGTGCATTTTCAGCCGAAAGCGACGCGATGTTACGAGCTTGGCCTCGTGTCAACGCCTGTACTACGCCCGCTCCCAGTTTAAGCCCTTTGTCTTTCAGTAACTGATCCGACCGATTCGAAAAAATGTAAGGGTACTGCAGCGACAAAAATTTGGAAACGACCGCCTCGGTCACTAGCTCCCTGAACGATCCACTGATTTTGACTTTGGCCATGGGCAGACACATGCTGTGTTCTTCTACAACCTGTTTGATCCATGCTACTTCTCCCGTGAAGTCATCTACCGTCACGTAAAACGGATGGACAATGTCCATAGTCGAGGCACTGTCACGTAGCACCCGGCTGTTTTCACGTAGCACCCGGCATGATTTGCCATTAACTTGCAGGTCATGAAGATATGGGCTTACAAGTTCCATATTCTCGTGTTTTTCTTCCACGTAGGAGAAAACTACGCTAGGCTTCCCGCAGTCTACAGTGATATGTCTGAGTTTGTGGCACTTATAGCAGCGGATCGGTCTAAAAGATTCGAACTTTCTTTTCTGCTCTTTTTGTACGGTTTCCCTGTTTGATTTCTCCTCGCTCTTTTCTGAGAGCTTTTCCTCCACGTCTGCAGGCTCCGGTCGTCTAGTCTGCGAACCCTTTTTGAACGGAAATGGTTTCCGCGGTCCATTTGGATCATCCCAATTTCCGTCCTCGGCGTTCAGTTTTCTACGCGTTGCGTACTCTTCGGCTAATTCAGCCGCCCTTTATACAGTGTTTACATTTCCTCTGTCTTGCACCCACAGCTTCACCTCTTCTCTTGTACGCTTCCGCGCTTTTAAACCACTCGACTAGGTTGGCCTTTAGGCTATATGCAAACTCCGGATATCCGTCGCTATCCTTCTTGCCTGTGCCTGTAAACCTTTGCCGAAAAGCTTCGGCCGAAAGGCGGTACTTCTTCAAAAGACTAGCCTTAACCTTTGCATAATCGTATGCATCCTGCTCACTGAATCTGGCAATTACTTCCGCAGCCTCACACGGCAACATAGACAGCAACCGCTGTGGCCATGTACTCGGACCGAAGTTCATCTTCTCGCAAGTCCTTTAAACATTGCCTAGGCACAAGCCTATGTCGTTCCCGACCTCAAATCGCTTTAACAGCCTGTCCATGTGGTAGGATTCTGCCTCACTTGAGCGTCCCAGAGCCGCTTCACTTCCTTGAGACAACTCCAAACGTTTTCTTTTAAGCTCAAATTGCATTTTTCTCAACTCGCGTTTCTCTCTGTCCCGTTCCTCTCTCTCTCTGTCCTTTTTCTCTCTTTTCCTAAGAAGCTCTAGCCCAATTTCAATCTCCTCCACACTGGCCGTTTCGGAAATCAGCTTTGATAATTCCCATTTTAGCATTTCCTTGCGTACCTCTAGGCCCAGTTCCTCACCAACAATCAACAATTCGTCTCTCAGCAGTGTCCTTAACTCCATGATTGCTGCTTTACTGCCTTAGTCCTGCCCATTAAACCTACCTAGGTAAACGCAACTTAGCTAACAATCAATAATCCAGCTTCCATACTGTTCTAAACCGAACGACCACAAAATGAAGCCTAGAGAGTCAAAGCAAGAACCAAGCACTCACCGCCGACACAGCACCACGTCGCAAAGACCGTCTCACCGCTGCCAGCCAGTTGTAATGGTTGGAGTCGGGCATGGAATAGATGGTAGCTGGCCCATGCCTTCGTCCAACTGATCCACGCTGAGGACGTTGTTGAAGAGAGATTTGTTCTCATCGAGAACGAGGAATATGGGATTTATTTACAGTATCGACATGGTAACGTTATAGTTCACCTATCTAGCATGACTGAAAGAGGAATGCACACCCAGCAGCCGGGCCACGGGTGCTTATAAACACTCAGTCCTCCCTAGATCTCTAGGTGAGAGAAAACGGCCGTTCGACCAAACGGAGCGTCCGAAGTCATCGTAGCCGACCCGCCTTTTAGGGGGAGGGTTTACGCCCTCACTTCCGCACAGGTGGCACTGACCACACCAAGGTGAGAGGGTTTTCGCAGACACGGTGCTGTCCCGACCAGGCGCCTATTTATCCCAGAGTCGACTCCGCAGACAGTGGCCGCCGCGTCTGTCCATTGACTGACAACTTCTAAGCTGCGTTAGACGGCACCGAAAAATATCTTCCTCGAGGTGCCCTGCTCCACACAGACCGTGCCGGTGACGGCGTGCAAATTAACAATACTTGCTCCGCCGCCGCAGCCATGGTGGCGCGGATGTCCTGTTGACTGGACGCATTGTTGTTTTCAAAACGAGTCACCGCCGCAGCCATGGGGGCGATGATGGGCTGGGGACTGATGTATTGCCGTCCTTTCAAAGCGAGTCGTCGCCGCAGACATTGTGGCGCCTTTCCGACGGCCGCTTCTTCGAAAATCGCCAGCCCCTGCCGGTCGAACGTAACACCGTACGTGGGCCGATTCCGATGATAGTGCAATACCGGCCCGACCCGAGGCGAAGGTGAAGCAGGCGTTAAGCTCTCCCCATACGTGGGCGATGCCGAAGATAGTACAATACCGGCCCGACCCGAGGCGAAGGTGAAGCAGGCGTTAAGCACTCCCCATACGTGGGTTGATTCCGAAGACTGTGCAATGCCGGCCCGACCCGTGGCGGAGGTGAAGCAGACGTTAAGCACTCTCCATATGTGGGCCGATCCCGAAGATACTGCAATGCCGGCCCGACCCACGGCGGAGGAGAAGCAGGCGTTAAGCACTTCCCATACGTGGGCCGATCCCGGAGATTGTGCAATGCCGGCGCGACCCGCGGCGGAGGTGCAGTTCGCCATTAGGGGCCAACATACACAGCTTCACTGGTCATCCTTTTTCACAGAGTGGAAGGGCTGAGTTTTTCTTTCGCGTAGCTCCTAATGAAGCTTCTTAGAATAGGATTCTTCGCTCAGGTAGACAATTTCGAGGACGGGCTGCAAACTACTTATTTGCTTTAGCCACGTAAGATCATTTAGTATGACATTGATTACTCTAGCGGCGTTAACTATGCGCAAAACTGCTAAGCCTACTCCGTATCTAAAGGTTACCATCTGAACATTTGAATGATAAAGCAATATTACGAGATTTATTTTTTTATTTCATGGAGCTAAGCAAAAACGTCCGGCCTATTGATGATGTAGTACGCTTCTGATAAAGCAAGTGCGAAAGATTGGACAGGTTTTCTTGGCGCAGACCAAGTTCATCAACTTTGATCACACGTGCCCAACCGTGCACTTATTTCTAGGAAATGAAGTGTCCTACGTTATAGAAGTACCTCAGCTGTACGATGCATCACTCAATTTGGTGCGAGGACATTGTGCGCTCTCCTGGTGAGATTTCGGAGCATTCGTAGCATCAGCCTGGCTTTCCTACATGGCGTCATCTGGAATAAAAAGCAGTTGATGTAAACTATTTTGTGAGGAAAGTATTACATAAATTTTCGGTAATTTGTGATAGATGGGGCACCACAGACATGTCCGTTAGAGCGAAATATATTGAATTTTTTTAGATGAGGGCGTTGCGACATATATAGTTTGCTAAGTCCGAAAGAAGAAACTGCAGGGATATTGCAACAAAACGGGTACACGTACAGTCGCGTTAAATATGAGCTCTGACAAATTTCCCGTGGTAAAAGCGGCCCCAAGACTGCACGGCTACGTTGACGCACGAAATACTCGTTCGCAAAATACCAGCAATCGGAATAGTGTTTGGCTCTCCAACGTTCGGCATATCGTCGCCGCATTGCAGTCTTGAGGGACCCTTCTACCACGCGCACAATGTTTCAGCTAATACTTTTGGTGACTGTGCCATATTTTTATCCTTTCCTGGAAACCTTTTTTCAACCTATAACCCCTGTCACTAAGTTATCGCTTGGCTCAACACTCACGTGGGTATTCGCAATTTTCAGAATGCTGTAACCGGTGCAACACCGAAATACTGTTATCTTAACGCGCCTGTGAACCGAATACTGGCGCACGTTCTCTCCATCACACGTGAGCGCCAGCGAGTGAGCTGCAATGAACGAAGATTGAAGTCTAACCGATGCCTTCACCCATAGATTCAATTCTGACGACGGGCGACTCCGCACACAGCTGTCTTTGTGCTTTGAGCATTAGTTCTTTTTCAGCGCTTAATCTCGCGTAATCATGAAGTAGATTCGGGACTCGCACTTTTAAAATGTCTTCACAGAGAAAAAAATTTCAACAAGAGTGGACACTCCCATAGAGCCCAGCAGCCGAATTGACTGTAACGCACCAAGCGGATGGTATTAACACCTTCTGGTTTCGGTTTTGGGCGCGCGCGTTTTCAACGCGAGTTGGTACACGCCACGCCGGCTCCGCTGATCGGCGCGGCATTTTTTTTATTCCTTTCTACTGCTGAACCACGCACGGCTTTGGCGCGGAATCATTTACTAGTAAAAATGATTGCAAACGATCTTTACAAACCTGCACCAACTCTGTGTCACGTGCAATTTCATAAAGAAAACGCAAGACGTCTTCTGAAGTGATGAAATGTTTATTTGGCTCTATATAAATGCTCGTTCCGGGCTTCATGTGCATTCATCCAAAGTTGTGGCACCAGGTAAGCAGTAGTCATTGCCGTACGAAGCTCCACAGGATGTCATCAGCTGAATAAAAGTGAATTACAAGCCTGTATCATTTTGGTATACTGACCTAACAGGAATATTGCGTGTAGAGGCGAGACGTGCGCAAGTGGTGAATGTGCGGCACTACAGATAAATACACTTTTACATACATTTCGTAGCAAATAGACTCCTCCCAAACAATGTCATAAAATGTGAAGAAAACATCCGATTTCATGCATGCCTCCCTTCCCGGGCATGCATGCATGCATGCATGCCCGGGACGCAAAGCTTTCCGCCACTCCGTCGCAACCCAGCCGATTGGCGAACAGCGAGTTATAAACCCATCTGTTTTTATTGCTCCGGTATTGGACACATCGCCCGTCATTGCAGTAACCACTGCTCGTCGTCTCATCAGTGGTCGTCTCCCAGTCATTACCGCCAAGTGTTAGACAATCGTACTTTCTCGCCCAATACGCCGACTAGGAACATCAACGCCGACAGTGCTCCACCAAGATCCAGCCGCTCCCGGCCTCCGCAAGGTCGTAAGTCCCGTTCGCCTCTCGTTCCCAACTCTTCGTCCCCTTCCGCAACCGATCGCTTCACTTCGGGAAACTGGGCGGTGCAGCTCCCGGAGGTGAAGCTGCAACTCTGACCCGGCCTACAAATCCTCTGTTGACCCTGCCTACACGTGGAAACCTACTGGACACTGAAGTTGATGGCGTTCCTGTTACATCTCTCGTTGAGACAGGTGCGCAGCTTTCAGTTATAAGCGCTGCTCTCCGTCGAAGGATCAAAAAGGTTCTGTGCGAGTCGCCGATGGGAGTACTTCACCTGTTCTTGGAATGTGCACAGCACGTGTGACCATTGGGGGCCATTACACCGTTGTTTTATTTATCGTCCTTGAGCACTGTCCGCACGACATGATTCTCGGCCTCGACTTCCTTTCGAAACACTCTGCCAAAATTGACTGCTCCGCAGGTGTTGTACAGTTGGACCTGCCGCTTCCTCCCGACGCAACAACTTGTGCTTCACACCGCTTATGTTCTGCTGAGTTTGCAAGGCTGTCTCCACAGGGCGGCTACAAATGTCCTCCTGACGCGCTGTCCTCGCGTACCTGATGGCGAGTACGTCGTGTCGCCGCTTACTGACATGGTTTTGTCGCGCAATATTGCCCTGCCGAGCAACTTAATCCGAATTCGCGAAAACTGCTCTCGCGTGCCCATCCTCAATTTTGGATTTTCGTCGCATGTGCTTCTACACGGTATCGCCATAGCGCATATCACTCCTTTGGAAGAATTTGATATTTGTTCTTTGACCTCTGAATCCTTCCTCAGTACCAACGGACCTTTGTCACCCACTCCTTCGTATTCGACGCCTGCGGACGATGTTTCTAAGATGATTGCTCCTGACCTTCCTTACGAGCAAACAACAGCTCTTCGTCACCTCCTGTCATCTTATCGGGATATCTTTGATTTGGATGACCGTCCACTCGGCCAAACATCTGTTGTCACGCATCGCATCAACGCCGGTGACACCAGCCCCATTCATAGGCGGCCATACCGTGTCTCCGCAACAGAAAGGGCCACCATACAGAAAGAGGTAGACAGGATGTTGCACAAGGACATCATTGAAACTTCCAGTACCCCGTGAGCATCACCAGTTGTCTTAGTAAAGAAGAAAGACAACTCATGGCGCTTCTGCGTTGACTACCATCACCTAAACAGGATAACAAAGAAGGATGTTTATCCCCTGCCTCGCATTGATGACACTCTTGACTGTCTTCACGGATCCCAATACTTTTCATCATTTGACCTCCGCTGCAGGCTTCTTTCAAGAGTGCTTTTATGTAGCACGTATTCAACAAAAGAAAGCTTTATCCGTAGTTTTTCATGGTGTTATACACTTTTCTCATTGAGGCTTTTCATGTAATTACAATATTTGATAAGTTGATCAATTTATTAAGACTAATTATGTGATAAGGGGGAATGTAAACAAATTATCTGAGTATCTCCAAGCGACGGCAAACAACATTACCTCGGGTATGTCCAGCTACGCGGTATTTGGATAATTTCAAATCTTGGTGCATGATAGTTGGTACACCGTGTAAGTTTTACACCATGTACTCGGCCGATATTTTGAAATATGGTGTCCCGAAATTCAAGCAAGATTTTAATGTTGCGCCATTAGCCAACTGAAAAAAGGAAGCGTGGCAGTGGACAGTTTAGGGTTATTAAATATGGAGCTATAAGAAGGAACAACGCTATTTTATTGTTGAGTAATAGTTTAAAAATAAGGAAGGTTCGGCAGATTTCCCAATTTGATGATCAGAATTGGTGGCCCAATTTAGGGCGAGAAATGCAATTTCGAAGGAGGCTGAATAAGAAAACGGACATGTACTAATCAGGGAGAGGGAGCTAAAGAACCGTAGAAGGTCAAATTGTTTCCGAATCTCTCTAAGGTGTGTTTCGTAGCCCGCATTTTGCGTTGTCGTGCTGAATGGAAGATTGGGGCTCACTCCGAGCCACAGTTTAGATGCATGCATGAAACGCATTATATCGAAGTTGCCTTTCTCTCCGTAAACGCAACATGCAACAAATTTGATCAAAATCGGTTCAGAGGTTGTAGTCTGTGTTTGATGCATGCGAATTCCGCGAATACACATGAACTTTCCGCGTGACTCGCCCCTCGGGGCACTTCGCGTGTATTCGCTGGCTTTTTCATGCTCGGAAAAACTCGTTTATGTAGCGCGCATTGAGCAACAGAAAGCTGTATCGAGAGTTTTTCATGTTGCTGTGCAATTTTCTCATTGACACTTTTAATCTAATGATAATAATTGAAAAGTTGATTAGCGAATTAAAGCTAATCACGTAATTACGCGGAAGGCAAGATTTATTCCAAGCAAGGGCAAACAACATTACCTTGGTTCTGTCCAGCTGCGTGGCATTTGCATATTTTGAAATCTTGGTGCATGATAGTGGGGACAACCGGTATATGGGAGTTTCATCACGCCGGGGTAAAAAAGGGGAAGGCAGGCTTTACTTAGGCGGAGCTTCAGGCTGGGATCCAGGGCACAAAATTGGTGTAGGTCCGCCGAATTCCTGCCCGATGTAAGCTCACATGCAAGCGTATAGAAATCGCTGCATGCTCTTTTGACATAGGGGTAGCAACACAATTGACACAATCATGGGCAGATCGAGTGTCTGCATCAGCTTCGTCATATCCTATAACACTGAAGTTAGTAGAAAGCCAATGAAAAACGCTGCCGAGTCATTGATCAAGTGCCCGATGTTAAATTTCTCTTATGTTCGCGACAAGCTGTGCGCGGGCTACACGGCGTAATGCAGATAGTCCACACTGGACGGTGGGTGGCTGCTTTGGAATCGCCTTGGATGCTAGGGTTATTCTTGACTGATGAATTAAATTACCGCACGCTCAAATGCAAGCTATGTTGCCAATGTCTATTTAAAATGGGGTGTTTTGAATTTGATGTCGATAGGTTTATTTACTATATCAATAGTTTAGTTACTATACCAAGTTAATTCCCGTTGCTCCTTGGGAAGGCTCAGTGGATAGGCAGACTTGCAATGTAAGGACACCGTGTATACATTTTTGTCTGTTGAGAAGACAATACGTGGGTACAATGAGGGGAAATGCTCTAACTTACCTCTGAAAGCGAGCGACGGTTACCCATGGCTTTCGAAGCGCGAGTACACGCAAGGTCTTCACTGAAATTACTGACACTGCGTGGAATCACCTTTTCTTATCAGACTCAGTACTACAACTGTTCGTGCACTCCGCGACGCAAGAAATGATCTCAGACTTCAAACATCCAAGATACACAGTTTATACATGCACGACATCCCGACCACAAAAGCAACGACTTTAATGTGACCGCCATTCGAAGACCCTGCAACTCTCACATACCTTCGTCCCGTGAACGCATAGTCAGTTATGCGGACCAGTTTGGCAATATTTTCTGCGTGTGCACTGGTTAAGTGTCTCTGTATTTTACTTACCACCCGTCTGAGCCTCGTGGGTCATGGAACGTTTCCGATTATTGGGCCTTGCTGGAGGAAAATGGAAGGAAACTTCTGTATGCTTTGTGAATCTTGCAGACCACCTTGAGGGAACAGAGGCAGCACAATAATTTACATTTTCTTAACTTTGCGCGTATTGAATAAGTTTTTCCCACAAAACAGTGGTATACTACGAAGCCTATTTTGATCCGCTTTAGAAGTTTTAGCGGGCGCATCTGCAAGTGATTGCGATATCTGTACTCGCTCCGTCGTTATACGGCACTAAAGTTGATTGCAGTTAAGTGGAGAACTCTGTCGGTCAGTGTACCGTAATAGTGACAGCACAAACGAGCATAAAATGAAAAAAAAAAATGGAAACGCGTCGAAGCGAAGGAACTGGACTGCGGTAATCTTTGTCCTCCTTTCATCCAACACCGCTATCAATTGTAAACTCGTTTTCCGGTTGAATATGTTGTTTACTTTCCGCATTATACAATCGGTAAAACTTTCGATGGCCTATAAGCCAAGAATATCATCCATACGGTTGTTAGTATCTGGCCTTTACAGCGAAGCTGTATATGGCTAGGGGATTTCCGTCGTCCGCGAACAACCGGAGAACGAGCTCGTTGGCGCCCCTTTGCAGAGCAGCGCGAACGGGCTCGTCGTCGTCGTCTCCTTCCACAGCTGGCTCCGTCGACGCACGTCAGTCCAGCTTAGAATTAGATTTCTCTTCTGTCGTCGTGTTGGGCAGGCCGCGCTAAAATCTTCTTGTTCTTTTTTATTTACGGTGGTATCAGCCACTGCTTAACTAGGTATGAGTCGTTCATTACCTTGCATGACGAACGCATTTAATAACAGAGGGGATAGGAGAATGTATGTGCATACCTATCGTCAAGATGACCACCGACCAGGACAATAAGTATGTTCGTATACCTTTGTTCAAAATTCTATGTCACCTCCGTGTCTTGTGCTAAACGCCTTGCTCGTCATCCACCTTCACAGAGTGAGATGGTTCATGACTTTTTCTTCTTTTTTTATCGACAAAGGAAATATCACTCAAATTGGTTTAGCACCGCAGGATAAGGACAAAAGAAGACGAAGCAAAGCGCTGATCGTCTTCTGTTCTTGTTCAGTGTTGCGCTGTTAAAAATTCAAGATAACCAATGAATAAGTCCTAATTCTGACGTTAAGTGGGCACTGGAAGGTAGTTCGCACACGTGCAGACGGTCATTTTGCGGCTCACTGTCACGAATCCGGATGCCGGCCATACTTCGATAACACTGTGGTGCTATGCTAGTGGTGCTGTATGGTGACCCGGATTTCCCTGCGCGGCTGATAGTAGAGACGGTCGAGGTGGAGCGATATGACGTCATAGCGGTTAGCGCACCGTACCTTTTACTAACGAGTAACGAGCTGCAGTTTTTCACGTACGCGCGTGGGCCCCCGTTACATGATGTATAGGTTTTTATTCACTCGTGTGGACATGATCCCTGGCGATAACGTGTACGATATACTTTTACATATCTTTACTACATATTCCAGAGCTATTGCCTACATAAAGGGTATATGCCTCGCAATATGACTTTAGGAGAATGTAGCGCCTGTCTTGTGTTCTCTATTCCGTCCTTCGTCCCCTCTAGCACTAAGTTACGCAAAAAAACGCCTTTGGTGGATTTCTTGGACTACGTAGTATCCGTCATTGGCAACAGGATAAATTCGGAGTATACGACTTGGACTCAGCCTAACTTTTGTCTTGGTATACTGTAGTCTAGGCACATTTGTAAGGTGTTTCTTTTTCTTTATCTGCACCAAACATTTAAACATTTCTTGTTAAATTAGTCGATGAGGTGGCCATTAGTTCTACGAGAAATTAGAATGCTTAAGCGAATAAAAAGGTGCATCGGAGGTGCAGCGGTGGCGTAGAGGTAGAACACCCGCCTCGCGTGTAAGAGGTCCGTGGTTCGAATCCCGGCGCCACGCAATTTTCCACCAGATTAAAAAAAATCCGCGTGTTGATAAAATTGCATTGAGTGTGGCCTGATCCCGGTGACCAGAACCGGTAACGCACTCCCTCACGAGAGCAGGATTGGCCACCCTGGTGCAGCACTTTGGCCACAACCTCCCATTTGAACACAACAATCAAACCCCGGCAGGGGTTTGATTGTTGATTGCTTGATTGCCAAGTGAAGGTTGTACAGGTCTACGCCCCTACATCCAGTCATGATAACCAGGAAGTCGAAAGCTTCTATGAAGACGTGGAATCGGCGGAGGTTAGAGTGAAAACAAAATACACTATACTTATGGGCGACTTCAATGCCAAGGTAGGCAAGAAGCAAGCTGGAGACAAGGCAGTGGGGGAATATGGCCTAGGCACTAGGAATAGCAGGGGAGAGTTATTAGTAGAGTTTGCGGAACAGAATAATATGCGGATAATGAATACCTTCTTCCGCAAACGGGATAGCCGAAAGTGGACGTGGAGGAGCCCGAAAGGCGAGACTAAAAATGAAATAGACCTCATACTCTGCGCTAACCCTGGCATCATACAAGATGTGCACGTGCTCAGCAAGGTGAGCTGCAGTGACCATAGGATGGTAAGAACTGGAATTAGCCTAGACCTGAGGAGGGAACGGAAGAAACTGGTACACAAGAAGCCGATCAATGAGTTAGTGGTAAGAGGGAAAATAGAGGAATTGCAGATCAAGCTACATAACAGGTATTCGGCTTTAACTCAGGAAGAGGACCTTAGTGTTGAAGCAATGAACAACAATCTTGTGGGCATCATTAAGGAGTGTGCAATAGAAGTCGGTGGTAACTCCGTTAGACAGGATACCAGTAAGCTATCGCTAGATCTGATCAAGAAACGCCAATGTATGAAAGCCTCTAACCCTACAGCTAGAATATAACTGACGGAACTTTCGAAGTTAATCAAGAAGCGTAAGACAGATGACATAAGAAGCAACAAAATGCCAATAAAGAAAGGCGTCAGGCAGGGAGATACGATCTCTCCAATGCTATTCACAGCGTGTTTACATGAAGTGCTCAGAGACCTGGATTGGGAAGAATTAGGGATAAAAGTTAATGGAGAATACCTTAGGAACTCGCGATTCGCTGAATAAATTGCCGTGCTTTGTAACTCAGGCGACCAATTGCAATGCATGCTCACTGACCTGGAGAGGCAAAGCAGAAGAGTGAGTCTAAAAATTAATCTGCAGAAAACAAAAGTAATGTTTAGCAGTCTCGGAAGAGAACAGCACTTTACAATAGGTAGCGAGGCACTGGAAGTGGTAAGGGAATACATCTACTTAGGGCAGGTGGTGACGGCGGATCCGGATCATGAGACGGAAATAATCAGAAGAATAAGAATGGGCTGGCGTGCGTTTGGCAGGCATTCTCAGATCTTGAACAGCAGGTTGTCATTATCCCTCAAGAGAAAAGTGTATAATAACTGTGTCTTACCAGTACTCACGTACGGGGCAGAAACCTGGAGGCTTACGAAAAAGGTTCTACTTAAATTGAGGACGACGCAACGAGCTATGGAAAGAAGAATGATGGGTGTAACGTTAAGGGATAAGAAAAGAGCAGATTGGGTGAGGGAACAAATGCGAGTTAATGACATCTTAGGTGAAATCAAGAAAAAGAAATAGGCATGGGCAGGACATGTAATGAGGAGGGAAGATAGCCGACGGTCATTAAGGATTACGGACAGGATTCCAAGGGAAGGGAAGCGTAGCAGGGGGCGGCAAAAAGTTAGGTGGGCGGATGAGATTAAGAAGTTTGCAGGCGCGACATGGCCACAATTAGTACATGACCGGGGTTGTTGGAGAAATATGGGAGAGGCCTTTGCCCTGCAGTGGGCGTAACCAGGCTGATGATGAAGCGAATAATTAACGTATTTACAATACCTAAATGTTTAATTGCATTGTGGCAGATATTTCAATCTACGAATTGTAGCTAGTGAATAAGCAAGCCATATCGACTTGGAACGAATGCTGCGGATGGCACCGGTATCGAGATATGCGGCGTCAAACTTCCGGTAAAAATGAGCTCATGTTCCCCTTACTTTTTAAGGTAAGTGGAAAATGGGCTCATGCATTGAAGCACAAAAGTAACCAGAAGCTAGGCCAATGCATTTTGTCTTACCCTTTGTAAATCACAATCTTGAAACTGGTACAGTCCTCAGAATGTATTCTAAGTGGATACGTCTTGCGAACTCACCGGCTACAACTCATACATTTAAATATGGGCCGTAACTTTATTAATTACAAATTTATTATGAGTAATTATGGTAATTATTCAGTAAGGGATTTTGATTTCTCATAGAAGTAATGGCCGCCTCATCGAGTAATTTAGCCCAAGGTTGGAGTTGCGCTATTTGACATAGGCAATTTTTCATGTAAGTTTGGTGCTGCAGAAAAAAAAAGAAGCACCTGCTATAGTAATTGGTACAGTACATTGCCTAGGTTTAGTGTGTTTACACTGACTATTGCATTCTGCGTGCTTTTTTTTCTGATCCTTTCTTTTTTATTGCCTACTTCTATCTTTCTTTATTTGTTATCTTTCTTTAAATGGATGAACAAGGAGGTGTTGGCACCAAACAACCGCTGCTGGAAACATCTTTTAACATGGTTGACATGGAGATGTATACATAATATCTCAAAGGTAAAAAAATACATCAAGTGCAGCTACTTGATGGAAACTACTTGGACATATATACAGTTACATAATGTCTCCCCTTGAAAATAATAAATTCTGTAACACCCAGTTATTTGAGCTAGTAACTGATTTACAGAGCTCTATCAATGAGTAATTTTTTATTGATACAATTTTTATTAACTTCTGTAAAGCATTCGATCGGGTCTCTCACCAACGTCTACTAAAAAAACTACGTAGCCTACAGCTAGATGACAAACATTTATCTGGATTATGGGCTTTCTAACTGACAGATTTCAGAGTGTTAAAATCAATCGCTACGTGAGAAATCAAGAGTCCCACAATGGTTCAGTTTTCGGACGAATGTTATTTGTAATCAACATAAATGATATGCCGAATAACATGCAGTCTTGCATGCACCTTTTCTTAGAAGACTGCGTAAAATATAAAGAAATAGCCAACCACAACAATACTTTAACCCTGCAATCCGACTTAACGGCTCTTTCAGAATGATGCAGGAAATGGCAGATGAAAATTAACATCGAGAGAAATAAACACGATAAATTTGTTTCCATTCCCAATTTATTGCCGAACGAATCCACAATTAACAATTCTGCAGTAGAAACAGTTTCTTCGAGTAAATACTTAGGAGTCCTGTTCAGTTACAATCTAAAATGGAACGATCATGTAGAATTAATCACTAGCAAACAATTTAGAAAGCTTGGCGTTCTAAAACGTCGCCTACGACTTGCGAATTCCGACACCAAACTTCAGGAATATAATACCATTAGAGTACGGTTCTAACCTATGGAATCCACATAAAGCTTACCTTACTGCCATGCTGGAATCAATTCAAAGTAAAGTCGCTAGATTCATCTCGTCATCGTATTGGCGTTATCTCAGTGTGTCATCCATTAAAAGAACACTTGGCATTTTACCTCTCGTAATACGCAGAAAATATTCAAGGTTATCCTTTGTTCACAGTGTTTATTGCCGCGAGAACTCCTTTTCAAGCAAATTCATTCATCCAGCTGCCGGCACCTCCGTCAGTATTGGCCAAGAACTCAAGGTATACACACCTTTCACGCGAAGAAAAAAATATGTACACTCACCTTTCGTTTTATCAATAAATGAGTGGAACGCCCTTCCGCAATTCATTGCCAACATTAAGGAATTGTCTTTTCTTCCAATCGACTTTGCTGACCCACTTTACGACAAAGATCTGCCATACCAGCTGATCTTTTCTATACAGCCATGTCATCCTGCTTGGGTGCCTTACTACCTTTGATTACTGTCATACATTTGTTGTACTATTCTAATAGTGTTGTAGCTCGATATGGTGTAATTGCATTATATAATCATTACTTTATGCAACTACTGCGTGCACTGTATATACTTAATGCTGTAAACAATTCTGTTCTTCAGTTATGTTTTCTTCTTCATGCTTATGGCCCCCTTTTGAAGTTTCTTGTTGTTATCCCCCTTATGTTTTATCCCCCTTATGTTTATTTACCCCTTAAGGTAAATAAATCAAATGAAAATGAAACGAAATGAAAATGGCACATTTTGAAACGACACATTAGAAATGTCACTAAATATATACACAGTACATATACACAATGTGTCATAAGAGAAAAAAGTGCATGATAAAATGAGACAATTTACGTATGAACGCTAAAAGTGCAATCATCATCATCATCATCATCATCATCCTGGTTACGCCCACTGCAGGGCAAAGGCCTCTCCCATATTTCTCCAACAACCCCGGTCATGTACTAATTGTGGCCATGTCGCGCCTGCAAACTTCTTAATCTCATCCGCCCACCTAACTTTTTGCCGCCCCCTGCTACGCTTCCCTTCCCTTGGAATCCTGTCCGTAACCCTTAATGACCGTCGGCTATCTTCCCTCCTCATTACATGTCCTGCCCATGCATATTTCTTTTTCTTGATTTCACCTAAGATGTCATTAACTCGCATTTGTTCCCTCACCCAATCTGCTCTTTTCTTATCCCTTAACGTTACACCCATCATTCGTCTTTCCATAGCTCGTTGCGTCGTCCTCAATTTAAGTAGAACCTTTTTCGTAAGCCTCCAGGTTTCTGCCCCGTACGTGAGTACTGGTAAGACACAGCTGTTATACGCTTTTCTCTTGAGGGTTAATGGCAACCTGCTGTTCATGATGTGAGAATGACTGTCAAACGCCTCCCCAGCCCATTCTTATTCTTCTGAATATTTCAGTCTCATGATCTGGATCCGCGGTCACTACTTGTCCTAAGTAGATGTATTGCTTTACCACTTCCAGTGCCTCGCTACCTACCGTAAACTGCTGTTCTCTTCCGAGACTGTTAAACATTACTTTAGTTTTGTGCAGATTAATTTGTAGACCCACCCTACTGCTTTACCTCTCCAGGTCAGTGAGCATGCATTGTAGTTGGTCCCCTGAGTTAATAAACAAGGCAATATCAATCAGCGAATCGCAAGTTACTAAGGTATTCTCCATTAACTCTTATGCCCGATTCTTCCCAATCCAGGTCTCTGAATACCTCCTGTAAACACGCTGTGAATAGCATTGGAGAGATCGTATCTCCCTGCCTGACGCCTTTCTTTATTGGGATTTTGTTGCTTTCTTTATGGAGGGCTACGGTGGCTGTGGAGCCACTATAGATATCTTTCAGTATTTTCACATACGGCTCGTCTACACCCTGATTCCGCAATGCCTCCATGACTGCTGAGGTTTCGACTGAATCAAACACTTTCTCGTAATCAATGAAAGCTATATCTAAGAGTTTGTTATATTCCGCACATTTCTCTATCACCTGATTGATAGTGTGAATATGGTCTATTGTTGAGTAGCTTTTACGAAATCCTGCCTGGTCCTTTGGTTGACCTTTGGTCTAAAGTGTTCCTGATTCTATTTGCGATTACCTTAGTAAATACTTTGTAGGTAACGGACAGTAAACTGATCGGTCTATAATTTTTCAAGACGTTGGCATCCCCGTTCTTATGGATTAGGACTTTGTTAGCGTTCTTCGAAGATTCCGGTACGCTCGAAGTCATCAGGCATTGCGTATACAGGGTGGCCAGTTTTTCTAGAACAATCTGCCCACCATCCTTCAACAAATCTGCTGTTACCTGATCCTCCCCAGCTGCCTTCCCCTTTGCATAGCTCCCAAGGCTCTCTTTACTTCTTCCGGCATTACTTGTGGGATTTCAAATACCTGTAGACTATTCTCTCTTCCATTATCCTCGTGGGTGCCACTGGTACTGTAGAAATCTCTAGAGAACTCCTCAGCCACTTGGACTATCTCATCCATATCAGGAATGATATTGCCGGCTTTGTCTCTTGACGCCTACATCTGATTCTTGACTACTCCTAGTTTCTGTAAGCCAGACGAGTAGCAGGTAACAAAAAGCACTTTATTCCGAAATGCAGCCGGGTATATAAGGAGCGTTGCGATAAGTAGGGGGCGTGTTGCACATGCGCACTGGTTGACTTCCAGGCACGATATTGCGCTCCAGTACATCTTCCCTTCTTTGAAAAAAAAAGAAGAAAAAGAAAGAGGGAACATTGATGAACATTTTCATTTGCATACAAGGATTGCTTTGCTATTTACGTTCAGGAAGTGGATAACGTTGCGGCTCTTGGCGTACCCGTTCACTTCTTCGAAGTGAGGCTCGAATTGCGTCTGCTGGGGTACTTGGCACAGCCTGTCTTCGGGTTTCTGCTTGTGATTCAGCAGGCTGAGCAGCATCTGTGGCCCTGAGATGCTCTCTCGTACGGCGTAACTGCTGTCCACTGTCTGTAGCCACTAAGTAGGATTGCGGTGGCCCTGCAGGACCAATTACCATGGCCGGGGCCCACGTTCTGCTGTGGGTGTCGTATACGGACACTCTGTTTCCGCTACGAAGGTCTGGCAAAGCCCGTGTCGTTGTGTTGTAGTAGGAACGCTGTTTATGTCGTATTTCTTGTAGTCGCTGACGAACTGCTTCCGTGGGTATCGTCTTGGGCTCCAGCTGACAGTTGAGAACCGGGAGTTGGCTTCTGGTGTGACGTCCCATGAGCCTTTGAGCTGGCGACTGCAACTGTTCGTCCCTTGGAGTATTCCGCCACTCCAACAACGCACTGTAAAATTCAAGGATGGAAAACGGGCATTTGTTTAGCAGATGTTTAGCTTCCTGAACGGCACGCTCTGGCAAGCCGTTGGCGCGCGGATGGTACGGGCTAGAAGTGGTGTGGCTGATATTTAATTGACCTGTGAATGCTTGAAATGTTGCACTGTTGAAAGGAGGGCCGTTGTCAGTGTACAGTTTGGCGGGAATGCCATGTGTCGCGAAGATTTCTGCACTTGCGTTGATCACAGCAGCAGCGGTAGTCCGATTAAGCTTGCGAACCTCGAAGAAAAACGAGTAGGAATCTACCACTATGAGGTAGTCATTGCCTTCGTGGTGAAAAAGATCGACCCCGACAACCTGCCATGGCAAACTCGGTAGTTCGTGGCTCAGCATGGGCAGCCTTGCATTTCTTTTTTTTGTATTTGTCGCAAACAGCGCATGACTTCGCTACATCAGAAATGTTGGCGTTCATGTTTGGCCAGTACATTACCTGTCTTGCTCTCGCCTTCATTTTGTCTTCGCCGCAATGTGCAGCGTGGAGCAGGCCGAGAACTTCCTTGCGTTTTGATGGAGGAATTACAAGCTTGTTGCTTCTGAGAAGCAGCCCATCCTCGACGTGTAGCTCATCACGGTAGCTCCAGTATGGCTTTAAGGCATGCGGGAGCTGCTGCTTGCTTTTGGGCCACTCTGTACTCGCGTAAAGGCAGAGTTCGGTCATGAGGGTGTCCTTATCAGTCTCTGTTCTGATACTGAGCAGCTGTTGATCCGAAACAGGTAACGAAGAAACAACATTGACTTGAAAGTGCTCTGTTTCATCCAGCAGCTCTGTTTTGCAAGAAAAGCGTGAAAGTGCGTCGGCCAAAGACAGTTCCTTTCCTGGTTTGTATATCACGCTGATAAGGAATCTTTGAAGCGTGAAGCGCATGCGTTGAAGGCGAAGAGGGCAATCGCAAAGTGGTTTCTTGAAAATCGATTCCAGTGGTCGGTGGTCTGGTTCTACCGTGACTAGTGGTTGACCGAGTATGTAGTCCTTGAATTTCATGCAGCCATGAACTATGGCTAGGGTTTCCTTTTCAATTTTTGCATACCACTGTTGTGTGGCAGTTAAGGAGCGGGACGAATATGCAGTGGGGTGGTCATCTTGCAATATGACTGCTCCGACACCGTACTGGCTCGCGTCCACGGACAGTTTCACTGGCTTAGACTGGTCAAAGTATGCTAGGACTGGTGCTGTGGCAAGACTAGCTCGAATCTTTTGGAAACTGTTTTCCTGCACTTCTCTCCACGTCCAAGCGACGTCCTTCTTAAGTAGAGCCCGAATAGGTGCAGATGCGACTGACAGGTTTGGGATGAACCGAGACACAAAGTTTATCATTCCGAGGAACACTTGAAGCTCCTTGCGGTTCTTGGGCGGTGAAACTTGCATGATGTCGTGAACTCTGTCTGGGTCCAGTGACAGTCCTTCAGCGGTGAGTAGGTGGCCCATGTAACGTACACTGGCCTGCAAGAATTGGCACTTCTTTTTATTGAGCTTTAGATTACGTTCCCTACAGCGTTCAAGCAAGGCGGTGAGGTTCGTGTCGTGCTCCTGCCTTTTCTTTCCCCAGACCAATATACCGTCCATTACGACAGCTACGCCAGCCAAGCTTCCAACGACCTCGTGCATGGCGGTTGAAAAACCTCTGGTGCTGATGTGATGCCGAATGGCATGCGCAGAAATGTGTACCTTCCGAACGGTGTGCTCATGGTGCAAACGCGCGAACTTTCTTCGTCGAGGGTTATTTGCCCGAGGTTATGTGCTGATGTGATGCCGAATGGCATGCGCAGAAATCTGTACCTTCCGAACGGTGTGCTCATGGTGCAAACGCGCGAACTTTCTTCGTCGAGGGTTATTTGCCCGAGGTTATGTGCTGATGTGATGCCGAATGGCATGCGCAGAAATCTGTACCTTCCGAACGGTGTGCTCATGGTGCAAACGCGCGAACTTTCTTCGTCGAGGGTTATTTGCCAGAACCCTGACGCGGCATCGAGGGTAGAAAAATATTTGGCTTCTTGCAGCCGCGGCAGTACATCTTCCGATGTAGGCACATGGTAATGCTCCCGCAAAATCGCCTTGTTTAATTCGGAAGGATCCAAGCATATGCGTATCTTATCCTTTTTCAATACTACGACCATATAGCTAGACCACGAGCAAGGCTCTGTCATCTTTGCAATGACGCCATCGCGTTCCATCTCGTCGAGCTTCGCTTTCACGGGCACTTGGAGCGCGACGGGAATTCTCCTCGCTGGTTTTATGGTTGGTCGTACATCGGGCTTCAGCTGCAGGTGATAGGCGATGTCCTCAAGTTGTCCTAGACCCTGGAAGACGACTTCAAAGCCAGACATGAGGATCTCGGACACTTTGTTGACGGCATCTATGCGTTTTATCAGGCCCAGTTTCTGAGCGACGTGTCCGCTTAATGTAACTGGTACATCTTGGACAACAACAAAAAACGTAACCTCGGTGCTTCGAGTCTTATTAGACACGAGCAGGTTTATCTTTCCGATTGCTTGTTCTGTGGGGCCGAAAAACGTAGGCAAGTTTGCGTAACAGTTCTGCGCAGGCGCCGCAGACAACTTTCGAAAGACCGTTTCTGGCATAACACAACAGTTCGCCCCTGTGTCTATCTTACATTTGGTCATGATACCAGCCACATTTAACACTGACACCCAGTGCACGTCACTCGTGACCGTTTGAACTTCCAACGCTTGAAGGAAGTATGTCTCGTCGTCAGCCCCATCTTCGTCACCAGTCATTTCCACCTGTCGCACGTGCCGTCTTTCTGGCCGTGTTTTCGAGCTTCGTGTGCGGCATACACTAGCAAAATGGTTTCGGCCATTACAATTTTTTACAATACCTCCTTATTGCTGGGCATCTTGCCGCTTTTTTGATGTTGTAAGCCACATTTCGGGCAGGTGGCAGTGGCTGCTGTCAATGCCTTTGGTGACGCGGAGCCGCCTGTGTAAACATTAACATATGTCTCGTATTCTGACCAGATGTATGCCAGAGCAAGTTGTTGTAGTTCGCTAACGGGAACCAATGATTTCTTTAGTATGCCGGGGACATGCACGCATACGGAAGGTTGAACCACCACCCACGGTGGTTTGACGGGGTGATATGGGAGGGGATAGCCTCGTGTTATGTGGGGCAGATGGCAGCGGAGTGCACTTGTGAAACTGCCGTCCGGCCGCTCATGTAGAACCGACGTCAATGGATGGCAATGGTGTCGTGTCAGTAAGCATAAATATGCACAAAGTGGTTCGTGGGACAGGTACACCGATAATGGGCATACGCGGGCTTCCTCAATTGTGCCTTTGCTGGAGGCACGCCGTGGCAAGCCGAGGCATATTTTGAGTGTCGGCGCTTGAACGCTCTCTAATGCCCGTAAGCAAGAAATGGTAAAGTTTTAGAGTATCGGGAGGCTGTATCGATGTAGCCTACGAATAGAGACTGATAAAGTCATAGTAATGAGCCTTCCGTGGGGCCCCATTTCACACCTGCTACGAAGCGAAGAACATGGCAAAACAGATTAAGGTTTTGCTACAACACATTAACATACCTCGACCATGACAAACCGCGGTCAATGATAATGCCAAAGAATCTGTGGTGGGAGACATAAGGTATTATAACACCGTTGATGGAGATCTGGTAGCGGCAGATGGATTTGCGCGTGAATGCAACCACAGCACATTTTTTAGCAGCTAAGAGCGAACCTTGACGCCGTATGTAGCGTGAAGTAGGTGACACAGCACGTTGTAATTTCGCATGTAGTTGTGGGCGTCTTGTACCACAAGCCCAGATGCAGATTTCATCTGAATATGCACTGATGTGGATGTGAGCTGGAAGTTCGCTCACCAGGCCAATCAGTGCCACATTAAGTAATGTTGGGCTGAGAACTCCTCCCTGAGGAACTCCACGGCATACCTAATGACAACTAGTCTCTCCGTCAGGCGTGGACATATAAACGAAACGGCCTCTGAGGTAGCTCACAATCCACAGGTAGAGCCGCCCGCCAATACCCAAGTCATCTAGGGCATCGAGAATGGCTCCATGAAGGATGTTATCGTAGTCCCCTTTGATGTGCAACAAAATGCAGTGTAAGCGCATTCACACCGCCGATTGACAGAGGTCATACGACCAACTACAATGATGATGATGATATTTATCGGCATGAAAACCCTTTGAAACAGGGCGCAGACAAATAGTCACCTAGTCTGCTTGATTTATTCAGGTTTTACATCTATAAATGGCGACCAAGATGCGACTAATGGACACCCATATTCGCACCTGCAAGCGCGAATATTCGCACCTGCAAGCGCAACAACAAAACATTTGTCGATTGATGCCGTTCACCTCTGCTCGCGCCATCGTTGCCGCTTAAAATGACCTTCAGCGCACTGGTTAAGCCGCTTAGGTTTGCCACTGCATTCGCGCGGCTAAAAAGTCGAGCACTAAGTGAAGGACCCAAACGAGTGGTCAATCGCGAGCATTTGCGACCGCTTGCTTGGTGCCCAACTTGATCGAATTATGGCCTTCGATATTGTCACGATGCGCCGTCACTGGGGAGATTTTGGAAGCTATGCCTCAACATTGCCCTCGATACTAAAGCATTGTGTCAACACAGACAATTGTCATTTGCGCATCAACGTACCTTATTCTATTGCACTTTGTGAATAGCTGACAGCTTTGCAAAAAATTACAGGAGCTTTTCTCGAACGAAACATCTTTGAAAATTTTTCACCAAACCTAGCGATACCTAAAAAGAAGTTAACACGCAATATTGGTATTATTCTTTCTTTTTGCGTGTTTGCTGAGTAGAGTGCACTCTATTGGCCAGTTTGGCCAGTGCCCGGGAAAAGGAGCGGAGAACAAAGGGAACCGGCCGTCGGCTCTAGTACGGCTTTTCGCCGCGACGCACCGCCGCCGGAGTAGTACCATCGTCGCTCATGGAAATGCAGGGCGCGACTGTATTCGCAGCTGTTAAATGGTTGAGCTTTCGACTGTATTCGCGTTGTTTCAAATACAATAAAAATCTTTGTAAACGTGAACCGTGAAGCACTTGTCGCTCTGGACAACCAGCCCATTTTAGAGGCATGTGTCGTTCACGGCTATTGCTGTTCGATGCGCTCGCGTGTCGTCGTCTGCTGTGCCGATACGAGAGCGCGCGCCAATTGAAATCCAATGCGCGGAAAATTGTTCTGTCGCCGTTATGTTCGCTTATCTGAAAGTCGATTTTTGAAAGCAGTGCTTGCCATCATATAATGGGGAAGCTCGGGTGCTCAAAGAGTCCCGGTGCGTGCTAACGTCTACTCGTGTAGCAGACTGCACGCAATCCGGGGGTTCATGCGCTAAATGGCACGTAATGTCGTTAGGCTGTTAGACTGCTTCTGAAGCAAAACGTGATGCCGCGTTCCCTTCGTAAAGTTTTTGAGAATTACATTTATTGCCACCGCAAGGACGCCGCAGCAGGCGCCAGAAAATGAGGAGCTGTGTCATGTCATTTAGGAACTGAAAGCCGTTAAATCGTGATGGTGCAAAAAAAAAAAAAACTGCGCATTATGTCGCGCGCTTCCTGCAACACATGAAGCTCTGTAGAACCTGCATGCAGACATTACTCCGCAAATAGAGAGGTTCATGTTTCCAGATCAATTAGCTGCGAGTCATGGCTTACATTGATTGGACCATTTCAACAGTGGAAATAAAAACATTTATTGCGGAGGCAAACTACCACATGTCATTGACGCGTATGCCGTTCGTTTCGCGTACTTTCGCGAAAGGGGCTTTCTTACAAAATGTTTAACTACATCGTACCTATCAGTAACATTGAAGGCGTAGTTGCAGAGGAGCGGCCTCAGGAAACGAACGGATATGAGGTTCATGAGCTTAAGCCTGTGTTCGTTGCTGTCATTGCTCTTACACTTTAGCAACTTTTAAGCGCAAAGAGCTGGGATGGCGTACACCACTCAGGTAGTCAGTGGCTTTTGCAAGGTCTGGACCACCTGTAGGGAACGGTCAGCAAAATCTCTTAAAGAGTCTAGGACAAAGACAAGTTGGCGGGATGGGTAGTGCAGCCCACCTCTATCTTGGCTCCGAGTGAACTGAAAGAGCGGCTGGTTGCTAACCGGCTTCGTACACAAAGTAACGCAGTTCTCGCAGTCAATATGCTTGCCTACAACCCTTGCAATGTATCCCCCCACATAGGCGGTAGCCGAAATCTGTAGCGATGACAGCTGCTGTGGCAAAATTGTGTGTATTAAGTCTTTGCAACGCCAATCTTGCTATCAAGAGCTGCGGCGCTCCTTGCACAGTCCACGTCTGGGGAGGCATTGGTGCTGAAGCAGAAGCTGGTTGTGCAGAGAAAAGTGCATCATACAATATGTGTCCCCACATTGCACCACATTCTTTGTGGGCAATATTGGAGGCTGCATTGGACGCAGCAATCCCGGTCTTCAGTAGCTTTTCTAGACCTGACAGTGCAGCCCGAACGTCCAACATGTCGTTGCACCCGGATGACATTCGCAAACTTCCAAAGAGCGACTCAATTGGATCGCTGTTGAATTTTTGAGTGAGCACAAAAGAAAACTTCTCTTGTGTCAACAGATATCTCACGCACGTCACTGTAGAGTAGATGGTTAATAGAACTGGTACAGCGCAACATAGAAAGGAAGAAACAAGCCGAGCCGGTGAGATAAAGGAACAGATAAAGAACAAGACAAAGGCTCGGTATGTTTCTTCCTTTCTATGTTGCACTGTACCACTTTTAGAATGCAATACCAACTCGCCCGATCCTCAACCCTAGTGGTTAATATAGTTGCTTCATGCGTTTCGGCTGTAAGGAATTCACGGGCATGCCCAGATCTTTTCTTTAATGCCTCTAAGTACATAAGGAAAGTGACCTCAAGCCATTCAAGCCGCGGATCAGCCCTGCTGTCAAATTGACGGCCATCTGAAAAATTGCGGCGTATGTGCTGCGTCGTGTTGCTGACACCGTGAAGCACGAACCAGCGATAAACGTTCTTAATGAACGTAATTGTGGGGCCTGCGGCTGAAAATGACAGTGCACAAGTGTGTCCAGGCTAATCCTTGAGATGTTGCAAGGCAGCCGTTACACTTGGAGACATGAGTTGGACGGCTCTTGCCACGTTCATCTTTTCTGTGTTATTCGGATAAACGTGCTTCCTGGTTAAAAACCAAACAGGCTTTACAGACAAGCCTTTCTGCAGTTCGTAGAGGTTTTTTATGTGTGAAGCAGAAATCTCACCTTTCAGGCCAAAGTCACGCGATAGAAACTGCGACCTCACCTTCTTCAGCACGTGGCACGGATCAAAGCTAATGAAAAGAATCCTGCTGCGTTCCCACGGGTGTTCGATCCGGTATAGGTAAGCAGGCCATATCCAAGAAGTTTCATGCAATTCACGTTCAGTTTATGATTTTCCGCGACAAGGCGAACAATCCTAAACCTACAAGCTTCCAATTTTTGCATGACAAAAATCAGCTACTTGTGGAATTGGGTACCAGTTAGCCCTTTTGTGAAATAGTACCCAACTGGAATTCGAAACTTTGTCTGTCCACTGATGACAAAGCACAGGAGCGAATTGGCTAAGACAAGGTCATCGTTTTGCTCTTCCAGTCCACTGTACACTTGCCCAACAAAGCAGTCACGTTGCTTGTTGTATTGCAGCTTCTGTTTTACCCTCATCTCGTCAACGATGAGCGAGAAGACCTTTGTTTGCGGTTTGTCAAAGTTTTTCGCTGCACATATCAGCCGAGTTTCCACCAGTTTGCTGAAGCCGGGCTCACCACTTGTAGTTCCAATATAGTTGGTTAGCGTCCTTCGGTCTAGAAGCCCCAAAAGCACCTCCCCACGAATATGTTCGTAGACTTGCGTTGATAAATGCCTCAGTACCACACAACCTCGAGTGGTTTCTTCAGACCAGGTAGGTCTTTTTTCTTGTAATTGGTAATTTGGTCCACGAGAAACAATGCTGACGCTTCTTTCTGTGCTGCTCTTTCTCTAATGTAGGAAATGTCTGCCATCAAAGAATCCTCCTGCAGTTTCTTGAGCTTCTCTTTGTACTTGTCAAGAGTCTGCTGTAGTCTCAGTATCTGGCTCCTCAAATCTCTTTCTTTTCTCTTCCATTTGGCCTCTTCGGTAGTGAGCAAAGCAGAGGCCGAATTGCTGTCGACCTGGACACTTTTGTTGCATGGGGCAGCCTGGTCAGCCTTGTGCACGCATTCATTCTGGCTCTGTACAGCATGATCGTGTCTTGTTTCGCAGGTAGCGCTTGCAGTGTCCGTCGGCTCCGATTTTTCAGCTTCGGGACCTGATGTTGCCCGCTTTGCACATGGCGGCGGTCACGACGCAGCGTGGCTACTGGTGAAATCGTTCGTTGACTGCTAGTTCGCAGCACGGTCACGTTTAGTGATACTTGCCATGCTTCGTTCAATTGTTGCCTTCGGCTACAAACGTGAAGGGTAGTCTGCAAAGACTGATGGAACTGCATCCTCATTGAGCCGCCGTTTTTTTCCTCCTATGAAGTCTTCTGTTCTGAAATGGCGGCTGCATACTCTAGTGTAGTTTGAAGCTGCATTAGACAACCAATTACCCCCCCCCTAATTACTGCAAGCCACCTCTCGCGTATACCAGCGGCTGCTGGTATTTCGTGGAACGACAACACGACAGTATTTTTCTTTTTGTTCGATTTGCACAAGGGTACGCAACAGTAAGACATGCTGAGGCATGCGGAACACGTGCTTGCAAAATTCTGAAAAAAAAACAAACCATACGAACTGAAAGTTTCGAACTGTCAGCGAGGCCGGGCAGACTGCATGTGCAACACGTGCGTGCAAAAGCCTCAGAAAAAAAACAAATACTATGAAATACGAATGCAAGTTTCGCACTGCCCGCGCTGCCGGACAGACTGCATCCAGAATACGTGCCTCCAAAAGCCTCAGAAAAACAGGAATCCAATCAAACGCGGATAAAAACACGAATTCATGAGCTTCGTACGGCGCGCTGCTGGTCAGCGCCAGGTTCCTGTGGATGGATGGATGGATGGATGGATGGATGGATGGATGGATGGATGGATGGATGGATGGATGGATGGATGGACGTTATGAGCGTCCTGTTTGGAACGGGGCGGTGGGTTGTGCCACCAAGCGATTGCTATTATACTAACTAATGTCCTACCTAGGCTAAAAACGAACAAAACAACACTATGAACTCCCATAACCAAATTTTCTGACATCCTATTGCGAACTTTGGTTTTGTACGTCTCCGTTTTTTATCGTTTCCCTACTTTTCTTCCACCAATCTTCCAATCGCCGCTTACTAATCTCTATTGCGGACATGTTTACTTTTCCACTGCTCTCGCTGAACCCAAGGGCTTCAAGGAGGACAGTGGTGCCTAAATCAACCGCTGGGCAGACGTCTTCACATTCTAATATAGCATGCTCCATCGTTTCCCTAGCTCTAGCGCAGTAAGCACAGGCTTCTTCTTCCTTCTTATATCCCGCCTTATAGGTGCGTGTTCTAAGGCATCCCGATCTCGCTTCGAAAAGTAATGAGCTTCCGTTTGAGTTATTATAAATTGTTTCTTTCCTGATTTCGTTTTTTCCTCTTAAGTAGTTACTCATGGCAGGTTTATTTTCCATTGCCGCCACCCATGATATTATTTCAGCGTCTCTGGCTTTCCGCTTGACGTTCTTTGTTGCTGTGTTGCCCACCCTACAGGCCGCATACTTGCTCGTAAGCTTCCTAGTTATTTTTCTCCACAGCGAATCAATGTTCTTTTCTGTACAAATACCTCAACACTCTCCCAGCCCCTTTACTTTCTTCGATATTCCTCAGTAGTTCTTCATAATCAATTTTACTGTGAGCTTCCCTCACTTCAAAACTAGTCCAACCCATATCACCCTGCACAGATTCATTTGTAGTCTTCCCGTGAGTACCCAATGCGAGGCGTCCCACTCACCTTTGGTTCCCATCGAGTCCTGCTTGTACCCATGTTTTCAAGCAAACAGCCGCCTTTCCAGAAGTAAGTACTGGAACCATTACACCTTTCCACATATCCAGGAGCACCTCGTACCTATTATATCCCCATAGCTCTCTGTGCTTCATTATGGCTGCATTTCTCTTCACCTTCACTGTTATTGTTTTTTCCTGTGTTTCCATATATCTATTGCCTTTGTTTATCCATATACCAATGTATTTTTATTCTGTTACCCAAGGTATTTCCTGGCCCTGTATCACCACTGTCTTTTCACTGTTTTCCTTGAATACCGTAACACCTGATTTTGTGACTCTAAATTACAAACCTAAATTGTTGCCTTCCTGTCCGCAGATATTAGCCAGACGTTGCAAATCACTTTGCTTGTTAGGTAGCAACACAATGTCGTCCACATAAAATAAACCTGGAAGCTGCTGCTATGCTGCTGTACCGACCAGTTTGTATGAGAGATTAAACCCGATATTGCTTCCTTCCAGCGCCCTCTCCATCATCACGATGTACATCATAAACAGCAGTGGGCATAAAGGGCACCTTTACCTCAGTCCCTTGTTGATATCAGCGTTGTCCTCACTCCTCATCCCTTCTCATTCAACGCAAACGGTATTTCCTAGGTAAATCTCTCTCAAAATCTGTAGACAATCGTTACCTAAGCCTTCCCTTTCCAGAATATCCCACAAAATTTTGCGGTATACGCTGTCGTAGGCTCCTGTAATGTCTAAAAAGGCCACATAACGGTCTGCTTTTTACTCTTGATATTACAATACACCGAGTAAGAACAAATAAGTTATTATCTAAACGCCTATTTATTCTGAAGCCATTCTGAACTTCTCCCACAATGCCACTATTCTCTGCTTATGCTTGCAGCTTTAATTTCATTGCCTGCATTGCTATCCTGTATATTACTGATGTAATGGTCAACGGTCTATACGAGTGAATTCTATCTTTTTCCCCCTTACCTTTATGAATTAAATTCATTATACTTTGTCGCCAACTGTCTGGTATTCGTCTATCTTTTAATGATTTTTCCACTGCTTTCACCAGAGCTTCCTTACTGGTCCTAGTTCATTAATCAGCCTAACGGGAACCTCATCTAGCCCTGTGGCTGTGCGCTTAGGAATTTTCTCTTCCGCTTTCTTCCAGTTGAAAATTGTCAGCACCAGTCCTTTTCCATCTGGTTCTCTTTCTTGCTCTCTTTTTGTTCACGTAAAACCTCGTCATTGCCTCGGAAAGATTCGGCTGTTATTTTTCGGATGTAATTTATTGCCGCTTCCCGTTCCAGTTTGTTTCCATCTTCGTCTAGGATATGTTGTATTGTTGTTGACTGCCTAATTTTAAGTGGTTACAAAGTATTCTAGGTGCGACCTTTTTTTTCTCACGTATTTCTTACAACCAACGCTCACTTTCACCTTTTGTCTTTGCTTGCATCAGTATTTGAAACATAGACTGTTTCTCTCGACATATTTCCCATTTACTGGCTATTTCATCCTTTGGTAACTGCATCTTATTTGCCTGCTTGTGCTCTCGGGATGCTTTCTGTCGTTCGGCGATCGCTTCTCGTATCTCCCTGTTCCAACAGCTTTTCGGTCTCTTTTCTCCTTTCCAACGAACCTGTTGTTTCTATTTCCGTATTTCTGTCGTTATTGCACTTAGAAGCTCACCATATACCCACTCTTTACTTGGTCATTTGCCAAGTTCTTTCCCGGCTCTAATGACAATATTTGTTATTTGTTCAGCGTTCAAATTCGGACTGGCCATTTGGTACTCCTTGCTCTCTTTCCCAACTACACATCGCATTCTCAAAATGATGCGTTTATGGTCACTCCATATGCTGCTGTACCCTACCTCATCGGTGACCATTTCTCTCCTGTAACCTGCATTCTACTCACACGGCTCCCCCACGCGGCAGCTGCGAGCGGCGGCGATGCCGGCGCTCGACGGCCTGGGGAGAGCGTTCGCCCAGGCACTGTTTTTGTCGCCATTTTGCTTTTTTTCGGGGTCTGCGTGTGCGCCTTGTGTGTGTCGTGAGCTCTAAGCATGTATGTGCGTCATCATCTGTTGTTGCGCGACAAGAGACATTTTTGCCAAGAGCGTAGGAGACGAAAAGCTGAGTGTATCTAAACCCGTCCGTCCATTGGCTGACGCGGTGGTAGGCTACCGACTGGGCTGCTTGGAAGCGTGCATGAAGAACGCGCCGGCTGACCCGACGTAAGCACGCTTCTTGTATTGTGTGTATAACTGATTTGGAAGGTTCTGACTGATGTTGTAGAAGTCTCTGGGCGCTTTTTTCGTTGCTTGGTGCATGTCGGACAGACTTTCATGCGCCTGCGGCGCTCGTGCTGAGTCAGTGACAACCACTAATCTCAGGGCTCAATGTGTGATTCACGCCTGGTGCATGGCGCCGTTGTCAAAACATTTTGTGCCGGCCCAGTCCGGGGTGCATGTGCAGCGTGTTGCATGCGCATTCGGTCGATCGAGCGCCAAGGTGGGGCCGTGTTGTCTGTTTAAGCTGTGTATCTAGCAGCCTGGCCTATTCGCCTGTACTACAAGGTAGGCAAGTTTATCGCGATCGAACCACTCAAGAACTGAAATGCACGAAACCACTTAAAACAGGGGCGCCTGTTCCTGCGTTAGCATGCTCGTCGCTACCCGTTGTTGTACCTTAGTGGCTATAGCGTTGCGCTACCCTGCTTGAGGCCACGGGTTCAACTACGGTCGCGGTAGCCAGATTTTGATGGGGCGAAATGCAAAATACGCTCGTGCTTGGATATGGGTGCTCGTTAAAGATCGGGGTCATGGTCAAATTTATTTCAGAATCATACACTGCAACGTGCCTTGTAATGAGAACGTGAATTTGGCTGTTTAACTTGATGCTTGACCCTGTTTTAAGTGCTACTGTTGCAGCAGGGCCCATGCCACTGTCGGTGATATGAACATCAAATTTGGGGACCGTCTTTTGTTGTATCGTCATAAAATAATTGTGCAGAAATGTCGTGGCCGATATCGTGTCATGTGTAATGAACGTGGATCGTCCAGTAAAACAGGCTGGTTGATCGTTCGTGAATCGAATGCTACCGTATTGTAAAAAAAGTAGAAAAAAAATGCCCAATGCGCACGTTATCGACGCCACCAGTTTCTTTCCCAGCCCTGGGGTGCTATGCAGGATGCGCCGAGTTTCTCGTTCACCCGAGTTTTACCCGAGTTTGCTCGACGGCAGTCAGTGAACGGAGATAGCGTGAAACGCGCAAAGGCTGCAGGCAAAAAAATATGTAGACAAAAAGCCGCGTATGACAACATGAGCGCACCCTGCGCGGCACGCTGCTTCCACGTTTCAAGCGCAGACGGCTGCACAACGAAACTCGCCAGCGCCGCGTATTGTTATCAACGGATTATCGCAACTTAGCAATACCGTGACTGTCCCGCTGTCTGTCTGCAGACTTGCCGTGAGCCGCTTGCCACGCCTTTCCCGGGCGCGTCAAGGGCGTGCCTCCTCTTTCGGCAACTATCTTTATATCCTCGATCGAATGCGAACAGGGTACATGCGGCGCATTCTTGCACCTACGCTTTCGCTCAAACGAATACGTTAAAATACAACAAATCAAATAACGAACATTTTTACTTCTTTAAGTGTCTGTTTTTCGTTTTGAATGCTAGAAATTTCTGATGACAAACGGAGATCGAGCAAACTATTAAATTTTGCACTTCTTGCCGCGAGTGGCGACAGTGAGGCGAAAGCTTAGAAGCGCATACATTGAAGCAGGTCGCACGCACGAGGCAGTTCATACGGTGAGAAGTCGCCTAGGGGCGCTACAGTGCTATTCTCAATAATGTCAGTGATCACCACTCTTTCTCTATTAGGGGAATAGAAACGCAGCGCCGTGGTACGGCTGTTCATCGCAGGCGCCTTAAGGCCACCGCTTTACCAACTAAAAACGATACACTAGTCATAAATACGGGAGCAACGGCTGTCGATGCAAAATGGTGGTCCGTAGTGACGCAGTTTAGTGAAAGTGTACCAGTTTATCTTTGTGCGCGAAAACTCGGCGATGCATTGCGAAGAAGTGCGTGCTTCCCATCGACACAATTCATCGCTTGTCATCGCTTGCCCAGTGAAAGTGCCTCTGAGCGCATGTACGCAGTATTTAAGTGTTTTGTGCGCACCAAGGTGCTTGCGGATTACTTATGCTGGAGCCAGCAGCGATCGCAGAAGGATATCGTAACGACACCGCAGCTATCGCATTTTGGCAGGTGAGGGCTCTTGTGTGCGGTTATGAAATGAGACTTCGAACTGAGGAAGGTGGTGGAACTGTTGAGTGCGCAGTGCTTGTGATGAAAAAATGCCATTGCCCTGGGTCTAGAAGAGCGAGCGATTCTCGGACGCTGATCGTGTTTACGACGTTGTGGCTCCGATACATCACCGATGACGGAGCAGCCATCTCAAACGACTGCTGCGATACGCACTCCTCAGCATCGTCGTCCCCCTCGGCGCATCGACGCCTTGCAAGCAGTTACAGTGACGTGCCGATAATTATTTACTGTGCGCTACGTCGCCACAATGCAGGCAATGAAACCGTGCTGTGGGGCCATCTCAGCCCGAGAAGCCAGCGACAGTCAACGCTTTGTTTTTGATAGTAGTGCGCAGTACATCACCGATGACAGTGTGTTGTGCGTGTTTTATGTCGGTGGTGAATATTGTTGATGCCTCTCAGCTCGGCACCGCGTCGCTGTTGCCGAAAGGTAAGTTGGGCGTGGCCCAACCGTGGTGGGTGCGCGCACAAGAGTTACATGCCTCGCGCGGGGCGTGACCTCTGGCTTTGATTGACAGGCGAACTCGTGCTAAACTCGTACATCGCGAAACCCCCTCCGAGTTCAACTCGGGAACATGGCGGCGGCAGCAGCAGCCTGTGTTATTGCAGCCAGCGGCAGCAAGCGTCAGTATGACCGTCTGGACTCGTTCGCGTACATGACCGCCGTGGAGTTTCAGCGTCATTTTGGCCTGTCGAAGACATCAGTGCGCTGGCTGTGTGACGAGCTAGGCGAAGACTCTCGTCTGTGGAGACAGCGTGGCGGGCTTCATTCGCTCACCGTTGAAGAGCAAGTCCTCTGCGCCCTCCGTTTCTACGGGACTGGGAGTTTTCAGGGAAGCGTCTGCGCCGAGCGTTACATTTGACGTCATCAAACTGTTGTGAGCCTGTGTCAGAGATATCTGATGCGCTTATTGATGCGGCAGTGCGGAAGCGGTGGCTGGCTTTCCCGAAGACTGCGGCTGAGCGGGCATTTATAAAGAAACGCTTCTTACTTCGCGGAAACATTACGAACGTAGTCGGGTGTGTCGACGCAACGTACGTAGGAATTAAGGTGCCTTCAATGTCAGCGTTACTGTGATTAGCATTGAAGCAATGTCTAGACGCACCATATTGCCAAATTTGCCACTTCTCTGTAGCCGACTTAAATTTTGTGTTTCCGACGTCACACATGCGGGCAGCCTATGTAACTGACTTTTTCGCTGGTTGCTGACTTTTTACCGATTGTTCTACTTGTCTATCAGGGTGCCTTACAAATGGCTCACTTTTTGGGGGAAAGAGGTTAATGAAGTATAAATAGATAAATGGATATCACAAAGTGTGTGAAGTACCCTGTGAATGCTAATCTCATAAAGAACTAGGTTTTTTTTATGAGATTACTTAGTACTTAGTACAAGTTACTTAGTATGCATAATGCTGAATTTTGGTCATGCGTCATCTATCGGCCACACTATGAAACAGCAAGGCATTGCACAATTTGTTGCAGTGCGAGATGCGGATGTCGCGCCAAGCCGGTAGTGCCTATGCATTTATGGCAAAATGAAAATGCATTGAGAATCTGAGTGTGCTGGCTTGCATGAAGAAAATACTTCAGAGTGTTTGCTGTGTTCACTGTTGGTGCATGTGCCAGTGGTTCAGTGTATTTCTTTAGGGGGGGGGGGGGGGGCGGGGGCAGCGTTATTCTGTATGGACAAATCGTATATTTTCGTCTCATAATAGGGCTCTAATTCTTCAGCAGTAGCATTGCTCTGCAGAACTCGGTGTGCGTGAAGATGTCGTGAACCACCAAGGCAAAATTACATATCGGGAGAAATGTGCTGCAGATGCCAATGAAAAGTGGGTCTTTAACCCGCCATGATAAAAATAAAGATTGCAGAGCGAATAGACCTTTTGTACAGCTTTAGAGCAATGATTACACAAACTGTGGCATGCTCAAACGTGTAAAAGCTTGCCGCAATGCGAAAGTAGGATGAGCAATATGCAGCATATTTCGGCATTGAACATGTCTTGTAAATGCTATTTTTGTTGTAAGCTTCAAGCCTCGCTGTCACGCCTTTCCCTCCGGCACTCTCTTTACTAAAACGCAGCACTGTCTTTCTATTGGTGTCATGATGATGATGGTAACGGCAGCAGTAAGGCTGGTTAATGCTTGCCCCTTTGATTCCTGCGAGTTGAGTGGTACAGAATATGGCACGTGCATACACCTGCGCAGCAAAATTTTATGCTTGTGGTGATTTGTTGGAGAGCTAATTCGTGTTGGGACATTTCAAAGATGTGCGCCATTGTGGCTTAATAACTAGATCATTGGAGAGGTTGAAGACTCGTATCGGTATAGAAGCTTGAAGCTGAATTGCACCACAATTCGACGGGACACAAAGAAGAGAAATACACACCGCAGAACGCTCTGCTGTGTGTGTTACTCTTCTTTGTGTGCTGTCGAATTGTTGCGCGGTCCAACTTCAGATAGAGCATTGGGCCTCTTTGTTGCAGGACCGAGGAAGTGTGAGCTATTCGACACCATGCCAGTGCCTTGCCACACAATTATGGAAGTCTGAAGGTTTGCAAACAAAGCTTTGCTTTTAAATCCACCTGCTCATGTAATACAAGCACTGATTGAAAGAACCATCATACAAAAATAATGGTGAAATGAATGGCCTTTGAAAATTTGTATGTTGACACTAATGACATAATAGGTGCCACAGCAAACTCAACAGTTGTACTGGACAGAGCACTTTGTTTCCTATGTGAAGCACAAGCTTTCATTACATGCTGTGCAGATAACCAAGCTCAGTTTGTTTTAACGTGGTACACAACATTCACTGTAATCTGTTTTTGATTCTAAAGTGCCAAACACCACCTCTTTTTCAAGGATATCATGGGAATATATGGTGCTAACTGTTTACAGCCCCTCATAATGGAAGTGTGGCCAGCCAGCTTTGCTTGGGTACCTTTATAGATTTCTGTTCCTGATCATTGTGTGCTATCAAGCTGCTAAAGTCTATGCAACCAGTGCAAGGCATTACGTGATTCTATAGTCGGATACAACTTTAGGAGGCCGCAGAATCTGCACTTCAACGGCAGGTGAACACAAGCCTGCACCAATGGGCACACACACTACACTGACGTCGTGCCGCTGGACGCACTAATACCCGCTCATTGGAGAAGGACTATTTCTTTAGACGTGGAGGCAATCGGCTGCTGCGCTTTGGTCATCTGGGCGGGGCCTCTCCTGTCTTGTGAAGTTGTATCCGACTAGAGGATGCCGCTTTTCATACAACACAAAAGGACAAAGTGTACAATTATTTGGCCTATGAAATGGATACATCACAAGTGAGCTATGCATGCGCTTAAGCTGTGTGAAAATTAGTACATGCAAATATGACATTGTTAAAGAATATGTGGTATCGAACGTGCATGTAATGGCACGTTTAAATCGGGGAGTGTTGCATTCATGTGCACAGTCTATAGGTGATAGCATTATTAAGGTCATGCCGTTTCCTGTCTTTTCATTGTGAAATACACACACCGTTCATCTTGTGGCTAATCAATACCCACTGTATTCTTGCACATAGAAAGAACAAACAGCACAATGACGTATATGCTGCATTAGTGTCTTTTTCATTTACACGGTCCAGGTTGTCTTATGTGTTTGCCCATTTTGAAGAGACATCAAGTGCATGTTACAAGTGTCCCAATATGCACAGCACAATGTTTACTGCAATAATTTTATTCATGCTCTTGAATAATAAACAAAATAATAAACTGAAAGCTCCTTTATAAGGTGTGTTCTGGGGGCTCGACTGGAAAGCAGTGAGTGCACTGATCCTACTGTTGCAGAGCTGCCCTCTGGACCTTGCCACACTCTCAAGAGCATGTGCCTGGCGCTCGCCTACTGCCACCAGGCGGTTGAGTGCCTCCAGCAGCAGAATGTTTTGCTGCAAAAAAAGTGGATTGTTGGAATGAATCAACCGCATATAAACCATTATTTACAAATAAAAATGCTCATTGCACTATTGGTACTAACTGCCCTTGACTGTGGAAGCCTTTAGTGTATGCATAATAAAACAATTTGTCGGAACAACATTGCTTTATTTTTCATAATGGGTTGTATTTTTCAGAGCCAATTGTAATGTTTATTAGTGTGCCAACAGCTGACGTGTCCTCGAACCTTCACGAGTCTCTACTGTCAGCACCACAAACCTATTTTTCTTCACTGCAAAATCAATGGCGCTCCCTACAATCCCGTCTTATGCGAGCTGATTGCATCCTATGCCTACAAACATCATATTTTTGTCCCATTACGCAATTTTCTACCATCTTCGGCTGCAGTTCTCTCTCCTTGATATCCATTCTGTCACGCTTATGTAATCACCTGTTATAAGTTGGCAACAAGTGATTGAAGATGTGCATGGCCTGCCCACCGATTCCATTTTTTTTCTTAATCTCAACTAGCATATCAGTTGCCACGGTTTACTACGCCACTGTCTTCCTGCCTTAATGCTATCTCCAACAATTTTTGTTACTTCGCTTTCTGCACAGTCCTCGACTTCTCAAGTTTCCTTGTTAACCTCCAGGTTTATGTCCCATATTGCATAACCGGTAGAATGCAACGATTCTAAACATTTTTCAAGGATATCGGTAACGTGGCGATCACGATTCGGTAATGCCTCCCATGTGCTGTTCAACCCATGAAATTTTTGTATAAGTTTCCTGCTTTATATCAGTACCTGCTATTGATATTTCACCTGGATAAAGATACTCTTCCATTGATTCTGCGGGCTGAATGTCACTGATGAACTTCTGTTATATCACTAAGTTAGTGAAGGTTACCTTTATCTTTTCCATATTTTCGCGGGCCCACGTACATGTAAAAGCACGAACACTCATTGGCTCTCAATGCCTTTTTTAAAATGCAGGACATTCAGTTCGTTACTACGAAAGTGACTTAATCCGTGCACTATTTTTATGCTAAATATGAAACAGTAGAAATATACTTATCTGCAGTTTGTCGATGCCTCCGTCACTGTGTTGATTGCGAGATCCATCGTCGGCACTACCTCCTTGTCGCATCGTAGCTATATCGGCTGTCTTCCTTTTGCACACACTATGCAATATTCGTGACACTCGCAGTCACGCAGAGTGGAGGAACTCGGCGCACTCACAGAAGCAGCACCGGATAAGTTGTTTGTTCAGGATTGTGCCGTGAACAGTAAGTACGCGTAGCGATCTGTAAAATCGCCTAAGCTATTCGCAGTCTTTCGGGGTGCACGGAAATATTGCTCACGGAGGAACAGAACCATCCAAGAAATAGTGGTCATCGTCGAGCCTGATCACTACGTCGCGCACTGCAAGCTCGTTGTACGAGTTTGTTTACACTGGGCCTCTTCGATGTTTAGCCGCCATGCTCGCCCGATGAATGTATGTGATGACGCCACCACAGCGTTCCCTCGTGGTATAATGTGAAGCGTACTAAATTACAAATTAGTCGAATACACATTCAGTGTACATCTTGTAAGCTTTAAAATGCTTTTAAACCACGTTAAACTAACTAATAATATTGTATTAAATGCATTTGTTTTATAACTCACTTGTGCGTTTAGTGCACTCGGTGGAACGACAAACAAGTGAAAGGAGGTGCGACCATGCACCGACGGTATGATCACGTGAGCCCCAGTTTGTCGACCGCCCAGAAGGCAACGCCCAAGGAATGATAGCCACCCAGAGTGAATCTAGATAAACCAATGAAACCGGAGGCTTCTCGAAAGATAAACTGTGTCTCGGTACCATTTGTGCTTTCATCTTGGGGTGTCGCCAGAGCTCCTGAAGATACCGAGTTTCGCCAAACTCGGCGCATCCTGCATAGCACCCCTGGATATCGTTTTCATGCTGCAATATTGTTACGTAGGAAGACACCGACGAAAAGCTATTTACAAGTATATTTACAAGGCAATACGCCGCAGTTGGCCAAGAGGCAACAGCCCGCGCTAGTTTCCAATCGTCGTCGTCGTCTTCTTACTGTTCGGCTCTTCGTCATTGGAAATACTATCCCGTAGCACTACCCCCGGCGGCAAAAGCGCCGTCCCGGAGCGACTAAAGGCCGGACTCTGAAGCAGTGTAGTAGGTCTTGAGCCTACTGACGTGCACATCACTAGATGCCAGAGCAGATGACGAGGTTGAGCTCACAGGAGCAATTTCGTACGTCACAGGCATCACCTGGCGCAGCACGCGGTAGGGCCCTGTGTATCGCGAAAGGAGCTTTTCTGAAAGTCCGACGTGACGAGAGGGCGACCATAGGAGCACGAGTGCACCAGGCGAAAACTGTACGTCACGGTGGCGGGCGTTGTACTGACGCTGCTGCGTGGTTTGCGAGTCCGTCAGTCGAGCACGGGCAAACTGGCGTGCATGGTCGGCGAGGGCGATGGCGTCGCGCGCATACTCGGTTGTTGAGGTCGCAGCAGGAGGAAGTACCGTGTCGAGGGGCAAGGTCGGTTCGCGACCGTAGAGTAGATAAAATGGAGAAAATCCGGCGGTGTCGTGCCGGGAAGAATTATAAGCAAATGTGACGTAAGGAAGGGCAACGTCCCAGTCGTGGTGGTCCTTCGAAACGTACTAGGACAGCATGTCGGTAAGAGTACGGTTTAACCGCTCTGTCAGGCCATTGGTTTGGGGATGGTATGAGGTAGTCAGCTTGTGTTGAGTGGAGCAGGAACGTACAGTGTCAGCGATAACTTTAGAGAGGAAGTTACGACCACGGTCAGTAAGCAGCTGTCGCGGGGCGCCATGCACTAAGATAATGTCACGCAAGAGAAAGTCCGCGACGTCAGTGGCGCAACTGGTAGGGAGAGCCTGCGTGATAGCGTATCGGGTGGCGTAATCAGTTGCAACGGCTACCCATTTGTTCCCAGAGGATGACGTGGGAAAGGGACCGAGGAGGTCTAATCCAACACGAAAGAACGGTTCCACAGGGACGGTGACCGGCTAGAGATGACCGGAAGGTAGCATCTGAGGTGTTTTCCGACACTGGCAGGGATCACAGGCAGCTACATAGCGTCGGACGGAGCGAGCGAGACCAGACCAATAGAAGCGGCGGCGGACGCGGTCGTACGTGCGGGTTACCCCAAGATGTCCTGCAGTGGGTGCGTCATGCATCTCAAAGAGCACAGTCTGTCGTAGATGTTTTGGCACGACAAGAAGATCAGGGCCATCTGGGAGGAAGTTCCTTCGGTACAGAATGCCGCCCTGGAGGACATATCGGCGAACAGATGCGTCGGTAGGTGTAGAGCGCAGACGCTCGATGAGTACTCGCAGCGATAGGTCTCGATACTGCTCGTCGGCGATGTTAGCGAAGGCAGACACAGAGAAAATGCCGTCGGCGGTACTACTATCGGCGTCGTCAGGCTCGTCTACCGGGTAGCGAGACAGGCAGTCGGCGTCCTTGTGTAGTTGGCCAGATTTGTAGGTGACAGAGAACGAATATTCTTGGAGGCGTAAGGCCCAGCGACCAAGTCTTCATGTAGGGTCTTTCAATGAGCATAACCAGCAAAGCGCGTGATGGTCTGTGACAACGGAAAAGGGTCGGCCATAGAAGTATGGGCGGAACTTCGCAACCGCCCAAACTAGGGCCAGACACTCACGCTCAGTGATGGAATAGTTGCGCTCCGCGGGCGAGAGGAGCCTGCTTGCGTAAGCGATAACACGGTCGTGGCCACGTTGGCGTTGTGCCAGTACTGCGACAATTCCGTGACCGCTGGCATCAGTACGGACTTCGGTAGGCGCAGAAGGATCGAAATGGGCCAGAACGAGAGGCGTTGTGAGAAGGTCGATTAGAAGCGAGAATGCAGAGGCCTCGTTATCGCCCCACTGGAAAGGGGCGTCTTTTTTAAAAAGCGCGGTTAGTGGTCGTGCTATGGCCGTGAAATTTTTTACGAAACGGCGGAAGTACGAGCAAAGGCCGATGAAGCTGCGCACATCCTTGACACACTTTGGAACAGGGAAGTGCGTAACAGCATGGATCTTGCCTGGGTCCGGTTGCACTCCGTTCGCGTCAACGAGATGTCCAAGGACGGTAATCTGGCGACGCCCGAATTGGCACTTCGATGCGTTGAGTTGCAGACCGGCTCGCCGAAAAACGTCCAGGACTGCTGAGAGGCGCTCGAGGTGCGTAGCGAATGTTGGTGAGAATACTATAACGTCGTCCAAGTAGCACAGGCACGTGGACCATTTGAAACCGTGAAGAAGGGAGTCCATCATGCGTTCAAAAGTGGCAGGGGCGTTACATAGACCGAACGGCATCACTTTGAATTGATAAAGACCGTCGGGTGTTACAAAGGCAGTCTTCTCGCGGTAGAGATCGTCCACGGCAATCTGCCAATAGCCGGAGCGAAGGTCAATAGAGGAGAAATAGCGAGCGCCGTGGAGGCAGTCAAGGGCGTCATCAATCCGAGGTAGGGGATACACGTCGTTTTTGGTAACCCTGTTAAGGTGCCGATAATCCACGCAAAAGCGCCATGAGCCATCCTTCTTTTTTACCAGCACAACAGGCGGCGCCCATGGACTACATGACGGTTCAATAATGTTCTTGGCAAGCATTTTGCGAACTTCGGTGTGAATAACTTGACGCTCAGCCGGTGATACTCGATACGGGCAGCGTTGAATAGGAGGGGCATCGCCGGTATTAATGCGGTGTTTAACAGCTGTTGTTTGGGCCAAAGGACGATCGTTAAAGTCGAAAATATCTTGGTAGGAAATCAGAACGCGGTAGAGCGCACGAGCGTGCTCGGATGGCATGTCGGGTGCAATCATTTTCTGTAAGTTGGCGATGGTAGAAGTGGCGACTGCGATGGTAGAGGACGATCGGCTGAATTGTCGTCTACTGAAATCGATGCTACAGAGTGATCCTCGAATGAGAAAAATTGGGCCAGAGACATCCCGCGTGGCAGCACTTGTGTCGTCAAGCCAAAATTGACCACTGGCAGGCAGACGCAATTCGCCGTAATAGATAAAACTGTATAAGGTACTGTGATCCCGTGTGTAAGGAGGACGTCTTGCATAGGAGCCGCGATGTAGTGACCGTCGGGGACTGGTGGAGATGACGCGAAGTCAATGTAAGTCAGTGCCGAAGGTGGCAAGTGAACGAAGTCGACGGAACTGAGGCGAGTAGGGTGTTGTTCAGCGGGATCCAGAACAGGCAGGTCGAGGCGGAGAGTACTGGCGGAGCCATCGATGAGAGCAGAATGTGCGGAGAGGAAGTCTAAGCCGAGGATGATGTCGTGGGGACAATGAGCGATTACTGTGAATAGCACGGTAGTGGAGCGATCGGCGAAGGAGACGCGGGCGGCACACATACCAATTACAGGGGCTGTTCCGCCATCGGCGACACGGACAACAGGCGTCGTGGTGGGCGTGATTATTTTCCTCAGCCGGTTACGAAGGTCAGCGCTCATTACCGACAAATGCGCCCCAGTGTCTATGAGAGCAGATACAGGAACACCGTCGACTTGCACGAAAAGAAGGTTCAGATCAGTGGACAACGTCAGGAGAGGATTTGGCGGCGTAGGGAGCAATGCAGCGTCACCTCGAGGCGCTGCATCGTCTAGTTTTCCGGCTGGGAGCGGCGTCCGAAGGGAGTCGGCGAATAGGAGCGACGGGGTTGGGGGGAGCGAGATTGTCGTCGTTTGGGCGAAGGCGAACGAGAATAGGGGCGGTTCGGCGCAGGAGAATCGGTGGCGGCATTATCTGAGCAGGCAGCATAGGGACGGGAAAGGCCACCTGGGGGGCGAGAGTATGCAGTATATGTAGACTGGTTCGGGGAACTCCAGGGACTGCGACAGTGCCGTTAAATGTGCCCAATTCGATGGCACTGAAAACAAATTGGCTTGTCGTCTGCAGTGCGCCATTCAGAGGGGTTGCGGAAACGTGGTGGGTAAGAAGGTGCGGGACGGGGCGGAATCGAAGAAGCCGGGTGGGTATCAGGGCGATGAGCCGAGCAGATGGTGTGAATACCCATGTTGGCGAACTCCTGGCGGACAACTGCCTGGGTCAGGGAAACAGTGACTACAGGTGCATTGGAGGGGCTGGAGTCGAAGGCAGCCGGATAAGCGGCCTCGATCTCACGCCGGACAATCCTGGTAACATCGCCAGTGTTGTTGGGACGAGGAGCGTCGGCACAGGAAGATGTCGCTGGGGTGTTGGGCAGGCGGGCAAACTGTTGGTCGATACGTCGGCTTTTAGCGAGTTCCAGGCGGCGGCACTCTTTTATAACTGCATCCACCGTCGCCACGTTGTTAAATACGAGCAAGTTGAAGGCGTCATCGGCAATGCCTTTGAGGATGTGGGAGACCTTGTCGGACTCAGTCATGTGTGCGTCAACTTTGCGGCACAGAGCCAAGACGTCCTGAATGTACGTGACGTAGGGCTCCGTTGACGTCTGCACTCGACCGGAAAGCGCCTTCTGCGGGGTAAGTTGGTGACCGTAGGGGTTGCCGAACAAGCCTCGGAGCTTTTGCTAAAGCGAATTCCAACTGGTGAGCTCATCTTCATGCGTCCGATACCAAACTCGAGGTGTGCCACCGAGGTAAAGACTACGTTGGCGAGCGTGATAGTAGGGTCCCACCGGTTATTGCGGCTGACGTGTTCGTACAGGCTGATCCAGTCATCGACGTCTTCCCCATCTTTTGCCGAGAATACGCCAGGATCACGGGGAGCGGGGATAGTGATGTAGGTCGTCGAAGTGGCAGCAGGTGTCGGAGCCGGCGGGGTCGAGTTGTCGTCGCCGGGAGCCATGATGGAAGGCTCGACGTACCGTCCACTGCGAAGCTCCGTGGCGAGGTACAGGGAACGTCTACCTCCACGAGATATGTTACGTAGGAAGACACCGACAAAAAGCTATTTACAAGTATATTTACAAGGCAATACGCCGCAGTTGGCCAAGAGGCAACAGCCCGCGCTAGCTTCCAATCGTCGTCGTCGTCTTCTTACTGTTCGGCTCTTCGTCATTGGAAATACTATCCCGTAGCAATATTATTTCTATGAAATTATTTGTGTAATGTGGATATCTTAAAGAACAAGATTTTACTCAGAAAGCTGTGGCGTATCACACAAAAGCATCTTAATCTGGTGTTACTATAGATATATTCCTTCGATCGCACAAAAGAAAGAGCGAAAAAAGAAACGATTGTTAAAGCATGCAAGCCTCTAAATAAGAGAGAGAAAAGATGCAACCTTTCCATGAAATCTTGGTTATTTTTACCTTCGGAAGACTGACCAAAATTTTACTTTTATATACTCCACGTAGAAAAGTGCGTTGTCATAAAGATGTCATAATATCAGGCACTTTCTTTTGAAGTTTTTTTTTTTGAATGATCTGCGAAAAACTGCTGGTAAAAGAATTCGGGTATTGTTACTTCGATATACCTAAGACATATACAGTGAACAATAAAAATATTCAACTGATTCATTCAGTCGCACAAAAATGCTAACACAGTAGCTGGTAGGAAGAAACTCTTAGTTACATGAGCATAAAGCGCTTATATACATTTTTGATCCTTGATGGCATTTCATTGTTTAGCTGACATGTAATACCGAATTTATAAAGTTCTTTAAATAGTGGCATCCACAGCATCTGGAGAAGAGGGAAGGGCACATTGTGTCTGATGCTGGTGCAAGCTTGCATGACACATCAACAGCAGGAAACATTCTTACACCATCTGGTTAATGCCTTGTGTGAATATAAAAAGGATGTTAAGGCCCTTCCCTGCATTTGAGAATCTGCGTGGCCACAGTGAATAAACAGTGGTAACATAACAAGAACCTGTTGAACATGCCCTTCCACATAAAAGGCACTGTGTACGTGGCCTGTAATATTTATCGGTGTGTAGCTGTTTAGGCCCTCTAGCCGGTTTATGCAAGGAACTGCATGACTCAGGACAGAAAAGCACACTGTAGCAGTGTTGCGCCTATTAGTCTTCAATCCGTACTAGAATTTATCAGGAATATTCATTACTGTGGCATATTTAAAAAAAAAGCTAAAATGTGTTGACCGTACCGATTTTTCCCTTCCTTTTGCTGGTTCAAAAAAATATGCCAATGTATTTTTTGTTTTATATTTGTGAATATACGTGCCTATTCTTCAATTCAAAACTACCAGTCCAGCATGTGTGAAGATCTGCAACACTTTATTAGAAGGCTTCTCGGCTTCACTCAGCTATCACATATCGCTGTCACAAAGTGTGATGCACCCGACTCATGTTAAATGCCAGGCTCACCAAATCACGCATCAATGACTGATGTACAAATAGAACAGAAGTGTCGCAAAGTTAATTATTAAGTGTGACATATTTCGCTGCATAAGGAATTAGCATTTAGTGCTTTTTTGCTGAAAATGGTTGAAGTACTTATATACTTTTATTCAGTGGTTGTATTGCATGCTCATTATGCAGAAGCTGCCAAGAGGGTGAAGAGGCTACGAAAAATCCTCAATAACGTTTAGAGCAAGGCCAGAAGAGCCAGTAATTGCTTGCACAAAGGTACGCTTATTGTGTGCTGCCAGTTGCTCTCCCTTCTTTTTGTTTTTGTTTTTTGTTTTTTGGCAATATAGCGCATTTGAAGTGATTCCATGAGCTAAGCAAGGTTAAATCAGTGTTTACCAAATTGCTGGCCCCTGGAATCACTTGAGATGGTAAAAGGGGTCTGTGTGGATCACTGAAAGATTTGCAGTTGATCATTTGCGATGTGCTGACTTCGACTAAAATTGATATCTGGCCGGCATGGTGGCAGGTGGGAAGCCGTCGCAGGAAGTTTGCTGGTACTATATGTTATTTAGCAATCATCAACAATGGTCGTCTACGATATCACGCTCACTGACAACAGCTTGTTTATCTGTGGGCAACCAGTCGGTACCAAGTCCACCTCTGAACAGATTATATTTGTCTCTCACTCTTGTTTTATTCCCCCACGCGCTGCAGTGCCAGTAACTGCAAGTAAATGTCAAATACATGCATCTGCAATGCAAACCATGCAACGATGCTGCGAGACACTTCTTTTTCTTTCGCTGTCATTTATGGCTGGTTTATTTGATGATAAGTTGTTCACCTTTACGCTCTGTCTGATCAAAAGTGAGCTTCAAAAGCATCGCTTACTTTTTTGAGCACAGGTTGACATTGGCAGCGGGACGCTCCCACTGATTGATTAAAGCATCCTCGATCAGCTGAGCGGGGCCTGCGACAATGGTAGCGGCTGTGGAAAATTTGCCAGGACACTTTTGCGCCGCATCTTCACTGAGGGTGAGCTCCGTGGCAAGTCACTCTTTGGGGGCAAGAGCTGTCACATTAAGTGTCCCTAATAATAGTGTAGAAGAACAAATAGTTCACTTCTTCTACTATTACCATTATGGCCACGATGTTATGCACAATTTTTAGAGGCCTGATAAAAGAAATGATTTGTTGAGCTATAGATTGATCATAGCTGGTCAAATAGCACACATATAGCCTAGGTATGCTTCTGCACTAGCTGGTTCGGATGGCACAGTTTAAAACATCCTCGGCGATTTGCTATGTGCCACCTATTTTATAGCTTTTATTCTTTACTAAGAAAGCCCTGCAAAATTTCCCGAGGCTTCTTATTGCTATTACAAAGTGTCAAATAAGTGTGACTTATGTTCCATGAAAGGCTCACTCTAGCAGGACCTCAGTGATTGCAGAGATGAAGAGCCCCATCACATTGGTGTAACCGTCACATTGAGCATGGAGCTGATTTAGTTCATTCGCGGCCTGTCTTCCCAGCACTGCTGTGATGTGTAAGCAGAAGCCTGAACCTACTTTAAAAAATGCTGAGTGTTTTCTCTTAAACCAGTTAAAGAGTGACAAAAAGTAATGTGTTGCAGATGCAATGTTTTCATATGTTGATTTCAAGCCTTGCATTGCCATAGTGACCATCCGATAATATAAAAGGTAATGCTATCTGTAATAATCATTTAATCAAGGAGAAAACAAAAAATATAACAAGATTTTGAGGTGGATAATTTGAGCAAGCAGCTAGTTTAACCTGCATAGAAGCTCATTTAGTAGTATACTTGCTGTCTAGCAGCTAGACAAAGCTCTTGCCACATTTACCATGACTCATTATACTAACACCATATTGTTATGGCTCCTTATAGAGAACATCAATAGTACCCAGATTAAACGCGAAAGCTTCTAGGAGATATTTATTGCTCAGTTTTGTGGCTTAAATAGGCATTATTCCCTGCTAATTTAATTTGCTAAATCTGCTCAATGTTTATTTTATTCATATGGTTTTCAGGATACATCAGTTCAGTTTCCGGGAGCCAGTGTTCCGTGCATCAAGAACAGCCTGTCCTTGCTTCTTTGGCGATAAATAACATAATACCGTGCCTTTTCATATGCCTTCTTGTTTGTTACTGTTGGCTGCACTTCATATTCTGCTTCAGTAAGCATTATCTTACATGGTCATTGCATTGAGGATTAAATGCAATGACAACTTTATGAAGAGGCAGCGCAATGCAACGACAACCCAATTGAAAAACAGTGCAATGAAAATCCAATGAAGATCCCATGAAAAAGCACGCACTAAAAATACAATGAAGACCCCATGAAAAAACAGCACCATAATACTTCAATGGAAATAGAATGGATTCACGGTGGCCACTTTTCCATGACGGTTCAGCAAATCCTCCATGAAATACCAATGGGATTCCCACAATTTTTTGGTTGGTACAATGAAATACCGATGGAAAATTAATGGATTTACAAGAACATTTTTTTTCGTAAGCGGTACTACAAGCAGCAGCGGATGTCATCCAGCAATAGGCACGAGTAGGAGGACTTACGTGCGCAGCTGAAAAATCAGAACTGCTTATAGCAAAAAAACTCAAAAGAAAAAATTAACTACCGCCGGACATCATGGTGACTATTGAGGGTGAACCTGTAAATAAGTTAAGCAAACTACGATTACTGGTACTCCACGTCCAAGCCAACGCGAAGGCGACATATAGGCTGACGCTGGTAGGCTGGTAGGTAGATCCGCATGATCCGTAGGGTCACCAACCACCATAATGGCCTAAACGAATCCGACGTAATGTGCATAATACATGCCTTGATTATAAGCCGCATTACCTATCACGCACCTTACCACCGACTCATCTAAAAACAAACAAATCAGCTAGACATCCTCATACGCACAGCGGTGAAAACGGTGACAGGCCTTCCTATCGACACCTCAACAGTGAGATTATTACCGCTTGGCTTGCACAACACCATGGCCGAATTAATCGAAGCTCAGAAAGTCAATCAGATCGAACGATTGAAACGTACATCGACTGGAAGGCACGTACTCAAACAATTACGATACCCAACATCAGAGTTTGTCCCACGCGAACCCCTGTCAATTGCACCAAACATCAGAGGGAACATTACAGTGGCCCCATGCCTCGGAATGTGCACCCCGAACACCATAAAGGCAGGCGCGCTACACGAGCAACTTAGCACTGCACCCAGCATACGTCAACGACCGCGACACCTTCTATACTGACGCCGCGTGCTTCCCCGACATTACAGCTAAAGTGGTAGCGGTGGTCGACTGGAGGGGCCGAAGCAGTATTATCAGCCACAATACGTACCGACAACTGCACGGAAGCCGAAGAATGTGCCCTAGCCCTCGCCATCAGCGCTCAACCCCAGATAAGATAATAGATATTCCTTCAGATTCCCAGCAAGCATGTCGAAACTACGCACAAGGCCGTATTTCACCGATGCCTCGTAAAATGCTACACAAGAACCAACATATCCCACTAGTTCACCTAGTATGAACGCCTGGGCATGCATCTCTCCTTGGCAGTGAGCACGTTCATGCGACAGCCCAAGGCCTCATCCTTCGGGCGCTGGTGGAAGGCCAGTCCAACCCAGACAAGGTGGACAAGGTACTACTTACATACACGCACATACTATAACACTACAGACTATCCTGTAGAAGGTTCCCTCCACCACACGTGAAACTAAACCGTGCAAATGCAGCCGCTTGGCGCCAGCTCCAAGCTAATGTAATCCCCAGTCTTGCTCTCCGCCACACTTTTTACCCTACCCAGTATCCCGACAAATGCCCTTTATGTAGAGGACACCCAAACCTACGTAATTCTACGTACCGTACCATACCATACCGAACGCCTCCCCATCCCAGTGGGAAGCACAGCCTGGGACGACCAGCGATACCTGATTGACCAGGCCAGCCGGATAGCAACAGCAAATGCGGCTCTGGACTGAGGGTTCCACCCCCTGGGACTTCATTCCAAATAACAAATAAAGTTTTCTACTACTACTATTGTCACAGCCACTGGCACCTCTCCTGTGAAGAAGCACCCCGGCAATGAATCTACCCTCGGTTTCGAGACTGGCGCCCCCTCAATCCCCGTCTTGACCCAAATTCTGTGAGAAAGCAACCTGAAAGTTTTTGAAATGGTGTTAGTACAATAGGGCAACGTTGAAAAGTATTTTTCAAACGAAGGGCTCACGTGCAAGGCACGAGGTGTGCACATCGGCGCATGCCCTCAAGCGGTATTTCCCAATCGTTTTGGCTTAAGTACCACGTGCGGCATGAAAGTCGACATCCGAAGACGTCATAATGATTCGGGGCCTCCTTTACGTCTTCGTTATTTTTTTTCTTACTACTGCAAACTGGCGGAGGACATTATACGCGACAGGAGACAATCAGCAGAGCGACGGCCCAGGCGGTGGGCTTCACCACGCCAGGCTCCACGGTCGCTCTTGACCCGAACAGTTGGCGGCTGCGGGGACGAGAATAGGCGCAGACAGCGAGAAGGAAGCCCGCCTTCGCAATCGTAGCTCCCCTTGACGAACAGGAAGGGAGCAAAAAAAAAAAAAAAAAACAAAGCAACAACAGGGCTTGCACAAAGAGAGCGTATTGGCTTGTGTCATACAAGAAGAGAGCGAACAAACAAGTGCGCCAGCCCTTGCTGCAGCTTTTCGTTCTCTCCAAGTCTGCTGCGGCTGCCATCAGTGTAACAGAAGTTCGGAGAGCTAAGATCAATAGTTCAACAAAGGAAGGACAGAGAACGAGAACGTTTGCTTGGAAAGTGGACATGGAATACGAAGAGGCATGAGAGAGAGAGAGAAAAAAAAAGAAAGGAACTAACGTTTCTACCTTTCAAACAACTTTCTCAAGCCTTATGTCTGGCTGAGCAATCTATCTTTTTAAACTTTAGCCCGAACAGTGTGCCCAGGCAAGAGCACACTAGGATAAATTTCTCAACGAACGACCATAAAGTTTTGTTTTTCGTAAAGGGGAACGTTTCAAAAAAGACGCTTTGAGGAACTCGCTTCTCAGGGCATTCGCTGGCGGACGGCGGCGAGCGCGTTGCGACGAGAGAGCGTGTGGGACGGGGAGCACGAGACAGGGGGCGCCCAAAGAGACGAGGCTGCACGAAGAAGCGTGGCGGCCGCAACGTGCGTCTCTTCCGCAGGCAGCTGATCCGCAGACGGTGTGCAACGCATTTATAGAAGCCCCCTGTGGCCCAGTGCCCGAAATAGTGGCCCTCCTGCCAGCAGCAGCAGCAGCCGCTCGCATCAGCAGCGCCCGACGCCCCAGCGACTGTGGCTGGCGCCTCGTCGGGGGCCGCGGGCACCCGGGTAGTGATCCTGCGTCGGACCTTGCTGGCTGGCTGCACGCGAAACACTTGAGTGCCGTGTGCCCTAGCGCCATCGAGTCATCCTGTGGCATGCAACGCGTTTTCCCATTCGGTCGCCGCTCGCCGCGGAAGTGCCGTAATTGAAATTCCTCCCAGCCAGCTCTTTATTTTTTTCTCTTCCTCGCTCTCTTTCTTATTCAAGCGAACGTGGCATCGTTCGGTGAAAAGCGCACGTGGACTTACAATGCTGCCTCGACTCTTTACACGCGCGTTCTTTTCAAGTTTGCTCTGAACAGGAGCGAATGGCAAGAACAGCATTTTAGTTACACTTATCTGGAAGGAAGCACTTGATTGCTGTCGATGTTTCAATACAGTCGCATTGTAGAAATATCTATACGTTGCACGAAACCAAAGGCCTCTCGCGGAGTGTTCCTTTCAATTTCGACAAAGCCTATAGTTTTGGATAAATGCTCTTCCGATCGCGAATGCTCATTCCGCAGACACATGAACGCACACCGCAGTCAGCATAGAGATCTACAGGAAACGCGAAAGACACATCGGCTCCCAATCGAAGATTGAATGACATATGGTTTTCTACGAGGTATCTATTTTAACTACAGATAGTGTTTACACTAATACCTTCTGCTATTTCTTCTTTTTTAATTTATCGGCGACCATGCACAAGAAGCAAGAGAGTGAAAAATAAAAACATATAAAATATTTTTAGAGCGCAGCACTTATAGGCCCGTTCCTGCGGCAAGCGCCGGCGGTGGCGGCGTAACCGAGCGCGCCAGCACATCAGCGAAATATGAAAGTGCGAACGCGGAGCGGCAGATGAAAGACGCGAGCCGCGTGCGGCGGAGACCAATGAGAGCGGCCCCTTCAGTGACACGTGCGCAGGAAACTGGTTTCATGCGGACCCGCCCGACCGCTTGATGCCTACTCGTACATCTGGTCTCAGCCTGACCGCTCGTTCCGTACTATCGACTCGCGCCAGCTCTCGCTCGCGCTTGTTTGGTTTGCTTGGTTTGGTTACGTTCACGCTTGTTTCGCTTGTCGTGGTTTGCGACTATTTTGCAATCTGATTGCATGTGCGAAGCAAATTGTATCGCATTTTCTGGAAGCCAAGCGGCAACCATCAATTACATTGGAACCTTCGATGAGTCATGCATAAAAGCCGATGCCATTAACCCGCAGATCAGATTTTCGACGGTTGCTCACCCTGCTACATGTCGCTGTCAGATTCTTTGCCTCAATATATCGGGAAATGAAAACACGTATAGAGCTCCGCTGAAATTTTGCATTAAGGAGCATTGTAATCATCGGATATTTCTTTTCTATCTTCAAGACTGTGCCACCGGAGAGAAAAAAACGGCTTTTCTGTTTTCTCGGGCCTCGTGTCGTTGCAGAGCTTGGCAACACGAGTTGTGTTCTTTACTTATTCGACTACAATAATGTCGAAATCGATGGGCGCAAGAATCACCCACATCTGAAGTCGATTAGGCTTTATAGGAGTGCCAACACCGTACGTCTACATCTATTAGCTGTGTTTGTGGCTAGCTGCATTCGATCTGATCCAGCTGTCGCGATAGACAACTTGGTCGAGTACGTGCCATGCCTGATTATGGAGCTCATCGGTTTATCTACGCTAATGCTAAACGTCCCGTAAACATAACCCACGGAAATTTAGGGGCTACCAGTCCTACACATTCGCTGCGGCAGTTTCGCTGCTGAGAGGCCCTTTTACGCAGTCAATCGCTCCACTGAATCAATCAGTAAACGAGCTAACGTACTAACTTTCCATGATGTAATTCCCAACGTACTTGAGCACCGCAACACCGGAAATCGCCGGTTAATATTACTACCACGTTCCCTTCTGCGTCCCTCTTTTACGTTACGTCGTCGTTTTCATTGTCACACGTTCGCGTCAAGCTATCTCCTCACTCTCCGCTTGATCCTCGCTATATGGACAAAAAAAAGCCTATCATCGTCTCAGAGGATCATGTTACTGCCACGTGGTCTATGCGTATACTATAGGGCCTGGACACTGCCCAGAGAGTACGTCGGATGGATGGATGGATGGATGGATGGATGGATGGATGGATGGATGGATGGACGGACGGACGGACGGATGGATGGATGAATGGATGGATGTTATGAGTGTCCCCTTTGGAATGGGACGGTGGCTTGCGCCACCAAGCTCTTGCTATTATACTGTCTAATGTCCTACCTAGGTAAAAAACAAAACAAAAGAAAAACACGATGAATTTTCATCGTTTGGATTGGATTGGTAAAACGTTTATTTGAGCCCATTACCAAATTTTCTGACCCCCTATTATGAACTTTGTTTGGTACGTTTCCGTTTTTTGTCGTTTCCCTGCTTTCCTTCCACCAATCTTCTAATCGCCTCTTACGAATCTCTATTGCGGACATGTTTACTTCCCCCTGCTCTCGCTGAATCCAAGGGCTTCAAGGAGGCCAGTGGTGCCTAAATCGACCGCTGGACAGATATCTTCACATTCTAATAAAGCACGCTCCATCGTTTCCCTAGCTTTACCGCAGCACTTTAGCATGCACTTGCTCCTTCCTTGTTATATCTCGCTTTAGAGGTGCGTGTTCTAAAGCATCCTGATCTCGCTTCGAAAAGTAATGAGCTTCCCTTTGAGCTATAATGCATTGTTTCTTTCCTGTTTTCGTTTTTTCCTCTTAAGTAGTTACTCAGGGCAGGTTTCTTTTCCATTGCCGCCACCCATGAGATTGTCTCAGCCTCTCTGACTTCCCGCTTGACGTTCTTTGTTGCTGTGCTGCTCACCCTACAGGCCGCATATAAGCTTCCTAGTTCTTTTCCTCAACTGTGAATCAATGTTTCTTCTGTACAAATACCTCAACACTCTCCCAGTCCATTTACTTTCTTCCATATTCCTCAGTCGTTCTTCGTAATCAATTTTACTATAAGCTTCCCTCACTTCAAAACTTGTCCAGCCCATATCACCCATATTGGAGCGGGAACTATCGGCGCCTCCCGTGGCAAGTTGAGTCAACACTGGCACGGAGGGACCGACCGGTCTGCCCGCGTTGTATCATACCATTAAAACTGCATGTGCGCTTTTGCCTAAATCAAGAGAAATCGCGCGAATTTTCGCTTCGTGTCCTCAAGCGAATGGCAAAATTATTCGCTTTCACGTAGGACAAATGTTGTACGTTGCGAGACACCTTCTCGGCCTGAAAGAACGTATCTTTTTTTTCGTGATTTCTTTTTTGTGTGCTGGATGAGCGACATTCGAAGCGATGGACACAGACGAAAAGTGTTTCTTTTCCAGCCATCGTCACGCCGTATATGAAGTTACGCTTCGACGGTGCTATTCGATGGAGTCTGAGAGCACGACTCGGCTCAGTATTCGAATAGCTCGTTCTTTCCTGCCTCGACGCTCTGACGAGCCTTCAAAGCGTGCTCAAGGTTATTAATGCACAGAGATAATGATGAAGTCTGTCAATTATAATCCCGTCACTGAAATGCCAATGTATTTCGTTGGAGCACTGCTACTGTGGCCACTGTTTGAAGAAATCGAAATGTCAAACTAATATTTAGGGGCGCGGTAAGGTAGACATAAGTTCGGATTTCTATAATAGGGCCACCTCACGGTGAACTTCTAGCGCATTATGATTATCCATGGCAGCGCTCTCGCAAGTCGGTGACTGGCATCACGCTATCCAAACGTAATTGAAAAATACGAATGGAATTCCCTCCCCTCGAGTTCCATGTCAGATGAATTGTTCCGGTAAACCTGACAGTGCCATTGCACGTGAAAGCACCTTCCAGGCGCACGCCTTCACCGGATGCTGAATTTACAGGAGCCTGCCCTGGTTTCCAGCGCGAGAGCAAGAGAGGCAACGAAGCCTATGAAGCTTCGGCGGTGGAATCGAGCGAGACAAAAGATCGCCCGGAGCAGCGATCTAAAGAAATGTATTTTATGTAAATCTCGATTTATTAAACAACTTTTTCACCCTTGCATGGCGACAAGAAGATCAACCAAGCCTCTACGGACAGGCAAACGAATGACGCAAATAATGCCGTTAAGAATGCCAACGTACGAGCCCCGAAAACGCAGTCGCCGGTGATTTCAGGACTGACGACTAAACAAGGATCATGACGTGGAACGGGAAACATAAGTGTCGGCTCACGTGTTTCAAAAACATTAATTGTGCTATTCAACATGCTAGTACCATGTTGTGCCCCAACTGGTTTCAAAGCCGCGAACTGCGCTGTCTTACATGATGCCTCATAGAGAAATAAATTGAACGAGAGGGGACACACGGCGAACACTGGCAACAGGAAGTACGTCACGCTAGTATTAATACCGTCCGTTAGCTGTCGCGAGCACCGGAAAATAAGAATGTGGAATCAACAGAGTGCTTTTTTTTATTCTTTCCCGCTAAAACGGAGAACATTTGCATGTAAACTTATACTTTGCGCGTTATTTTTCTTGCCTTACCTAGCAACAAGCTAACGGCAGGCGAGACGAGCCAGATGCATGCGTCATGCCAGGCACGCCGCCGAAGCTAGGCCAGCTGCGCATGTGAATTTGGCCTGTTCGGCTACCAGTCTCTTTTTCTTTTTTTAATTTTTTTTGATGTAGCCTGTTTGTTGGGAACCTGGCGTATTCTTGCGTTCTTTTTGCTCTTTGACACGGCACCACTACACTATGGGACTACGGCAAGGTGAGAAATTTAGTTTAACAGAGTGTGCGATACATTTCAAGCAATTTAGGCTTACAGCACGGAACCTAGACTTGTGACGCAGTTAGCGAAAAACAGCTCAGCCATCCTGGCGCAGTTAATCTGAGTTGATTATTCGTACTGGGAGATGTTTGCGATGCTTTCTATGGGTCCCAAATTATTGTAACTAATTTACAATAATACGCCTGGCGTTGTGGCGCATTTAGCGGAAAGCAGCTCGACCGTGGTGACAAAGTTAGTTTGGCATTTACTGGATCTTGGTGGGACAAGTTTGTGCCACTTTTTTATTATGAAAACGAAGGCGCCAAATAACACTACGGACGAAGGAAGGCAACACGGGACAACCACATAGGCGCACTCACAACCGAGCGTTTTATTTCTTGACACAGGAATACATAGCTACTGCCAAGAATCAAAACAAAAAGAAAAACAGTGCAGTCATCTGCATCACACAACGAGAACACGATACAGGACAGCTTCTACGCGACGCTCCCAAGATACGCCAGTTCTTTGTCGATAGAGAAACTCAGGGTTCACTGATACACGCATCACCCCGCTTCTTGATCTCAAGAGCTTCCAATATCACCCTTGTCAGTTAATCATCAGCTCTGTTCGAAACACAGGCATATGAAACAAGAAGCCATATGAAAAGGCACGGTATTACTTATGTTATTTATCGCGAAAGAAGCAAGGACAGGCTGTTCTTGATGTACGCTGCATGCGCCTGGCCCGGTTCACAAGTGGAACTTTTACTTGACGCGTTCCTTGTCATTGCTGAAACATTCTTCTTGTAGTTTCTGTATTAATCAGGTATGTGATCCGGTATTTCTTCTGTCCAATGCCGCATGTAAACAAGAAAAAAAAATACATTTTTTTGTATGGCACCACTGCTTCCTATTGTATGCAACTGAGAAAAGCGGCTCAGAAACGGTAAAACAATGGCAATAAAGAGAGCCTTGATCGCATTATTTTTGCAATCTGCATGAGCTCATTCAGCCTTACTGGTTCTTCAAGACGCTTGGTGACTTTTCCAGCAAGATGTTGGCGATCCGCGAATTTATTACGCTAATTTGTACGGCTTGCTTAAAAATGAAATATTGTTACGCGAACGATTGATTAAGAAGTGGAGAATATTTACAAAGGGTAACTGCAGCGCTGTTGTTGTTGTTGTAGCCTGTGGCACGTGTGGCTCCTACCCACGATGGGGGATTGGCCAAGAAATGGGTGGATTATTCCAAAATAATATAGAGCATAAATTTCCTAATATCTATGGGAATAGCATTGAATAGGGTTGAACTGCAGCGCTGGCCAGTTCCGCCGACAGCTCGAGAGCCAGAAAGCGTTCGTCGTCTTCGTCGGGGCGCCCGCGTGCATCGTCCACAAAAAACACGTAATATGCATGTATCATTACCCCCGACGGCAGAAGCACCGTCCCGGGGTGTTTGGTTTGAGGTGTGCGACATTCACAACGTCAGTGTAATTCGGGACAGATGAGGCACTGGTACTTACTGGGGCGATTTCGTACGTAACTGGAGTCATGGCACGCAATACTCGATATGGGCCTGTGTACCGAGACAGGAATTTTTGTGACAGGTATAACGTGACGAGTCGGGGACCACAAGAGTACCAGAGATCCAGGCGAAAAGTGGACGTCTCTGTGTTTGCGATCGCCACAAACGCCGTTCCTTCTCTTCGGAGGTCAGGAGGCGAGCGCGGGCAATTTCGCGTGCTTGGGCTGCCCTAGTGATGGCGTCAAGTGCATGCTCACTGGTCTCTGCTTCGGCGGATGAAAGCGATGCGTCCAGTGGCAATGTGGGTTCTCGGCCGAACAACAGAAACAACGGGGAATAACCGGCAGTGTCGGGACGCGATGAATTATGTGCAAAAGTGATATAGCGTAGGGCAAGGTCCCAGTCAGTATGGTCGGACGAGACGTATTTTGCAAGCATGCCTGTTAGGATGCGATTCAGACGCTCCGTGAGACCATTACTCTATGGATGGTAAAACGTAGTCAGATTGTGCTTGGTTGAGCAGGACTGCAGGATGTTGGCGATGAGTGTAGAAAGAAATGTCCGACCTCCCACGCGGCGGGCACAAAGGACTGCAAACAACGCCTGAAGTCGACAAACGAACTACGATGGGGACCTCAGGGCCAACAGCGGCGGGGACGCAGCAGGAGCAGAAGCGGAGCAAGGCGACCGCGCTGGTTCCGGAATGAAGATCAAGAGCGACGGAGCGACTACCGGAGTGAATCCAGGAGCCGCAGCCGAGGGCGCAGCCACAGTCAAGGCCAGGGCCGAAGCCGGGAGAGGGACGAGTCCTACCCACCCCTGGGCGGCGCGGGCCCGCAGACCTGGTCGAAGCCAAATCAGCAGAAGAAAAGCGGAGGAGTTAAGGTGGGCTGGGGAGCCGGCCCTCCCAAAACGCTTCTTGCTCCGCACAACCACATAACCAATAACACAAGCATGCAGACAGAAAACGAGAAGAGGCTTTGTGCCGAAAACAGTAATCTTAAAAAGGAGCTTGAGCTCTGCCGCGAAGAAACCCGGCAGCTCAGGAAAAGAATAGACGACCTAATTCAGGAAATGCAAGAGATGAGAAAGGCAGGTTTCTCACCAGTTAGGGCGCCATCACCGCCGCAGCAACATATAGAGAGCACGCAAACTAGCGAGGGGAACACCTCAATTGAAGACCTCAAAGCTTTCATGCAGCAAATGCAGCAGCAAATGCAGCAGCTAAGTCAAAAGATAGCCCTGCAAGACCAGAGCTTCCGCAACTACGTAAAGAATCAAACTACACAGAGAACAGTAAACGACGCCAGAGACCGCCTCTACAACGAGCGCAGGTTTGGATCAGAATCCCAGGGAACAAATGACAACACCAATACATCAACATGGCAGGACCAAACCAACTAGAGATTTGGCAGTGGAACTGCAGGAGCTACAAGCGCAAGCAAGGGCTCCTGCAACAGTTCATTAACACTAGAGGAAATCCACCAGATTTAATACTACTACAGGAAACAAATTGCATCCCAACCCTAAAAGGATATACGTGTCAGGAAAATGGACGAACAGCGACTTTAATAAGCAACAAAATAACAACCATAACACATAAGGAACTAGAAGACACACAGCTAGAACATATCGTGACCGAAGTGATTCCAAAACGGAAAAAGAAAGCTAAGAGCACTTTCGTAATCAATCTATATAGCCCACCTAAAAACAGAGGAAATTTCATTAAGCTTTTTGCGGAAGCGAGGAAGATTGCAGGGCAAAACACCCTAATAATAGCAGGAGACTTCAATGCGAAGAGTCCGCAGTGGGGCAGTAGAATCGAAGACAAGAAAGGGCGCAGTATCTGCACAGCTGCAGAAAACATAGGCTGCGAGCTACTCACAGATGAAAGCCAACCCACCAGACAGGGCAATAGCGTAAGCGTGGACACGTGTCCCGACCTAACCTTTGTCAGGGGCGCTAAGCAAGTCGAATGGGAGAACTTGCAAGAAAACCTCGGCAGCGACCACTACATCATCAGGGTCAGCACAGAGGCAGAAATCATCAGGAGGAAGATTGGCAAGGCAAGTCTAACAGACTGGGATGCCTTTCGAGTCCACTGTAAACAGCTAAAAGGGGACATAACCTCGGCAGAGGATTGGAGCCATCAACTCAGACAAATAAGAGATCTCTACACAAAAGAAGTGGAACGAACAGAACAAGCACCAGAAGTGGACAAACGACTCCTCAGGCTATGGGAGGCACGACGAGGCCTAACCAAGCGGTGGAAGCGTCAGAAGCTAAATAGAAAGCTTAAGAAGAAAATTGCCGAAATAACTCAGCAAGCAGAGGAGTATGCAACACAGCTGGCAAGGCATGGGTGGCAGCAGTTTAGTACCTCACTGAATGGCACCCTAAGCACAGCCAGAACATGGCATATCCTCAGAACACTCATGGATCCGAGCAAGAGCAAGGCGGAAAGCAGCAAATCCATTCAGAGATTAGTCCACCAGTATGAAGGAACAGAAGAACAACTGCTCCAAGCAGTACGGGAAAAATGCTACGGAAAGATCTCGGTAGAAGGCTACCGAGGCGACTACCAGGGTGAAGAAAATTCAACTACAGACCGACCTATCACAAGAGAAGAGGTCGTCGAGGCTGTAAGGGCTACAACGAAGAACACAGCAGCAGGGGCGGACAAAATCCGAAACTCGCTAATTCGAAACCTCAGCGACGAAGCAATTGATCAGCTCACCCTCTACCTCAACAAACTATGGGAGGAAGGCAAAGTACCAGCGGAGTGGAAACACGCCGTAGTGGTGATGATTACCAAACCCGGCAAAAAACTCCAAATTGAAAATCTCAGACCAATTTCGCTTACATCATGCCTAGGCAAGCTGTACGAAAGAATAGTAACCCGAAGAATCCAAACGCACCTTGAAGACGGAGGATGGTACCCCAACACCATGTTCGGCTTCAGGGCAAACTTGTCTACCTAAGATATCTTGCTACAGCTAAAGGAAGAGGTACTCGAGACAATGCCGAAACACGGGGAAAACGTGGTCATGGCCATCGACATCAAGGGAGCCTTTGACAACGTGTCCTACGCCGCCATTATGGAGGGGATCAACACCACTAATTGCGGGAAGAAAGTCCATGACTATATCAGAAGCTTCCTAACCGACAGAACAGCGACAGTAGGCCTGGGAGACCTACGGAGTGACGCCTTTCAAACGCCATGAAAGGGCACTCCGCAGGGCTCAGTAATCTCGCCAGTACTCTTCAACATAGCGATGGTCAACCTTACCAAGAAACTTAGCAAAATCCAAGGAATCAGTCACGCAATGTACGCGGACGACATAACGATCTGGACTACTCAAGGCTCACTAGGGGATAAACAAGAGGCACTACAAGAAGCTGCCACCTGCATCGAAGAATACACAAAGCAAAGAGGCCTCAGATGCTCCACGGAGAAATCTGAACTCCTCAGGGTGGGCAGACACCCCACTGATGCCCCGCTCGAAGTAAGGCTAGAAGGACAGAGCATCCCGGAACAAAAGATGATTAGAATCCTCGGCATGTGGCTGCAAGGAAGTCGGAAATGCAGCCACACAATCTGCCTGCTAAACAAAGCAGCAGGACAGGTGGGCCGAATGATTAGCAGAGTGGCACACAAGCGATATGGCATGAAAGAGGAGGACACACTCAGGTTGGTCAACAGCCTGATAGTCAGCCGGGTCACATACTCACTGCCGTACCATGCAATCACCAAAACCGAAAAAGAGCAAGTGGAGATCATCCTCCGGAAAGAGTATAAAACAGCTCTCCACCTACCAAGGAACACATCCAACGACAAACTCATGCAACTTGGAATCAGCAACACTTTTGAAGAACTAAGGGAATGCCAGCTCAACGCACAAGTACGAAGACTCAGCAATACAACAACAGGAAGGGCGCTCCTGACAAAGCTAGGTCGGGAAGTAGAAAAACCACAAAGTAGCAGGGCCACAATACCAGACCCACTACGAAAGAAACTACGAATACAACCTATCCCTCGCAACATGGACCCAAACCTCCATGCGAGTAGGAGACAGGCTAGGGCAGAGTTTTACGAAAAGACGACGGGACATCGGGACAATACAGTCTATACCGATGCGTCCCTATACTCACAAGCACACAAAACAACGCGGCAGCGGTAGTAGTAAATAATCAAGGAGAATTAATCACAGGACTCACGGCCGAGGTGGCTAACATAACCGAGGCAGAGGAAATTGCTGTCGCACTGGCAGCGGAAGAAGGTTATAGAACAGGAATATCCCTCAATATTCTAACAGATTCACAAGAGGCGTGCCGGAGCTATATAAGAGGCAGAATTAGTAGCACGGCGCTCAAGATCCTCAGCAGAGTTCCAATCGCTGAGGGACAACCCATACATAACATTATCTGGATACCAAGCCACGCAGGGATCAGGGGCAACGAAGGGGCGGACAGCCTAGCTCGAGGTATGACCAGCCGAGCAGGAACGTCAACCGCCCCAGAGGGGCCACGGATCAACTGCGAGAACAGCTATTCAGAGCTATTAAACCTCTATAAGGGGCTAAGATATCAATATCCCCCACCACATAAAGCATTAACAAAGGAGGAGGCCGCAGGATGGCGGATACTGCAAACGGGCACCTTCCCAAACTTACACATACTAAGTAGGATGTTCCCCACGCAGTATAGCGCAACCTGTCCGTGGTGTGGAGCTAAACCAACATTATACCACATTACATGGGAGTGTACAAGAAACCAGGCATTCCACAAACACAAAACACCAAGTGTGGAGCAATGGGAGAGCTGGCTCACCAGCCGCGAGCTAGAGGCTCAAAGAGCTCTAATAGCGCACGCGTGCGAGGCGGCCCGGCTCAGTGGAGCCCTGGACTAGGGGCCCATCCATGGCTGAAGAGGACCCAAGCTTCAAGAATGAAGACTTCGGCCTCGACCCGCTAAAACCTTAAAAGACTCAATAAAGTTTTCCATTCCATTCCATTCCGACCACGGTCAGTGAGCAGTTGGTGCGGAGCACCATGGTGCAGAATCACATCGCGTACAAGAAAATCGGCGACATCTGTGGTACAGTTCGTTGGAAGCGCTCTGGTGATGGCGTAGTGCGTGGCGTAATCTGTCACCACAGCGACCCACTTGTTGCCACACGTGGATAGAGGGAAAGGGCCAAGTCCAAGCCAACGCGAGAGAACGGCTCCGAAGGAATGTCGAGCGGTTGAAGGCACCCGGCATGGAGCGTCGATGGTGTTTTTCGGTGCTGGTATTTTTCACACGCCACAACATATTTCAAGACGAGGCGAGCAAGGCCTGGCCAAAAGAAGCGTCGGCGAATCCGGTCGTAGGTGCGGGAGAGGCAAGGTGACCTGCCGTTGATAAATCGTGAAGTCCTTGGAGAACAGTTGACCGGAGGTGCTTAGGAATTACAAGGAGTAGGGCCGCACCGTCGGGGCGTACATTGTGGCGGTGTCATACACCATCCCGGAGAAGAAACAGGCGAAGGGATGAATCAGAAGGCGAAGATTCCAAGCCATCAATGATGGCGTGGAAAGTGGCATCACGGCGTTGCTCGTTGGCAACGTGTAGCAGCTGAGAAACGGAGAAAATGCAAGCGTCGGTACCGGGGTCAGGGTCGGCGGATGGTTCATCCACTGGATAGCGTGATAAACAGTCTGCGGCTTGATGTAATCGGCTCCACCTGTAGGCTACTTAATAGGGCTATTCTTGCAGCCGCAGAGCCCAGCGTCCAAGCCTGCCGGTAGGATCCTTGAGTGAGGAAAGCCAGCAGAGCGCGTGGTAGTCCGTGATTACAGAGAAGTGCGTACCATACAAGTATGGCAGAAATTTGGAAACCGCCCAGACGAGAGCCTGGCATTGACGATCTGTGATTACTGGCACCGGTACGCACCTCTGTAGAAGATGACGGGTCAAAGTGGGCCCGTAAAGGTGGCGCGGTGAGAATGTTGGTGAGGTGGGCAAACGTGGCAGTTTGAGCGGGTCCTTCTTCAGAGGATCGGTAAGAGGTCGGGAAATCGCTGCGAAGTCTTTAACGAAGCGTCGGAAGTAGGAGCAGAGTCCTACAAAACTTCGGACGTCTTTGACACTCTGAGGTACATGAAAAGCCATGACAGTACGAATTTTCTCCGGGTGTCGTTGAATACCGGAAGCGTCGATGAGGTGGCCCAGCACTGTAATCTACCGACGACCGAAGTGACAGTTCGATGAAATAAGTTTGAGCCGAGCCTCGCGGAAGACTTGAAGAACAGCTGATAAGCGCTCAAGGTGTGTCTCAAATGTAAGCGAAAATACGAGGACGTCGTCTAGGTAGCAGAGGCATGTTGACCATTTGAACCCTTGTAGCAAAGAGTCCATCATACGTTCGAACGTTGCCAGGGCGTTGCATAGACCGAATGACATAACTTTGAATTGATATAGACCATTAGGAGCGATGAACACGGTCTTCTCTTGGTCCTTTTCATCCACAGAAATTTGCCAATAACCAGAGCGAAGGTCTATCGGTGAAAAGTATTGGCACCGTGGAGATAATCGAGGGCGTCGGCAATGCGAGGCAAGGGGTAGACGCCTTTCTTGGTAATGCGGTTTAGATGACGATAGTCTACGCAGAAACGCCACGTGCCATCTTTCTTTTTAGCAAGCACCTCGGGCGACGCCTAAGGGGTCGACAAAGGTTCAACAATGCCTTTGACAAGCATCTTGTTCACTTCATCTTGAGCAACCTTACGCTCTGAATCAGAAACTCGATACGGCCGGCGATGAATAGGGTTGGCATCACCAGTATTTACCTTATGCTTAACAATTGAAGTCTGGCCCGATTGGCAATTGTTGAGGTCGAAGATGTCGTTGTAGTTAACGAAAAGGCGACACAGAGCTGCTGCTTATTCAGGCAATAGGTCCGCAGCAATCATGGTACGAAATGTTGCGTCAGGGCAAATAACATCCTGATAACATCCTGATAACATCCTCGTTAAGAATGTCAGCGGACGTCTACGGGAAACGTCGTGGCGTGGGGGTCATCTCCGATAGCACGCAGCCTTGCAACCTATATGCCTTGAGGTAGAACTTCCCTTATCAGGCCGAAATTGACGACGGGGAGGCATGTCGGTGTATCGGCGACGATGACGACGCAGTGGGGCACAGTGATATTGCGCATCAAAAGCACATCAGGAACAGGTGTGGCGGCGTAATCACCATTGGGCACAGGAAAAGATGATAGCAAATTGATGAAAGTAAAGGCTTTAGGCGGCAGGCGGAAGACGGCGGTCGTACTAAAGTTGTTCGGCATTTCGGCACTAATATGCGCGAGTAGAGGAAGTTCGAGGCAAAGGGTACCGGCAGAAGAGTTTATCAAAGCTGAATGCGCGGTAAGAAAGTCGAGTCTGAAGATTAGGTCACGAGGAGAATTGGTCAGCACTGTAAAACGAACAGGAACGTGGCGGTCGGCAATGCTTATACGGGAAGTAAACATTCCAGTGGCGTCAACAGTGCTGCCATCGGTCAGGCGTACGGCTCGTGTAGTAGCAGGTGTGAGGACCTTCCTCAGTCGATGACGGAAGTTACAACTCATTATGGACACCTGGGCTCCAGTATCTATAACGCCGTCAAAGGGACAACATCGACGTGAACATCAAGTAAGTTCTGGCTCGTTGGAAGCGTCAAGGGAGGATTTAGACATGACAAAGATAATGCAGCATTACCTCCAGGAGCTGCATGGTCTTGTTTCCCGTCCGGGAGGGTCCACAATCACTATAAAAACAGTTTGCACCCTTTGGGGTGTATATTTGTCCCACAACAATAATCGTCATCTGCCTTGCTTGCGTTTCCTTTCTTGAAAACTCGGCGCTCGCTACTTTCCTGTCGAGAATGCTGCGTCACACTGATAACGCGCATGCCGTTCGTGACTGGAAAGTACCGGGCTCGCAGCGTTAAAGAAAGGAAACGCGCGCAAGATAGATGACGATTATTGTTGGGGGCCAAATATACACCCCAAAGGGTGCAACTGTTTTTAGAGTGAATTGGTCGGCGACGAATAGCGGCGTGGCTGGGGCGACGGGGACCGATGGTGCTGAGGTGACAGCGAACGAGCAGGACGACTGTCATCGATGGCTACGTCAGAGGTAGGAGGCATACGGCGAGGCGAGTAACGGCGCGGGTCGGCATATGGGCGAGGAGACGGGGAAAAGGAGCTCGAATACGGTGACGTCCAGGAGGTGCGGCAGTGGCGAGCGACGTGGCCAATGCGAAGGCAAGGGAAGGAAATGGGCTTGCGTCCGCAGTTCTCCACTCGGTAGGGTTGCGGTATCTGGGAGGGGAGTACAGATTGTTGTGAGGCGTAGCAGTCGGTACCAGCCAGGCGTGACGTAGGGAGATGGAGCAGGCAGCAGGAAAACCTAGGTTTGCAAATTCTTGCCGCACAACTGCCTGAATGAGAGATCGCTGCGGCTGATTGGTTAATGGTGGGGTCATGAGGGCGTGGATGGAACGGCGCCGCATGATTTGTAGCCTCGAGCTCGCGGCGAACAATACGTGTGACGCGCTCATTTAAGGGTGGTGAAGTGGTAAGGTCGACGCAACACGACGTCGCAGCCGTGTTAGGGTGCCGGGATGACGGTGAAGTGACAAGGCGGCTTTTGGCGAGCTCAAAGCGGCGGCATTCCTTGACGATGACGTCGATGGTGGACACATTGTTGAAGACCAACAAGTGGGACGCGTCGTCCCCGATCCCTTTGAGTACGTGGCCGACTTTGTCAATATTGGCCATTTTCTCGTCGACGTTCCGGCAAAGAGCGAGCACGTTTTGTATGTACGGGACATACGATTCAGTAGAAGACTGAACTCGGGTACCAAGATCTTTTCTAGCAGCCAGCTTCCGACCTGTGGGATTTACAAAGAGGTCGCTGAGCTCCTCCTCGAAAGAATCCCAGCTAGAGATCTCGTCCTCATGTGTCCGAAACCAGACACGAGGAGTTCCGCCCAAGTAGAATAGGACATTCGCTAGCTTAATGGTAGGGTCCCAGCGGTTGTTTCGGCTAGCACGCTCATACAGGCTGAGCCAGTCCTAACGTCGACTTTATCTTGGCAGGAGAATATGCCAGGATCGCGGGGATTTAGGACCGTAACGTACGTTGTTGTCGGGGTCGCACTAGTAGCAGGAGACGAGGTGTCGTCACCGGGAGCCATGGTGGAAAGCAGGACAGTGCAGCCGCTGTGGAGCTCCGTGGTGAGGACGGGGAACGGCACCCTCCACCAAAATGTTACGCGAACGAAGGATTAAGAACTGCAGACTATTTACAAAGTATATTTACAAAGGATAACTGCAGCGCTGGCCAGTTCAGCCGACAGCTCGAAAGCCAGAATGCGTTCGTTGTCTTCGTCGGGGCGCCCGCGTGCATTGTCCACAAGAAACACGCAGTATGCATGTATCAATATTAAAGCTATTCCGCTCCACTAGAGATGACGTATTCAACATTTTCGCAACCGAAGGTAAACCAGAATCGAAAGCATTGTTATCGAAGCCGAAAGCAAAACAGTGCTAAACCACGTGTCTGAAATCTCGGAAGACAAAACTGCGGTCTGATCAGCGCAGTAGCTCGGCCGCAGAGCCCTACGGGAGTGTCCGCTCTTTACCAGTATGTTTCTGTATGCTTGTAGCTCGAAAATTCTTTAAAAAAAATTATGGAGTTTTACGTGCCAAAACCACTTTCTGATTATGAGGCACGCCGTAGTGGAGGACTCCGGAAATTTTGACCACCTGGGGTTCTTTAACGTGCACCTAAATCTAAGTACACGGGTGTTTTCGCATTTGGCCCCCATCGAAATGCGGCCGCCATGGCCGGGATTCGATCCCGCGACCTCGTGCTCAGCAGCCCAACACCATAGGCACTGAGCAACCACGGCGGGCTCGAAAGTTCTTCCTGAAGTACTAAAGAGAGGCTTTTATCCACGAATTTGACTTGAGTGCGAGTAGAAGGAACTCTGCAAGCGTCTAGCATGGTCTGGCTGAGAGCCTGTGTAGTGGGCACCTCTGTGTGCGTAGCGTACCATCAGCGTCGGCAGACACCAAATTGTTCTGCAAACGCGCGGTCTCCCGTGTATTTGTGCTCTTAAAGTGCAGGAAATAAGTTCCGGGAATGGCGGAATGCTTAGAAATTGTACGTTTTCGTCGTATTTTATGTATGGTATGGTTTGCGATGAGTCACTTGGGATGAGTCGCAGTACGCCATGTATGTAATAGCGCATTGGTTTTGTTTCTAATGCCGCATATTCACCACTTAACCACGTTTCGCTTCTACACGCAGTATTCCTGAAGGTGCTAATACCAAAATGACGCATGCTTGCAATTTAATGTTTTTTCAGCTGACGCCGTCCTGCGGACGTTCGTACGGGAAATAATGCTGCTTACCAGGTGCCACAACGCTGGATTAATGCAGGAAAAAAAAGCGAGTTGGTGTTTGCTGAACAACATAGTATTGTAGCGCTAAAAACCGGAAAGAAAGATTCTAAGTGATACACAGAAGAAAGATTCTGTGACTTACAATCTTTCTTTTGCGGTTTTCTTTCGTTGCGCTCAATACCTGGTCGTTCAACAAGAACAACAGAGTAATGTAGGAACAACCATAAGAAACCAGTGAAAACAGTAATTTAATTTTTAAGGGGAGAAAAGTGGAAAGGTCGAACGTTTTAGGGCCAGCTATACCGAAAGCCCTAAGCACATAATAGTCAGGTAATCATTTCGATGGTAAATCAGGGATAGATGGTCTCAAACAACAAAAAGGAAAGGATGAAACTCAATTACGGTAGTTGTGATCGTTGAAGGCTATTCTGCACACACACACAAACACACATGAAGGAGAAGAAAGGGGGTTAACCGAGGGGCCCGATTTTTATTGGTCATATCATAAGAAGCCAACAAACACTGACACCAAGGACAACATAGGGGAACTTACTTGTGCTTAATAAATGAAATAAAGAAACTATAAATTAATGGAAATTAAAGTGGATGAAGAAACAACTTTCCGCAGGTGGGAACCGAACCCACAACCTTCGCATTTCGCGTGCGCTGCTCTACCAACTGAGCTACCGCGGCGCTGTTTCCCCATTCACTTTCTTGGGTATTGATGTGTCCTAGTAGAACCCTGGGTGTGTTAGCCAGCGCCACCACTCACAGACCTTGGCGGCGGACGTGGAACGTCTCTTTTGCCGCAGGCGTCACGAGAACGTGATCTTTTTGGGTGAAGGCAACTGGTCAATAAACCCACATATGCTACCTGAAGGCATCAATGTAGCCGGATTCGAGACCCTCGTTATGTAATGAAGGAGAAGAAAGGGGGTTAACCGAGGGGCGCGATTTTTATTATTCATATCATAAGTAGCCAACAAACACTGACACCAAGGACAACATAGGGGAACTTACTTGTGCTTAATAAATGAAATAAAGAAACTACAAATTAATGGAAATTAAAGTGGATGAAAAAACAACTTGCCGCAGGTGGGAACCGAACCCACAACCTTCGCATTTCGCATGCGAAATGCACGTGTCAACACCTCTTTCTTAAAAACAACCGTCTTGATAGTATACAAACACGAAAGGAAAAAGAAAACCACGCATAATGTAGAAAACACGACAAGAACAACATAGCAACAAAGAGAGAAAACCCCAAAGTTCGTCAGCGGGCGAAGAAAGACTACATACGCACCACGTGGACGACTTTAGGTCATGCGCGGCCCCGCTGTGATTGCGAAATGCCGTCTGGCACACCCTCATAGTCCAATGCGCCAATACGTCGACTGATCTCGCACGGTCCGAAATAGTGCCGCAACAGTTTCTCGCTAAGTCCTCGTCGCCTTATGGGAGTCCAGTCTCAAACATGGTCGCCGGGCTGGTGTTCAACGTAGCGTCGCCGAAAATTGTAGTGCCGGCTGTCGGTCCTCTGCTGGTTATTGATGCGCAGGTGTGCGACCTTTCGGGCTTCTTTGGCGCGCTAGAGATAAACGGCGACGTCGAGATTCTCTTCGTGGGTTACGTGGGGCAGCATGGCGTCGAAAGTCATCGCCGGGTTTTCCCGTAAGCCAGTTTGAACAGCGTGATCTGCGCTGTTTTTTGCACCGCCGTGTTGTAAGCGAAGGTTACGTACGGCAGGACGGCATCTCACGTCTTGTGCTCGACGTTGACGTAGATTGCTGGCATATGGGAGAGGGTCCTGTTCAGCCGCTCCGTAGGACCATTCGTCTGCCGGCGGTAGGCAGTTGTCCACCTGTGACTTGTCTTGCTGTATTGCAAAATGGCTTCGGTGAGCCCTGCAGTGAAGGCCGTTCCTCTGTCGGTGATGAGGACTTCTGGGGCACCATGTCGCAGAGGGATACTTTTCCTGTATCATCGATAGCGTCCTGGAGGATCCGAGGTGCCCAGCAGTCGGATCGTGATGTAGTGCGTGCCGTACTGAAATGACTAGCGCAAGAGTGGACACGGGACACTAAAAAGGCGACAAGGACAAGCGCAAACTTCCAACTGGTCTTTATTACAAAAAGGTATGTATATATACTCTCGCGCACTTGATCATACTTCTGGACCGTACTTCTGACCGTACTTCTGGACGCAGTGCTGAGGCAACAAAACGGTAGCTGGCGCGGACTGGTGAGAAGTTCATCTTTGCGAGAACATCGTTTTGCAGAGAAAACGAAAACAATCGTCGCCTAAATGCTCACGTCGACGGGCTTTCCAAATATTCGATGAGGTTTTTTAGCTCCGGGTCTGATCGTTGCTGTTCAGCGAAGTCTTGTCTTGTCTTGTGTCCCAGACAGGGGCGCATACCCACTATGGGGGATTGGTCAAGAAGCAGGCGGTTTTTCGTATGCTTAGAAGTGAAGCCAAACTAGATTTAAATTGTGGAGCGTGAGACTAGAACTCTTCCACGCTTATTGTTCCTAGAAAGGCGTCGTTGTCCTCGTCGTCTTGCGGCGGCATGTAAATGGGGGCACGTGATAGGCAGTCGACATCAAAGGGTTTCCGTCCGGATTTGTAGAGGACGGTTATGCCAAATTCCTGGAGTCTCATACTGGATCCACAATGCGAGGCATCCTTCTTCTTCTTCTTTCTTTATTTGTTTCCATTGCTAAAATACAATGACGGGGGCTAAGATAAAAGCAGCAATGAGGCAGCTTGAGGTGCCCTTAGCCCTCGTGTTACATGGTGGCAGTTAATAGCGCAATCTACCGTACGCAAAGAACATTACATATAAATATTAAGTACAATCATTAATCAATTCAAGAGAATTTTCCATAGCAGAACAAACAAAAAAGAAACAAAGAAATGGGATAATGACAAATAAAAGCTATGCAGATAGTACGCACCACCACATTACATACACTTGGCAATACGTAAATAAAATTGAAAATCGCGTACACTTGACGATGCATCATTAAAGGTGAAGAGATACGATGATCTATTAATATTGGAATAAGTAAGAGAAAGAAAAGGACGAGCAAAAATTATGTAATTACAAACATTTAACAATATACACATGTGTATACAGGTGAAAAAGAAATTACGCTTGATTCATTATTTAGGAGAATGTTCTGATAAGTAACGACAGTTCTGAAAGGTCCTTTAAGTTTAGCAGCCAACACAAGCCGTGGTGGTCGCTTGCGACATTATAGTGCCTGCCATAAAAGTTAGGCCGGAATTTCCAGGTGTCCCAAGTGATAGCAAGGCATTCCTTTTCCATCGTACAATAATTGCCTTCCGCTTTCGACAGCGACCGATTAGTGTAAGCAATGATCCTTTCAAATCCGTCTTTCGTTTGGCCTAGGAATCCACCGAGCGCTGGGCTAGTTGCGTCGGTGTGCATTTCAGTGTCGGCGCCTTCGTCGAAGTGGGCGAGCACTGCAGGCGTCTGCAGGCTCTGTTTAAGCCCTTTGAAGGATTCGGCTTGCGGCGCTTCCCACTTGAAATCGACTTCTGATTTCGTGAGACAAGTTAATGACTCGGCGATTCGCGAAAAGTTCTTTACGGAGCGTCTGTAATAGGCACACAAGCCAAGAACGCTGCGCACTCCCTTTTCTCCTGAGGGTCAGGGCGGACTCCAGATTTGCTGATGACGTGGCCCAAAAACAAAACCTCGTCGTAAGCGAAGCGGCACATTTCCGGCTTCATAGTGAGCTCTGGTGACTTGATAGTCTCTAGTACTGTACCAAGCCGCCTAAAGTGATCGTCCAAATTTCCGGTGAAGACGACGACATCATCTAAGTAGACGAGACAGGTCTGCCACTTCAGCCCTGCTAACACCGTGTCCATCACGCGATGAAACGTTGCAGGCACCGAGCACAGTCCGAATGGCATAACCTTGAACTCACAGAGGCCGTCTGGCCTAATGAAGGCGTTCTTCTCTCGATCGCTCTCGTCGACTTCTATTTACCAGTAGCGAGTCTTGAGATCCATCGACGGGAAATACTTACCGTTGTAAAGTCGAGAAAATGCGTCGTATATGTGTGGCCGGGGGTATACATCCTTCTTTGGGATCCTGTTCAACGGACGCAGAAATTAATCGACGTAGTTAATTGACGCAGAAACGCAACGCTCTGTCCTTTTCCTTCACCAAGAGTACAGGAGAGGACCACAGGCTTTTCGACGGCTGGATAATATGGTCGCTCAGCATTTCATCGACTTGTTGCCATATAGGTTCACATTGTCGCGTCGAAGCTCTGTAAGGGCTCTAATGGAGTGGTCGAGCAGATTGTTGAGTTGCTATGCGATGGCGTGCAACTGGTGCTTGTCGAATCCTCGATGACGTTGAAAAGCAGTCTTTGTATTGTCGGAGAAAATATTTGAGGTGCTTCTGCTTACTCATGGGGAAATTTCGATTTATGTCAAAGTCTACTTCTTGAACTATGGTCATCGAGGTAGTTGCGGCAGAATCCAAGAGGACAAATGCGTTGCTGTTTTCCACAATTTCCTTGATGTATGCAATCGTGCCATTGTTGATGGGTTTGAACTCCTGGCGGAAGTTTGTCAGCATCACTTCCGTTGGTCCTCTGTGCAGTCTAGCGAACCCTCTGGCGACGCAAATTTCACAGTCGAGCAATAGACATTGGTTGCCCTCGATGACGCCTTCTACGTCTGTGGGTGTTTCGGTGCCGACGGAAATGACAATGCTAGAGCGAGGCGGGATGCTGACTTCGTCTTCAAGCACATTTAAAGCACGTTGACTACGAGCACTCTCCTGCCGTATCGCGTGTTCTTCGGATAGCGTTAACGACTTCGACCTCAAGTCAATGATTGCGCCATGTTGGTTCAGGAAGTCCATGCCGAGAATGACGCCTCGTGAACATTGTTGGAGGATAACGAAGGTGGCAGGGTAGGTCCGGTCATAATTTATAGTTCTTGCCGTGCAGATTCCAGTGGGCGTTATTAGGTGCCCTCCAGCAGTCCGAATTTGAGGGCCTTCTCACGCAGTCTTAACTTTCTTCAACTGGGTGGCGAAAGGTCCACTCATGACAGAGTAGCCAGCTCCTGTGTCTATTAACGCGGTGACTGCGCGTCCGTCCAGGAACACGTGGAGGTCGGTGGCTCTTTGTGCTGCGTTGCAGCTAGGTCAAAGCGTCGGATCACGGATGCGTAGCGTTGACGTGTGACTGATGCGTCGCGTGGTCAGGTCCTTGGTCGGTGAATTCTTTGCTTCCAGTCTTCGTCGAGATGGCGGCGTGTCGTTGTTATGTCGTCGAGATAGTCTCTTCGGTGTCTTCGGCGGCGGTGGACGATCTTCGTTATTTCGACGACCAGGAACCGCACCTCCGTCGGCTGCTGCTTTTAGTTTTCCGGATATGGGCTGAAGGATCAGCCTCGGGCTGGGCCGGTGTATGGACGGTGCTGCGGCGACAGGAGTTAGTTGTTAGGAGTTAGTTGTTACGGCGAACAAGACGGTCGTCGTGGGCTCCACTCAGTGGCGGCGAGGTAGTCGGTGATATCACGTGGCCGTTCACCCTGATGTGGGTACGGTGCATTGACGGCGTACCCTCGCAGTCCCAAGTCGTGGTATGGGCTTCCCCGGTAGGGCGGTGGTCGGGGGCGCACCAGATGTCCGTCGTCCTCAGTTAGCTGCACAGGGCTACGGGCGGGCGTGCTGGCTGGGTGATGGTTGAGGACGGAAGTGCGGCATTACGGGTCCCGGGCGCAGTCGCTGAAGAGGACCATGACGACGGGTGACGGCAGTGTAGGTCATTGCTTCAGGACGGGGTTGCGGTGATGCCGGAACTTCTGGTACTTTCACTGACCGCTGAAGAGCTTCTTTAACTGTGTCAGCGATCTAGGCAACCTAGGGCGGTGACCTCGGGCACAACTTCTGCAGCTCTCCCGCGTGACCGCTCTGATCTTCTAGCGCATGTCATCGGCGCCTAGTGCTTGAGCTTCTGCGCAGTTTCTTGTCACCGCATGGCGGTTGTATTGCCTGGTACGCATTTCAAGTGTCTCCTTGATTGTTATGGCGTCCGAAACAAATTCAGCGACAGACTTGGGCGGGTTGTGTTTCAATCCGGCGAATAGTTGTTTTCCTCAGACATGTGGGGGTTGGCGTGGTGGAAGAGGCGCGTAATTTCCTCGGCAAAGATCCCGACATTCTCGTTTGGCAGCTGCATGGGCGTTTCCAGTACAGCTTGAACTCGCGCTTTGCGCAGGACACTCGTGAAGGTCAGCAGGAAGCCGTTGCTGAAGAGGACCCATGTAGTCACGGTCGATTCTAGGTTCAGAAAGCACGTGCTGGCATCGTCTTCTAGGGTGAAGTACCCATGCCGCAGCTTGTGGTTGGAGTTCCAGTTCTCGAATCCAGTGATCCTTTCGTACGTTTACAGCCAGTTATCCGGGTCTTCAAACGATGATCAAGGAAGGTCGGTGGTTCCCTGGGCTGTTGCAGCACGATGGGGGACTCTGGGGCTGCCATTGGAGTTGTAGACTTGGCCACAATCTTCTTGGTTGTCTAAGGTAGAAGTACGTGTTCCGGGGGCATGGAGCAAGCCTGCGGCTTCCTCGATTGTCTGGGATGACGTTGGTGTTTTCTTCGCGGTCCGGGCTTTGATCACGGCTAGTCGAGGGTGTCCGGTCCATGAACGAAAAACACCTCCGCCAGATATAACGTGGTAGTGACGGTCAAAAACGCAGTAGCAAAACTTCGAATTGAGAAAATAACTCTTTATTGGGGGAACCTGTGCCCAGAAAAAGAGGCTACCCTCGAAGCGCCATAGCGGCGAACACAGTCGGCGATCAGCGAATATCTCATGAGCGGGTCAAGTGCGTCGGCTTTTCTGCATGAGCAGTGGCGTAGCTAGGTCGTCTGGCACCCGGGGCCCATAGGTCTTCTGTCACCCCCCCCCCCCTTATGTAGTCGAGGAAGGCGAGGATATCGACAATTTCCGGGTTTCAGCACCAGTACAGCCACCTTGGATACCGCGCACGTTCCCCGGGTCCCCCTCTCCTTCGCTTTCTTTCCCAGAGATCGCGAATGCAGCTAATATACACGCTGTTTTTCCTGCCCCAAATAACACAGGGTGCTGCACTGATAACGTGTGATAAGCCCACGTACACATCTTCTGTCAGACTGTAAGGCTTGGCAGCCAATACAAATGCGGCATCGTGGAAAATATGACTCACGTACAAGTAACAAAAAACAACTTTATAATAGAGTTTTAATTACCAATTTTAGCGGCAATATTGCATTTGCAAAATTGAAGCCCGACATTCATATCTTGCCCAACAACAACTTCACAAAAATCGTCGTAGGTACTATGGCACGCAGTATTTTGTCTGTGGGCAGCCCTGAAAGAAGACGAAAATTAAATTGTTTGTCAGTGACGCTGATCTCCCCACCCTATTAGAAAACGCTACCTGCCTCCACGCTGCGCGGGCGCGAATGCTATGACAATTACGAGTTCTCTTCATTCTGATCAATAAAGCCCTGTTTTCATTTGCTGCTATACGGACAAACGTGATTATCCGAGCTGCGGTACCACCGCAAGATTGGAAACAGAATAGAGCACGCTTCGCGTCGATGCTTGGCGTCACAATAAAAAAAGAAAGAAAAGGCCGCGATGAAGCCCGTGCCAGCGAAAGCTTGCACTACTGTTGGTCTGCACTCGCAATGGAGAAGATTAAGGGATTAACGTCACTAGTCCACTATTTCATATTTCTTTCGCTGCGGCCATATACTGGGCGCCGCCCGCAGTGCCAAAGTACTGTAGGTTGTAGCACCCAAAACGATATTGTTTAAGAAGATTTTGTTGAGTTAATAATATGACTTTGAGTCCTCGATTCTCGAATTGAAGTGCTTCCTCTATAAGTACTAATTACGGGATTATTAAGGATATGGTTATCACTTATCTGCCATATTTTTCGCGCTACCGAGTTCCTAGTAATCACAAAAAGACATAACTTTATAGAATCTCGATCGGGAAATATCCTTACAAAATTCACCTTTTTTTTCATAAAATTCTGTGCAGCTGATACAGACACTGTGCTTGTGACATGAAGTCACACAACAACAACAGTTTTCTGAAACTTTCGAGGGTAAGAAGGAAAGCGTGAAACATAACGGCAGGTTTCGCAGCGGCTTCTCGGAGCGAGCGGGAGGGAAGTAAAAGCGAGCCGGACATCGCGGCGGGTCCGCGACTACAGCCTGTCGAGTCATACGCCACCAAACTCTTCGGCCGAACCGAGTCTGAAGACGATCCAGAGAATTCCATTGGCGACTTTTGACGGCCCAACTTATGCAACGTCGCTTTAACGAACGCTTCGCCGTAAACGCGAGCGCCGGGCGCGCTGGTTGAACGCCCTCTTGCTGCTATCTTTGTTCGTCTTCACTGCGCGTTCTGAACGGAAGAGGGACTCAAGAGCCCCAACGCCTTACAACGCCTCACTGTATGTTTAGCGACTCCTGCTCCCAGCATGAACGCACAGCACGAGCGCACCCCACATGAAACGTTCCGCTAAGGCGAGTAGCTTAGCGACCATTTCGCGAATTAATTTTTCAGCCCGCACATTCGCGCCATTATTTCGTGGGGTGTTGATAGAGCTGCAGCCGACAATACTGCGGCGCAACGCATCGGGTGAATGAGCTCGGGCTACTGGATACCGGAGCATTCTTTGCAATTTGTGCCCAGTCAAGCCAGCGGAAAGAGGGCCGGGTGTCTTCCCAGGTAGCACACAAAGTCTTGAAAACGTCGTATTAAGGGATTCAACGTCTGAAACGGATTTTTGACCAAAATCGACGCATCAAAGACGTTCCAAACAAGATAGCTTAAAAACGAGGCGTGAATACGTTTTGATAACGTTGGAAGCCAGGCAGCTTAAAAACGAGGGGTGAATACGTTTTGAAAACGACTCAAGGCGCCACCGCCACGCCACGGCGCGTCAGCCTCTTTAGCGGCTTCTACAATATTCAACAACCCATCAACGCGATCCAACCTTGCGCAAGGTGGCGATACCGTCGTCAAATCATGTGACCAAGGTGGCCACGTGATTCGTGATGCCGGGCGAGCCGGGCATAGTCGCGTCGTCATGGCGTCGTCGCGTCACCGCACTCGCATTGCGCTGTGGTGTGTCTGCGGCTGTTCTGAATGTGCTGCCGCTGCCCTTTGCTATGTAAGTGTTGCAGTGTTTTGCTGTCAAGAAAACGATATTCTTTGATCAGTTTGGGTTGTGCGATATGTTTGTGTGATTTTAATTTGGAAATTAGTAGTGTTTTCAATAGTTATGTGACCAAGGCGGCCATGTTATTCGTGAAGCCGGGCATAGTTGCGTTATCGCACTCGCATGGCACTATGGTCTGTTTGCGACTGTTCTGAATGTGCTGCCGCTGCCCTTTGTCATGTAAGTGTTGCAGTGCTTTGCTGTCAAGAAAACGACATTCTGTGATTAGTTTGGGTTGTGCGATCTATTTGAGCCGGGCATAATAGCGTTATCGCACTTGCATTGCGCTGTGGTATGATAGCGGCTGTTCTGAATGTGCTGCCGCTGCCCTTTGTCATGTAAGTGTTGCAGGGTTTTGCCGTCAAGAAAACGACGTTCTGTGATTAGTTTGGGTTGTGCTATCTGTTTGTGTAGTTTAATTTGGAAATCAGTAGTGTTTTCAATTGGAGGGCGCGGAGTGGAGGGCACTAATCAGCTCTTCAAGTTCATTGTCATGTTATGTGAGGCGCCTTTTCACTGACGCTGTAATTAAGGCGTTAAGGGCAGTATAAGGACGAACGTTAGAGGGACGAAATCGTGCCTGTGTGTCCCTAGCGTCGGGATCGGCCGCTATGCGTGATACTAACAAGAAAGCATTTTGCAGAATGCGAAGAAAGGCGGCAAAATCTGTGCGCACCTTGCCGATCTTCGCAATAGAGCCGTCATCGTGGTATTTTAGTCTCCCGTTTAGCAAGAGTGTTGCAGACAAGGGAACTGGTTCAAACAGGCTTTTTTTTTAATGATTCAGTACTAGTGCGGTATCCCAAAAGGTGAGGTCAAGTGCTCGCCCTATTTTCTTCCCTCGCGCTACAGCGCACTGACAGAATTTTGCGTGCACCATACCGGGCTTTTATCGTTTGCGCTGCAGGTTCTCGATTGTGTTTTCGCCCCTTTTACCCTCGTGATGGGTATTTCATGGTATTACCGGGTACCACATGTGTCCATATATTGTGTCCAATATATGAAACGGCCAAATTCGATTTTATTTGACGCCTCAAATGGTAGTAATGTATTGAGTCACTTGTAGCTTCGTGCTTTTTATCAATTTTACTATTTGGCGAATGGATACAGCATGTACGCTGCATAACTCGCTTGTGGATACTGCATACGTGAGTCGAGTATGCCCGGTATAAAATAACTTGTATGCTTTAGGTAGTACGATTGTTTGCAGTTTGGGACATGTGTCGGAATGTACGCTGTGCGCCCTTCGCGCTTTACGGCGGCCTGCCGAGTTCGTGCGGGTGCCATGTGTGCGCATGGAGTTTCCTAGCGCGTACGTCTGTGCATTATTTGATACCGGTTTCACACGGGGCTCTTTTAGCCGCTATCCAGTCCGTTACAAATCGAATTTCTCGGTCGTGATTGGCTCCTCTGCGCAAGCTACGAGAGTGAGCCAGTCGCATCGATAATTTCGATCCGGATCGGGCGTGATCGCGATCGAGAGTGGTCGCGTGACACCGGTTTTACACATGGCTCCCACATAGGGAACACTTTAAGTTCAATGCTACTGAGTGAAGAGCAAGTGCATATATATGCCAGTGGTGGTATGTGGGCAAGTCTCTCTGGTGAAGTCAATACTTGTGCATTAAATACATTTCAATTACCAGCGTAGTGCATCAATGTGTCTACTTCGACAAAATGGAGCACCAGTGCAGATATCTGAGCATACCTGTCCAGGGCAGCAAGTGTGTCTACATTGAAACCACCAGCATGTGCGGCAGTTCTATTTCCAGCAGCGGGACTGCACAATAATCAGTAGGGTGCTCTCAAGCTGTTTATCTATGAAGCTCTGTCTGGACTGTGTGCCAAATATTTTTGGACGTGAAAGTGGGGGTGAATTGGTAAACATCAGTGGAACTGTGCCTGGACTTTGTGGCTGGACTTTGTAAATATTTTAAGGCAGTTTTCCTAGCCTCTAAAGCCGCTCGAGTTCACTCTTCTCCTCGAGCGGCCATTTTTCCTAGAAAGTATGCCTTCCAACCACTCGGAATGCCTTCCAACCACTCAAAAAACCGACTATCGCGGACAACATGAGTCTCTTTCCACGTAAGTGTGACGCTCGGAGCAGGAGCTGTGGCGCTTGAAAGTAGCCTGGGGCCTGACGAACCAACCGACTGAGCTATCTTTCCGGGCAACATCGAAGGGTCACGAGTTCAAATCACCTGTTATGTTCCTTTTTTTTCGCCCCTTTTTCTTTCTTTTTTTTTTCTTTCTTTTAATGTCTTTTCCTTTATTTTATCACTGTACGGGAACCCTCCTAAAAAAAAAGAAAAAAAAGAAAGAAAAAGATATACATCTTCAAATATGTATGGCCTCACATGTGCAGGTCATAAATACCAGGTTCTCTAGCCGAGTGCCATCCATGCGGTATAACCGAGCTCAGATTGGTCCACCTTGACTGATCAAATAGGGCACCACTGTAGGTTAAATGAGGCGTACAACTCCTGCGGGACCCGCCGTGGTTGCTCAGTGGTTACGGTGTTAGACTGCTGAGCACGAGGTCGCGGGATCGGACCCCGACCACGGCGGCCGCATTTCGATGGGGGCGAAATGCGAAAACACCCGTGTACTTAGAATTAGGTGCACGTTAAAGAACCCCAGGTGGTCGAAATTTTCGGAGTCCTCCACTACGGCGTGCCTAATCAGAAAGTGGTTTTGTCACGTAAAACCCCATAAATTAATTTTTAATTTAGCTCCTACGGGGACGGTAGAGTATCCGTCTCCAGTGCAAGAGGACCGTGATCCAAACCCCGGTGCCGCGCAATTCTCCACCGGAAAATACAAAAAAAAAAACCGTGTGTTGAGAAAATTGCACAAACAGGCCTGGAGTGCGGCCTGATCCCGGTGACCAGAACCGGTAACGCACTCTCTCACCAGAGCAGGATTGGCCACCCTGGTGCAGTACTTGGCCACAACCTCCTATATGAATACAACAATCGAACCCCGGCCCTCAGTCCCCAGCAGCCGCGAAGCAACTGACCACGGCGGCGGTCAGATCTGTGACGCTGCAGAGGGTGCTAAGAATACCTGGCTCCGGACAGGCCGCCATTGGAATCTGAACCTGGCAACGTTTAACGTTAGAACGCTATCTAGTGAGGCGAGTCTAGCAGTGTTATTGGAGGAATTAGAGGGTAGTAAATGGGATATAATAGGGCTCAGTGAGGTTAGGAGGACAAAAGAAGCATATACAGTGCTAAAAAGCGGGCATGTACTGTGTTACCGGGGCTTAGCGGAGAGACGAGAACTAGGAGTCGGATTCCTGATTAATAAGGAAATAGCTGGTAACATACAGGAATTCTATAGCATTAACGAGAGTCTGGCATGTCTTGTTGTGAAACTTAATAAGAGGTACAAAATGAAGGTTGTACAGGTCTACGCTCCTACATCTAGTCATGATGACCAGGAAGTCGAAAGCTTTTATGAAGACGTAGAATCGGCGATGGGTAAAGTCAAAACAAAATACACTATACTGATGGGCGACTTCAATGTCAGGGTAGGCAAGAAGCAGGCTGGAGACAAGTCAGTGGGGGAATATGGCATAGGCTCTAGGAATAGCAGAGGAGAATTATTAGTAGAGTTTGCAGAACAGAATAATATGCGGATAATGAATACCTTTTTCCGCAAGCGGGTTAGTCGAAAGTGGACGTGGAGGAGCCCGAATGGTGAGACTAGAAATGAAATCGACTTCATACTCTGCGCGAACCCTGGCATCATTCAAGATGTAGACGTGCTCGGCAAGGTACGCTGCAGTGACCACAGGATGGTAAGAACTCGAATTAGCCTAGACTTGAGGAGGGAACGAAAGAAACTGATACACAAGAAGCCAATCAATGAGTTAGCGGTAAGAGGGAAACTAGAGGAATTCCGGATCAAACTACAGAACAGGTATTCGGCTTTAACTCAGGAAGAGGACCTTAGCGTTGAAGCAATGAACGACAATCTCATGGGCATCATTAAGGAGGGCGCAATAGAAGTCGGTGGTAACGCCGTTAAACAGGAAACCAGTAAGCTATCGCAGGAGACGAAAGATCTGATCAAGAAACGCCAATGTATGAAAGCCTCTAATCCTACAGCTAGAATAGAACTGGCAGAACTTTCTAATTAATCAACAAGCGTAAGACAGCGGACATCAGGAACTATAATATGGATAGAATTGAACAGGCTCTCAGGAACGGAGGAAGCCTAAAAACAGTGAAGAAGAAACTAGGAATAGGCAAGAATCAGATGTGTGCGTTAAGAGACAAAGCCGGCAATATCGTTACTAATATGGATGAGATAGTTAAAGTGGCTGAGGAGTTCTATAGAGATTTATACAGTACCAGTGGCACCCACGACGATAGTGGAAGAGAGAATAGCCTAGAGGAATTCGAAATCCCACAGGTAACGCCAGAAGAAGTAAAGAAAGCCTTAGGAGCTATGCAAAGGCGGAAGGCAGCTGGGGAGGATCAGGTAACAGCAGATTTGTTGAAGGATGGTGGTCAGATTGTTCTAGAGAAACTGGCCACCCTGTATACGCGATGCCTCATAACCTCGAGCGTACCAAAATCTTGGAAGAACGCTAACATAATCCTAATCCATAAGAAAGGGGACGCCAAAGACTTGAAAAATTATAGACCGATCAGCTTACTGTCCGTTGCCTACAAAGTATTTACTAAGGTAATCGCAAATAGAATCAGGAACACCTTAGACTTCTGTCAACCAAAGGACCAGGCAGGATTCCGTAAAGGCTACTCAACAATAGACCATATTCACACTATCAATCAAGTGATAGAGAAATGTGCAGAATATAACCAACCCTTATATATAGCTTTCATTGATTACGAGAAAGCGTTTGATTCAGTCGAAACCTCAGCAGTCATGGAGGCATTACGGAATCAGGGTGTAGATGAGCCATATGTAAAAATACTGGAAGATATCTATAGCGGCTCCACAGCCACCGTAGTCCTCCACAAAGAAAGCAACAAAATCCCTATAAAGAAAGGCGCCAGACAGGGAGATACGATATCTCCAATGCTATTCACAGCATGTTTACAGGAGGTATTCAGAGGCCTGGAGTGGAAAGAATTGGGGATAAAAGTTGATGGAGAATACCTTAGCAACTTGCGATTCGCTGATGATATTGCCTTGCTTAGTAACTCAGGAGACCAATTGCAATGCATGCTCACTGACCTGGAGAGGCAAAGCAGAAGGGTGGGTCTGAAAATTAATCTGCAGAAAACTAAAGTATTGTTTAACAGTCTCGGAAGAGAGCAGCAGTTTACGATAGGTAGCGAAGCACTGGAAGTGGTGAGGGAATACATCTACTTAGGGCAGGTAGTGACCACGGATCCGGATCATGAGACTGAAATAACCAGAAGAATAAGAATGGGTTGGGGTGCGTTTGGCAGGCATTCTCAAATCATGAACAGCAGGTTGCCACTATCCCTCAAAAGGAAAGTGTACAACAGCTGTGTGTTACCAGTACTCACATATGGGGCAGAAACCTGGAGGCTTACGAAAAGGGTTCTGCTGAAACTGAAGACGACGCAACGAGCTATGGAAAGAAGAATGATGGGTGTAACGTTAAGGGATAAGAAAAGAGCAGATTGGGTGAGGCAACAAACGCGGGTAAACGACATCTTAGTTGAAATCAAGAAAAAGAAATGGGCATGGGCCGGACATGTAATGAGGAGGGAAGATAACCGATGGTCACTAAGAGTTACGGACTGGATTCCAAGGGAAGGGAAGCGTAGCAGGGGGCGGCAGAAAGTTAGGTGGGCGGATGACATTAAGACGTTTGCAGGGACAACATGGCCACAATTAGTACATGACCGGGGTAGTTGGAGAAGTATGGGAGAGGCCTTTGCCCTGCAGTGGGCGTAACTAGGCTGATGATGATGATGATGATGATTCCTAACAGGCTCATTTTCGTGCGACTTGGTAGAGGATGCGACGGCCATGCGGGGAACAGTGCTTGGCACTGCGCCGTGGCTCTTACAGTCAACACCGACGCTTCTACTCATCTGGGGCGCGATTGGAGATCGTTGTTCAAAACGCCCGACCAGTTTCACCTCACGCGATTGGCCTAGGCCGTGCCAACGGGTGCGGCTGACGACGTCTGCGCGGCATAGGCCAGTCGCGTGAGGCGAAACTAAACGCGTGTTTTGAACAACGATGTCTGATCGCGCCCGTCACCCGCGAAAATTAGCTTCAGATGATCGTAAACCTTTCAAGACCGCTTCTAGGCCAGCTTTTTGATAACGTCCTAAAAACGTTTAGAAATTGGTTACGAATAGTTTTGCCAAAGGGATTACTTGTGTCTTTCCCAATCCTATTTCTTGACCAGCTTTTTGAATACGTCTTGCAGACCTGTTCTAGATCGTCTCAAGAAAGTAATTAAGCCGGACATTAGCAGAGATATACGATCTTTTCCCGCCGAAGTTCTCTCATTCGTGTCTTCTTTAACCCGTTTTTATCGTCTTGGATAAACGCTACGAAAACGTTACGTATCTCTTTTGTGCTACCTGGGAGGCGTGTATGACACCCCCCCCCCCCCCCACTGGCCCCTTGCACCCGGGGCCCACGGCCCCCCGGCCCCCCCTGTTGCTACGCCACTGTGCATGAGTCATCGAATGTTCCAGAGTATAATTGCTGGCGCTCGCATGTCTTCCAGAAAATACTACAGAATTAGCGTCGCGCACACAATGAGATTAAACAAGGTTCGGTGACAACAGACAGCGGATAGAACCATCGAAAACATTCTAGAAGCTTCCGATATACGCGGGCGCGTTCTGCGCTGGGCGATAACATTTGTTAGACAGGGAAAATCAGTCGGCCAAGAAAGATAAACAAGTAAACGTGTCCATACATACAAACACTAATGATAAAAAAGATGTACTGTTGAGTCCGGCAATACAAGGCAGAGCTGTTTTATTGCAAGGGAACAAAGAAAAGGAATCTGGTTTCACGGCCAACCAATAGACAAACTACTGGCTGGAGCCTTCCTTTTTTTAGCTCCTTTCGCGTCCGACGTCTTCAGCGCCTTCTTAACGAATCGGGGGTCTGCCATACCTAACTCCCGGTGAACTTGCAGAAGCACGACGTTGTTCAGCGAGACAGTTGTGTATATACAGCGTGTCTGTATATGCTCGTATATCTGTCAATGCTATGGCTCGCGGCCCAGGTTAGCGTCAAGTTTGTTTTGTCAGGCTTCCTTTTATAACCTTTTTTTTTTGCAAACACTGCGTGGAACTGTAAACATGCCAATTATAAACTGACACTAAATAAGCAGCAAGATAAACTGTAGATATACTATTTTAGAGCGCGGCTCTTAATGGCCCATTCCTGCGGCGAGCGTCGTCAGCGGCGGCGGCGCAACCGAGCGAACGGGCACAACAGCGAAAGAGAGCGAATGCGGAGAGGCAGATGAAAGACGTGGGCCGCGAAAGGCGGATACCAATAAGAGCGGCCCCTTCAGTGACGTGCTAGCGGGAAACTGCTTTCATGAGGACCCGTCCGACAGCTCAATGCCTATTCGTATCTGGTGTCAGCCGGACCGCTCGTTCCGTACTATCATCCGCTCACGTCAGCTCTCGCTCGCGCTTCTTTCGGTTGTCATTGTTTAGCAATCTGATTGCATGTGCCACGCGAATTCTCCAGTTCTTTCTGGAAGCCAAGCAGCATCAACAATTATACAGGAACCTTGAATGAGTCATGTATAACAGCCGACGCGCTTGAACCGCATATCAGATTTTCGACGATTGCCGACCCTGCTACATCTTTCTCTCAAATTGATTGCCTTAATATATCCCGAAATGAAAAGACGTATAGAGCTGCGCAAAAATTTTTCATAAGGGACATAGTAATCGCCGGTAAATGTTTTTTAACAACGTATATCATATCTAATATCTTAAAACATCTCTCATTGCTGCCGGAATTTATGGTAACAAGCGAAGGCAAAAAACGCGGATAACATAATAAAAACACAAGAAACAACAAGGGTAGGAAGCCATTCGCTTTTGAATACTTTAAGTGTTTCTTTCGGAGCAAGCGCGAGGATAGTTCTCCGCCTTACCTTAAGTTTATAATTTCATTCGCAACTTTTCATGCATGCTTTCTGTTGTAATTGGATATTCAATCTAAAAGCAAAGACCTGAATATTAATATTATAGTGCCTAAACTGGAGTAAGCGTGTCTACTATTTATTACATTCAAAAAAGAGGACGACAAGGAGAGGCAAAAAAAAGGGAGCTTTGTGTTATTCCTTGATGTTAACTTATTTAATCGCAAAATTCTTTAGAGGTTTTTTTCTAATTTCTAAATTTAGCTTGATTTAACCGACGCTCTTGGATGTAAAATTTTATTTGGTCACAATCCTATGAAAAGGCACGTGAAACGAGGTGCTTCTTGGCCAATCACCCCCCCCCCCCCCCCCCCCCCCCCCGACGTGGGTATGGGCCAGTGTTTGGGCACAAGGACAAGGTTAGCGGGTGTAAAAGCCGGCTCGCTACTCTGTGCTTGGGAGATGGGTAAAGAGAATGAAATGTGACAGAATGAGAAAAGAGATAAACAACTAAGACACAATTGTAGACGATTATGATACTCCCTAACGCGACATTTCAGCGCAGTTGTATACGTGTTTTCATTTTGTGAGATACTGAGGCGAAGAATTTGTGACCGAAATCACCGCACTGACTGGCAGTGGGCCAGTGCCGCCAGCGCCATCGTAGAGGAAGGGGCAGCATGGGAACGCTGGCACGATCAGCGGCATCAGTGCCAGCTGTGGAAGACGACGACGACGACGGCGCGAGCAGTGGCGCGAGCGCATTAGCGCGATTGCACCGAGGGACGCCGACGCTCAGCCCAGAAACGGGCGCCTAAGAGCTATGCTCTCAACAACAACAACAACAAACAACAACAGCAAAAAAAGAAACTTTGGCTCCAATCCATGCTCTGGAGGTGGTTGAACAGCGAAGTTGTAAACGTTACCTATAACGATTGCCATTGGAATCTGAACCTGGCAACGTTTAACGTAAGAACGTTATCTAGTGAGGCGAGTCTAGCAGTATTATTGGATTAATTAGAGGGTAGTAAATGGGATATAATAGGGATCATTGAGGTTAGGGGGACAAAAGAAGCATATACAGTGCTAAAAAGCGGACACGTCCTGTGCTACCGGGGCTTAGCGGAGAGACGAGAACTAGGAGTCGGATTCCTGATTAATAAGCATATAGCTGGCAATATACAGGAATTCTATAGCATTAACGAGAGGGTGGCAGGTCTTGTGAAATTTTAAAAGAGGTACAAATTGAAGGTCGTACAGGTCTACGCCCCTACATCCAGTTATGATGACCAGGAAGTCGAAAGCTTCTATGAAGACGTGGAATCGGCGATGGGTAAAGTCAAAACAAAATATACTATACTGATGGGCGACTTCAATGCCAGGGTAGGCAAGAAACAGGCTGGAGGCAAGGCAGTGGGGGAATATGGCATAGGCACTAGGAAAAGCAGGGGAGAGTTATTAGTAGAGTTTGATGAACAGAATAATATGCGGATAATGAATACGTTCTTCCGCAAGCGGGATAGCCGGAAGTGGACGTGGAGGAGCCCGAACGGCGAGACTAGAAATGAAATAGACTTCATACTCTCCGCTAACCCTGGCATCATACAAGATGTGGACGTGCTCGGTAAGGTGCGCTGCAGTGACCATAGGATGGTAAGAACTCGAATTAGCCTAGACTTGAGGAGGGAACGGAAGAAACTGGTACGTAAGAAGCCATTCAATGAGTTAGCGGTAAGAGGGAAACTAGAGGAATTCCGGATCAAGCCACAGAACAGGTATTTGGCTTTAACCCAGGATAAGGATTCAGTGTTGAAGCAATGAACCACAATCTTATGGGCATCATTAAGGAGTGTGCAATAGAAGCCGGTGGTAACCTCGTTAGACAGGATACCGGTAAGCTATCGCAGGAGATGAAAGATCTGATTAAGAAACGCCACTGTATAAAAGCCTCTAACCCTAGAGCTAGAATAGAACTGGCAGAACTTTCTAAGTTAATCAACAAGCGTAAGACAGCTTACATAAGGAACTATAATATGGATATAATTGAACATGCTCTCAGGAACGGAGGAAGCCTAAAAGCAGTGAAGAAACTAGGAATAGGCAAGAATCATATGTATGCGTTAAGAGACAAAGCCAGTAATATCATTACTTATATGGATTAGATAGTTCAAGTGGCTGAGGAGTTCTATAGAGATTTATACAGTACCAGTGGCACCCACGAAGATAATGTGAGAGAGAATAGTATAGAGGAATTTGAAATCCCACAAGTAACGCCGGAAGAAGTAAAGAATGCCTTGGGAGCTATGCAAATGGGAAAGGCAGCTCGGGTGGATCCGGTTTGTTGAAGGATCGTGGGCACATAGTTCTAGAAAAACTGGCCTCCCTGTATACACAATGCCTCATGACCTCGAGCGTACCGGAATCTTCGAAGAACGTTAACATAATCCTAATCCATAAGAAAGGGGACGCCAAAGACTCGAAAAATTATAGACCCATCAGGTTACTGCCCGTTGTTTACAAAGTATTCACTAAAGTAATCGCAAATACAATCAGGAACACCTTCGACTTCTGTCAACCAAAGCACCAGGCAGGATTCCGTAAGGGCTACTCAACAATAGACCATATTCACACTATCAATCAGGTGATAGAGAAATGTGCGGAATATAACCTACCCTTATATATAGCTTTCATTGATTACGAAAAAGCGTTTGATTCAGTCGAAACCTCAGCAGTCATGGAGACATTACGGAATCAGGGTGTAGACGAGGCATATGTAGAAATACCGAAAGTTATCTGTAGCGGCTCCACAGCCACCGTAGTCCTCCAAAAAGAAGCAACAAAATCCCAATAAAGAAAGGCGCCAGACAGGGAGATACCATCTCTCTAGTGTTATTCACAGCGTGTTTACAGGAGGTATTCAGAGACCTGGAGTGGGAGGAATTGGAGATAAGAGTTGATGGAGAATACCTTAGTAATTTGCGATTCGCTGATGATATTGCCTTGCTTAGTAACTCAGGGGCCCAATTGCAATGCATGCTCACTGACCTGGAGAGGCAAAGCAAAAGGGTGGGTCTAAAAAGTAATCTTCAGAAAGCTAAAGTAATGTTTAACAGTCTCAGAAGAGAACAGCAGTTTACGATAGGTAGTAAGGCACTGGAAGTGGTAAGGGAATACATCTACTTAGGGCAGGTATTGACCGCGGATCCGGATCATGAGACTGAAATAATCAGAAGAATAAGAATGGGCTGCGGTGCGTCTGGCAGGCATTCTCAGATCATGAACAGCAGGTTGCTATTATCCCTCAAGAGAAAAGTGTATAACAGCTGTGTGTTGCCAGTACTCACGTACGGGGCGGAAACCTGGAGGCTTACGAAAAGGGTTCTACTTAAATTGAGGACGACGCAACGGGCTATGGAAAGAAGAATTATGGGTGCAACGTTAAGGGATAAGAAAAGAGCAGATTGGGTGAGGGAACAAACGCGAGTTAATGACATCATTGTTGAAATCAAGAAAAATAAATGGGCTTGGGCAGGACATGTAATGAGGAGGGAAGATAACCGATGGTCATTAAGGGTTACGCACTGGATTCCAAGGGAAGGGAAGCGTAGCGGTGGGCGGCAGAAGGTTAGGTGGGCGGACGAGATTAATAAGTTGCAGGGACAACATGGCCACAATTAGTACATGACCGGGGTTGTTGGAGAAGTATGGGAGAGGCCTTTGCCCTGCAGTGGGCGTAACCAGGCTGAAGATGATGAAGATGATGATGATGAAGATGATAACGATTGCCCATTGCCACGTGCTTGAAATTATTCACATGGCGACATTCACGTTAGCTTTACCTAATTATGAGCCAAATACGCTTCAACGGCCTGCAACTTGTCTTGCGCCGCTACTTCGTGAACCTACAAAGAATGAACCAGAGACAAGTGAAACCCAATACAGTCACAGTCGGTCACACAGGGAGCAACCAACTCCAAATTGAGCGTCGAGAAATTTCTTCTTCAATTTAGACTTAGCACCCTCGAAACGATTGTTTGCGTTGTACCTTCGTCGCTTGGCCGCGTTTTCGCCTTCACGACATTCATCATCATCATCTTGCTGTACACGATGTTCATGCCTGGCACGAGCACGACGCACGAGCACAACAATGTCGCCTCTGTACGCCGCTCCTCGCGTAAATGCTGCTCATCGGGAGTCCTCACTGTACGTGGTCTTCCTTATAGCACCGTCACAACACAAGAGCAATGTTCTAATAGGTGGGCCCTCTTTATATATAAGTAATGCAGTGATGTCACCTCCTGTGTTACAGACTGTGGTGTCACAAAGCTGCACATTGAGCTTACATTTTATACGGGTATTGACGTGACGCACCTTGCTACAAGTCGATGTCGTTATCAAACATTCTGTGTTTCGCACTGTTAACTACCGCCTTACCATCCATAATGTTGACACGAGACGTGTTCTTTTGCTTTTCTTTATCGAAACCACCTATGTGGTATTCACTCTAAGCGTGATTCGAAAGGATATGGACTCTTTTCTCTTCAATTTTAGCCTACGATTGCACTAGCTCAGGGATTGGCTCACGAATGAGGTTATTTTTGCCCACAGACACGACAAATGCATTTGGGGGTAGAAGTATACAGCTTGGCTGTAAAAGGTACGCGCGCTAAGGCGATACAACGGGACAACTATAACAGTCGGGCACACAGTTCGCGCATCCTGGAACACTGAAGCAACGCGTTCGATACCTTTTGCATTGCGTTCGGTCTAGACCTGTGTCCGAGGATTCACTGCTCCGTCAAGGGGCGATCGTGCAGTTAGTGAAACGCAGTCAGGAGCTCTTTTCTAACGAAATCATAAAGACGGAGATTACACAAGAGACGCCCGATTAATTAATATGAAGAAATTCTGGGGATTTTCATGCATGAGCCGCGATATGATTAGGAGCTATGCCATAGTGGGGAGGGGGGCTCCTGATTAATTTGATCACCGGGGATTGTCTAACGGACATCCAATGCACGCTACACAGGCATTTTTGCATGTCGCCTCCATTGAAATGCGGCCGCCGCAGCAGGGATGTCATACCACGCCATCGGGTTTAGCAGCACAACACCAAAGCCACTATGCCACCATGGTATGCCCGATCATCTCCTCGCAGCGCAGCTATCGCATGCAGGACCATTGCATGGGTTACAAAGCGGAATCAGTAGGCAACCGTGAAGGCCGCGCCGAGCCAGAGGTGGCACAGACGTGCTTCTTCACCTTGTAAGGTGGAGGTAAAGACGCGGATTCAAGCTGTGGAATCATGTGTTGTTGGCAAATTTGAGTGTGCTGCACTCTGCTAGCGTAAGCTAGTGAGACCCTGAAAAAGTATTTAACGAGCGATTTCGGTCATTTGTGTGTAATGGTTATCCGAAGGACGCGACGGTAGCCGTTATTGGGAGAGCTAGACTTCCTGTTCATCGTTGTCCAGCAATTGATACTACTCAGAATCTCTTCCCGCGTCCAGCACGAGCATAAATGCTCCCTCTTGGCTAGATACTTCATTGCTGTACTGAACAGAAATCACACTGCAAAACAAGAATTGTACTTGAAGATCAGGCGTTAACAATTGTTGGGAAACTTACTTCAGAAAACCTACACTGAACGAAAATTTGTGCGTATATGCTTAAATACCAAGTACCCCGCATAGACACAAGACAGCAAATATACAACATGCGGATTCATACCGTCTGTTCAGACAGCCATATTTCGAATCTTGCGCTCATTACGATTCAGGTACATCGAGTAAACGCTGACACGTTCCGCTCTCGCTCTTTTTCGTGTTTTTTTTCTGATGTGAAATAACTGCAGTAATTTTGGAGCTACCTTATAGCTTTCCGCGGGAATTCCAGTGCCCACAAATCGCGGTGCACGTGCGCATGCGGCACAGTGGGTGGGTCAACGTTACCCAAACCCATTCGTTACGTAGAATTTTTATTCCGTTTATTGGTTTATGAAACACTCCGAAATTGGAGCACGCGGTCTACATGGCCACACTGGCTGATGTAGACCTCTTACTGCAACTCCCGGTTGATTTATAAACAATTTGCTGTGAGAGGGACAAGATCGCTAAACGCGAGATGCCCTGCAGGAAAATCGCGTCAGGTGCCCGCAATGAATTGTATATTAAAAGTCAACGGTACTTGCCGACTTTATGCAAGTTGCTGGCGGTGTTCCGAGATCATCCTGCACCGAAACGAGCACGCCATGCCGCACTCCTGCACGGTGCGCCGCGCGACACGGAGGATAAATCGCAGTTCAAGAATGCATTTAGGCTGTGCTGACGTCGTAGTAGTTGTGGCGTAGTATCGAACAGGAGCACCGGAATTCATTTGCATTCCCCTGTCGTTTCTGGTCTTTTCGTAAGAAAGAACCATACGCGTTCAGTCTCGAGAGCTTTCGTTGGCTACGTAAACTTTTCTTCAAGATTCTGCATCTTGGTGAAAAAGTTCCGCTGTGTTTGCTTTCTTTCTTTGTTTCTTCGCACTCGATGAGATTGTGCTTTTTTGTGCATGCCAGGAGCATATAAACTTTGTACGTTGTTTGTAACCCCACCCCCTCCTCCTTCCTAACACCTAGGAAAGAAAAAAAAACACAAGTGCGGAACCGCCTGCTTCAATGCCTATGTGGTTACCGGCGTTGTACAGTTGAAAATGTTCGATTACAGACTGCCATAGCTACATTCCGTTTGTAGCGGAGTGCAAAAAAGGCTCGTGTACGGTGCCTTATAAGGACGTTAAAAAAAACTGCGCAGTGAAAATAATCCAGCGACTCCCAGTACGGCGTCTCTCATAGCCACTGCCTAAATAAGTTAAAAAAAGAACGGGCACGCCTATTTGATTTCGGAACCGACGTTGACGAACGCCAGAAGCTGAAAGTGCTAGAAGCATTCTCGGGCGAGCATGAGGTAATTCCAGACCACTAAGCTTTGTTAAATGCACAGTGATTCAAATATTAGTCTGCTGTGGCCGAAATCTGTGTCACATACCCTGGATTGGAGGCTTATTGGACGAACACGTTGAGTACAGGGTGATTATCGTTCGGTGCGCTATGAAATAGGAAGAAACACAAGGTTCAAACATGGTTTAACAATCGGTAAAACATAGCTTAGCTGCGGCCTTCGCGGCAATGGCAGAAGAATTTTGATGCGTCATGGAAATGGCATTTTTGGGCTATTTTATTCGAGACTTTCCTCGTAGATTTACCTGCATACCAGACGTGATAAGCAGTCCATTAAATATTTTAACTTTGTTAGGAGACCTTGCCAGAAAAAGCATATTGAGCGCGACACTATAGTTTGAAGAAAGTTGGTCTTGCTGCAGCAGCGATTGGGGAAACCAAAATGAACACCAGCCATAATATTTCAAGAACACCAGATAGCCGGCTAAGCCAGGTTCAATTTTTCACAGTAGAAGCTGAAATGAACTTGTGAAAATAAAATAATCAGAAAACAATGCAAGTTCTGTCTCCCGATAAAGAAGAGTTACTGTTCCAGTGAATATTAGCATCCGCAGGCTAACAGTATGTTAACCCTGTAGTGAAGCACGTTCCTCCCCTTACAGCTCCACCTCGACTGAAGAAGTACGGCCCTTTGACAGAAGTGGTTACTGCGCGTCATCGACACTGCACGGCAATTCCTGAGAAGCGTAACGTCTTCTTTAGTCGGTGGGTGGTGCTGTGCTTAACTCGGTGGTGTGGAGGAAGAGCTTCGTTTGAGACGACAATAGTTTGAGAATGAGATCGCAGAGCGGATAGCAGCGCTAAGGAAGGATTTCCCAAAATCGACGCAGAAAAGAATTTGACATTGCAAAAATTATGTGATCAAGGCATAAGAACAGAGCCCCCATGAACGTGAAAACAACAGTTTATTTATTCTGTAAACTTTTATACTTTTGTACAAAAAGAGATGTGGGAGCAAAAATGAAAAATAACAGTCTTAGGTGACGCTTATTTTACAGCAGGGAGAGCCGAAACATTCGTCTCTTGTAAAGCACAGATAGAATTTTTGGCATATAGTACACAAATCAAGTTAACCCAGAATACGGATGTGTTCACAATATTCATAGTTCAGTCTGGGTTGCTTCAATAGAAGAAAGAGAAAGCAGGAGAAAAAAAAACATTTAGAGAACAAAAGCATCTACATTAAACAACATAACGCAGAAGTGCTATACATGCTAGGTGAAAATTCAAGTACAAAGAGCAGGTATCAATAAAGACTGCACCTGTCAACGTCCCGTCCATTTACAATTTTCTTTCACTTCTTGCATGTTACATCGATCACATTTATTCTCATCTGCATGCACCTACAATAATTCTTTCTTTCCCTGAATTATACATGACTCACAAGGCACTCTCGAACACTAAGCGTATTCATTTGACGCAATTGCATACATTGCGAACTTTACTTGATGTCAATGTCGCATATTTAACATTATGGAGACTCCAAGCCAACAAGTGTGGGTAAGTAAAAAAAAAAAGAAGAGAAAAGGTCAAAAGGTTAAAAGGAAGTATTGGAGGAATGCCAGTTACGACTGAGTTTTTGCTGCAAGACGTTTAACAGATCTTAAACGCAGTTTGCGAGTAGCACTTTCCCTTTCTGTAGCTGATTTGATTCACCGGCGCATGGCGCTATCATTCGCCACCGTTGGTGCGTGCAACACGATAATGCACCTTGACAATGCAGGTCACAGCACGAAACACGTCGACGATGTGCATTGTCAAGCGGGGCGTCGTCGTCATCGCTGTCAATTAGGTGTGCGAATAGGGATTTTCGAGACCGAATGATCCGTTTGTTCGCATAATCGGGGCTCATTGGTGAGTAGGCATGGCTGCGGTTTAGCCGGAAAAATTTAGCGTGCTCCACTACGTAACCAGACGTAACCTGTCGTGCTTCGTGTCTATACTATGGCCGCCAGGATTAAATTTGTCGCACATTTGCTCAAATTTGTTGCTCGATCGCGTACAGTTGGCGATTTGAAATATTCGAAAACTAGCCGAAAATATTTTTAATCACGGATAGTAACTATTCGATTGGACGAGGCAATAGAGTAGGGAAATATTCGAGTTGTTCTTCGAAAATTTCGAATATTCGCGCACCCCTACTATCAGTGAAGTCCGCCTCACAAAAGCAAGCCTCGTGGCTACTTCGTGTACTAATAGATATATTTGGAAGTTGTGCTGTGAATGGTTCTGGTAAGATTTCGCAAGCCGTAAAACTACACGGTGATGTGGGAGAGCGACGTGCGTGCTAACGACTGCTTTTTTCTTTGGTAGCTTGATAGAAAAGGCTGTTGGAAACGCGACAGGGAATTTGTTGGTTCGGTGAAAAAACACAGAGGGTAAGACGCCCGAACGCATGCCAAAAATTCAGACACACAAATTTACCGCACCGGTCCCTCTCTCCCTGCTTTTTAAATGAGTCCTTGCGTGTCTTTGCCAGAACATCAGCAGCACGACCGCACATTTCGTCATAGGAATATCTAAGTGATATACTGGTCATGAGTGGAAAAAAAGACGCAACTGGCGCTAGCATTTACGCAATATTACAAGTCACTGTATGCTAAGGTGAAGTGCTTCGGCGTAAATGAAGGAAATTCAAATACAGCTGTGGCATTTTGATATCTGTTCGCAATTCAATGAAACTTGTAATTTACATAGGCCCTCTTCGTAAAGGCATCCAGGCGCCGTGGTTTAGAGCCTCCATTATCATAACCGAATTTGAGAAACCTAATCGTGTTCCATACTGAGTAGATGCATTCCCACAGATGAGCTTGTGGGCAGACTACAACCTATAGAGTACGGCACTTGAGACATGAGCCTCTTTCAAGATAAATAATAGCAGTTAATTAAGCACTGTCATTAGCTTCAGTTAGGAAACCCGTTGAGGATATGGTGAAGCGCTCTTCATGGGGTGACTGACAGAATGTTTTGTGCACCTTGAAGATCTACAGCCCGCTATGGTAAGAGCACGAGAATCGAAGGTACACCTTCTTGAAACAGGCTCGGCGCGTGCTGCTGCGTCGGAAAGACGAAATATCTAACGTCGCTGCCAACCCCGGCAGCGCAGCACTGAAACTATCGAGCAGGGAGGTCGGTTCGGATTTCAGCCCAAGGCCTCCTCAGAGTGAAATCCGACCCCAGTCTCCCCACCGCGTCTAAATCTCTCGCCACTCGCTCAGTAGTCGTTGACGTACAGGTATGCCTCGGCCTTCTGGTCTCCCTCGGGCTCGGCCGTGGCATGTTGGACAGGCTGCACTTGTGAGCCGTACGCACCCGGCAGAAGTGCGCTGATCTTGAGCCTGCCGTCGGCGGTGAGGTTGGAGGTGATGCTCTCGACGTCGACGCCATCGGGCAGCGAGATCTCGCGGTGGGTCTCCTTGGTGCACCCGGCGCGCTGGCGCTTGCAGTGTACGAGCAGGCGGCCGTCGATGGCCTTGACCGTAATCTCCTCGGGCTCGTACTCGTGCACGTCGACTTCCATGAGGAGCTTGTTGTGCTCGTCAACGGTGGTCTTGACTTCACGGAAGGCCTTTTCGAAGGACGGGAACGTGGGAGCTGGCACGATGTCGCGGAAGAAGTCGTCGAAGTCGTCGAAGCCGTACAGCAGCCGCGACCTCATGGGAAACCTGTTGAACATCGTGCTCAGCTCGCGGCGCAGGTCGTGTTCGGGCCGCGCGGCGGCTCGCTCGAGGACTTGCTGAACGTGGCGGCGCACCTCGGTCCGGTACGACTCTTGCGGAACGCTCTGCAGAGAGTGGATCGGAATGACGATCTCGCTGCGCGCCATCGGCGACTCGGGCACGTCTCCTCGGGACCAGGGCGATCTGTCCATGGCGAAGCGGCACCCCCCTCGGGGTATTTATGGACAAGCGATACTCTCTCGCGCCGCAGTGCGTGCTCGCAGGCAACCCCCCGGCGAGATCTGGCGTGCCGCTGCGGCGTCCAGAACTTTCGCTCTACTGCGAAACGAAGGGTAAAGGGAAGAGCTAGACGTAGGCTCCCTTCTAGCTCTCTTCTCCCCTTCCACCATCAACGTCACAGCTCCAGGAGCCCGGGGTCTAAGTTTAGAAAACGCCACGTCTCAGAGCCAGCCGCGGTCTGACGAGTGCCATCTGGCAAGATCCGGAACCGCCCAACCTTTCTGCGTCACAACAGTGGCGCCCTCCGTTGCTTGGTCGGCTAAACTCCGTAGAAAGCGGGTGGCAGTCCTCAGCGTCTCGAGGACCTTGCGGCGCCTGACGTCATGTGAAGAAGTCTCGCGTTCGTGGAACGGATACCAGCTGTCGCGAGGAGCGTTTACGAACGGCCGGAATGGGCCCAGCCAGGTGGTATAGAGGATCAACAAGCACATAACCGATGTGCCTGACCGACGTTCGTTTCTCGCCTAGTATATTCTTGCGACTGTCTGCTAGCGTAATTATATCAACGAGCCAGAACTCTGTAAACAGCGTAACATCATTAACAAGATTACCGCAGTTGACTCACTTAAGCAGCTTGACGCCAGACTTACCCATTCAACCTACGTGCTTCCAAGAGATTTCCTGCCGTTTGCCGCGCAGTGAGCAATCAAATGATTGCGCCGGGTGCTGACTCACACGGTGCGTTGACTCACACAAGAGCGGATGGCGTAGTGCAGAAATGCGTACGTCAATAATGTTTGCTACCTTAATCATAGAATAGCAAGCATAGAAGCTTCACAGGCCACGGAATTTTTCTTCATTTTGGAATAAGAATGTCTGAACTAAGCTACTTCATTCCTCCATAGATGTATAACTTGTTTCCCAGCTAACGTTAGCCAAGATGTTCAACGAAAAACAAGATTAAAAAAAAAAAAACACGGCGCAAGGTACAATAATTGATAGGGCCAATGGTGTCAGGTCCTCAGAGGTCTGACTACCGAACACCATAGTTATTAAAATCGCACCTTGCACCACGTGGCTTTTATCTTGTTTCATTGTTGAGCAGCTTTTGCTAACGTGCTGGGACACCTTATATACAAAGGGCTATATTTTACACTCTGTAGACACCGTCGTACAAATCCGTGATATATAAACGCTTAGTTGTCGGCATTTATAAACAATGGAATAGTTTAGGTTTCCGGGTTAATACCATTGTTTCTTTGTTATCAAACAATCGCATCCTTACCATGATACCGCACAACGACCGATAAATGACGCCTGAACCATTACGCTTTGACTATTTCATGTTGCAACCATTCATTTGGAGTGAAAGAAAGTGCACGTACGTAGAGCTTTTCAAAAGTCGCGTCGTCATCCGGTCTTGATTTCGATGCTGTGTATGACTCGTCCTTTTAAATGTCGGGTGCGACCTAGAAGGTCTTTCTTTGAAGGCTCCAATGCGATAGGCACCACGGTATGCGAGCTCCCAAGAAAAAACTCTGTAAAGTTTGTAAGAACTCGGGTTCGAAATGGTAACCGTCGACTGGTAGGTTCGTAGATTCCTAACGTGACCTTTATTTCTATTAAAGCAATGCCGCAACATTTGGGCGCAGAAAAATTTTTCTTTTTTCATCGGTGATGGGTTTCACATTTTGAGGAGTTTGATGAAGACAATCGAAGAGGGCGAAGTGATACGACAGACGCAGCAATGTGCATGTCGTCCCATCTAGTATCTTGTGCTGTTCGATTCTCTTCAACACGCACTAACTCGCCCAGTTCAGCACACTCCTGAGAAGCGTTAATTTGTTCGTGGCTGGGCTAAATAACTTATATCAAAACGTATTTTCGTAGGGCTTGAGCATTATATCGAGGTTCACGTTTTGAGGGCGCCACTCATTGCTAACATAAACTATATAAAGAAAAACACACCTATAGGCAATATGATATCGCTCATTACGCTAAGGTGAGATAGTTGGTTACAAGTATTATGAAACATGGTTTCTTATGTCGCAAATTTAGACGGGACACAGCGAGACAGACACGGCCTTATGATATGTTCCGGCCTCTTATGTGTGGCGCATATCCGTGGCATGATCCCTCCCGTTAGCTCCCTGCCTGCTTAACCAGCACGGGCATCAGTACAGAGAAGAAAAAAAAATCTGTTTTTTACGCAAGTGATAGCAGGTTTCACCTTAAAAACTTCCCCTTGCTGGCATATTTCCCTCACAGTCTGCAATATTAGATACGGTGTTCAGATTTTAAGACCTGTTGATTATTTGATTAATTACTTCTAATATGCTGATTTGTATTTTCCCGCTGTTTTTACCTTTGTTGCTAATCGTATATTCTACATTTATAGACATGTTATAACAGGAGGTCCTCCCCGCAAGTTTTCACTTTGGGACCTCCTTTCGTATTTCATTTCCTTTGCAATTGTAATAATGTCGAATAATAAATTGATTGATTGATTGATTGATTGATTGATTGATTGATTGATTGATTGATTGATTGATTGATTGATTGATTGATTGATTGATTGATTGATTGATTATTACACCCAGTCTGCTGCTCGAAGCAGCGGGCCATAGCATCAGTCGCGGATCAACATTTGGCGTACTTTTGTTACACCAGATTGGATTCGCGTTATATTCTTAATGCCCGCGCCTTACCGCTACTGGTCGCGTGATTTTCTCGGGGATGCGACATTTCTCTCTTTCGCCGCATGCCACTCTTTCTTCCTTCCCGTCACGTGCTGTGATGCCGCCTTCAATTTCTCAACTACCCCTTCGTCACAGTTGCACGTCACCAGGACGCGCTGTCCACTACAGCCTCTTGCTCAGCAGCCAGACGGGGCCCGCCGGTTTCAGTTTCCACCAGGGCGCGGGCCAAAATTAGGCGAGCCGTATTTTCTGGCCGTAACGCTTTTTTAGGGCAACAAGTATAGGTTGACCTAGTTCCTGCGGTTGTCACACCCCAGTAAACACGTGTATGAAAGAGCTTAATTCAGCAAACCGCATTTGTCTGCATGCATTAAATATCGCTTCTGCGCAGCAGCCAAACTCTCGAGCAGTTGGCCGTTACCTCGATTGGTTTTTTTTCTTTGCTGCTGCCTCGATATCACAATCGTAGCCGAAATCCCCAAGCTGAATTGTCACCACAAAATAAAAGCGAAGTGCCCCTTCTTAATATCCACTCTACAGAAAGTACTGAAAACCAGGAGAGTTGATGTTGATTCATAATTACGATGGCGCGACTTAGCTTTTAACCAATGCAAGGAATTCGTGTTTCCTTCGACTAAACTATATACCACTGTCTAAGTAGTGCTGCCATGATAACTATGTTTTCAGCTTTAGGGACCATGGCCATTGCAATGCGTTGGATCAGCACGAAAACATTGATAGTGCTGCATTATAAGAGGTTTTGCTTTTGACACTGACTTCAAAGAGCGCCAAAAATTTGACTCCTGACAGAGTGGCTCGGTCTACGATTTCAAGCTAATGTAATTCAGTAAGTTAACGGCGTCTGACACCCACACCATAGGCCCTGCACGTCAGACGGCGTTACCATAGAGGGACGAAGAAATGCCGTTACGGTATTACAAGTGTCTTTTTTAGAACTTACCTGAGCGTAGCTTTCTCAGTGAAACCGCGCACCTTATTTTAACAGCGGGTAGAAAAGACGCTTTTCTAACTTCCCGTTGGGCTCTGAAGACTAACCTGAACTGTACTAATGCACTCATTGTTTTAACCGTCGACGAAAGCGGCCAGGTCTGTGCGGATTGTGACATTCAAAGTCACTTCCATACATAAAAGCAAGTCTCAATGCTGAGCAGAGATAGCACAACGATTCTATTCAATAGTTTTTTCCCTGTGGCGCTTCCTCAATGATCAGGCCCATCAGCCGGTCATGAGCGACGGATAATTAGAGAAAGGAGTAGCATCGAACACAAGGTTTTTCTCGTAATATACTAGCCCTAGTGATGACTGAAGGAATGGACTCGTCAACGTGACATATCATGAGAGCCACGTAAACATCAGACGGCGCGAGTTACATATCTTTTCTTTCACAATCTTTACAGCACATGACAAGGGTAAGCAATTGAACTCTGAGTGTCAATAAATAGATTTCTCTATATCTATCTACGTTCCAGTTTATGGTCTTCTTATCAAATAGTTTCCGACAGGAACTCTTGATGGATATGGGCCAGCACAGTCCATCAAGAATTAAAACTTTCTTCGGAAAGTAACCGCGCAACAGCAGCCAGCATTGAAACCGCCGCAATATTCGATACGGTTACCGGTTGCCCTTGACAGAAAAATAAACACACATGATCAAACAGTAAATAAACAACTTCATTGCTCGCTGACAGGCGCGAGTGTACATCGACGTAAAAAAAACGATTCATGGCAACCACAATAATGAACGCAATACGCCAGAGAACGACAGAAAGGAGCTGATTGAGCGCAATGGCGACGACGGAAGCTCGAGCTTCTGTCGCCGCCTTTCCACTCCGGATCTCCACCGTTCGGCGGCAAGCCTAGTACACAGTCGATCCCGGTTGTCTAGAGCGCAAGCATAACTTGATTGTAGGGACGAGAAAGTTAGGGCTCGTGACTATGTAACCGGAAAGATTAGGCGCGAAGCTTTTTCAGCATCCATTTTCTCTAATTATGGCCGAATTATCGCAGTGGGTTAGCTTGTCCGCGGCCACGGAGACCGAGGCAGAGTGAACGAATGTTCTCTAGACAAGTCCGATCGACGTCCCACGCTGCTGGGCCTTCATCGATCGACGGCCTTGGCTCCGGCGCCGAAGTTGTCGCGGCTCACGCTGCGCTCGATGTCGCAGCGCACGGGGATCAGGTACTCCACACCCTGGCTCTTCTCCACGGGCAGCGGGATCTGCACGATGAGCTTGTTCTCGGGCGTCAGCTTGCAGGCGATCTTCTCGACGTCGACGCCCTCGGGCAGCACTACGTTCCGCTTGAGCTCGCGCCTGACGGTGGTGTCGCCCTCGGACTTCTCGTTGAAGGCGCGGATGGTCATATTGCGGCCCACGGCCTTCAGCGAGATGTCGTCCGCCTTGAAGCCCTCGACGTCGAGCTCGACAGAGATCTTGTCCTTGTCGTCGCTGGGCAGAACCTTGACTTCTTTGACGATGCTCTCCTGGCGCTCAGGCCTTGGCGGTCCACCACTGGACGGGAGCAGCTTGTGCTCGGGGAACATGTCATCAAGGTAGCGCATGCAGTCCGGAAACTCCTTGGCGAACTCGTCCATCTGGCGCCGCACGTCGGCGGCGGTGGAGCCCTCAAACACACGGTGGACCTTCTTCACCTCGGTGCGAGTCTGGGTCGTGGCGCTCGACATATTGGCTGCAATGGAGGAGCTTCACCCGAGTGTTTGCACGAGCACTGATGTCTACCGCAGGGCACGGACGTCTGGAGTCGACTGCGTGCAGGTCTCGAGTAGTGGCGGGCGGCTGCACGTTCTGCGGTCGGTCGCGAGGAGATATATGTCTTGGCTCGTTGGCCGATCCTCTCTTTCCTTTTTTTTCTTTTTCTTTCTCACTCTTTCTAGCTTTCTTTCGAGGACTTGCTCACCCAACGAGAGCTTTGGCAGGCCAGAGTGTGCAGCTTGCCCCTAGGCGCGCGGTGGTTTCAGTTTTATATATAGCATTACCGGCGCCGAAAGAAGGCGGGGAAGCCGGCCCGCGGCGGGTCGCTTCCAAAAAAGCCGGCCCGCCCTCGCAACTTTTGCACGCTTTTTGTTGCTTTCCTTCTATTTTGACGATCGAGAACCTCGGCCGTTACTTCATCTCCGCGCTTGCGGAGGCCATCTTGGACGCGGCGGAAGGTGACGAACAACGGAATAATAAGCTCCTCTCACAGCCAAGGGCGTAACAACTGTGTCATCGCTGTGACGTCACGCGCACCTCGCGAGCTCCCATAGCTGCGACGAGAGTGGAAAGCGGGGCGCTCCGCACATGAGTCATGGGCGCCGCTTCAAGCTATGGCGGCGAGAGACGTATTGGCCGGTTATGAGAGCACCCTCGCTAGACATGTCCCGCTTTTGTTGTATCGTTGTCAACGCCCTGATTTACGCCACAGCACCGAATTTTTTTTGTCGTTCGCGGGGTGGAGGGTGCGAGTCAGCAGAAAGGCGTGTGCAACGAGTTCGTTTCTCTACGTTTTCTTTTTTTTCTGCAGTGATTGGGTAGGGTTCAGAGCGTATTTTCAGAAAGTCAATGAAAGATGACCTAAGGTACAGGTGTCGCTGTCTATCGGGTAAGGGGACGGGCAGCCGCGCAAGCTTGAGAGTTCGCATTCACGCGCATCGTGGGGTAAGAATGGTGCTACTAGGTCGCTCATCTAATCTGGGCCTTTCCAGGGTGAACATAGTGAAGGATGAGCTTGCGCTGTAGTCGGAGGGATGCGAATAGGTTTCTCAAATGGTTGAGAGAAGGAGGATTTTTTCCACGTCTTCCAATCACGCCATTAAGCTTCTATACTTTTATTTCTTACTCAAAGAAAGCTTGATCCAGCGCGCGCAGTCCCTTTCTCGCCGACGGTTTAAGACGGGTCAGGCTTCTTGTTTAGAATCCGTTGCAAACACATTGCGTAAATCCTAAGCATGCTAACGGGAATTTCCTTTCTGTCGATTATCTTCAATGTGTAGCGACACTGCATCGATAACATCTTTGAGTTTGCATTGGTAGAGTATAAGCATCAAAGGGGCGTTCGCACTTATCTCTCTCTACAATTTACGCCTCCCCTGTGCCGACCAGGCTCCCTTGTAAATTTAGGAAATTCTCCAATCAGGCAAATTTCACTCGATGTGCTGCCGCGAGCCACTATACGCCCCCTTTACCATTCGATTACTCTTACATACCGCTGATTGTCTGCTCTCAATATCACAATGTCTGACCAAGTCAACTTTTTCTTTTAGCTGTAATGGCATCAGTTAGCAGTTGTCCTGTGTATTAGATACTCGGGTCTGTGTAATTTAAACATTCTTACTGCTTGATTTTGTTCTTTTCTTACCACCCACGATTCGCGGTCAGGCGATAAAGGTGTTAACGTGAGATATCGATGATAACGCGCCAATTGACGAAGCGCGAAGAGGAATAATATTGGAAGACATCCGTTAGACTATCTCGGCTCTGGCTGCCTTCTATCTTGTAACGCTGCAATAATTATTCGCTTATATCTCTCGTCGCGCTGTTACATGGACATATTTTATTTTCATGGACTTTCCTCGCCCCACAAGTTTCGCTTCATTGGGTGAGTACTATTAGAAAGCACTGATTACTTATTTTTGTTGGCGTTCTTCGTTGGGGAGTGGCTTCCACGCTCACTTCAACCCATTCGATCTCACAATATGGGATAACTGCCAGCGTCTTCTCAAAAGAGCGCCTGCAGTCTTACCGCTGTTGATGCCTATGACGTAAATCTAGTTGCTTCCAAGTGGCTTGAGTGACATGCACTTGACATGCCAGTGGCTTGAGATGATTTACGCTTGTGGTGTAATTATTACAAGATCATGAATACGTGAATATAAATGAGAGCTGTGAGCCTCATTACCATGACGCGATAATTTACTAAACTTCATACGACTATGTGAGTCTGGGCGGCATCCCCGATGTCAAGGAGGCACTTAACGATGTGCGGTGAAATGTCGAGAAGCGTTGTTGCGTGCCTTCTTTTAAAGTACCAAGTGAACTTACATGGAACAACTTGACGAAAAAAAGGAACTTTAGGAAAGAGAACACTTTCAAAAGGGTATTGACCTAGAGCACAGATGACATCTCTCCACGATATATGCACGCCAGAACCGGCTACAGGTAAAATAAGCTCCCGTGACTGACCAGCGAGGAGTTTATTCTACAGGTATGTTCTACAATGCATATATTTATAACTGAGTGCTCTGCTGTCGTACTGCGGTGACAAAGAGCTCCGTTATCGTCGCTTTTATGTTTTCGGCGTCTCCCTCGAGTCGGATTCTACTAATGAAAGAGCCACATTGAATACTCACATGGATGACCTCTACGTGAGGCTGCTGGGCTGAAGAAAGCGATGACAATCGCAACCTCGCAGGCGTTTAATGCAGTCGTAATGTCGCGGAACCCGTTGACGATGACAATACGAGCCCTTCTGATAATTTTGTTTTCATCTCAGCATTTCTCCCACGGACGCCAAATTGCCGACTCGCGTGACCTGCGCTGTTGTGGCCGTCGCATCGGCGATTCTCGATTCTGTCCGAGCCCTTACGGGATCGATCGCCGCCGCGGTGTGGCCAAGGCTGCAATGAATGTTTGTTCAATATGGAGGGTGGCTAGCTTGAGGCGCTGTCGCCATTACAGAGGTCGCCGTTTCATCTTTTCGTCGTGGAGAAATATTCGAATATATGTGCGTCCTCTCTACAGAGACGTGTCTACAACGTCGAACTCTCCTTACGCGAACGGCCTGAGCCATCAGGAGTAGTTCACTGTATAATTTATTGGTCTTTCTATTGATTTCCCCACAGAGAAATTTATACCAGTAAGAAATGGCAAAGCAATAAATGTTTAGAAGGGAATGTTTTTCTTTTTTTTTTCAACTCTGAAGAATAATCTGTGGCCGTTTTCTAGGTCTCATCGTAGTTATCACGTGTGCGGATATTTTCCTGGGTTCTGATTATTACTCTATATTAAGTTATTATGACTTCAAAATTACAACGTATGGTTATTTCCTTCAGAAGTAGGGACTAAACTATTCAAGCATAAACTCTGCAATTTTCAATATCCAAGCAGCCAGCCTGCTCGATTGCTGTGGCACACAGAAAAATATGTTCGGGCACATAGAATGATGCAACTTGCATTATGTTGTTAGCCACTCTTTGGAGAAAGTTACACTGTATTTGATTATCTGTGTAGCTGCACCATTTCCTTAGAAGAAATAACCAAGAACGCGAATTTTATATTTAAGGCAGTACTGCGAATAAGAAAGCTTTAGAGTGTTCTACGAAACATGACATTCAGTACCTCCTACTCCTATCGGTTAAGCAGTACATTCTACCAGACGCTCGTCTGGTTTACCTGCCTGCCTTTCCTGTGTTCGCTCTCTCTCTCTCTCTCTACCTCATCCTCAGAAGTAGAACAAAGTGATCAAACGTGCACGAACTCAAAGCCGGCGCACCTAAGATTCGTAGTTTGAATAAGTTTTCGGAAACGTATTTATCTGGGTGTCGTATGTTCACCCCGACTGCAGCGCTCTGGACATTTGAACGTTTTAAATTGAATTCAACGCGCCGAAGCAACGCATGATTACGAGGCACACCGTAGTGGAGACTCTGGATTAATTTTGATCGCTTGAAGTTCTGTAACGTGCACCCAATGCCCCACGGGCGTTTCTTCATATCGCCGCTATCGAATGCGGCCTCCGCGGCCGGAATTTCGTGTCGCAACCACGTGCTTAGCACCACCACGCCATAGCTACTGAGCCACTGCGGAAAGTACTCGTGACCGGTTGCGTGTGAATGAGGCTCATGTTTAACCTACTACGCCACCACTGAGAAAATGACGGGCCAGCTACTATCGCGCTCTCTCCAGTCAGCTTATCGCAATCATGAACAACTAACACCTGCATCGCAGCCCTGGTGCTCTCCTACCTTCTGAGGGGCAGCGCAGTTTAAGTTAAAGCTTCATTCGTTCATGCACAGCTTCTTTTTGATCACTGACGGACGCGGCCCAAGCATGTGGTCAAGTGGAGTTTCTTTCCGCCCTTCGCATTTAGTGAGTTTTTTCATTATACAAACAAATTTATTGCGCATTAGGAAAAATCGGAGAAAGCTCCGAATAGCATCTTTCTTTAGAATGGTGTGTAAGTTTCTCATCAGAAGTTTTCTTCAGTTTAGGACGTGCGAAGCTGATTAATTATTTTCACAAATCTTCCATATGGACTATAAAATAAACTATATTCTGACTTGCGCCATAAAGCAACCAACAAGGTACATTTAGTACTGTCGTTCTGATAATGCCGTCGCATACGTTTAAATTGTGGTTACAGTTATCCGGGCTGGTCATTTCATAGTCCTATGGAATTTTTAAAAATCGCCTGTGGCAGAAAGCATAATTCTTATTCATGAGCTGGATTGTTCGAAGAGACGGATATTACTATGTCGAAAAATTAGAAACAAATATTCAACGAAATGAGCAAAATTCAATATTTAACTTCTTAATTATTGACTTTACGGCACATATTGCAATTTATGAATTGTAGCCGGTGAGCATGCACGACGTATCCACTTGGAATTAATGTCCTGGATGAGGCCAGTTTCGAGATAAATCTCAAAGTGTGAGACGTAATACACGGGCTTTCCAGTTGCTTTTGTGCTTCAATGTATTAAACGGCGTTTCATTAAAAAAGTAAGTGAAACAACAGTGTATCTTTACGGCGACTTTTATGGCGCATATTTCCAAACTGGCGTCACTATGGAAATACATTAGAAGCGGACACGCCTTGCAAACTCGCCGGCTGCAATTGGCAATTTTCAATGTGTGCCGTAACGCAATTAATTCAAAATACAATTAGTGGACCTTTCTTGCAAGGAATGTTCGCCTCTACGAATAGTCCAGCTCAGGGCCTAGAATTAGGTTATTTGCAACATGTTATTTTTAAAAATTCCATAAACCTAAAAAATTATGACCCTGTATAACTCGGGCAGAATATTCGAGTATAATGTATGTACACGAAGCATGTTGATTTCCAGTGGACGTGAGCGAAACCTCATTGCCGTTCTCTCGATCTTCCTCCACCCTAGATTAATGAATGAATGTTTGACGTTTATTGGCGCAAGGGCCAGGTATGGCCAAAGAGCGCCATGCTAGTATTAATGAGTTCGCAGTGGACTGATGGGTGCTGTGAAGTTGATGTGACGTGGCTGTAAAGGCGCCTAAAAGTGTTGGTGTAAATTGCATAATACCTACGCGTAATAAAATTATGGCAATGATTACTGACGTGTACTATGAACACTAAAACGCATTGGGAAAGAATAATGAAATATACAAAATATGCGAAATGCCAAAGATGGCTAGAGCACTGCTGCCTCGCCAGAGCACTTGAAACACAAGGGCCTAGAGGCATGTGCTATACGAAACAACTATCACAGCGCCATCCTCAAAAGAGAGGATGTGCTACGAATGTATGGGGCTAATAACTTCCAATAGAACATCTTTCAGGAAACCTAGGACTGCGTTAGCGTCAAAAAGCGGTTCTGGGCCGAGTAGCATTACAGGATGAAGGGGAATGTGCTGCCGCTATGGTAGGGGAAAATGTTTCTTTCTCTCAGATTCGGCTTCCCGACACTCCAGGAGCGCGTGGAGGACGGTGAGCCTCTCCCCGCATCTACCACAGCTTGGAGGTTCGTTTCCAGTAAGTAAAAAGTTATGGGTGCCAAATGTGTGTCCTATCCTAAGACGACAAAATAGGACATCTGTTCGGCGTGACTTTGTTGCAGAAGGCCACAAACTTAATTGCGACTTTGTTACGTGCAGCTTATTATTTGTTTCCACGTCCCACAAGCGTTGCCAGTAGTTTCGCAGTTTCATGCGCAAGAAGGGCCTCAGATCTGTGATAGGGGCTGCAGCAGTAGGATTAACAGAATGCGATGCAATTGACGTGGCCATCTGGTCCGCCAGAACATTACCTTCGATGCCCCTGTGACCCGGCACCCAGAATATGACGACATGCTGGTTAGATATATACGCTTTACACAGGACGGAATAGAGTTCATTAATTAATTGATTTTTGTGCTTACAGAATGACATCAAGGCCTTCACTACGCTTAGGGAGTCTGCATATAACTGATTTTTGGAGTTTTGTTTTTCTTGTATGGTTCACAGCCGATAATAGTGCATAGGCCTCAGCCGTAAAGATACTTGTTTCCGAATGGAGTACATCAGGTTCCGAGAAGGATGTACCGACCGCTACATAGGACACACAGTCGCGTGACTTCGATGCGTCTGTGTAGAACTCCGTGCAGGAGTGCTTGTACAGGAGTTCCAGCAAATGCATTCGGATTTCGATCTCTGGGGCGTGCTTTGTAACTTGTAGGAAAGATATATCGCATTGTATCAGCTGCCACTCCCAAGGCGGTAGCAGCTTAACTGGAGGCATTAAACGATGTTTGAGGAGTGGAACGTCCATTTCAACGCTAAGCTCCCTCCCACGCAGTGAGAAGGGCTGTCTTACAGAGGGTCGGTTACCAAACAGTGTAGCATATGTCATATCATTAACGGTGTTAAAGCACGGATGTTGATGATTAGAGTGAACTTTCAGAAAATATGTTTGGCTGATGTACGTTCTCTGCAGATGCAGTGACCGTTGATTTGATTCTACATATAAATTTTCGATGGGACTTGTTCTGAAAGCGCCAGTGGCCAATCGGATCCCTGGATGGTGGACCGGATCTAGCATTTTAGCGCGCTCGGGGCGGCAGAATGGTAGATCACGGCACCATAGTCCAATCGTAATCGAATCAGGCTCTTATAAAAATTCATTAAACACTTCCTATCGCTGCCCCATGTTGTGTGGGATAAAATTTTTACTAAGTTCATTGTTTTTAAGCATTTTACCTTTAGATACTTTATGTGTAGAATAAGTGTTAGTTTAGATTCAAGTATGATGCCCAAGAACTTGTGCTCTTTGTTCACAGGGATTTTCTGACCATAGATTTCGATATTGGGATCGGCAAGGAGCCCTTTCGTTCTTGTGAAAAGCACACAAGAACTTCTGTTGGGGTTCACTTTAAATCCGTTTTCGTTTGTCCATTTAGACACTTTGTTCAATCCCTATTGTACTTGCCTCTCACACACTGCAAGGTTGCAGGATTTGAAACCTATTTGTATGTCGTCTACGTAAACAGAACAAAAAATGGCTGGTGACAATGAAGCAGGAAGTGTGTTCATCTTAACGATAAAGAGAATGCAACTGAGTACGCCTCCCTGGGGTACACCAGTTTCTAGTATAAAGGGTCGCGATAATACGTTGCCGATTTTCACGCGGAAGATACGATTTGACAAATAGCTTTCAATTATGTTCAGCATATTTCCACGGTTGCCCATTCCCGACAAGTCTCGCAAAATCCCGTAACGCCATGTTTTGTTATACGCCTTCTCCATGTCGAGGAATATCGACAGGAAAAACTGTTTATGCGCAAATGCATCGCGGATATTTCCTGATAGGGATCAAGCATATCTTTAAGTTCAAGGAAATGTATCAGTCGACGATTATTCATTTTTCGAATAGTTTACACAGGTAACTTGTAAGAGCTATCGGACGATAGCTTGCCGCCAAGGAAGGGTCTTTACCCAGCTTGAAGACGGGAATAATAATAGCTTCCTTCCATCAGGATGGGAGGTATCCGCTAGCCCAGATAGAGTTATAAAGTGCCAGAAGTGTCATCTGTGTCGGTGTGTAAGTTTTTAATCCCGTTATATATGATTCTATCAGCTCCCGGTGCAGATATTCTACATGTGCTCAAGGCATCTTTAAGCTCAGCAATATTAAAAGGACGGTTGTGTGGTTCATCCGGACGGCATTTGCGATCCAGTGCCTAAGTTCAGCTATTTGTTTATACTTGAAGAATGATTTTGTGTAATGTGTGGAGCTTGATACATGCTCGAAGTGTTCGCCCAGAGCGTTGGCCTGGCCTTCCAAGGTAGTCCCTTGGTGGTCAACTAAGGGCAATGGGTGAATTTGCTGCCCTTTAGCTTTCGTACTCCATTCCATACTTTAGACTCTTGAAAATAGGATGTGATGCCCGAAAGAAACCTCCCCCAGCTAGCCCTCCTTGCCTGTCTGCGCGTGCGCCTTCCCTGTGATTTTACGAGTTTAAATTCCATTACATTTTCTGCAGTAGGGCAGGGACGCAGCAAACCCCACGCTTTGTTTTGTTTCTTTCGCGACAGTCTGCACTGCTCATTCCACCAGGGTACCCATCTTTTACAAGAGACCTTGTGTTTGGGGAATAAACTTTTCAGCTGCGTCGAGTATAAAAGAAGTAAAATATGCTACTGTTTCATCTATGTTAAAATCACTGATAAGATATCGTGATAAGTAAGTGGATGCCTTAAAATGATTCCATTCGGCGGAAGCTAGTTTCTACCGAGGGGCGTGTGGAGGGCATTCATGTTGATATATTAAATTTAACGTTTTAGGAAAGTGGTCACTTCCATAGGGATTTTTGGTTACATGCCATTGCAAATCAGGGAAAATTTAAACAGAGCCAATCGACGGGTCTATCGACGAATATGAATTATGATGAATATTAAATTACATTGGCTCCTTCTTGATGAAAAGGCATGCACCGGAGTTCACAAGAAATTTTTCAATGAAACGACCTCTCGCGTTGCATCGCCTGTCTCCCCACATGGTATTGTGGGCATTAAAATCACCTACGTTTAGGTAGGGGTTCGCGAGCTGATCAATTAGGTTATAAAGACCGCTTTTTTGGAGATGATAATTTGGGGGTATGTATATGCAACATACTGTGATTCATTTATTAGAAAGAATTGCCCGAACCGACACTGCCTCAAGGGGCGTCTGAAGGGCGACATGATGACAAGATACTGACTTGTCGACAACTATTGCTACACCGCCAGCCGAGGCGTTACTCTCGTTGCGGTCTCTACGATAGATTGTGTAGTGACGGAGAAAATTTGCGTTCGTAGGTGTCAGATGTGTCTCTTGAACACACAGCAACCTTGGATTATGTTTGTGTAGAAGTTCTGTAATATCGTCGAGGTTATGAAGAAGACCTCTAACGTTCTACTGTAGTATTTGTGTCTCCATTATGGCAAATGTGTTGGGTGCTGTGTGTTTAAGAGATTAGCTCACGGGCCCTTTGGAGGCGCCGTGACGGGAGTTTTGTCTTTTTTGGAGTGGTCGAGAGATGCTTGCCGCTCCTTAGGCGCAGGTGGCGCCATCTTGCTGGTGGTTGTGTCCATCGCCTCTTACGAGACGCAGGACACGCGCTCTTCCAAGCACTTTGTTTGATGTGAAGGCCTCGGCACGTTCGGCGAGGCCTTTGAGGTCACCTGCCCGGAGGTGGATGGCCCCTTCTGCTGGGGTGGCGGAGGAGCGCTAGCTGCAACCGCCGCGGGGGCAGATGGCGTAACTGCCGACTCACTGCTTGTGGTTCGGACAGCCGCCGGAAGCCGTTGTGTCGCTGCGCCCTGACGCGTCACATCGGCAAAGGTGTTCTTGTGCGGGTATGAAACATGCCTGCGTGCCTCCATGAAAGTTGTGTTTTCCTTTACTTTTATCGTCACAATTTCTTTCTCTTTTTTCCAGGATGGGCACGACCACGAGTATGCGGCGTGCTCCCCTTCACAGTTTACACAACAGAGAGTGTTCTCGCGAGCTTCAGAGGTATGTTCATGGGTGCTGCATTTCGCACAGGTTTTACGGCCTCGGCAGCTCTGCGAACTGTGGTCGAAACGTTGGCATTTGAAACATCTGAGGGGATTGGGCACCTATGGCCTAACACGGAGCTTGATGTACCCGGCCTTGATTGACTCGGGCAGGACACTTGAACCAAATGTGATTATTAGGTGCTTGGTTTGGATCTCTTTACCATCTCGCCTCATCTTAATTCGTTTAACATTTATGACATTCTGTTCACTGAAGCCCTCCAAGAGTTCAGCCTCAGTGAGCTCCAGCAAGTCATCGTCCGAGACAACACCACGGGTGGTGTTAATAGTACGGTGCGGGGATACTGTTACTTGGGTCTCCCCAAATGACACAAGTTTCGGCAGTTCTCAAACTGCGTCTGATCGCGGAGCTCCAAGAGGAGATCACTGCTTTCTATCCTCGACGTCTTATATCCTGTACCAAAAACTTCAGTCAGAGACTTGGAAACAAGGAACAGTGAAATGGTTCGTACTGGTTGTTTGCCTGGTTTTTCCGAGTGAATTACATGGAAACGAGGGAAATCGTGGACTTGGCGTCCGAAAAACTGGAAGACATCTTCGGTGCGCCCTCGTTTCTGAGGGTGATCAGGGAGTTTGGGAAAAACATTTTCCATAAGTACAGTTCGGTTTTCGGCCGCGATGCCAACCACCCACCATGGAGCCCAACAGCGGGACGTGACAGAAGTTCCTGCTAGAGAAACCCTGCCAACGCCAGCCGTACATCGCTGCTATAAACATATACAGCATAACCAAGGCTGGCTAGCCACACTAGGTTAACCCTTGCCGACGGGAAACTAGGAAGTGAGAAGTGAAGAGAAGACAGGAAAGATGAAAAAGGCGAGAGAGAAAGAAGAAGATTGGCGAGGAGGACAGGAAAAGCCGACTGCCGATTTCCCCCAGGTGGGTCAGCCTGGAGGTGCCGTCTACGTGAAGCAGAGGCCAAAGAGGTGTGTTGCCTCCGTCGGGGGGCCTTAACGGTTCGAACATCCGGCATCCACTCAACCCCCAGGATCCCCCTTCCCCGGACACGGCTAAGCCGCGCACGGCTACACGCGGGAGGGTCCAATCCTCGTGTGCTCGGGTACATGGTGTCGCAACACACCAAACGCCGGCTAAAGCAGACGCCCCTGCGGGGCACCCTAGATTAGCTGCTCCTATAAAAGCGGTCAAAGCGTATGTTCTTCAATTTGGCGCACCGTTTAGGGCGTAATTTTTTTAACACCCCCAACAAAATCCACCATCGGGCGTCTTCCTGTCATGATGGCTTTCGACTCGCGCGAGGTTTCTGACAGGAAGGTACCCTGCATATGGACTCAGAGTAATGCAGTTAAGTCACCGTGATCCACAGCGGCCATGGCGTTCGTTGCGCGGTTAAGCAAGACGTCGCGGGATCAAATCCCGGCTACAACAGCCGCATTTCGACAAGGGCGATATGCAAAAAACGCCCGTTTCACGGTAAAGATCACCAGATGGTCCACATTACCGGAGCCCCCCACATAAGGCGTGCCTCGATCATAATCAGATCGCGGTCTTGGCACATAAAACCTCAGAATATAATTGAAGTTTAGCAAGCTGATTCTCACTGAAATTATGTGGCTCTTGCTGCAAAAATGTGTGTATATACCAACTGTTTTTCTTTCTTTTTCCTTTAGGTTTTTTTCGTTGGCGTGCATTAAAAAAATCACTTGTAGTTTTTAAGCTTCTCAGCGGCATTTACTGAAGAGGTGGACATCACTTGCGTGAGAATTTGCAACGTCTAAATAGCTAATTAAATGTATTTACTAATTGACTTTTTAATTATTCGCTTTAGGGCACTTGTCGCAATTGCGAAATTGAAGCCGAGCAGTCGTTAAGTCATGCTTGCTTAGCAGAAATTGTGAGTTTATGTCAAGACCTACTTTTGATATACATGGCCTTAAAGTGTGCTGTCTAATGCGTGGGAATTCTAGCTAACCGTTGATAGTTTTCCAAAAGCGCCCGTCAAGCAGTTCGAGAAAAATTTCATTGTGAGGCTTGCCTTCCTGGTAAGCAGATTGCCCTGATATTGACGGTGTATTCATTTGTGGAAACAGCGCGTATAAGCACAGTTTGCTCGTACTATGACATTGAACATGCAGACGTGGCTCTCGTGAGGAGACAGCTAGCGCTTCATTTGTACGGCGACTTGCGCGGCCAGTAGTCGGACAAATGTGCAATGCAGGGGAGCGCACTTACGAAGGACGACAACCCTCTATTGTGATTTGTCCCACAAGTTAGGTCCACCGCTTTAGTTAATCGGCCTCACCATGTAAAATTGCGCTATATGCTTCGTGCCCGATTTAAAAAGAGGTATTAAAAGACCCCCCCCCCCCCCCTCCACACACACACCGTCCTGACACGATGTTAGCTCTGGAGATTTAAATTGCACGCTTGAATGTGTCACTTTAGTACTGTCCAGCTTCAGGAACCAATACTAAGACCGTTTATCTAAAGAAACAAAGAAACTTGGCAGTGAGAAAGTACGGTGGCTATTCAGGAATCTTGCGTGCTTCTCAACTAGCAGCAACACTTTTATCACTCGAACAGACAAACGAAAACGAGACAGGGAGAGAGAAAGAGAGGGGGGGACATTTGAAATTTGACGTTCTCTATTTTGCGCTTGCATACACTTCTGCCTCGTCCTTTTAAGTTCGGGCGTCGGAAGAGTGCATCTGCTCGATGCGGTCGAGAGAGCGCGCCGGGTGGCTCATGCAGTCTTGAACTGAGGGCGCCTCACGCGACCGAGGCTTCCCGGTGGGCAGCACCCCTGTGCGACTTTGTAGACCATTAAACGTTCTCTCTCTCTCTGTCTCTCTCTCCTTTTAAGCGCGGATGCAATTACAACCACGCCATTCTGCAAACATATGGAAAAGAAATGCAAATTCTGTGAAATTATAACAGCGTAACAACCCCTTGCTAGAAAGAGAATCATCGTGAAAGCGACGACATGGCACATTTTCGCAAAGTATCCGCTCAGTATTTGTTAGCCAAGATTCCGCGGCTCCTGAATGTCGGCGACAGGGGCAGCCTAGATCAAATGAAACATTCCCACTGAATCAAGTGTTCCATTACATCTGTTGACGTAAGACGCCGGTGCGATGTCTTACGTCAATCCCGCGTCGTCACTTCAAATGGTTTTAGTCCTTTTCCACCTACGCTACGCCTCTCGTATACCCTGACAGAACTAAAATAACTCCGCTTCCGCTAAGCGATGACCTGCGCTAGCCCACACGTCAAGTCGCGGAGACCAACGCTAAAAATACGATTCATTTCGTTCGAATCCTCGAAGAGTAAAGGTAAATTGGAACGTTGAAGAAACGTCACTGAGCGTCCTTACGCAAGCGCCGACATCAGCTTCGTGCTGGCTGTTCAGCTGGCCTAACCTGAAAAAATAATAATAAAAAGCGACAGGCTCGCGGAAACGCGGAAGCAGAAATTCAGCACACTGGCAACAAACGTCTGACTGAGAAATCCTGCGCGACATCACTTTTCTTGGAGCAAAGTTTGTTGCCCCTTACTTGTGTTTGCTATAGGACTGTTGCATCATCTTTGTAACGGAGCTAAAACGGGAAAAGATACGGAAGAGCTACCGCCATAAGCTGTTGGCGTGTATTGTTGTGGTAAGGAAATGTGCTTGCGGTAAAATTTCAGCAATATACGGTTTATAAGATGTGAGGGGCCCTTTAGCACATTGACTTGAAATTTCTTAGATGGAAGCCGAATATAATGTTGATTGAGAAAAACTACAATGGTTTTGTGTGCAAGCGCCTCAACATATACGTAATTTCTGTCATCTATACGCGTCGTTGCAACGCCAGCGCTGTTTAAAAAGCCTAAATAGCGATGCTAAGTATGTTCAGGCTGGTGAAATATTTTTTAAAACTATATTTTCTTTCTTGCACCCACTCGCCCTGGTTACTTAGTGGCTATGGTGTTGGACTGTTAAGCACGAGGTCGCGGGATCAAATCCGGGCCACGGCGGCAACATTTCGATGGGGGCGAAATGCGAAAACACCCGTGTACTTAGATTTAGATGCGTGTTAACGAACCCCAGGTGGTCCAAATTTCCTGAGTCCCCCACTCAGCAAACCAAGCAAACCAAACAAGCGGGAGCTGACGCGAGCAGACGATAGTACGAAACAAGCTGTCCGGCTGAGACGAGTTGGCGAGTACGCACCAAGCGGTTAGGCGGTTCCGCATGACGCCAGTTTCCCGCGGGCACGTCACTGATGGGGCCGCTCCTCATGGTTCTGCCATAGAGTAACAAAGTATACAAGAGCGGACACTCCCATAGGCGCCTGCGGCCGGCTTTGGCTCTCAGCGCACCCAGCGGAATCGGCGAAACGCACCAGCCTCCAAGATGGTCGCGTACGCTGCCGAATCTCGAAGGCTCCAATGTCAGTTTCGTTTCTTTTTTTTTTTTTTGTGACCCATACCTTTGCTTAAATCTCGTGATTTCATGCAGGCGCTTGTGCCGCTGTTTATATGTTGTGACGACGAGTGCGCAAAGGTGTTTCACTCATGTTAGTTTCATTTAAATTCATATTTGCTGTTTCAAGCTGTAACTTAGCGCAACAATCATGCCAACTATTGAGGAAGTAGACCTTTATCGCTTATGATATTGTCACGTGGTCGTGACGGCAAAGAACACAGTAGCAATACTGTGAGAGGCAAAACTAGCTTTTATTGGGCGAACCTGTGCCCACAAAACAGGCTACACTTAAAGCACAACGAGAGCGGCGAACACAGTCGGCGATCGTCGAAAATCTGATCAGCGGGTCCAGCGCGTCAGCTTTTATACAGCAGTCATCGAATGTTCCAGACTAATCGTTGGGACCCGCGTGCCTTCCACAAAGTTCTACACCATTCGCGTCACGCGATGAAATCAGATAACACAAGGTTCGGCGACAACACACAGCGGATAGAAGCATCGATAACTTTCCAGAAACTTCGGATACATGAAGGCGCGTCCCGCGCTGTGCGATAACATTTGTTAGGCGGCCAAACGTGGTCGCCCGATAAAGATAAGTACACGTGTCATTACCCCCCTCTTAAAAAGCATCGACCCGATGCTGCAAACAAACGAAAGTAATAAGGAAAAGCACTCGTAGCAAAGAAGACAACAAAATAAGGAAGTTCGTCAGCGTCCGTAAAAGGGTTTAAGGCGCACCACGTGGACCACTTCAGATCGTGCGCGGCGCCGCTGTGAATGCGAAATGCCGTCTGGCACGACCTCATAGTCCAGTGCGCCAATACGTCGGATAACCTTGTAGGGTCCGAAATAGCGTCGCAGTAGCTTCTCACTTAGTCCTCGTCGGCGTATCGGGGTCCATACCCAAACGCGGTCGCCGGGCTGGTACTCGACGAAGCGTCGTCGCAGGTTGTACTGTCGGCTGTCGGTACGCTGCTGGTTCTTGATCCGTAAGCGGGCGATCTGTCGAGCTTCTTCGGCGCGCTGGAGATAGGAAGCGACGTCAAGATTTTCCTCGTCAGTGACGTGCGGCAGCATAGCGTCGAGCGTCGTCGTCGGGTTCCTGCCGAAAACCAGCTTAAATGGCGTGATCTGTGTTGTTTCTTGTACCGCCGTGTTATAAGCGAATGTTACGTACGGCAGGACCGCATCCCACGTCTTGTGCTCGACGTCGACGTACATTGCTAGCATGTCGGCGAGGGTCTTGTTCAGGCGCTCCGTGAGACCATTCGTCTGCGGATGGTAGGCAGTTGTCCTCCTGTGACTTGTCTGGCTGTATTGCAGAATGGCTTGCGTGAGCTCTGCTGCAAAAGCCGTTCCTCTGTCGGTGATGAGGACTTCTGGAGCACCATGTCTCAGCAAGATGTTCTCGACGAAAAATTTCGCCACTTCGGCTGCGCTGCCTTTCGGTAGAGCTTTAGTTTCAGCGAAGCGGGTGAGATAGTCCGTCGCTACGACGATCCACTTATTTCCGGAAGTTGATGTCGGAAACGGTCACAACAAGTCCATCCCAATCTGCTGAAAAGGTCCGTGAGGAGGCTTGATCGGCTGTAGTAATCCCGCTGGCCTTGTCGGTGGTGTCTTGCGTCGCTGACAGTCTCGGCATGTCTTGACGTAACGGGCGACATCGGCGGTTAGGTGCGGCCAGTAATACCTTTCTTGTATCCTCGATAGCGTTCGGGAGAAACCGAGGTGCCCAGCGGTCGGATCGTCATGTAGGGCGTGCAGTACTTCTGGACGCAGCGCCGACGGAACAACAAGAAGGTAGTTGGCGCGGACTGGTGAGAAGTTCTTCTTCACGAGTAGGTTGTTTTGAAGCGTGAACGAAGATAATCCACGCTTAAATGCCCTAGGGACAACGTTGGTGTGCCCTTCCAAATACTAGACTAGGGCTTTTAGCTCCGGGTCCCCTCGTTGTTGTTCGGCGAAATCTTCCGAGCCTATTACGCCAAGGAAGGCGTCGTCATCCTCGTCATCTTGCGGTGGCGGGTCAATGGGGGCGCGTGATAGGCTATCGGCATCTGAGTGTTTTCGTCCGGACTTGTATGTTACAGTGATGTCACATTCTTGTAGTCTGAGGCTCCACCGTGCCAGCCGTCCTGAAGGGTCCTTTAAGTTAGCTAGCCAACACAACGCGTGATGGTCGCTGACCACTTTGAATGGCCTGCCATATAGGTAAGGGCGAAATTTCGCTGTAGCCCAAACGATGGCGAGGCATTCCTTTTCGGTTGTAGAATAATTGCCTTCCGCTTTTGACAACGACCGGCTAGCGTAAGCTATCACGTGTTCATGTCCATCTTTTCTCTGGACTAGGACGGCACCGAGGCCTAGGCTACTGGCGTCAGTGTGAATTTCGGTATCGGCGTGCTCGTCGAAGTGCGCAAGTACGGGCGACGACTGCATGCGTCGTTTGAGTTCTTGAAATGCGTCGGCCTGCGGCGTTTCCCACTTGAACTCGACATCACATTTGGTTAGATGGGTTAGCGGCTCCGCGATGCGTGAAAAGTCCTTGACAAAGCGCCTGTAGTAGGCACACATGCCAAGGAATCTACGCACTGCCTTTTTGTCGATGGGCTGCGGGAACTTTGCGATGGCAGCTGTCTTCTGCGGGTCGGGGCGGACTCCAGATTTGCTGATGACGTGGCCTAAAAATAGAAGCTCCTGGTAAGCGAAGTGGCACTTTTCCGGCTTCAGAGTAAGTGCTGATGACATGATGGCCTCTAGTACTGTTGCAAGCCGCCTAAGGTGATCGTCGAAATTGCCGGCGAAGACAACGACATCATCCAAGTAAACGAGACAGGTCTGCCACTTCAATCCTGCTAAAACCGTGTCCATCACCCGTTGGAACGTTGCGGGCGCCGAGCACAGTCCAAATGGCATAACCTTGAACTCGTAGAGGCCGTCCGGGGTGATGAAGGCGGTCTTTTCGCGATCTCTTTCGTCAACTTCTATTTGCCAATAGCCAGACTTGAGGTCCATCGACGAGAAGTATTTAGCGTTGCAGAGGCGATCCAATGCGTCGTCTATCCGTGGGAGGGGGTATACGTCCTTCTTCGTGATCTTGTTCAGACGACGATAATCGACGCAGAAACGTAGGGTTCCGTCCTTTTTCTTCACCAGGACAACAGGGGACGCCCACGGGCTTTTCGACGGCTGGATGATGTCGTCGCGCAGCATTTCGTCGACTTGTTCTCTTATAGCTTCACGTTCTCGCGGCGAAACTCGGTAAGGGCTCTGGCGGAGTGGTCCAGTGCACTCCTCTGTCATTATGCGATGCTTGGCGACTGGTGTTTGTCGAATCCTCGATGATGTCGAAAAGCAGGCTTTGTATCGTCGGAGCAGACTTCTGAGCCGTTGCTGCTTGCCCATGGGGAGACTTGGATTAATGTCGTAGTTTGGTTCGGGAACAATGGTCGTCGGGGCAGATGCGGCGGAATCCGAGAGGACAAATGCATTACTGGTTTCCAGAATTTCCTCAATGTACCCGATCGTCGTGCCCTTGTTGATGTGCTTGAACTCCTGGCTGAAGTTTGTCAGCAACACTTCAGTTTTCCCTCCATGCAGTCGAGCGATCCCTCTTGCGACGCAAATTTCACGGTCTAGCAATAGACGTTGGTCGCCTTCGATGACGCCTTCTACGTCAGCGGGTGCTTCTGTGCCGACCGAAATAACAATGCTGGAGCGAGGCGGGATGCTCACTTCATCTTCGAGCACACTCAAGGCGTGGCGACTACGAGGGCTCTCCGGCGGTGTCGCTTTATCTTCCGACAGCGTTATAGACTTCGACTGCAGGTCGATGATTGCGCCGTGTTGGTTCAGGAAGTCCATACCGAGAATGACGTCTCGTGAACACTGTTGGAGGATAACGAAGGTGGCAGGGTAAGTCCGGTTATGAATGGTTATTCTTGCCGTGCATATTCCAGTCGGCGTGATGAGGTGTCCTCCAGCGGTCCGAATTTGAGGGCCTTCCCATGCGGTCTTAACCTTCTTCAACTGGGCGGCGATGTGTCCACTCATTACGGAGTAATTGGCCCCTGTGTCCACTAAGGCGGTAACTGCGTGGCCGTCGAGAAGCACGTCGAGGTCGGTGGTTCTTTGTCTGGCGTTGCAGTTAGGTCTTGGCGTCGGATCACGGCTGCGTCGCGTTAAACTGAAGCTGGAACGTCGCGTCGTCACGTAGTCTTTTGTCGGTGTAGTCTTGGCTTTCTGACTTCGTCGGGACGGCGGCGTGTCATTATTATGTCGTGCAGATGGTCTCTTCGGCGTCTCCGTCGGCGTCGGAGGATCTTCGTCAGTTCGACGAACAGCAACCGCACCTCCATCGGTTGCTGCTTTTAGTTTTCCGGATATGGGCTCGCAGACCGGCCCCGGGCTGGGCCAGTGTATGGTCGGCGCTGCGGCGACAGGTAACGGCCTGGTGACGGCGAACGGGACGGTCGTCGAGGGCTCCACTGAGTGGCGGCGAGGTAGTCGGCGATATCGCGAGGTCGTTCGCCAATCTGTGGTCGCGGCGCGTTCACGGCGAACCCTCGGAGTCCCATCTCCCGGTATGGGCATCGGCGGTAGATGTGCCCGGCTTCTCCGCAGTGATAGCAAAGCGGGCGATGGTCAGGGGCGCGCCAAACGTCAGTCTTCCTTGGAATGCCGCGTGGGGTGACGGGTTGGCGTGCTGGCGGCGGGGTTGGTGGTGGACGACGGAACTGTGTCGTCACTGGGCCCTGCCGTGGGCGCGGAGGAGGAACGTGACGGCGGGCTACAGCGGCGTATGTCATCGCTTGCGGCTGAGGCTGCGGCGATTCAGGGGCTACTCCGAGTTGTTGTTGGAGCTCCTCACGTACGGCGTCGGCGATCGAAGCCACTTGAGGCTGCGGTGACGGGAACAGCTTTTGTAGTTCCTCCCGCACGACCGCTCGGATAGTCTCGCGCAGGTCGTCGGTGGCCAGCGACTGAATTCCTGTGTAGTTGGTAGAGTTCGTGCGGCGGTTGAATTGCCGGTTCCGGATTTCGAGTGTCTTCTCGATGCTGGTGGCCTCGTGAAGAAACTCTTCTACGGTCTTCCGTGGACTTCGTATCATTGCGCCGAAAAGTTCTTCCTTCACGCCACGCATGAGAAGGCGGACTTTCTTCTCTTCGGGCATATCCGGGTCGGCGTGACGGAACAGGCGGTTCATTTCTTCCGTGAATATGGCGACGTTCTCGTTAGGTAGCTGCACTCGGGCGTCCAGCATAGCTTCGGCCCTTTCCTTGCGCACGACGCTTGTAAAGGTGCGCAGGAAGCCGGTACGGAACAGGTCCCATGTTGTCAATGTCGACTCCCTGTTCTCGAACCACGTTCTGGCGGCGTCTTCTAGGGCGAAGTATACATGCCGCAACTTGTCGTCGGAGTCCCAGTTGTTGAAAGTCGCGATTCGCTCGTACGTCTCCAGCCAGGATTCCGGGTCTTCAGTTGCTGCTCCATGGAAGGTCGGTGGGTCCCGAGGTTGTTGCAGGACAACGGGAGTCGCTGGGGCAGCCATTGGGGTTGTCTTGGCCACGATCTTCTTGGTCTTCTCAGGTAGAAGTCCGTGTTCCGGGGGCAGCTGTTGTAGACGACGGCTTACTCGATGGTCCGTGACTACGTTGGTGCTCTCTTTACGGTCCGGGCTTGGATCACGGCTTGTCGGGGGCGTCCGGTACATGGACCAAAAGCACCTCCACCAGATGTCACGTGGTCGTGACGGCAAAGAACACAGTAGCAATACTGTGAGAGGCAAAACTAGCTTTTATTGGGCGAACCTGTGCCCACAAAACAGGCTACACTTAAAGCACAACGAGAGCGGCGAACACAGTCGGCGATCGTCGAAAATCTGATCAGCGGGTCCAGCGCGTCAGCTTTTATACAGCAGTCATCGAATGTTCCAGACTAATCGTTGGGACCCGCGTGCCTTCCACAAAGTTCTACACCATTCGCGTCACGCGATGAAATCAGATAACACAAGGTTCGGCGACAACATACAGCGGATAGAAGCATCGATAACTTTCCAGAAACTTCGGATACATGAAGGCGCGTCCCGCGCTGTGCGATAACATTTGTTAGGCGGCCAAACGTGGTCGCCCGATAAAGATAAGTACACGTGTCAATATTGTACGTCTAGTAGCTCACGCCAAAAGGTGTACTGTAAATAAATATGCCGTGTTCCTTAAATATAAATGAACGTGCTGCACAGTCAAGAACACGAAAATAGCAGACAAGAATTTATTGCAGTATGATTGTAAGAGGCAGATACATGAAAACGGGAAGAAACAGCGAAATGCAAGTAATACGGGTGTCGCACGGCGCACTTTTAAACGCGATCAAGCCCAATCCGATGTGAATTTCTCAGTCACGATTGGTTCTTTTGCGCAAGCTGCGCGAGGGCGCCAATATCAGTCGCGAATTTCAATCCGGATCGGACTTGTTTGCGATCGCAGGTGGCCGTGTGACACCGGTATAATGGAGAATAGTTGAAAATGAATGGCGTGATGGCAATAACTTTGCACAAGCAAAACACATAGAAGACGTGTTGCAACTATCCAGATAATGAAAAAGAAAACTGCAAATACACGGCAGCAATTAATTTGCTTAATATGGGATTGTTCTAGAAGGACAAAAAAATATGATGTTTTTCTTGTACTTCCGCGAAGGAAGGCGAATTAGGGCAGCACAATTATGTGAATGGTAGCGTGCCGAAATAAAATGGCTGCAAAAATAATTGAGCCCGCACCAACATCTTCATCTCGAATGTGTAAGCCAGTGTGTCCGTCATTAAAGAGCTGCAATTAAGCACTTTGTGTTGGGGGTCTTCACCTGCTGTCTTCGAAGCCTTGCAATCGTCTTCTGATACTTGAAATTTCGCCCTTGAGTATGCGTGATGGCCTTTGGCTGTGCAGTGTATTTTGAGGAAATGGTGGAGATTCCTGCAATACATAGAATGACAGACAGAAGGTAAGCAATACTGGAGGCTTCAAAGCTATTGAATGTCGACTCTACGTTCCTTCGTATAAGCAATATTGGAGGCTGCAAAGCTTTATAATGGAGATGCTGCGTTCGTTCATGCAATGCGTATTTTATTTTATTTTTTGTTTGTTAAGGAAGCACTGTTATAAAGGCTAAAAAACAAGGAACGTTCTACGGTAACAACTCCATACACAATTAAAACATGAGAACACATATTTTCAGCCCAATGCAGAACAGCTAACAACGCTCGAGCGCACATAGCCTGCTACAGAGGTTGGGAGAGAGCGCATTATCGCCACACTGCAAATATTGCACGTGCACCGCTTAGAAATAACTACATTTCTTTTTCAGACGTAGAGCACCATACTTTTCCAGCAGTCGCCGCGCGTATCATAAAGCTCTCTGCCCCGAATGGCATGTGTTCACAGACCGCATTTCTTAACGAACCATTTTATTTTATTTTATAGCTTCGTCATTGCATCCAACGCGCATCGCAGCTCGGACGCTGCCGCATCGCTGTTTTCGCTAGCATCACCGCTCATTGTTGCGCATAAAAAAGAACACGAAATGAAAGTCAGCGTAGCAAATGGGCAGCAGCTGTTCATGGCTGCAAGGCCGCCGTCACTCGTTCATGCGGCTAACAGTGACATAACGAAATGCGAAGAGAATAAGTCGTTAAAAACGCGCAAAGGAACTTGCTGTGGCCTTAATATGAAACGGCGACGAAGCAGACGCTGGCAGAAGAACCCAACAACGATGCTCAGGTGCATTTTACAGAAAGAGCCCGGCGGAGAAGTCTGACAAGGCTTCGCACGTGTTGGGTCGTGCCCAGTGGTCGTGCCGCCTATCAAGCTGCTAGCCGCAGCCGCAGCCACAGCCGCATTATTCTTTATAGGCTCTGTCACCTGGTGGTGGTGGTGAAAAGCATTTATTGGGCCATATATACAGAGAGGTGCTCGGGGAGAGACCTCTAGTTGGTCACGCCCCTTGCAATACTGGGCGGAGTCTCTCATTCCGGGACCCCGTTGGTCTTGACCGCTACGCAGGTCCGCCGAACTAGGGCTTGTTGGGCCGACAGTTCCTGGCAGCTGAGTAGGGCCGCCTCCCAGTCCTCTCGGGAAGGGAAGGGGCGATGGGGGGGAGAGAAGGATTTCGCCTGCATGCCCAAACCATGTGGAAGGTGTCGGCCACGTCCCCACAGAGAGAGCAGCGGCCGTCAAAAGAAGGGTCAAAGTGCTTGAGAACTGCAGGGCACAGCAGGGTGTTTGTAAAGAGCCTAAGGAGAGTTCGTTCGCCAGCTTTACTCAGTCCCTTCATAGGAACCGGGTAACGGCGGTGTTCGGCACGATAGTGCTCAGTAATGTCTTTAAAAGAAAGAAGAGGGCTGTGATCTAGGCCAAGGTCCTCTCAAGTGATGCCTGGTGCCCGGTAAGTGAGTGCGCGGGCTGTCTTATGGGCGGCTTCGTTACCTGGCATGCCTTGGTGGCCGGGTACCCATCTTATTGAGCGATGAGTTGGATCGCAGTCGCGAATACAGCGGCGAAGAATTTTGTCAGCGAGAGGAGTGATCCATCCCAATTGAAAGTTACAACAGGCTCCACGGGAGTCTGTGAGGATGCGGAATCGGCGAAGCTGCATACCTCGGCCACGAAACGGCTCGAGTGTGCGCTCTTGTCGTTTACTATGTTACTCTATGGTTCTGCGCCTTTCACGGCTCCGCATTCGCTCTTTCATCTTTAGCTCTGCCCGTTCGCTCGGTTACGCCGCCGACGCTCGCCGCAGGAAGCTGCGCTCTAATAAAGTTTGATCAATTTGCAAAGTTCACAGCTTAGTTCATATGGAAAGCAGTGAATTTGTTCTCTTTATAAATAAACAATTCACTATAAAGGGAAAGACTGTATCAACTATCTTACATGGAACCATCTTACAATTTCGTCGTAATTTTAAAAACACTTTTTTTCTTTTTTTTCTTCTGCCATCTGTGTTCCGTATTCTTATTCTCATTATTGTTGTACATTTACAATGTTGTACCTGTCCTGCTTGGACCCTGTCGTGGTCTGCAGTATGCAATAAATAAATAAAGAAATTTAAAAGTCTATGACGTCATGGAAATCTGGCGCGGAACTTTGAGCAGGTATCGCCAGCCGTCTTTACTTTTCGCATACTTTCTGACTTACCATGCCTCGGCAGAAAGGCTAAAGTTGTTCGGTATTCTCGACACGTAATTTAATTATACAGATTAACATAATATTCATCTGTTGAAATCTTACATCATGGCTCCATACAATATTCCATTGCTGGGAGAAAGAAACAGAAGAACATCTTAAACAATGTCAGGCCACAAGTGGCCCATGCATTCAACTCGATCCGGTTGCTGCAGTGACTAATGAGACTTTCTGCTTGCTCTGCAGCAACCACTTCTCATTTTGCGATGTAAGCTTTATTTACATTTAGCTGTGACAACTTTGTTATCTTAGAATTCGGGGCAAGAAGAACTTAGTATTCTGTCGAGGCCACTACGTGGACAAGCTCCTCGAAGGCTAGTCTAACCACTAATAATATTCGCGGCGCCTAACGAAGCTCCGAATGAAGTGGCTCCCAACATTCGCGACACAACTATCTGAGCTTCACACATTAGGGAGGAAACATAACTGGAGCGTCATGTTCCTTTCCAGGAAATCGCATGAAAGCTGCAGCTACCAAGACAAGCACACGGTCGAGCAACACAAGTGCTCGTTAGAGTGCTCGCAGAAACGAGATAGATTGGTCACCCAAATCGCAGCCCTTCTACGGGGACGACCGAAATGACAATGTGCTGAATGGGCCATAAACAAGCCACCACAAAAAGTGTGATCTGAACATGTTCATTTCACGAGTAAGCACGTCCCTAGCTGAGAAATATACCAGGATAAGTTCAATCCAGTACTCCATAACACTGCAAGCGTTCCTGACGCCACAAGCTAAGAGGCTCGCTGCATCCATCTTGTATTCTAAGCTCGCGACGAGTAGAAACCAGGCTTATACTCCTGCAATGGGGCCACTCCCGAAGAAATATGCCTCAGAGGCGCCTGCGTAAAGGAGTGTTTGCACAGGCCTGGGGTTCGTAAGGCACGTGAGACAATATTTAGCACCTGATAAAGACCTTACAAATCAAACCAACTAGAATAATTACAATTGCGTTGTTGCCTGGTACTAAATTTTCTCGCACAGAATCAGCACAAGTATAGTTGTACCGAAATGTGGCGCTTAATAAAACACGACAGCTAAGGCAAAAATTGTGGAGATCCGCCGCGCACGTTGGATCTATGTTAAGAGAAGATATAGGGAAGCGTTTATTGCAAACATATATATATATATATATATATATATATATATATATATATATATATATATATATATATATATATATATATATACGTAAAGAACTTGGGTGGTGCTGAAAGGTAAACAGAACAAGTATTTAATTTCGACAGTTTCGATCGGTGGACCGATCGAAACTGTCGAAATTAAATACTTGTTCTGGTTACCTTGTAGCACCACTCAAGTTCTTTACGTTTGAAAGGTAGCCTGAAGAATCCCTCTTTGCCTACTATATATGTATATATATATATATATATATATATATATATATATATATATATATATATATATATATATATATATATATATATATATATATATATATATATATATATATATATATATATATATATATATATATATATATATATATATATAAATGCAATGAGTACAAATTTTGTTTAGTGTGTTAAGGTGTTTATGTGATCCGACTAGGAGCAGCGCAGTGGCGACAGCCTAGGCAAAGCTCGGACTCCGAGCGCGAGCGGTATTCACGCGCGAAAGCGCTGTAGAGGGCGACGTACTAGAAAGTGTTGTAGAGGACGACCCACTATAGCTTTCCAATTCTTCTCTAGAACTGTAATTTTATGCAACGTGCAGCCTCATGCAATGTTTATACAACGCGTAGGTCACAATTTCAGCCTCATGTAATGTTTCTGGTGGTTCATTGTGGGGACATAATGATTTGGAGAGGTTTTACAGGCATAAGAGCGAGACATATGTAATACGAGGTGTGGTAGAAAAGTAATGAGACTCTCAACGCTGGGAGCAATCTGGCAGTGATGCAGTCGCCCCCTTCACATAGTTTGCTCTTCAGACACTTCCAGACGCTCAGTGAAAGTGTCAGCCTCGTGCGGTAAATACGCTGCCCTAGAGTGCTTGATAAGTGAAGGGGCGTTTTTGTAAAGCGCCACGAAAATAGAACAGTCAAATTTGGAGCTACCTTGCACCATCAAATTTTTTGTCAAACTTGGTCAATGCGCGAGTTTTACCTACGAAGAGTTGCAACGAGACTTTGGGGAAGATTCCTTATCAAGAGCACAAGTTTTTGGGTGGCACAAAGCATTTTGCAAGGGCCGCGAGATAGTAGAGAACGAACCTCGCTCAGGGAGCCCTTTAGCATGGAAAACCGAGGAAAATCCGGAGAGAGTGGTGGCTCTTGTGAGGTGACACCTACTAACATCACGACTGATGAGCAGTGTGTTAAATCTGAATCGTTTTACCCTTCATTAAATTTTGGCTCAAAACTCGGGCATGAAAAATGTGTGTGTCAAGTTGGTACAAAAAAAACAACCCTGCATTGAACAAACGAGAAGAAAGAAGGTTAACCGAGGGGCCCGATATTTATTAGTCATGTCATAAGAACCTCACAAACACTGACACCAAGGACAACATAGGGGAAATTACTTGTTTTTAATAAACAAAATAAAGAAACGATAAATTATTGGAAATTAAAGTGGATGAAGAAGCAACTTGCCGCAGGTGGGGAACGATCCCAGAACCTTCGTATTTCGCGTGCGATGCTCTACCAATTGAGCTACCGCGGCGCCGTTTCCCCATACACTTTCTTGGGTATTTATGTTTCCTAGTAGAACCCTGGGAGTTAGCCAGCGCCACCACTCACAGACCTTGGTGGCGGATGTAGGACATCCTTTCTGCCGCAGGCGTCACGAGAGCGGGTTCTTATTGGATGAAGGCAACCGGTCAATGAACCCAGACATGCTACATGAAAGCATCAATGTTGCCGGATTCGAGACACTCGTTATGTAATAAACGAGAAGAAAGGGGGTACACCAAGGGGCCCGATTTTCATTAAGCCAACAAACACTGACACCATCTACATAGAACAGAAAGACAGTCGCAAAAACTTGTGCCTTGTCCTTCTCGAACGGAGTGAAAATGACCGAGGCGTTTTCAGGCATGTGGTCACTGTTGATGAATCGTGGATTTTCGAGTACGATCCAGAAACAAAACATCAGAGTCAAGAGTGGCACACTCAGACTTCTCCTAGACTGAAGAAAGCTCGAACGAGCAAATAAGAATCAGTTTGATGCTGTATTGCTTTTTTCACCGTAGGGGAACTGTTCACACAGAATTTGTGCCCCGAGGACTAACTGTCAACCAAGTTTTTATAAAGAAGTCTTTGAAAGGCTCAGAAAGAGGGTGCTTCGCGTCAGACCGGACATTTCGGCCACTTGGATGCTCCACCAAGCCAACGCCCACTGTCACGCGGGCATATTCAACAAGCTTTTGGCAAAAAAAAAGCAATCCAGTGGTTCCTCAGCCCCCTTATTCGAGTGACCTTAGTCCGTGTAACTTTTTTTCGTTCCCCAGGATCAACCCCCATGTGAAGGGGCACCGTTTTGTTATTGTCAAGGAGCTGAAGGAGCTGAAGCCAATTCCAGTTGAAGCCTTCCAGCACTGTTACGGTGTGTGGAAACAACGCCTCCACCGATGTATAGCTGCACAAGGGAACTATTTTGAAGGGGATAGCATTGATGTGTAAAGAGAGAGAGAGAGAGAGAGAAACGTTTATTATTCGTAACAGTGTCCCGAGAGAGGCCCGGTATCACCCTAAGGTGGGAAGGCTCCTTAGTCCAGGAACCCTCTGGCTCCGACTGCCCTCTCGGCCCTGGCGACGCCTTGTCGTTGGACTTCAAGGTCCTCGAAGGCGTGCTTGGCCTGCCACGTTTCGAATAGGTGGTCTTCGTCTGCTTCTTGTGCTCGTTTTAGATGCGTTTCCGGTTGCATTTCGCTGCCTTCCTGCCAGGGCATTCCAGGAGCAAGTGTGCCACGGTGTAGGGTACGTTGCAGAGTGGGCAGAGGTAGCCCTGGAGCGTCGGGTAGAGGCGGTGCATTATCGTTCCATGAGCGTACGTGTTACTTTGCAGGCGTCTACGGATCATGCTTTCTTCTCTGCCGAGTTTAGGATGCGGTAGAGGGTACACTCGGCGCTCGAGGCTGTAGTGTTGTAATATGGCCGAATAGTTGGTGGGTACGGCCTCCGCCTCTTCTGTCGCGGGTCGGAGAGCGCGTGGGGCGAGGGGAGCCTGGCTGACGTGCCCGCAGGCAGCGGCGTGGGTCGCCTCGTTCCCTTCTAGTCCTTCGTGTCTGGGTACGCACGTTACGCAGGTGTATGGAAACGGAGTGCTTCGTGTTTTTGGCGTCTTGAGTGCATCCGCCGAGATGCGGCCCCCCGAGAAGTGGCTACTGGCGGCTTGAGAGTCGGTGGATATAACCGCTGCGTCTGTGCATGTGGTGGTGGCGAAATCGAATGCCGTTTCTTCAGCCGTTTCCGGGTTGCATACCTTGACAGTTGCCGATGCTAACTCGCAGCCTCGAAAGTCTATGACGTTGAGAGCGCACGCATTTCGACGCGGATACTTGGCGGCGTCGGTGTAGTGGGCGTTTGGGTCGTGCTTCAAACTTCGTTGGATGGCGTTGGCTCTAGCCTGTCTTCCGCTGTTGTGATATATGGGATGCATGTTGCGCGGGACATGTGCGATGAAAATGCACTCTGGAACGTCCGGTGGGATTCGCGCTTTCTTGTCCGTGTCTGCGACGTACGTCTCGCAGTAGTTAAGATGTCGGAGTACTGATCTCCCAGTGGGCGTGAACTTGAGTCGTTCCAGTTGGCTGTTCTTGTGTTCTTCGGCAAGCTCTTGCCACGTGTTGTGGACGCCCATCTTAAGGAGACGTGTAGTGGAGGCCATGGCGGGGAGCGCCAGGGCGACTTTGATTACCTTCCTTACCATGATCTTCAGCTTTTCTATTTCAGCGTTCTTCAAAGTTAGGTATGGCGTGCCGTATGTGATGCGGCTGGTGAGCAGTGCTTGTATATTTATTAGCGTCTCTTGCTCCTTGATCCGGCTTCTTTGGCTTGAGATCCCCTTGACGAGATGTGTGGATTGCGAAATGTACGTTCTAGTCTCGGTATGCTGGCAGCTCCCGATCCGTCCTTGTGCATGTGGAGTCCAAGTATTCGTATAGTGTCGACTCTCGAGATTGTTGTCCCTTTGAGGGTGGCGCTGGGGTCGGGCTCTTCGTAGCTGGGTGGCCGGCCTCTCGTTCTTGCTTTCAGGACGAGGTGCTCAGGCTTCTCGGGGACACAGTGAAGGCCGTAGTTTCGGCGATAGTTTTCGATGGTGTATACAGCTTCTTGTAAGCAGCTTTCTTGCCTTCCAGTGTTGGTAGCTCTGGTCGAGAGCGTGATGCCATCAGCATACATCGCGTGACGCAGATCTGGTATGGTGTCGAGGAGTTTGGGTAGCTTGATCATGGCTACGTTAAAGGGTAGCGGTGAAATCACCGACCCTTGCAGGGTGCCTCTGTTTGGAAGTAGGAAGCTTTCGTTGCGGATGTTGCAGATCTCGACGGTTGCCGTGCCGTCCGTCAGAAAATTTCTGATGGATGGCATGGGTAGCGTAGGTCCTAGTGCCGCAGCCGGTGCCTTCGAGGTTTTTGAGGATCGCGTCGTGGCTAACGTTGTCAAAGGCTCCCTTGACGTCTGCTGCCACTATGGAGCATTTGCTTCGAGTGTTTCTTTGATGTAGGAGGCCTTCTTTCAGTTGTAACAGTATGTCTGTCTTGCGTTGAGAGCTGCTGCCTGAAACCGAACAAGTTGTCCGGTAGGTGACCGTTGTCTTCGAGGTCGTGCACCATGTGTTCGAAAAGCTTTCCTGCGCAAGAGATGAGGGAGATCTGGCGTAGGTTCTCCGAGCTGAGAGGTTTGTTCGTCTTGGGGATCATGGTGAGCTGCGAGTGCTTCCATACAGCAGGCAGTTCACCTTTCTTCCAGCACTCCATACAGTAACGGAGGAGAGCCTGGGTGTCCTGTTGCGGTAGGTTGCGTAGGTGTTTGTTAACGATCCGGTCTTTACCGGGGCTGGCATTTCTAGTCAGCTTGGATAGGGCTACGCAGAGTTCGGCCTGCGTGAAGGTATGGTCGAATTCTAGATTCGGTTTTCCAGAGTATTCTTTGCTGCGAGATAACGCGGGAGAAGGTGTTTCTCCGCACAGGTTCTTTTGTATTTCTCGCAGGAGATGTTGTTCTGATACGGCGTGGTTGTGGTTAACACTGTGGAGATGTTGCTCCTGTTTCGTTTAGGTGGGTTGAGGGACCAGGAGTGCGCGTAGGCAGTCCCAGGTCCTATTCGTGCTCGGAGTCTCCTGTATCTTGTCTCAGAAAACGTGCGAGTTCTGCCTGACGAGGTGGTCCGCATAGTCGTGAGCCTGCTTGGTAAGGAGAGCGATGCGTGTCTTTAGCTTTCTATTAAGCTTTTGTCTCCTCCATCTCTTCAGGAGGCCACTTCTGGCCTCCCAAAGATGGAGGAAGCACGCGTCGACCGCGGGTGTATCGGCATCAAGTTTCATGATCTTGGTGTGACGTTCTGCTGTGTCTAATACATTTTTCAGCCACTTGTCAAGGTCAGTTATGCTTGCTCCGGAATCTAGCTTGCCCCTAAAGAATTTCCATTTGGTTAGCCGTGCAATTGCGGCCTTGGTCTGTCTACGGGCGTGCGCTACATCTAATTGGAGGATATGGTGATCGCTAGCTAAGGATTCCTGGAGTGGACTCCACTCTGCCTAGGGGACGTCCGCGGTAAAGGTAAGATCGGGGTTTGTGCCCCTGAAGGCGCTGTTTCCAATTCTCGTGGTCTGCAGATGATTATTACAGCGGGTGAGTCTGTGTTGCTGGGCGGCATCGTGCACTCTAGCACCCTTCCTTGTGGTGGAATGATAGTCCCATGCCATTTGCGAGGTATTGAAGTCTCCCACTATGACGAGTTGGTGTCCATTCGTGGATTTCCTGATTTCTCGTACAAAGTGATTGAAGTCCGGTAGTTGGTCACGAGGGTGGTTGTACATGCTGGCCACGAATAGGCTCTTTTGGGTCTTTCGTTCTAGTGAAACCTCGATTAAATTGTGTTCGGTCTCGGAGTTCTTTACGTCGTGTTTTTGGGCTGTGAGAGTTTTCTTGACCAGTATGGCAGTAAGTCGGGTTTGTGCATAGGTGGCGTATCCTTGCAGTCAGACGTTCTGCTTGTTGGTTTCCTGTAGTGCTATGACGTCGGGTAGAATCAGCTTGATGAATTCTTGCAGGTTGGCGTGTTGAGGGTGGTATGATCGACAGCTCCATTGCATATGTGAATGTGCATATGTGTATAGTTAAATGCTGGCGCTTTGCCTAGCTGTTAGGGGTCGCCATCGTCGATGGATCCGAATTCGCGTCGGCGATCGCGAGAGAGCGAGACGGAGCGAGAGTCGCTATGGCTGTTCGCGCGCGCCTTCTTCCGAGTCGTGTGGCGCGAATTGTCGAGTTGTGTCTTGGTGATGTAGTTGTTCTTGACGGGCGCGATAAAATTGTTGAGTTGTGGCGCGATCCCATCGATTTTGGCGTTTAACGTCGCAATCTTTTTTTCGAAGGTTGCGGCTGTTTTTTCGACTGCTGATTGGATGATTTGTTCCATTGTGGCGTGAATGTTCTTCATAAAATATTGATGTGTAAAAACTAAACAAATTTTGTTCGAAAAAAAAAAATCAGTCTCATTACTTTTCTGCCATACCTCGTATATCCTTTATGTCCCACAGTGCATACATGTGAGTAGTTTAAAGGTTCTATACAACCTGTGTTATTGGTACATGCCCATTCAAAAAGATTGACCAGGAATGGGCAGGTACGCAGTGCCACATAGGCAGTAGTCCGAATGGGGGGGTAGGCCAAATATAAGGAAATTCAAGGAAACTGCTGAATATCATGCGCTGTTCCATTAGGAGGTATTTAAGCATTAGAAACACCTATGAAGTGAACATATGTGCATGTTTTATCGTCGTCGTTGTCATAATAACAATAATAATAATAATAACAACAACAACAATAATAATAATAATAATAATAATAATGATATATTTAGTACACTGCAAGACGAAGGCCTCTCCCTGCAATCTTCAAATACCCCTGTTTTGGGCTAGCTGATTCCAACTTACGTCTGCAAACTTCCAAATTTCATCACCCCACCTAGTTTTCTGCAGTCCTCGGCTGCGCTTCCCTTTCTTTGGCCCCCATTCTGAAACTCAAATGGTCCACCGGTTTTCTACCCTGCGCATTAAATGGCCTGCACAGCTCCATTGTTTTCATCTTAATGTCAATTAGAATATCGGCTATCTCTGCTTGCTCTCTGATCCACACCGCTCCCTTCATGTCTCTTATCGTTTCGCCTATCATTCTTCGTTCCATCGCTCTGCGCGCGGTCCTTAACTTGTTTTCGGCCTTCTTTGTCAGTCTCTAAGTTTCTGCCTCATACGTTAGCACCGGTGGAATGCACTGATTGTACACCTTTCTTTTTAATGATGATGATAAGCTTCCAGTCAGGGTCGGACAATGTCTGCCTCTGCGGTCCAACCCATTTTTATTATTCTGTAGATTTACTTGCCATAATCACGGTCCCCTGTGAGTAACCAACCTAGGTAAACGTACTCCTTCACAGACTTTAGAGGCTGAATGACAATCTTGAGCACTTGTTAATTTTCCCGGCTATTGATCAATATATATTCTCTTGCATATCAATATTCAACCCTAGTGATACACTCTCTCTGTTAAGGTTCTCAGTCATTTGCTGTGACTCGTCCCCAGTGTTGCTGAACCGGACATGGAGCTTACTTGAAACTTCGGTATCCCACTACCTTTGCCAATATTTCCTCAACTCATGGTGCAAAAAAAGTTTAGGTCAGTGAAGGGTTACCTATGTTCGTGTCTGTGCATTCAAAAAGTGCTGACGCGGCACTTTCATCTGCAGTTACATCGCTTCATATGTATCTATGACCAGGTACCCAGCATACTATGATCACTTGGTTGCCCATGTAAGCAGAGCATACCAAGCCGTATAGTGCATCATAAACTATATTCTTGTGTTTTCGTAGAGTCATTATAGCTCTAACGACACTCAATGAGTCTGTGAACGCGATTGCTTTCGCAATATTCATTAGCTTTATCTATTTCACTGCCGAGAAGATTGCTATATACTTCAGCTGTGAAAATACTTGTATGCGGATTTAGTGCACCAGACATTGGAAAAGACGGTCCCAGAGCTGCGTAAGTGACACCAGTGCACGATTTGGAAGCGTCCGTATGCAATTCAGTAAAGAAATACTTCTCAAGTTTAAGAAAATACGAATGTATGTGTGCTTCAGGTGCCCGTTTTTATATTTTAAACGTGGAGATGTTTAAGGTTTAGTTCCGCCGCAGAGCATTACTAGAAAACTCAGCCCAGCTGTGCGCCGCCTCGCGTTGCCTAGCGACCACCTGCGAGAGCACCGAGCCACGTAACCTCCTCCCACCCCAAGCGCGTAGGGCGGAGTCTTGACGTCACAGGCGAATAACAGCTCGGACAGCCGGCACGGCCACACACCTCTCGCCTCCTCTACTCCGCGCGTACGTGCTGCTGCCATGAAAAGACTGAAGAAAGCGCGGACGCCCGAAGAAGACGCTGCTTACGAGAAGAGTGCCGTAACGCCAAGCGGGAACCAATTCGTCACCGCCAAGCTGATCCAGAACACCGGGCCTAAGCTGCGGCTGAGAAGAGGCGACGCCGAGTCGAGGATCCCGAGTTTTAGTCCAGGGAACGCGAGAGTCGGCGCCTGAACGCTCGACGTCTCCGACAAAGCGATTCCGGCCTGCGACTGCGCGAGGACTTTTAGCCTCAAACCCGCCGAGACAACTACTTAGCAAAACCTAGCATAACCTCGCAAAACCTAGAAAGAACTTAGCATAGCCTGCCAACAACTTACTCAAACCTAGAATAACCTCGCAAAACCTACAAACAACTTAGGCAAGCCACGTAAAAACTCGGTAATCACAAGCTCCGCTGTTGACTCCAGCCTTGCACCACTAGTGCAAGCTGCGCACTTCTTTTACGAAAGAAATACCACAATGAATGTTCTTCCACTCCCAAAGCGGTGGAAGCCTAGCAGGAGCCATCAAAGCATTCCCTAGAAGAGGGATGCCTGTTTCTGCTGACAGTGCTTGCAATCGGAGGGACATAGGAAGCCAAGTGGCTGGGAGATTACGGAACAACCTGACCGTGGACAAGTCATGAATTGAATGACCAAGATTATCTACAGCTGATTTTGCCTTTAAGGCGTAAGAAAAGCTTAAATATTTCCTTTGGAAGCATAGAGACCATTCGCTAGATCAAGCGTACGGGCTTTGCACTAGATTAGTCCTGAAGACACCTGGGGTGCTCTGCACGATGCGCCGAATTTGGCGGAATTCGGGATCTTCACGAGCTCTGGCGACACTCCAACATGAAAGCACAAATGGTACCGAGACACAGTTTATCTTTCGACAAGCGTCCAGTTTCATTGCTTTATGTAGACTCACCCTGGATGGCCATCATTCTTTGGGCGTTGCCTTCTGGGCGGTCAACAAACTGGGGCTCACGTGATCATACCGTCGGTGCATGGCCGTGCCTTCTTTCACTTGTTTGTCGTTCCACCGAGTGCATTACGTGCACAAGCAAGTTATAAAACCAATGCATTTAGTACAATATTATTAGTTACTTTAACGTGGTTTAGAAGCATGTTAAAGCTTACAAGATGTACACTGAATGTGTATTACACTAATTTGTAATTTAGTACGCTTCGTATTATACCACGAGAGAACGTTGTGGTGGCGTCATCACATCCAGTCACCGGGCGAGAATGGCGGCTAAACATCGAAAAGGCCCACTGTAAACAAACTCGCACAACAAGCTTGCAGTACGCGACGTAGTGATCAGGCTCGACGATGACCACTATTTCTTGGATAGTTCTGTCCCTCCGTGAGCAATCTTTCCGTGCACCCCGTAAGACTGCGAATAGCTTCGGCGATTTTACAGATCGCAACGCGCATCTACTGTTCACGGGGTAATGCTGAAGAAACGTGTCCGGTGCTGCTTCTGTGACTGCGCTTTTCTCAACTCTGCGTGACTGCGAGCGTCACAAATATTACATAGTGTGTGCAAAAGGAAGACAACCATATAGCTACGATGCGACAAGGACGTGGAGCCGACGATGGATCTCGCAACCAACACAATGAAGGAGACATCGACAAGCTGCAGATAAGTATATTTCTGCTGGTTCATATTTAGCATCATAATAGTGCACGGATTAGGTCACTTTCGTAGCAACGAACTGAATGTCCAGCAGTTTAAAAAACGCATTGATAACCAATGAGTGTTCGTGCATTCACATGCATGGGGGCCTGCGAAAATATGGAAAAGATAAAAGTTACCTTCACTAACTTGGTGAGATAACAGAAATTCATGAGTAACATTCAGCCCGCATAATCTATGGAAGAGTATCTATATCCAGGTGAAATATCAATAGCAGGTACTGATATAAAGCAGGAAACTTATACAAAAATTTCATGGGTTGAACAGCAAATGGAAGGCGTTACCGAATCGTGATCAGCACGTTACCGATATCCTTGAAAAAGTTTAGAATCATTGCATTCAACCGGTTATGCAATATGGGACATAAACCTGGAGGTTACCAAAGAAACTTGAGAAGTCGACGATTGTGTAGAAAGCGAAGTAACAAAAATTGATGGAGATAGCATTAAGGCAGGAAGACAGTGGCGTAGTAAACCGTGGCAACTGATATGCTAGTTGAAATTAAGAAAAAAAAAATGGAATCGACAGGCAGGCCATGCACGTCTTCAATCACTTGTTGCCCATTCTTAACAGGTGGTTACATAAGCGTGACAGAATGCACGTCAAGGAGAAAGAACTGCAGCCGAGGATGGTAGAAAATTGCGTAATGGGACAAAATATGACGTTTGTAGGCATATGATGCAATCAGCTCGCATAACGGGATTGTAGGGAGAGGCATTTGTTTTGCAGTGAACAAAAATAGGTTTGTGCTGCTGACAGTAGGCACTCGTGAATGTGCGGGGACACCTCAGCTGCTGGCACACTAATCAACATGACAATTGGCTCTGAAAAAGACAACCCCTGTTATGAAAAATAAAGGAACGTTGTTCCGACACATTGTTTTATTATGCATACTACACGAAAGGCTTCCACAGTTAAGGGCACTTAGTACCAATATTGCAACGCTCATTTACTGGTTTATACGCAGTTGATTCATTCCAACAACCCACTTTTTTGCAGCAAGACATTCTGCTGCTGCAGGCACTTAACCGCCTGGTGGCAATAGGCGAGCTCTTGAGAGTGTGGCAGAGGTCCATAGGGCTGCTCTGCAACAGTATTATCGGTGCCCTCACTGCTCTCCAGTCGAGTCTCCAGAAGACACCTTATAAAGGAGCTTTCAGTTTATTACTTTGTTTATTATTCAAGAACGTGAATAAAATTATTGCAGTAAACATTGTACTGTGCATATTTGGACACTTGTAACATGTACCTGGTGTCTCTTCAAAATGGGCAAAAACCTAAGATAATCTGTGCCACTCTTGGACCATGTAAACGAAAAATACACTAATGCAGCATACACGTCATTGTGTTGCTTGTTCTTTGTATGTGCAAGAACATAGTGCGTGTTGGTTAGCCACAGAACGGTGTGTGTAATTCACAATAAAAAGGCAGGAAACAGCCGGAGCTTAATAATGCTATCACCTATGGACTGTGCATATGAATGCAACACTTCCCGATTGAAATGTGTCATTACATGCATGTTCTATACCACATATTCTTTAACAATGTCACATATTTGCATGTACTAATTTTTACATAGTTGAAGCCCTTGCATAGCACACTTGTGATGTATTCATTTCATAGACCAAATAATTGTGCACTTTGTCCTTTTGTGTTGTATGAAAAGTGGCATCCTCTACAGTCGGATACTACTTCAGAAGACAGGAGAGGCCTAGCCCAGATGACCAAAGCGCAGCAGCCGATTGCCTCCACGTCTGAAGAAATAGTCCCTCTCCAACTAACGGGTATTAGTGCGTCCGGCGGCACGACGTCAGTCTAGAGTGCGTGCCCATTGGTGCACGCTTGTGTTCATCTGCCTTTGAAGTGCAGATTGCGCAGCCTCCTAAAGTTGTATCCGACTATAGAATTGCGTAATGTCTTGCACAGGTTGCATGGACTTTAGCACCTTGCTAGCACACAATGATCAGGAACAGAAATCTATAAAGGCACCCAAGCAAAGCTGGCTGGCCAGACTTCCATTATATTGGGCTGTGAAAAGGTCTCGCCAAATATTCCCATGACGTCATTGAAAAAGAGGTGGTGTTTGGCACTTCTTTAGAATCAAAAGCAGATTACGGTGAATGTTGTGTACAACGTCAAAACAAACTGAGCTTGCTTATCTGCACACCATGTAATGGAAGCTTGTGCTTCACATAGGAAACGAACTGCTCTGTACAGTACAATTGTTGAGTCCGGTGTGGCACCTATTATGTCAACAGTGTCAATATACAAATTACTTTTCAAAGGCCATTCATTTCACCCTTATTTTTGTATGACGGTTCTTTTAATCAGTGCTTGTATTACATCAGCAGGTGGATTTGAAAGCAAAGCTTTTTTTGCAAACCTTCAGACTTCCACAATTGTGTGGCAAGGCACTGGCATGTTGTCGATTAGCTCACACTTCCTCGGTCCTGCACCTAAGAAGCCCAATGCTCTTTTTGAAGTTGCATTGCGCAACAATTCGACGGCTACACAAGTCGGCTTCACAGAAGCTACAAATCTGGCAATATGGCGTGTCTAGACATTGCTTCAATGCCAATCACAGTAACGCTGACATTCAAGGCGCCTTAATTCCTACGTACATTCCATCGACACACCTGACTACGTTCGTAATGTTCCCGCGAAGTAGGAAACGTTCTTTTATATATGCCCGCTCGGCCGCAGTCTTCAAGAAAGCCAGCCACTGATTACGCACTGCCGCATCGATAAGCGCGTCAGACACATCTCTGACACAGCGGCTCACAGTAGTTTGATGACGTCCAATGTAACGCTTGGCGCCGACGCTTCCCTGAAAACTCCCAGTCCCGTAGAAACGGAGGGCGCAGAGGACTTGCTCTTCGACGGTGAGCGAATGAAGCCCGCCACGCTGTCTCCATAGACGAGAGTCTTCGCCTAGCTCGTCACACAGCCAGCGCACTGATGTCTTCGACAGGCGAAAATGACGCTGAAACTCCACGGTGGTCATGTACGTGAACGGGTCCAGACGGTCATACTGACGCTTGCTGCCGCTGGATGCAATAACACAGGCTGCTGCTGCCGCTGCCATGTTCCCGAGTTGAACTCGGAGGGGGTTTCGCAATGTACGAGTTTAGCACGAGTTCGCCTGTCAATCAAAGCCAGAGTTCACGCCCTGCGCGAGACATGTAACTCTTGTGCGCGCACCCACCACGGTTGGGCCACGCCCAACTTATCTTTCGGCAACAGCGACGCGGTGCCGAGCCGAGAGGCATCAACAATTTTCACCACCGACATAAAAGAGGCACAACGCACTGTCATCGGTGATGTACAGTACTGCGCACTACTATCAAAAACAAAGCGTTGACTGTCGCTGGCCTATGCATGTAACTTCTCGGGCTGAGATGGCCCCACAGCACGGTTTCATTTCCTGCATTGTGACGACGTAGCGCACAGTAAATAATTATCGGCACGTCACTGTAGCTGCTTGCAAGGCGTCGATGCGCCGAGGGTGACGACGATGCTGAGGAGTGCGTATCGCAGCAGTCGTTTGAGATTGCTGCTCTGTCATCGGTGATGTATCGGAGCCACAACGTCGTAAACACGATCAGCGTCCGAGAATCGCTGCGCTTCTAGACCCAGTGCAATGGCATTTCTTCATTACAAGCACTGAGCACTCAACATTTCCAACACCTTCTTAAGTTCGAAGTCTCATTTCATAACCGCACACAAGAGCCCTCACCTGCCAAAATGCGATTGCTGTGGTTTCGTTACGATATCCATCTGCGATCGCGGCTGGCTCCAGCAGAGGTAATCCGCAAGCCCCTTGGAGTGCACAACACTCAAATGCTGCGCACATGCGCTCAGAGGCACCTTCACTGAGCAATACAAGCGATGAATTGTGTCGCTGGGAAGCACGTACTTCTTCGCAATGCATCGCAGACGCTTCGCACACGAAGATAAACTGGTACATTCTCACTGAACTGCGCCACTACGGGCCCTAAAGTAACGTACCGCCACTTTGCAGCGACAGGCGCTGCTCCCGCATCTATGACTAGTGTGTCGTTTTTAGGGGCGCTATTCTGGACATTCCGCAATAAAATGGCGCTGATGGCCCCATTTTGCTTTCGTAACGTGACGCCAACTCGAGGTTTTGCCTAAGAAACTGAAATGAAGGCGCTGAACGTATAAGGTTCTCGGTAAGGCAAAACAGTTTTTCCTCCGCAGTAAAAATAAAGCAGCTAGCTCAAAGCGCATGATCATTCCGTCGAAAACGCTTCTCGCTTCCGTCGTCTGCTGCGTACAAGCCGTCGTCTGCTTCAATAGCTAGGATGCGCGTCCACAGGAAATGAAATCAGTCACCGTATCTTGGCGCCAACGCGCTTGTTTTCTTGCTTGAGACAACATATGTGACCTACCAGTGGTGATGCGCGCACGTTCTAGGCCACGTTGCCGCTATCTCGTGAAACGCAAGTGACTGATCCCGACACGGCTGGCTGAGAAGCGGCCGAACATCACCGATTGCGTTGCGCACGCTAGAGATATCCACTAGCGCGACGCAAGCGCCGGCGCTGCCATCTCTTGTTCACTTCGAAGGTTACTCGCACCGCGGGAGGAAACTTCAAGACGCCGCCTTGCGTACATTTTATAAATTTGAAAGACGCCGTTGTCATAACTGTTGATTGCGCGAAAAGGCATTAATTTTGATTACAATACAAATGCAGCAGTGAAAAGTGGACAACATTGCCGAAAGTTTACTATGTTCAACCAATACTATTTCGTATAAACGCGTTCCTTTAAATATGATGGCACCAAACACAAATGCCAACACCACCCGAGAGCGATGCACATACTATGAGCACGGGTTATGAACAAAAGATTTTCATGGCGCCAAACGACGGAGAAAATGTGGCGATACGCATTCCTCTCGCCTGCCATTGCATATGGGTGCTCATTACCATAATTTGCGCGGCTCGTCGCACCACAAATTATGGCGAAAAATCTCAGCAATGGCGGCCCAGTGCAACGTCACGCATCGTCAAAATACCGTTTACGAAACAGCCCTTCCTGTGACGTTCCTCACGGGAAATTCCTCAGCCAATCACGAAGCTGGCATTGCGCATATCTTGGATCGCCACCACATATTCGCGAAATTGCAGATGCATTGCACTGGCTTCTGTACGCTAACGCTCCCATTCTTTTTGAACCGCTAACGTCGCAATATAGCTTTTAAGGACCAAAAAAATTTATTAGTCGATAAAATTTGCAGCTCCACGTCACATTTCGTCATCTTGATGAAAACACAAAATTCCATTTTGCAAAACTTCCGTTTCCCGGCACGAATTTCAAGGCACGTGAGCTCTCCACAGCCAATCAGAGAGTCAACATGGCGGATAATAGCGGCCGTGCAGCCGCCATGCGTGTCGAGAATAGCCCCCTAGGGCCGAATCCTATAACGGTTCGGAATACGAACCGTTCGAATCGCCACTTACGTCACTAGATGTGCCACTCCCAAGCCGGTGGTGGAAGAAGGGCAGGATGCGACCAATAGAGGGTGCCACCTCTGAAGTGTACGTCATTATATTACGAGTTAATCGAGGAATTGCAGAATGTTTCTGCTTGTTAAATAAATGTAAAATATAAATGAAATATTATACGCCAAGTTCTGAAGTATAAACTTGTGGTGCCGGGCGTTTACGCAATGCAGAAGTAATTTATTAATGTAATTCTTTTTCATTCTCAGCACACAGGCGGTATCGCAAGCGTAAATGAGTTGGCAGAGCGCACCGCTATGTCGTCTGCTACCAGGAGCTCGCACGATGCACGCAACAGGAACGCACTGCCAGCACTTCTCAAGTAGCCAGTGCGACAAAACCATGAACTGGTTCTTAGGGACACCTTTACTAGCCGACTATATCAATTTTCCTTCTTTTTTCGCCCTTCGTCATCGCTTCGGACATGACTCGCTCGCCGCCGGGCTGCCGCTATCCTTGCGATCTGCCCCACGGCGCGTCGCGTGATAGAAGCAATGGAACTTGAAATAAAACATTACGATATACGGGCCCTACATTGCCTGCGCGAAGTCAAATCGAAGAGTGTGGTGCTGACGGTGCGCGTTGTGCCGTGAAATTGAGAAACAAAGTGCGGCACTCCCGAACTAGAGAATAAAGGGCAGCCAAATAAGAGATCTCCACAATATCTTCCCGTCCTGACTGTATAGTTTTATCAACCGAACGAAGGAAGCGCTGAGCCAGCCTAGGTTGAACCCTTCTGACTGCTGAACGGCGATCTGCGAGCTATTCACGCTGGCGATAGCACTGGGAATTCGATCTCACCATGCAAATATCTCCTTCGCATTGGCTTTGAAGCTGAGGTCACGGAAAGCCGACCCAGCCCTTCAACCGGCCAACACAGTAATTGCGAGAGCAACTTTGTGGACAGTGTCGGCAGCAGAGATCTGGGCCATTCCGATGAATGCTTCGCATCCGACTGACCTCTGGGAGCTGCAGGCCTGTGGCGATGAACCGCAGCGCGCAATATTCCTTCCACTGCGTGGAATGGCCACTCGCACGCTTGCACCCGAGTCTCCTCTAGTTGATAGCGTAGCCTGCAAAAGGTCTACTTAGAAAGCCAGCAAGGGCGGTGCAACTCATTATCCGTCACTTCTTCGTATGCATATCGCACTTCCAGCCGTGGTGGACACCGAAAGAGCAACGCCAAGCAGACGGCGAAGGCAAGTAATAGCCTCCGGAGCAACCAACGCACGCGCACGCGACGCCCGCGTGTCTCCGGGGTCGCGCGACCGGCGCGCGCGGCCAGGGTCACAAGCCAACAGCCAAGCCACAGCAACGGAATGCAAAGCGGACTACCCCTTCGCTGGTTCCTACGACCGGTTCGCTTTGAAGATGATTGACAGATGCATGACGTATTCAAAAATTGCGATACCGCCCCGCTGCCTCTGACGACCTGTGACGTAATCAAAATATTGCCCAATCAGGTGAGGCCAAAGGAACGGTTCCCCAACCGAACCGTTGTAAGACTCCGCCCCTAGTTGTTTAAGCGGTGGCCTTAATGGCCTAGTGAGGGGGGGGGGGCGCCTGCGATGAACAGCCGTACCGGGGCGCAGCGTTTTCATGCACCCTAACAGAGAAAGAGTGGTCATGACTCATGACTGACTTTGTTGACTCATGACTCATGACTGGCTCATGTTGTCATACGCGGCTTTTTGTCTACATATTTTTTTGCCTGTAGCTTTTGCGCGTTCCACGCTATCTTCGTTCACTGACTGCCGTCGAGAAAACTCGGGTAAAACTCGGGTGAACAGAAACTCGGCTCATCCTGCATAGCACCCATGCAGCAAGGTGGATACCGAAATGGTGGATAGAATCTAACATTGTCAAAGCACTAAGTGCAGGAAAATTATGGGTCTATAGTCGTAAATATACTTGTTTCCGGATGCATTACATCGTACTCCGAGAAGGGTGGCCCGACCGCCGCATAAACCGGCGCGGCATGTGGGTTAAAAGGGTCCGTGTAAAACTCGGTGCATGAGCATTTGGACTGGAGTTATACGAAATGCATTCCAGTATGTGCCTGTCGGGAGTGTTTTGTCCCCTCTACAAACCATGTCTCACATTCTATCAGTCGTGACTGCTACGGCGAAAGGCGTTGCTGGGGTCCTCAAGCAATGTTCAAGGAGTTAAACACCGATTTCCTCGCTAAGTTTCCTTACCCACAGTGAGAAAGGCTCTCTCGCTGCCGGTCGATTTATAAACAGTGTGGCACTGGTCATGTCATATACGGTCGGATAAGACAGATGTTCGGGGTTCGCATGCAGTTTCAGAAAATATGCGAACCTTAAGCATGAACTTTGCAGATGAAGCAACTATTTGTTCGCACTTACAAAGAGGCTTGTCCTGTAGGCGAATGTGGCCGGCCATATGCCTAGGTGGTGAGCCAGCATTTTACAGGTGCGTAGGGTAGGAGACTGGTACACTATGGCAGCGTAATCTAATCGTGTAAGTATGATGCTTGTGTATAGGTGTATTAGACACTTCCGATCACTTGCCCATGTTGTGTACGATAATTTCTTTAGAATGTTCAGAGTTGTTAAGCATTTTTTAACGAGCGTTATGTGTGATATGAATATCAGTTTTGAGTCTATTATTATGCCTGGAAATTTGTTTTCTGTGTTCATGCTTATGTGGTGCCCATCTATCAGAACGTCGGGATCTGCGATTAAGCCTCTTTTTGTCGAGAAAAGCTTGGATGAGCTTTTCCTGGGATTTAGCCTAAAGCCATTTTCATTGGCACATTTAAACACCTTGTTCAGACCAAGCTGCACTTGCCTTTCACATGATCAAAACCATATTTTGCAAGTAATCTACATATACTGACTAAAAGATACTTCGCGGAATGGCTGAACGTAAAGACTTCATCTGCACAATAAAAGGGGTGCACTCAGTACTGCCCCTTGCGCTACGCTCTTTTCCTGATAAAATGTCCCGGACAAGGTATTGCCAACTATAGCCCTGAGTGTACGTTTTGATAAGTAACTTTCTATTACGTGAAGCATATTGCCACGGATACCCATTCCTGAGAGGTCTCTTAAAATTCTATATCGCCAAGTAGTGTCGTCTGCCTTTTCCATGTCAAGAAACAGGGACAGGAAAAATTATCTGAGCGAAGGCCCCCCTTACGAATGTAGGCCTCAATCCTCGGTTGGTATAGGCCTTGCACTGATCGGTCGTGTATACGCCTTCTCGAAAATCGCACTGATACGGGTCAGGCAATTTGTTTCTTTATTCGACGTAATAATCCACGATTTATCATATTTTGGTGTAACCTGCAGAGGCAACTCATTAATGCAATGGGGGGTAGCTAGCTTTACACTAAGGATTGGTCTTTCCTTGCTTCAAGACAGGGATAACAATAGCCTCTTCCATGTCAAAGCAAGGCATCCTGCTGTCCATATATTCTTTAAAGAGACAGTAGTGAAAGCTGTGTGTGAAGATGAGGTCTTTTATCGTTAAGTACAGGATTCTACCAGCTCCAGGAGCAGACTTCTCACAACTGTTCAAGCAAGCTCTGAACTGCATTTTCGGTTCAGTGCCTTTATTTATTTACTTGTCTTTGAGAAAGAACGCTGAATAGTTCTCCGAACTGGACAAATGCTCAAAATGTTTGACAAGAGCATTGGCTTTGTCTTATTGGCCATTCCTCTGATCACCCACCAATGGCAGGTGGCAAGACGGCCGACCTAGTAATTTCGTTGCCGTGTTCCCTACTTTTCCTTATTGTATGTAGGAATAAATGTTTCAGGTGTGTTTTTGCCAGCTCTCTATCTTAGCAGTACGTCACGTAGGTCTTCCTTGCGACCTAAGCGCTTGAAGTTGATGAGATTTTCTGCTGTTGGGGATTTACGAAGGAGACATCATCCCTTGTGTTGTTTCTTAGTGCTTCCTTCTACTCCTGGTTCTACCAGGAAATGCGCCCTATAGAAACCGAGCCTTACATGTTCTTGTGTTTCTTTTAACTTGCCTGTCGTCGTCAGTAGATAAATATTTTTTTTCTCTCTTTCTCCCGACTCTGACTCCTTCGCTGTGTTCGCTTGAGTAAGGAACGACCAACCGGCTTGTATACCTCATAGACGACTTCGCGCCGACAGCGAACGGGGGACAAGCCGTGAGAGTGCCTAAAAAAATCTATATTTAGTCATTAGAGACAGTCGTCACGGAAACATCCGGTGTATCCCACTGAGATATTGACGGACTTCCGTTGAACAGCAGACAGCAGCTGTCCCAGTAAGCCCGACCGGGACGCAGAGGAAGCTTCGCTCTAAAAGTTTGGGCTAGCATTACAAACTCCTCACGCTGTAGTAACTGCATGTCTCATATTCAAACATTTTCGTGAGTTCTCACACTGCCCAATTAAGTAAGGTCACTCTAACTGGGTAACTACCGAGCAAATAAACTCCACAAGGAAATAGGAAAATTAGCTTCGCAAATACGGAACGAGCAGTTACTGCTGTGAAACGAGTCGCCAACAATGCATTGTTTTAGAGTCTATAAATCCTGGCGAAGCATCAGAAACCCAAGCTTGAGCTGGTATAGCCGCCTTTTTAGCAAAATGTTCGCAGCATCGACACAATTCTGCATTGGCACATAGTTATCACTTTTCACGAATTCATTTCGTAACAAAGACAAATAAATGACACAGAACAGTAGCATGGCCAACGCTATGACGCAACATAGAAGATGTCAAGTGACATCGAAAGGAAGTTTGCATGTCTAAGCGAGGTTCCATTATTAGCTTTGTCAATGCATCGTCTGCCAAAGCCTTGACGGGGGTTTCGCTAAAGGAAAAAAAAAAAGAACAGGACACGTTCCAGTGCTTCCGACTAGACGTCAGCCTAGACATTCGTTTGGACGACGGCCACATTCAACCCTCGTCACGTTACCCGCAAAACAGGCAACAATGGTTTCTGTGGTGGCCCCATTATGTGTGGAGCTTGTCCCTTGAAGTTTCTTATGCCCTCTTCTTTTTCTTCTTCTTTCGTTCTTCCCAAAGTCAGTGCATATCTCGTTGAAAGTGTGGTCGTTGGACAGATTCTATATTAGCACATGGTACGGGCACTGAGTCCACTAGGAGGTGCCAATTTACGCATGCCGCTCGGAAAGAAAGGGAGAAGGAGTCGAATTCCTCATCCATCATGGAGCCAAATGAAGGAGTAAATTCAAAATGTAGAAAACATATTTGGTTATGGTACAATGAGTGGAAACAAAACTTGGCTGGACGTAACGTATTTGCGGACCGGAAATAATTCCACAGAGAAGAATCAAGAATTAATGGAATGCCTATGTGCTGATATAAGGGTTTCGGAAGTGATGCCGAAATATGCTATTAGGTGGCATGAATGCCCACATACAGGATTTAGATGGCTATACCCACAACAAAGGGAAGTCGATGTTAGATCCTCGCGAGCAACATAACCTCGTTATCGTGAATACAGGGCCTAAATGTGACGGGCAGACCACGTGGGAAGTGGGGAACCGGCAATCGACCACTGATTACTCTCTAATGACAGAAGGATAGAAGGATGACAGAAGGATGACAGTTGGCGACAAAGTGGAATGAATTTAAGTTATAAAGGTGCAGGGGGGCGGGGGAAGATCGAATTCACTCGTATAGACCGTTGACCATTACATCGGTAACATACAGGTTAGCACTGCAGGTAGTTAAGGTAAAGCTGCAAGCATGTGCAGAGAAGAATGGTATTCTGGCAGAACTTCAGAATGGCTTCAGAATAGGTATGCGTTTGCATAAGTTATCTTTCCTTACTCAGTGTATTGGAATGCCAAGAGTACAAAGGGGACCGTTATATGTGGTCTTTTTAGACATTACAGGAGGGTATGACAAGGTGGTCCGCAACATTTTGCGGGATATTCTGGGAAGGGAAGACCTAGGCGACGAGTGTCTACAGCTTTCCAGAGAGGTTTAAAGAAAATATCGTTTGCGCTGAAAGGGCATGGATGAGGAGCGAGGAGAAAGTTGATATCAATAAGGGACTGAGGTAGGGGTGGCCTTTATTCCCACGGCTGTTTATGAAGTACATGGTGAGGATGGAAAGGGCGCTAGAAGGCAGTAATATCGCGTTTAATCTCTCACACAAACAGGCGGGTGCAGTAGTAGAGCAGCAGCTTCCAGGTTTGTTTTATGCAGACGGCATTGTGTTGCAAGCTATCAAGCAAAGTGATATTCAACGTCTGGCTAATATCTGTGGACCGCAAGGCGATAAGTTAGGCTTGAAAGTCGGCGTTGAAAAATAAGGTGTTCTGGTATTCAATGCAAACAGCGCCAATACAGTGACAATAGAGGGCCAGGAAATACCTCGCGTAAAATAATATAAGTACCTTGATATATGATAAACGAAGGCAATAGATATGTCGAAACACAGGAAAAAACAATTACAGTCAAGGGGAAGAGAAATGCGGCCATAATGAATGCACGGAGCGCTATGGGGATACAATAGGTACGAGGTGCCCCGGGGTCTATGGAAAGGTGCAATGGTTCCAGGACTTCCATTTGTAAATGCGGTTGTTAGCTTGAAATGAGGAGTACAATCAGAACTCGATGGCAACCAAAAATCAGTGGGATGCCTTACGTTGGGTGCTCACGGGAAGAACACAAATGAAGCTATGCAGGGTGATATCGGTGGACAAGTTATGAAGGGAGGGAAGTTTACAGTAAAAGTAATTATGAAGCACGACTGAGGAATATGGAAGGAAAGCTTGTAAATGGGCTGGGAGAGTTTTCAGGTATTTGTACAGGAATAACACTGATTCACAGTGGAGGAAAATAACTAGGAAGCTTACCAGCAAGTACACGGCCTGTATGGTGAGCATCGCAGCAACAAAGAACGTCACGAGGAAATTCAGAGAGAGCTAAAGCTTTATTGTGTCCTTGATGCGGCCCAGGGGTGGTGGCGGTGGTTGGGAGACAAACCCCCAGTCCCCACCTTCCTCAGGCGGTGGCCAGTCCTTGCTTTGTGGCGGCATCTTCAGGCATCCGCACGGCCCAGAGCTGCTCTTCTGGGTCCATGCTGAGCAGAAAAGTGTCGTTCTGCTCGGCCTTAGTTATGATGCGTGTAGTGTTAGTGCGGTAGGTGTTGGTGGGTGAGGCTTTGGGGCATTGCCAGATCATGTGATCGAGGTCAGCGCGGGCCTCGCACGCTTTGCAGAGTGGGGAGTATCTATCGGGGTAAATGCCGTTGTATAGCACGGGGTTTGGGAAAGTTCGCGTCTGAAGTAGTCGCCAAGTGGTGGATTAAGATTTATTCAGTGTTCTTTATGCTGTGGGTAGCGTAACCACTCTCTGCGGTAGTGGAGGAGGATTTCTGTGAACCTAACCATTCGGTCCCGCGCGTGACCGCGATGCAGAACAGAGGGCTGGTCAGGATCGGAAGACGCAGGAGAAGGATCATGCTTTCGGTATGCGAGAGCTCGGGCGGCATCGTGGGCGGCTTCGTTTCCAGTCGCCGGACCCAAGTGACCAGGGGCCCAGATGATCTGGCCGCGGCGTTGCCTTGAGGGATGAGTGCCGGAGAGTATCTTCTGCGCTTGGGGTGCTACCAGTCCTGTGGTGTAGTTGCGAATGGCCTACACCTCTACCAATCCACACGGCGTCATCAGCATTTCAAAAACGGAAAGTCAGAGAGGCTGAGATATTCTCATGAGTGGCGGCAACGGAAAGAGGCCTGCCATGAGTAACTACTTAAAAGGAAAACCTAAATCAGGAAAGAGACAAAATATGATAACTCAAAAGGAAGCTCATTAATTTTCGAAGCGAGATCAGGATGCCTTGGGACACGCACTTGTAAAGCGAAATATATGTAGGAAGAAGCATGTGCTTGCTGTGGTAAAACTAGGGAAACGATGGAGCATGTTTCATTAGAATGTGAAGATATCTACCCAGTCGTCCATTTAGATATCACTGGCGTCCTTGAAGCCCTTGGGTTCAGCGAGCGCAGAGGGAAGGAAAAGATATGAACAATGGAGGTTAGTAAGAGGCGATTGGATGATTGGTGGAAGTAGGGAAACGATAAACAACGGAGGCGTACAAAAACAAAGTTCACAATAGGGGTTCAGAAATCTTGGTTATGGAAATTGATTCAGTTTTTTTTGCTTTCCTTTTGTTTCTTTTTTAACATAGGTAGGACATTAGGCAAAAAATAACACGAGCTTGGTGGCGCAATCCAACGCCCCATTCCAAAGGGACGCTCATAACACTCGTCCGTCCATCCGTCCGTCCGTCCGTCCGTCCGTCCGTCCGTCCGTCCGTCCATCCATCCATCCATCCTTCCATCCATCCATCCATCCATCCATCCTTCCATCCATCCATCCATCCATCGGTCCGTCTGTCTGTCCACCCATCCGTCCGTCCGTCCGTTAAAAACATCTCCACTCTGAATTTTTTTAACGCACAGAATGTTTTTGTCATCGTTTTATAATCATTTACTACCGCCCAAGAAACACAAATATTTATTATATTCGGTGTACCCCATCACTGTAAGATATGGCGTCATGTCCTGCATACAGGACACCAGGGCTTAGTGGTTGTAAAGAACAGTACGAAATATTTCGAAGTTGTATAGTACTCTCAGCTGCATCACACATTTAAATGTAGAAAAACTTCTATAAATGTAACCTGATAGTGGTTCTTGTTCGCGAAAGGCCTTAAAAACGTTCTTTGGGCTCGTTATACAGGACTCAACATTGCGCTGGAATGGCCTCCATTTGCTTCCATTTGCCTCCATTTGCTTTCCTGATGTTTGTTTGTCACAGATGGCCAGTTCTTCACCGACTGTGCAACAATTACTACTCCCCAAGCGTAGAAGAGTAGATGCAGCTGTAGAGCCTAGATGTTAGCGACCAAAGTGAATGTCCTGATTTTCATCACCACTGTCTTGCATACCTCCAACAGGGACCGTTTTTATAGAGCAGCAAACATATTTGGGTAGTTGATACACAGGCTTTTCGCTTTAGGAGTCCCCTTGCCACTAAGTATAGCAGTTTAGGCTGACTTACTGGGTCTGGAATAATAAAACAAAAAATGCAAGCTGTCACAAGCAACAGCACCCTCACATTCCGCTCATGAATGGCCCTGGACAATCACTGAGCCCTTGCATCCTACATTTGAGATGCGCAGACCATGGCGTGCTGCGGGCTGTGCGCAAAGGATAGGCCAAGCTTGCCAATATAAATGCACCCCTAAGCATACCTAAAACAACACACAAAATTATGATCGCTTCCGAGACAGTAGGTATTGAGTAAAATATTATCGCATGACATGGCTACTGCTGCAGTCGTCTTTCTTGCCTTCAGCCATTTCGCTTTCACCTTTAGGGCGTTCTGAGGAAGGCAGGGGCGAAGAAGCGGTCGCTTATGCTGGTGAAGGTGGATCGAGAATAGGTCGATTTCTTTTTTGAGTTTGTTAACTATGCGCGTCACGATTTAGAACAATTTCTGTTTGTGTCCTTCTTATTGGCGGCGAGAACTTACGGAGTAGCCATCTGTCGGAAGTGCCTCACTTGTGTAGCATGAGGGATAAGGCGGTGCGATCTTCATAGGTTTGAATGTCGGCGCTCAATACAAAACACCACGTGGGAGCCCTCCTGGACACTTCTGCAAGTACTCTCAAAACGACACAAGTTCTTTACTGTCAAAAATAATAATCTTGAGCGAACAGACGGGACAGAATGGTTTATAGACGCTATACAGTGAACGCCCACTGCGCGCGATCTCCGCGATGGAGTCCCCCGAACAGGTTTCTAGCGTGAAATGTAGGTAATCGCTTAGATCAAACTATGTAAAATATGCTCTTATAGTGGGCTGTTTCTATAATGAAATGGCGCATAACAGAATGAAGCCTCAGGGGAGCGATCACACGGATTCACAGCGACCGACTGTGCGTCTGCAAGCATGGGCCCTATAATGTAAAACTATTCCAATATGTTTTTATTCCAATCTCCTGACGTCAAATTTGCGTAACCGCGACGCAAGCATCGGGCGGTCTACCGCGGTGTTGTCTCAACAGACCAATCAAACGCTCTCCTCGGTCATAAGAGGTTACTTTTGTTTGCTTGAAAAACCAATAACATTACCTACACTGAGCGGCTTGTCTTCTCTAATTGGCTCACAAGAGGCGAGGAGCACGCTCAAGTGGAGAGGGATTCGATGGGGCCGAGCCACTGCACTGAAAATCGATAACCGGATGAAGAGGGTGGTGTCGGCGTCTGTGATTGGTCCGCTTTCCCTTACTTAGCTTACGGTGGCTCGCCAACAATCGCGGCGGCATGCAACGGAAGCTTAAAAATGACGCTAAAACTGATCCTCAGCGAAGAAGAGTTGGCAGAACCAGGTCGCAAACATGCCGAAAGTGCTCAAAAACGTTACACGGCCACGCAAAAAGCTTTATTACACGCGAATAGACCCATTCTCTCCGGCAGGTGCGAGTAGCCAGTGCCCGAAAGATCGGTGGCAGCCATCTCTTATTCCTTTCGGAACGGGGCAGCCTGCGGCTATTCAGAAGAAAATTCAGTTTTGTTCGGCATATTAATGCATCTTTAGCGCGTACACGTCACTTTGACGCGTGAGTTTTTGTGGTTTTGTCACGTCGGGTGACGGGCAGGTGACGTGGGTGCAGCCCGAAAGCTTTTGACCAATAGCCGAGGGCTAAGGGCGAAAAGGTGTTGAATCAGAAATAACTATTTTTCTTTTGTTCGGTCAAATCATGCATAATCAGTCTTTACACGTCATGTCAGATGGGGAGCTATCGCGGTTTTCGTGACGTCGTGTGACAGACAGGTGAAGGGGGTTGGTCCAAAGATGTTTTTCACCAATCGCGGAGGGCTGATTGCAGAATTTAAATGGGAAAGTTTGGAATAGTTTTACGTTATAAGCGCCCCATGTCAGCGCACAATGTTTCGGTTTCGCTGCGAGCGCGTTTTCGGACCATGCCGTGAGCTTTAGACCGCAGCATGTGAGCATTTGGCAGCACACAAGGAACCAATGTTGTGTGGACGCTATCAGAGCTGTTCAAAAGTATTTTCGTTATAACTAGGACTTGAACGCGTCGACGGCGACTCGTGATGTCCCGTCGCGACGATTCAATTTTTTTTTCGTTTCTTCTAAATCGTTGGACATTTCAATATCATTATTTGTCAAGTTCCATCGCACTGCATGTTTATCGGTATTCTAAGCGAGCAATTTGCCGCTGCTATTTCTTGTTTAATCCAGTACACATTCGTTGTGTAGCGCTAATAGAAACATGAGCATATGCCATGGCTTCTTTTAATATGCCTCTTAACGTTCCCTTTCCATTCCAGTGAACTTGCCAGTGTATAGCATCAGCAAGTTCATCGGTCAGAGGTTCATGACATTTGCCGGGCAGCGCACTCGGGGGAGCGTCTCACTCTGCTCTTTCTGCAACTCACCGAACTCCGCAGCCCCAAGGCCTATCAGAAATCTCCCACGCGGAAGTGCTTGCGGCACACTCGAGTTGTAGCCGATGGCTGTTTGTCGGTTCCAAGTTTCGCGATCCAAGCTTCACGCAGCTCCTTGTCCCACGTGTACGCGTGAAGGCTGACACCGGGCTCCGTTGCTTATGTCCGGCACTGCGGCACCGAGCAGTAGCCTACCAATGTTGGGCGCCTTCAAAGGCAGTCACTACCTATTATAGTGTTTTTAAGTGTTGTCAAGTGCAGACTCGAAGTGGAAAAACCTCCCCACCTAATCAGAAGCGCAGCGCAGGTGGGACTTTCGTTTTCAGCTTGCTTCGGCGCTTCCGAAGCAGCCGACGTGGCCGCTGTGTCCACTTGATCCCTCATACCATCTCACGCAGACGGCAGAGTGAGCCTTTCCAGTGGTGAAGCTCACCCCCAATAGGACATCAGGGCCAGAAGGGCAGAACTTACAAACGTGTGAGATAAGATACTGACACAACCATGGAATGGCTTTAGAATCGCAAAACACAATGATTATAGCATGTTTGTATTCACGCAGGCTATAGAAGTAGCCAAGGAAAAAATTAAATTATGGGGTTGCACGTTCCGAAACCACTATCTGATTATGAGGCACGCCATAGTGGGGGACTCCAGAAATTTGGACCACCTAAGTACACAGATGTTCTCTAAGTACACAGGTGTTCTCGCATTTCGCCCCCACGCGCATTTCGCCCCCATCGAAATGCGGCCTCCGTGGCCGGAATTTGGTGTTGTTAGTAGCAGTTGTTAGTAGCTATGGTGTTCGGCTGCTTAGCAGCCCAACACCATAGCTACTAAGCAACCGCGGCGGGTGTAGCCTATAGATAGAGAACTGGCCATTGTATGTAGCTTCTCTAGATATTCACGCTATTGCAAAACCCAGTATCCAGTGTCCAGTGCCATGCCGGATTATGGGCCCACTGTCGCGCGCTGGATGCTGGGGCGCTGGGAAGGCGCGGCGTACAGGGAGGCGCTGGGTACTGGTGTGAAAATGAGCTCTATAGCACGTAAAATACGCAGTACTTGGGCATCGTATATATACTTTTAATACACAAAGCAACAAAGAGCGTTTTAGTGCAATAAAAAAAGTAAAAATAAAGATATTGCCACCACGCTTCGATCCCGTGACCTAAACATCCCAAGCCCTGTACTTTACTACTAAGCCACGCCAGCAGATGGCCGGGTGTGAATAATTTGCCACATCAAGACTCGGGCGCTGTTTTAGTTCGCAGATGTGTCTCCCACAGATTTTGCAGGTGCGCAATCGCCCCGCAACTAAAACTTATGCCTGTATCAGACAGAAAACGTTGTTGTCCGCAGTATGCTTGCGAATGCCACAACACCAATGTTTTCTTTTTTTTTTTTTGCGATCGGTAACTTCAAAAAAAGTCCTAAATGTACCGCCGGCCCAGGACGCCGTATACGGGCTGTTACTGCCGATTTTGATAGCCTTCTCTTGTTCTCCGCGAAAGGTACACGCAACATATTCTGCGTTCAACGATGCCTTTCAATCAACACGTCTATCTAGTCGCATGTCTCTGTCACAGAAGCGCAAGCTAGTGCTGGCAGCCTTCGGCGACAGCACATGCACCTATGTTTATAACGCGTCACATCGGCGCGCATCGCTTCTTGTGGTGATATTGTAGACACGAAAAAATTGTTTATTTAAGAACACCGACGTGAACGCTGAAATATAAAGTTGTTTAACCTCGTTAGACTTGTTGATTCCTCAGCCCAGACGGGCCGATAGCGTGTAGACGGACTGGGCGGGCACGCTAGGCCTAAGCTTCGGTGGAAGGGAACGATCTTGGTGCGGGCACCGGGCGATTGCTAAAATGTGTGTATTTGAGGCTCACAGCCTTTTATCTATTATTTTTTTAGTACACTAAAGAAAGTGGAAGCCCTTGAATCGCCTCTGCTTTGTTATCGATGCGATATTATCAATCAGCGGCAGGCTTCCTGGGAGTCCGTTCGAACGCGTCTGAACGACTTCTGCGTTTCGTGTCGACTCCGCAACATTGCGACCACAGCGGCAACGCGCAGTCATCGGTTGCGTACAAACTACTAAATAACGAGGCGTCATTTGCGTTTGCCTGATTTTCCGCCCAGTCAAAACGGAAATGCAAAAAAAAAAAGCGAAAGTGATCTTTATTGTCAAATAATACATATGCATAAACAGGACATGAACCATGAAAGGTGCGTAATCACGCGCCTTGATTCCGGGCAACGACACGAAATATACTTTTATGACCCAAAGATATAGCCTTATGTAGGACAAGATATTAGTATATTTCGATGAATATTAGTACCGTCCGTACTAAAACCAGTGCGGCACAAACGCAACCAGCGCAGTTTCCAGTGCGAGCCAGTGAACAACAGCACAAACCAGCGCGCCCGCGCGTTATAGCAGTGGAACCAGCTTCTCGTTCAGTGTGACCCAGCTCACAGCGTGATTGTCCATTGTTCTCGCTGGTGTCCCAGTGACTCCCAGCGAGCACCAGCGTCCCCAGTGCGACCCAGTGTCAAGAAACGCTCTGGTTTCACACTGGAGGACACTGGAAGACGCTGGTTTTTGCAATAGGGGATGGTGCATCGCTGACATAAACAGGCACAGTTTGTGGTGCATCCTTAGAGAAGGATGTCTTCGGCAAGGAGCTGAACATAACGTCGAGTAGAGTCCACCCAGAGAAACACATATGCAGTGCCTGGAAGGGCGCGGAATGTAAACAGTGTTCTAGATTGTGTTTTGTGTTTCTCTGGGTGGACTACACTCGACGTTTTCTTCAGCCGTTGTACACCGGACCCCATTTCTTCTTTGATCCCAAGGAGAAGACGTTCACAATCGATGTCAACGATCGCGAACTGTGGTGTGCGTTGACCGCCTCTAGCTGGCTTTCGTTGAAAGCCCCTTACCTGCATCGTCATTCACTACATCTTCTTTTGCCTTCCATGGGACAAGTTCACCTTCAAGTACATCATGCCGCCACTCAACTTCTCGTCGCACTTGTACAGCGGCACGACTCCGTCTCTATATAAAGGCGGGGGTCCTATGATGACGCCCTTGGATAGAGGAAGACGAAGCATCTCGAGCAGCAGCTATAAGGCCTACTGGATTTTGCCCTGACAAGTGTCCGTAGCCTATGAGCATCGTCACAACAGAATTATAGATTTTCTAAACGAGATATACAGGAATAATGCAGTTAAACTAGCGTTGGAAGGGTTCGCTAATGATGCGACAGTAGATATCCGGAACGTTTTGCTCCAGCGTTGGCCATTGTCACCACTCCTTTAATACAGTACAGTAAGTACAGAAAGGAAGCTAGAGGCAAATTAAATTAACATCGTATCCTTCGTAGAAATTAAGTGGCATGCTAGTGTAGCAGTGTTTATGCGCTTAATGTACGTGGTTGACATTGTTTTTTAGCCGATAGTCGGTATGGGTGAAAGCTGATTCGGCTTCTATCAGATGTATGTGGACAGGAAGAAGAAGCTCTGGGATTGAGCTTTAGTGAAAAGCAATCGGGCTTCTGGATGTTTCACGATACGACTGCTCAGCTTGTCACTATACAGGAAAATGAGATCCCCAGAAAACTGTAGTGCAAATAAATACCTTGCAACATGACCAAAGACGGAAGTAGTTACATAGAAAAACACGAAGTACCCAAAGCGGCAGCCAAAAGAAACCTGGGCGTTATAAAACAGAGAGCGATCTGATGGTTCACCAAATATGAAGTATTCAGAGGTTTATAGGAAGGTGCAATGGTGCCCGGGTTTACGTTGGCTAAATTAGTGCTGTGCTTAAAATCTGAAGTGCCGGCGTGACTGGAACTTAATCAGAGGGCTTTCAGGAGGCTAGAAATGGGGGCGCAAAAAAAAAACACAAATGAAGCAGTGTAGCGAGACCAATGGGCTGGGCGTCCTTCGAATTGCGGGAGGTTGAGAGCCGTATTTGCTTCCAAGGAGGGCTGGTGAACAGGAGTAAAATCCGTACGTGTTTAGGATACCTATATAGCAAAAGTGTTGAGTGACAGTGGATAAAAGCAATCAGGACTCTAAGTAGTAACGTTTCGCTAATAGGGTAGACAATGGCGTAGAAAACGTGGTAAATGTAAAATCAGAGATGCAGAAACAGTGCATTGGATAAGAGCGATGGAGAGAGAACCAAGCCAAAGGGCAATGCGTTACTGTTCCAAGCCAGATCGGGTGTCCGAGAAAGCGTATAATTGTAGGATAAAATTTTAACTTGGAAACGACACGACCATAGCGCGAGGAAATGTGACCAAAGTCATTCAGTAGATTCTGTCAGATTATGGGAGCATCCATACAGCTACGGATGTGAAAGCCGTAGGCATAAATACGAGGTGTTGAGCTATGAGGAGAGTAGGCGAAATATAAATGGAACTGCGGTGGAGACACGTAAATTACAGCTGGAAGATTGGTGGCGATTAGGAAGGGAAAAGATGTAAACAGGCGGACTTCCTGCAATGACTATAAGGACCGTTAGAATTTTAATTTACCAGAAAGATTTCAAGATCGAGCTTGGTGGCACGTGCCACCACTCCTTTCTGAGCTTGGGCTAATAGCGGTGCTACGAGGATGAAATAAGTGCTTTCTGGGTGGAGAACCACCGTAGAAGAAAGAAGAGTACAAAAATTCGACGAGGGCTGTAGTTTGCGAAGAAGAAAAACGAAACGATTAATATTATTAAATCTAAAAGGTCTTGTACTTCTCTTCATGTAGTCATTTAATGTGAGCTCATATTGCCTTCTAGATTTCAATCTGTTTCGGCTTGAATAGGTTCTTGGGAAAGCGTGAGGCGAGTTGTGTCCCGCATCTTTTATTGCATGGCTGTTCGAACGGAGGGGACTGCAAGCCAGAACGCTGCCGGCGCTGTCGCCGAGATGCCCGGTTGTTCCTTTTGTTGTTGTTGTTGTTGTTGCTGTTGTTTAAGATGTCATCCCTCAATAACCTAGCGCAGCCCACTTTGGGGGATCGGGAATGAATTGGGCGGTGTAACGGGTTAATTTCGAGGAAAATAATTAAAAAAAAAAACTCGTAGTTTGAACTTGTGAGAAAAAAAATTTGTGATATGAACTCCATTTCATCTACATATTTCACAACACAAAAATATAATTACAACAGAAAAATGCAACGAACACTTTTAGCAGCTTTAGCTGCTTCGACACCTGAAGATGGCATTTTAGACATTTTAGCTGTTTCGCCCAGAAAGTGGCACTGGACATCGCAAATTCTCTACCGCATGCCACTTTGGCTCGGGCGCAGGAAGCGTGCGGAGGCTCAGCTTCGTCGTCGTCAGCCTGGCGGCAGAGGTTCGCCATCGGTTTTCTCGTGAAAGCAGCCTCATTAATAGTGTGTGGCTTATCTGTACAAGCCGCTATATATTTTTATTGCTTTATGTAAACAACCAAGGGCACTATAACGTAAAACTATTCCAAACTTTTCTATTCCAATTCTGCAATCAGCCCACCGCGATTGGTCAAACATTTGTTGGAGCACCCCCACTTCATCTGTCTGTCACGCGACGTCACGAAAACTGCAATAGCTCTCCATCTGATATGACGTGTACACACTGATTACGCATAATATGACCGAACCAAACAAAAATGGTTATTTCTGATTCGGCACCTTTTTGTCATTAGCCCTCGGCTATTGGTCAAAAGTTTTCGGGCTGCACCCACTTCACCTGCCTCTCACGCGACGTCACAAAACCGCAAAAATTTACCGCGTCAAAGTTACGCGTACGCGTTAAAGATGCAATAATATGCTGAACAAAATTGAATTTTCTTCTGAATAGACGCAGGCTGCCCCGTTCCGAAAGGAATAAAAGATGGCTGCCGCCGATCGCTCCGGCACTGGCTACTCGCCCCTGCCGGAGAGCATGGGTTTAATTGCGTGTAATTAGAACTTTTTGCGTGGCTGTGTAACATTTTCGAGAACTTTCGGCCCGTTTACGACCTCGTTCTGCCAACTTTTCTTTGCTGAGGATCCGTTTTAGCGTCACTCTTAAGGTTCCGTTGCATGCTGTTAGGATCGGCCTGCAGGGGTACTGCTCTGCAAAGCTATTTCAGCCCGCTGCACGTGCTTCGATCGATCCACGGTGCTGGCGCCCTTCGGAGAACTATCGAGGACGACTGCGCTAACCCACCATGCGCCTCGTTCGGAGAATCGGTGACGGCCGCAGGGCGGGCCACGTTTGGCGCCCAACGTATTGTTGGTTGATTTGCCGGGTCTTCATGGTTTCTCTCGGCAGCAAGAAGAGCCTCCCTAACAAAAGGGCACCTGGCGGTACGGGGGCCCCAGGATTCGTCACAGTCTGCTGACACTCGTGGCGACTACAGGAGAAAGGCAGCTCTACAATATAGAGGCGGAAGGCAATGGGCAACCGGCGGCCGTGCTGCGGGGGTCAGCTCCGAGGTCTGCGAAGGCCGTCTGACGTAGGTTGGGTACCGCGAACCTTGCGCAAATGTGTGTGTGTGTGTAATCCCTCGTGCAGAGAGGCGGCTCGTTTACGATGCCTGGTTGAACGGTTCTCTCACCTAGGGAACTAGGAACCAATGGAGTGTTTATAAGCGGCTGTTGTCGGCTGCTAGTGGGTGCTCGTCGTCGTGCTCTGTGATCGTACAGGTGAGCTGTGCGCTCGTTTGCTGTATGCTTCGTCTTGCGTGCTCCATTTGGGAGCCACGCTAGACTATCGATGTATGTCTTGTTTAATATGTAAATACTGTATATAAATCCTGCTCGCCTAGTCCTGTCCTCCCAAGTTCATCCCTATGACCTGCAACCCCGACAACTGGATGCCAGCGGTGGGATCGACCTCTACAACCCCTACAACTGGTGGCAGCGGCGAGATTGTCCGTAAACCCTTACAATGCCGCCGCGATTGTCGACGAGCCACCGCAAGCTGAATAATAGAAAGCACACCAATCGTAGTCGCCGATACCACCCTCTACATCCGGTTATCGATATTCAGTGCAGTGGCTCTGCCCCATCGAATCCCTCTCCACTTGAGCATGCTTCTCGCCTCTTGTGAGCCAATTAGGTAAGACAAGCCGCTCAGTGCAGGCAATGTTATTTGTTTTTCAAGCAAACAAAAGTGACCTCCTATAAACGAGGGAAGCATTTGATTGGTTTGTTCAGACAACCCCCCGATGCTTGCGTCGGCGATTACGCAAATTTGACGTGAGGAGATTGGAATAAAAACATATTGGAATAGTTTTACTTTATACGGCCTAAGGTTGAAAAGCTCAAAAATGAACTAAATAGGGAGCGTGATGTAAGGAAGGTAGTGAAAGAAAGACTTCAAGCACCTGAGCAAATAGCTGAACAGGGCCGCCATTGTGAACAAGAATGGTCGTGACAATGGAACGCAGTCCCTCCCGACGTGATAGGAGAGGGAGTGTCAGCAAAGCAAGTGGTGAACGTGGTGAAGGGTTAGCTTGAAAGAGCGCCACCTACCTTGAGGCCGCCACACACAAAAAGCAGGAGCGCGGGGGCCAGTGCCCCCTGTCGAGTCCGAATCATGGGGAAAAGGACAAAGGGAAGCAGAGAGATGTAGGAGTGAGTGAAATGGTGATTATCGCCGGCGAATCAAACCTTGATTGGGGCTCAGAAGCAATTGTGGAGAGGCTGAAAGGCGAGAAAACAGTGACAGTAGGGATATTTCCAGGGCGGACACTGGGTTCTGTCATGGAGCGAGCAAAAGCAAAGCTAGCGGAAAATGTCCACGTGCGCAACCTTGTGATTGTAGCAGGTGGGCTAAATGACGTCCTAAACAGGAAAGGGACAGGATAGCCCAGCGCTTGGCGAAGGGGGTGGTCGACTTGCGCGAACTATCCCCTCAGGTGCAGATCGTGGTGTGCACGGTGTCCGAGGTGCCTGTACGTGACAGTCACGTACAGAGAGCCGTGGTGGCTGCTAATGAGGCAATATGGAAAATGAGTCGAGAGAAAGGTTTCGAGGTTGTGGAAGTAAAGTAGTAGGTGCGAAGGTGTGGTGGTTTAGAAAGAGACGGGATCCACTTCAATTACAGGCTTGCACGAGAAGTTGGCTGGCGACTTGCTGGTCGCGCTGTTGCTTTTTCAGGGGGCCCACGGGAGCTCAGAAGGTCAGAGTAGGTAGTAATGGAGGTCCCCTAAGGGAACCTCAGAAAAGCATCGTCGTCAATAGCAGAAAAAGGAGAAAAGCGAGAAAGAGAGTTCGCCATGCAATAGGCTACATAAATATGCAGGGCGGCAGAAGAAAGGAAAAGTGGGCATAGATTGAGGAGCAGTTAAATAGGCAACAAATAGGGGTGTATGCTGATACAGAAGCGCACCTTAGAGACTCGGAAGAGGGGCCAGTGATGGAGAATTATGTTTGGAAGGGTGCAACAGAACTAAGTTGGAAAGAAAGGGAGGGGGAGTCGGAATGCTCATCTATCAGGGAGCCAAATGGAAAAGAATGAATTCAAAATGTCAAGAGCAGCTTTGGCTATCAGGTACAATGAGTGGGAAAAAAACTTGGCTGGGCGTTACGTATTTGTGGACCCGAAATAATTGCACAGAGAAAATAAAGAGTTAGTGGAATGCATAAGGGTTTCGGGAATGATGCCGAAATTATCCTATTAGGTGACATAAATGCCCACATACAGGATTTAGATGGCTATACCGACAACAACAGGAAGTATATGCTAGACCTTTGTGAGCAACATAACCTTGTTATCGTGAATAGAGCGCGTAAGTGTGGAGGGCAGATCACGTGGGAAGTCGGAAACTGGCAATCGACCATTGATTACTGTCTGATTACAGTAATCAATGGTCGATTGATTATAAGTTGAGAGAAGTGGTCATTGATGAGGAAGGGTACAGCAGCATAGGGAGTGACCATAAACGCATCATTTTTAAGATGGGATATGTAGTTAGGAAAGAGAGCAAGAAGTGGAAATTGGACAGTCCAAATTTGAATGCTGAGAAGATGACAAATATAGTCACTAGAGTCGAGGAAGAACTTGACAAATGGCCAAGAGTGGGAATATATTTAGGTTCTGAGTGTAATAACGACAGAAATACGAAAAGAGAAACAACATGCCTGTTGGAAAGCAAAAAAGAAGCCGAAAAGCTGGTGGAACAGGGAGATACGAGAAGCGATCTCCGAACGACAGAAAGCATCAAGAGAGCACAGGCAGGCAAAGAAGGCGCAGTTGCCCCAGAATCAAGTAGCCAGTAAATGGGAAATATACCGGGAGAAAAAGTATATGGTTCAAATAATGGTGACAGCAAATATAAAAGGTGAAAGCGAACGTTGGTTGTCAAAAATACGTGAGAAAAAGAAGGCCGCACCTAGAATATTTTGGAACCACATGAAATTATTATGCAGGAAGTCACCAACAATACAACAACATATTCTAGACGAAGATGGAAACAAACTTGAAAGGAAAGTGGCATTAAATTACGTCCGAAAAATAACATCTGAACCTTTCCAAGGCCCCCCCATGACGAGGTTGTATTTGAATAAAAAAATTCAACTGGAAGAAAGCCAAAGAGAAAGTTCCTGAGCGCACAGCCACAGGGCTAGATGAGGTGGCCGTTAGGCTGATTAATAAAATAAGACCGAAAAGTAAGGAAGCTCTTGTGAAAGCAGTGGAAAAAACTTTAAAAGATAGGCGAATACCAGACAGTAGGTCGCAAAGTAGAATGAATTTAATTCATAAAGGTAAGGGGGAGAAAGAATTCTCTCGTATAGACTATTGACCATTACATTGGTAATATAAGGCTAGCAATGGAGGCAATAAAATGAAAGCTTCAAGCATGAGCAGAGAATAATTGCATTTTGGGAGAACTTCAGAATGGCTTCAGAATAGGTAGGCGTTTGGATGACAACTTATTTGTTCTTACTCAGTATATTAAAATATCAAGAGTAGAAAGCAGACCGTTATATGTGGCCTTTTTAGACATTACAGAAGCTTATGACAATGTAGACAGCAAAATGTTGTGGGATTTTCTGGAAGGCGAAGGCTTAGACGATGATTGTCTACAAGTATTGAAAGATATTTACCTAGAAAATACCATTTGCGTCGAATGGGAAGGGATGAGGAGCGAGGAGAATGCTGATATTGACAAGGTACTGAGGCAGGAGGGACCTTTATCGCCACTGCTGTTTATGATGTACATGGTGAGGATGGAGAGGCCACTGGAAGGAAGTAATATCGGGTTTAATCTCTAGTAAAAACAGGCGGGTGCCGTAGTAGAGAAGCAGCTTCCAGGTTTATTTTATGCGGATGACATTGTATTGCTACCTAACAAGCGAAGTGATTTGTAACGTCTGACTAACGTCTGTGGAAAGGAAGGCGAGAATTTAGGTTTGAAATTTAGTGGTTGAAAATCAGGTGTTATGGCATTCAATGAAAACAGGGAACAGACAGTGGTAATACAGGGCGAGGAAATACCTCGGGTAAAAGAATATAAATACCTTGGCATATGGGTAAACGAAGGCAACAGATATGTGGAAATACAGGAAAAAACAATAACAGCAAAGGGCAAGAGAAATCCAGCCATAATGAAGCACAGAGTGCTATGGGGATACAATAGGTACGAGGTGCTCCGGGATATGTGGAAAGGTGTAATGGTTCCAGGACTTACTTTTGGAAATGCGGTTGTTTGCTTGAAATCAGGGGTACAAGTAGCACTCGATGGGAACCAAAGGTCAGTGGGATGCCTCGCACTGGGCGCTCAGGGGAAGACTACACATGAAGCTGTGCAGGGTGATATGGGCTGGACTAGTTTTGAATTTGGGGAAGCTCGCAGTAAAATTGAGTATGAAGAACGACTGAGGAATATGGAAGAAAGTGAATGGGCTGGGAGAGTGTTGAGGTATCTATACACGAAAACATTCATTCGCAGTGCAGGAAAAAAACTAGGAAGCTTACCAGCAAGTTTGCGGCCTGTAGGGTGAGCAGCACAGCAACAAAGAACGTCAAGCGGAAAGTCAGAGTGTTCCCGCTCTAGAAAAGAAACCTGCCATGAGTAACTACTTAAGGGGAAAAAACGAAATCATGAAAGAAACAAGTTATGATAACTCAAAGGGAAGCTCTTTACTTTTCGAAGCGACATCGGGATGCCCTAGAACACGCACCTATAAAGCGAGATATAAGAAGGAAGAAGAAGCATGTGCTTCCTGCGGTAAAGCTAGGAAAACGATGGGGCATGTTTTATGAGAATGTGAAGACGTCTGCCCAGCGGTCGATTTAGGCACCACTGGCCTCCTTGAAGCCCTTGGGTTCAGCGAGAGCAGGGGAAAAGTAAACATGTCTGCAATAGAGATTAGTAAGAGGCGATTGGAAGATTGTTGGAAGAAAAGTAGGGAAATGAGAAAAAACGGAGACGTACACAAGCAAAGTTCACTATGAGGGTCAGGAAATTTGGTTGTGGGAGTTCATCGTGCCTTTTTCTTATTTTTATTTTTTTAACCTAGGTAGGACATTAGGCAGTGTAGTAGCAAGAGCTTGGTGGCGCAACCCAGCACCCGATTCCAAAGGGGACGCTCATAACATCCATCCATCCATCTATCCACACTGAAGGGCTGCCTTAGAATCGCTAAAAACTGTGCATTGTTTCGGTGGTTTCTGATTAACTAAATCATGTGTACCACGGAGTGCCGCAAGTTCTGAACCCGTTGAGATGGTAACACATGCAGTCTAACTTGATTGATGCAGCTTTGCCGGGATCCTGAATGCAGCCACATTGCTTGTGAATTTTACCGAGCCATCTGTGTAGACTTGTTGCCGGAATCGGTGCACGTTGTGAATGTGTTCGAAAGTTGCTTGCTTCAAAGCTTGCAACGGCGGTCCAGCTTTCTTTTTGATGCCTCGAATTGTCACTTCCCCTTGCGCCGGTGCAGGCACCACAAGGGGGCTTATAAATGTGTAGCAGGCGTGAATTTTGTTGACAATGTAGGACTGATCTCTTGCAATACTTTTGGCAAAAGTTCAATGTCGCCTCATTGCTGGCAAGCAAGCAAGATGGCGTCAGGGAATCTGAGTCAGGTGTCGGATATGCGCTCTCAGGACAACTGTAGCAATGTAGACTGTCAAATAAGAATCTCTGGCAATAGCTATTGTCGCAATCGATGACGTAGTTTTTTGGAGACCAAGACATGTGCTGAGGGCTGGGGCTTGCGTACTCTGAAGTCAGCGGATATTTGTAGTGCAAGTACTTCCTAGTATTGGTAAGCTGCACCGCAGGGAGCCCAAAAATAGGGCTTTACATTGACTTTACTGTAGCGCTTCAGGACTTCCTGTGGAGAATCGCGAGAAGGTCCGCAATGGCGGCCCTAACACTTTGTTAAGTACGAGACGTGAGGGCTCCAAGACAAGTCTCTACAATGATGACGCCAAGAAATCGCTGCATTTCTCTGCAAGGTACATTTTGGCCATTAATGCCCAAAGCATGTGCAGCCATCACTTTGCGATGGCGTATCCTAGCAGTATCATACTCTCAAGGTGCGACCTAACTGTCACCTTCATGACGTTGCTGCAAAGCTGTGAAAATTCTGCAACGCGGCTTGGGCAGAACATGTCACCCAATAAGATGCTCATCATCTGCTGTCGAACGAAAAATGTTGCCGAGCACTTGTTCGTGAAATGTGTATTTCGTGCGCTAACTCTCCCAAAGTGGACACCGGCGACGCTGCTGAACCTGCTTACGTGGTCCAAGATATATGGTGTTGTGTAACGCACTTCAAGAGGCTGTCGTTACACGTAGCAGCAATAGTAACTGGCTGACATAAGAAAATGGAAGGAAATAAATTCATGTTAACCGGCCTCGAAATTTTTTGGTATAATGGCAGAACAAGAGCTGACTGCAGAAGGGAAAGTAAAGGACGAGCAGGGAGGATAGAATAGCGAGGAGATTCGTATAATAGAAAGACAGAAGCTGCTAACAACTATATAGAGGTATACGTGTCCAAGGAAAAAAAACAGTTTAGTATTCGCGTGTTTCGTCACTACCCAGCGTTTGTTGCACGCTGTTGCCATATTCAGTGAACTTGAAAATGGCGCTTATTCCCGCTTTATGGTAATGTTACTGTATAAACATTGTGCCACGGCCACCTAAACAGGAAAGCACGACATTCAAAAAACTCAATCGGCAATACGGCAGCAAGCACCATCGCAACGTAGTTTGCATATCAGGTGTGTTTGGCATGTTATGCTTCCTGATGCAGTGCTGAAATGCGAGAAACCTGCTCACTGTACGATATTAATGCTTCACTGTTCTGGCTAGGCAGCCGATAAGGTAATCGTTCTTATACATTTAGTGTAGATACTGAGATGAATTCAGAATATTGCAAATCAGTTCTGCGGAAGCCCTCAAGGTGGTAGGAAGTTCATGGAAGGAAAAAAATTGTCATCCATCCGACTTTAGAACAACAACAAAAAAAGAACCGATGCGAGCTGCTCAGAAAGAAGCCCTCGCTCATATTTAAAACAGCTCCAAAAAACACGGATAAGGGAGGACACAGGACTGTTTTAAATATGAATGATCCGTACTAACTAGCTCGCACCCAAACCCTTCTGAGAAACCCTCGCAATGAAAAGTTCGCCCTGGTCAGTGACAGCGTCGAATTTTTAAAGCTTCCTAGCTGAGAAAACTGTATGGGTTTCCTTTGTAGCTTTGTACTACATGCTGGTGGATGGAAATCTTTCCATTTCATGAGATAAATTACGAATTTCACCCAGTTTGAGTTACTGTTTTCAGTTCACACTGTTCGAAACGTTCTGTAAATAAATTAGCTGTCTAATTATTCTGCATGCGGTTCACTCAACATTAGGTCCTTCATGCTGCTGACAATCGCTTTAATTGAAACACACTCAAACAGCCGTCCGCGCGCGCGTACAACCAATTCGAACACACACGAAGCATACCCTAAACACGCAGAAATACATATTTTTCATTAAATATACCTTGAAATGTACTTCCTTTTCAATTCAAAGAACCAAAAGAAAAAAAAAAGATAACTGCAATGACACTGCGACTTCATATTGCGCAATTTTCCTGCCATGCAGTACCAGTAGGAGAATTATGAGTTCTGTTGTTCACGCCAGTAGATAAAGAGAGAGAGAGAGAGATAATAAAGAGGCCGGTGAATGGCGAATCGTTTCAAGCTCTGTGCGGAAGCTCGGGTGTCTCCCAAAGACAAGGCGTTCTCACGTACGCGTATACGGGATCGGCGTGTGTAGTGGGTGCGCAATATGCCGACCGAGTGGAGCCCGGTCCAAGGGCGAGGCCGTCGGCTCGTCGCTATTTTGAAAACACCCTTGACATCGCGCCACGCCAACGCGTTCGCGTGGGGGCCCCGGCCTTCAGGGGATGAGAAACAAAAACAAAACGGGGACAGTTTGGCACAGAGACCCCAATTCGCACTGCAGCTTGCTTGCGCAGTGTTTTGGAAGGCCCGGTCCTGCCAATCATGCCCCCCCCCCCTCCCCCTTTGCTTCTCCCTTCTTCTAACGGCCTGCAGATGTCGCTGTGTGCAGGGTCTCTCGTCCTCTTTTTAAGATAGCTTGTTCATTCTTTTTTTATCACGTGGCCGATCCCTCGGGGCTCAGGAGCTGAGTCGTGTGTTCCCTTTATGAATCTGTGCTCAAGGTAATATTTTTGCGCAGGACGTGGGATGCTTCGCCTGCCCCCCTCCCGGAGTTAAAATTCTATATTTAAACGCAAAAAAACATGTGCGTTTATTGCTCTTTACGCCTTAATCTTCCTATTTTGCATTACGCTACTGGAAGTGATACGATGCACCAGTGCTGACAGGCACCGTATCAGACCATGTATATATCCTAATGCCCCTTTATCTGTAACTGCGCACTCTTTCTTATTTATTCCTGCTCGATTCATGTCTGTTCCTTCCATGTCGTCTGTAAAAAGTAGAATTAACACGTTACAATAAATCAATGTTGACTCGCTAAGGCGCCCCAAGCTTACAAAGCTTGCCAGAGACATAACGAAATTGAAATCCTGACGAGTTACCGCATTCTATTTATAATTTAAAACATAGACGCCAGGGAAATGAAAGAGACTACAGGACGAATCAACAATTCTCCCTTCACACGTGCATGTCAATCATCAGTTGTTCTCCTCATGGTTTAGACGGAAATATCGAACCGCTGTCCCAACTTGAAAGAGAATTAGCCTGTACATTAATGACCGGTTAGTGTCATGTTCGGTAAGACGTGCACAAACAAATTGAACGTATGCTCTTCTTTTCCGCTATTTTACGAAGCTTAAGTTGATAGCCAGCCTACGTGTTGCTCTTCTTGTACCCCTTGTATCCGCATGTTTCTGCCCCGACTTTTCAGTTTTGTAGGCAGAGCCAGTTTGTCACGCTGGCGTGAAAAGTTTCTACTTTCCGCAGTGCGGTTGGATTGCCTAAAGAGCCACGAGGGAACGTTGTGGTGGCGTCATCACATCCATTCACCGGGCGAGCATGGCGGCTAAACATCGAAGAGGCCCAGTGTAAACAAACTCGTACAACGAGCTTGCAGTGCGCGACGTAGTGATCACGCTCGACGATGACCACTATTTTTTGAATAGTTCTGTCCCTCCGTGAGTAATCTTTCCGTGCAACCCGTAAGACTGCCAATAGCTTCGGCAATTTTACAGATCGCAACGCCCACCTACTGTTCACGGCGCAATGCTGAAGAAACAACTTGTCCAGTGCTGCTTCTGCGAGTGCGCTGAGTTCCTCCACTCTACGTGACTGCGAGCGTCACGAATATTACATAGTGTGTGCAAAAGGAAGACAGCCTATATAGTTACGATGCGAAAAGGACGTGGCGCCGATGATGGATCTCGCAACCAACACCGTGAAGGAGACATCGACAAACTGCAGATAAGTATATTTCTGCTGTTTCATACTTAGCATAAGAATATTGCATGGATTAAGTCACTTTCGTAGCAACGAACTGAATGTCCAGCAGTTTAAGAAAGGCATTGAGAACCAATGAGTCTTCGTGCTTTTACATGCACGTGGGACTGCGAAAATATGAAAAAGATAAAGGTAACCTTCACTAACTTAGTGAAATACCAGAAATTCATGAGTAACATTCAGCCCGCAAAATCTATGGAAGAATATCTTTATCCAGGTGAAATATCAATAGCAGGTACTAATATAGTGCAGGACACTTATACAAAAATTTCAATGGGTTGAACAGCACATGGAAGACGTTACCGAATCGGGATCGCCACGTTACGGATATCCTTGAAAAAAGTTTAGAATCATTGCATTCTACCGGTTATGCAATATGGGACATAAGCCTGGAGCTTAACAAAGAAACTTGAGAAGTCGACGACTGTGTAGAAAGCGAAGTAACAAATATTATTGAAGATAGCATTAAGGCAGGAAGACAGTGGCGTAGTAAACCGTGGCAACTGATATGCTAGTTGAAATTAAGAAAAAAAAAATGGAATCGACAGGCAGGCCATGCACGTCTTCAATCACTTGTTGCCGATTCTTAACAGGTGATTACATAAGCGCGACAGAATGGAAGTCAAGGAGAGAGAACTGCAGCCGAGGATCGTAGAAAATTGCCTAATGGGACAAAAATATGATGTTTGTAGGCATAGGATGCAATCAGCTCGCATAAGACGGGATTGTAGGGAGAGGCATTTGTTTTGCAGTGAACAAAAATAGGTTTGTGGTGCTGACAGTAGACACTCGTGAAGGTGCGGGGACACCTCAACTGCTGGCACACTCATAAACATGACAACTGGCTCCGAAAAAGACAACCCCCGTTATGAAAAATAAAGCAACGTTGTCCCGACACATTGCTTTATAACGCATACTACACTAAAGGCTTCCACAGTTAAGGGCACTTGGTACCAATACTGCAACGAGCATTTTTCTTTGTAAATAATGGTTTATATGCAGTTGATTCACTCCAACGATCCACTTTTTTTTTTTTTGCAGCAATACATTCTGCTGCTGGAGGCACTCAACTGCCTGGTGGCAGTAGGCGAGCTCTTGAGACTGTGGCAGAGGTCCAGAGGGCTGCCCTGCAACAGTAATATCGGTGCCCTCACTGCTCTTCAGTCGAGTCCCCAGAAGACACCTTATAAAGGAGCTATCAGTTATATTACTTTGTTCATTATTGAAGAGCATGAATAAAATTATTGCAGTAAACATTGTGCTGTGCATATGTAACACGTGTAACATACACTTCGTGTCTCTTCAAAGTGGGCAAAAACATAAGACAATTTGTGCCACTCTTGGACCATGTAAACGAAAAATGCACTAATGCAGTATACACGTTATTGTGCTGTTTGTTCTTTCTATGTGCAAGAATATAGTGCGTGTTGATTAACCACAAGATGAACGGTGTGTCTAATTCGCAATGAAAAGACAGGAAACAGCAGGATGTTAATAATGCTATTACCTATAGACTGTGCATATGAATGCAACACTCCCCGATTCAAATGTGCAATTACATGCATATTAGATACCACATATTCTTTAACAATGGCATATGTTTGCATGTACTAATTTTCACACAGCTTAAGCCCTTGCATAGCTCACTTGTGATGTATTCATTTCATAGGCCAAATAATTGTACACTTTGTCCTTTTGTGTTGTATAAAAAACGGCATCCCCTACAGTCGGATACAACTTTAGAAGACAGGAGAGGCCCCGCCTAGATGACCAAAGCGCAGCAGCCGATTGCCTCCACGCCTAAAGAAATAGTCCCTCTCCAACGAGCGGGTATTAGTGCGTCCGGCGGCACGACGTCAGTCTAGAGTGCGTGCCCATTGGTGCACGTTTGTGTTCACTTGCCTTTGAAGTGCAGATTCCGCAGCCTCCTAAAGTTGTATTCGACTATATAATCACGTAATGCCTTGCACCAGTTGCATAGACTTTAGCAACTTGCTGGCACACAATGATCAGGAACAGAAATCTATATAGGCACCCAAGCAAAGCTGGCTGGCCACACTTCCATTATGAGGGGCTGTAAAAAGGTCTCGCCAAATATTCCCATGACGTCCTTGAAAAAGAGGTGGCGTTTTGCACTTCTTTAGTATCAGAAACAGATTACAGTGAATGTTGTGTACAACGTCAAAACAAACTGAGCTTGGTTATCTGCACAGCATGTATTGGAAGCTTGTGTTTCACATAGGAAACAAACCAGTCTAGTACAATTTTGCGGCCGGTATGGCACCTATTATGTCAACAGTGTCAATATACAAATTACACTTTTCGCAGCATTGATTTCACCATTATTTTTGTATGACGGTTCTTTCAATCAGTGCTTGTATTACATGAGCAGCTGGATTTGAAAGCAAAGCTTTGTTTGCAAACCTTCAGACTTATATAATTGTGTGGCGAGGCACTGGCATGTTGTCGAATAGCTCACACTTCCTCGGTCCTGCACCAAAGAAGCCCAATGCTCTATTTGAAGTTGGATTGCGCAACGATTCGACATCACACAAAGACACACACTGGAGAGCATTCTGCTGTGTGTAGTTCTCTTCTTTGTGTCCCGTCGAATGGTTGTGCAATTAAACTTCGAGTCTGCTATACCAATACTCAACTTCACAAATGCTCTGGTTATTAGGCGACAATGGCGCACATCTTTGAAATGTCCCAATGCAAATTAGCTCTAGAAAATCACCACAAGCGTTAAATTTGGCAGCACAGGTGTGTGCACGTGCCATATTCTTTACCACTAAACTCACAGGAATCAAAGGGGCAAGCATTAGCCTACCTTACTGCTGCCATTACCATTATTATCATGACACCAATGGAAAGACAGTGCCACGTTTCAGTAAAGGGAGTGCCGGAGGGAAAGGCACGACAATGAGGCTTACAAGAAAAATAGCACTTACAAGACATGTTCAATGCCAAAATATGCTGCATGTCTCTCATCCTACTTTGGCATTATGGCAAACTATATGTTTTTCACCATATGTTTTTGAGCATATGTTTTATGTTTGAGCATATCTTTTTCAACAACTGACTCGCCACGTCCTTCAAATGAAGAAGTAACTCCCAATTTTACGTCCCCAAATGCCCAAATTGTAGGCCCATCCGTCGATGTCAGCCAGGGTAAATGCGCAGGCATCAATGATAACACAGAGGGCTCAGATGAAATGATCATGCACCCTCGATCGTTAAAACGCTGTAGATCCCCTTTGTGAAAAAAAGCTACGATACTAACTCATTCAAAGACCAAAAAATATCTGAAAGACAGCCTTACAAAGGAAGATTTCTTTAAAAAAAAGAAACATTTTAAGTAAGGCAGTTACTGAGTCCATTCTTACGCCTCCATAGGACTTCTCAAAATACTTAATTGGAATTGCCGATCGATATTCGCTGCATCAACAGATTTATTGTATTTATCATCGAAGTTGTGCCCGGATATTATTTCTTTGCAAGAAGCATGGCTTTCAGGAGATCAGTGTTTTCAAATAAACAACTACCCATCTTTCCGACTGGACCGTCATCGAAGGGCGGGGGTTTAGCTCGCTTTATCACTAACAGAATGTCTTAAGGCAAAGGTTTCATATAAATATGTGTCTCCCGAAAATGAAAATGTTGCGTTAGATGTAGCTAAACCAGGGTGGCTATCTTTCTCGTTAGTACATTTATACTTTCCTGCGGGTGAGCAGAACACTCGATGTTTGGATTCAGCAGGGACTTCATAGCGTAAGGACAAAATTCTTGTTGGAGATTTCAACTCCCATCACACGTGCTGCGGCTTTCGAACTGACCAATGTGGCAAACGCTTGCGGGATTGGAGAATAGATAATAATCTGTCTTTTCTGAACTCTAGAATTCCTACATATAATTGTAAACAGTCCCGCTCAGCATTGGATTTAAGTTTCGTAAGTTCGTTCCTCACTAGCTCATGCCTTGCACTGGACACCAACAGTGGCCACTTTCCCATAATGTTTGAAATTGCTTGCCCTATAATGGCATCATCCTCTAAGGTACGCGCATTAGAAAATTATAATAAATTTAAATCCAATATTAAGGTGCTATTAATCCCGCCTCGATGGTCGTGCTTCCGGTAGAGGACGAGATGTGACAAGCGGGCACGGAGAGGCTTTGTTGACACGTGCGCGAGCATGCTTCCTTCGTTCGACGAGGCGAAGGCACTCATCATCGATTAGCCCTGTTCCGTGATAATATGACAGCAAGAGAGAACTGTTGACGCACATTGTCTTTGTCCTGCACGTCCGATCGTAAAAAAATGTCGGTCATGCGAAGGTTTAGCGTGTTGAATTACAAAAAGAAAAAAGAGAGGTGGTGGAGATGAAGGTGACTCAATTGTGGGAGCAGTATAAGGCAAGCCGTCGCATGCGCGAAAGTTATATTGTCTCGTCGTGCAAATGGTGACACCGCATAGCCGTCTTAAAAGGCGGAGAGAGAAAACCTGAAATGAAAACATTGTACTTCCAACGTAGCGCCTGTAGAGCTGTGCTGCCGGTACACCAAGTTCTGCGCAAATAGCTTTTTCACTTCAGGAGGAGGAAGGCAGCTAGGGATCGTAAGTCTCGTTTTTATTTATTATTAGAAATGAAGCATCACTTAGTTTTTGATAAGCTGCAGACTAATAATGTTATGTGTGGTTGGAACGAAGAAAAAAACGCGAGCAACAAGTGTGGCAACGCGTCAGGAACCAGCACTGACTGATCTATGCTCCATTCTTGTTATGCGTGTTTTAAGGGGAACGAAAATGCTCGTTGTATAATAACAAAGATTGGACAGAAGTCTCAATTCTGGAGCACAATCCTGGCCGTTATACTATACGTACGTTTTTCAGCTTTTGTTTTGTGTCACAAGTGTTCAGGGGTCTCCACAGTAAATTGAAATTGGCGGAATATTTATTTTTAGCAATTGGTGATTGAACGCACTGATAAAGATATTTCTGGCCCCTGAATGGCAGAAAGTGAAGCGCAATTGTAACATGAAGAGCGGAGGGCTGGCAGATTATCACGTAACAAGCATGTGCCTCATAAAGATAGCATTTTTCAATGACTATGGCTGCGTAATTCGTTAATCGATTTCACTTTCCCAACAAGACCCTGCGCATAGTCAGACCACTGTGATGCCGTTAGGCAGCGGGAAGTGTGAGCTGGCAGGCGAAAACAATAATAACGAAAATAAGCACTACTTTTAGAACATGATATTTCAAAACAGCGGCTGAGTTTCAACTGAGAGCGCCGAGAAGGTACTCCCTTCTAACAACGTATGCATGTACGGCACTTAGTTGTAACATTCACGCTGCGTTAAAACAGAGTTCTGAGCGGTGAAGTCACACAACAAGACATGACCTCCGAGATTTGAGCGCGTTGGCAGGATTGGCTTCGGTCGTCGCATTCACGCGAAGAGAGCGTAATTTCAATGGTGGGCTTGACGAAGCGTTCACTTGAGGGATCGCCCGACGTTTAAGCGCAGGCGCGAGTAAGAGCGGGCGCGAGAGAGAAAATCTGGGGGCTTTTGCTCCTTGAATATATGACTCTGCCTAGGCACTAAGGAGGAGGTTTCTTAGCACGTGTTGTATGCGTTTGCCCCTAGGCGTGCCTTGCATAAAGATTCGCGGCTACATGCATTTGAGATTATTCGACTACTTGCGTCCGCATTCATGATTCTCAATGTACAGTTCGCTACGCAAGTTGCCATATGCTTAGTGGATGCAATAAAGCTTTATGGCTATATCCAATAGACTGCTTATTGTCACGTAGTTGTGACGGTGAAGAAAGCAGCAAAACTGGGATTGACGAAACTAACGTTTTATTGTGCGAACTTGTGCCGTCAAAAACAGGCTAGACTCTAAGAACGGTGGCAGCGGCGAACACAGTCGGCGATCGTCGAAAATCTGATCAGCGGGTCGATCGCGTCGGCTTTTATACATCAGTCATCGAAGGTTCCAGTGTAACCGTTGGTGCCCGCGTGTCTTGCAGAAAGTTGTACACAGTTCGCGTCGTGCATACATGAAATCAGATTACACAAAGTTCGGTGCAAACAGATAGCGGACAGAACCATCCATAACATTTGAGAAACTTCCGATAAGTGCGGGCTCGTCCCGCGCTGAGCGATAACATTTGTTAGGCAGTGAAAAGCGGTCACCCGAAAAAGTCTGTAAGTACACCTTATCGATCTGTAAGTACACGTGTCATTATTAAGAACCCCCAGTAGCGAGGGCTTACTCATAATCGGAATAAAATCTCCGGGCGAAACATAGTTGGCAAGGTGTGGTCTATATAGCTGGCATATAGGGTATGCCCCCTATTTTAGCCAAGCAGTGCTCATTGACAATAAAAGACTTAAAAAAGAAAACACGGTGCAAGATATACTATTATACCAAGACCACCGGTCAGATCTCTGACAGCTGAGCACCATAGGTCTTAAAATCGGATCCGTCTTTTTTAAATCTTGTTCTTCGTTGAACAGCTTCGCTAAATCTTGAACTTCGTTGAACAGCTTCGCTACACCCTGCATCGACAGTAGTCGAAAAAAAATTTAAGACCAAAGTCTACTCGGTGTTTCAACTAACTTGGACAAAGTATTAAGACAAGAAACATAGGCGCTACGCGTGTCGAATTGGCGCAGTATTGTTCCGAGCCATATGAAACATGTCGTGATATTTTTTTCCAATCCGCCAAGCCGGGCAAATAACAAAGATTGGGTAATTAAATAGTTACTCTAAATTGAAAAGGAACACCACGTCACGTGCTCGCTTCTGCGTCGTGCTTGCACTGCTCCCAACTGTTCCGCGCACACGAACATTGCATTTCGCCGAGTGTGCTCCCGCTGCGTCCGCTTATCGCTATCATAAACCGCCGCGAGGGAAGCGCATCGCTGGCGTAAATCGCACAACCGACGCCTTCGGCGCTGCCCTGTCGCCTTTTAAGCGGCAGAAACGACCTGCAGAATGCCACGTTCGTTTGTGCGCTGAGACTTTGGGAGCGCTGCAATCGTGGTGCGCAAATGGGTCTGTCACGCCGTAATTTTAACGCGATGGCGTTAAGGAGCTCGTGTCACGGAAAAGCTGGTTTCGTCGGTGTCAGCGTCGGCAGCGTTGGCCGTGAACGAAAAATCCCGGAGGGCAATTTATAAATAAAAAGCAGCTTGCAAGATGGGCTGTGTGGAAATCGAACCAGGGTCTCCGGGGTGTGAGACGGACGCGCTACCACTCAGCCACGAGTTTTTCTTTTTTTTTTACTACCGGCTTGGCAAAAGAAAGTACAATGTGAATATTACATGGTCATAAAAAAACAACTAGTCAATGCCGGATCAGTGCGGTGTGATAAGAACGATGTAGACTGGTCACTTTGTCCAAAGCACTTAGCCAATCAGAAGGATCACTCTGTGCACAGAAAAATTCGCGTATATATAACACACTTTCAATGAAGTATTAATGTGCTGGGGCCTGAACAATGCGCTCATGTCTAATATCCATACGCGTTCGCCACACACTGTGCATGCACAGAAGCATTTACCGATCGACAGGCACTCCCTCTGGTTCCGCGCATGGCAGGAAGCGTATCCCGAAAGCACTTAACGGCAATTCCTTTTTAAAGCTACGTTTTAGAATATCCCACAAAAACACTGCGTCATGGCAGTCGAAAAAGATATGCTCAATCATCTCCGGTGTTTTGCATATAAAGCAATTCACAGACCAAGGTACGAAAATGCCTTTGCTTTGCAGCCACGGTTCCACTGGGAGAGTGCCTGTATGTAGTTGAAAAAAGAAAGATTTAACAGACGCTCTTACCGGTATTCGTTTAACTCTCTTAAGAACATCTCGTTCTGAACCTAAAACAAATACTGTATGATACAACGGTACAGACAAGAATACATCAACAAGATCTTTATCCAACTTCTTACTAGTAACAGCGGCCAGATATTCACTAGAAAATCTTGCTTTTAGCATTCGGAAAGACGCGACCACTTCACGCAAAAAAGCAATTAAAGGCATTGGCCCCATATACATGGACGACACTACATAATCAGGCAATGAATCGCGCAGTCTAACTTAAATCATTGTTCTCAGAAAAGCATCCTTTTGATCACGCAAAAAATAGAAACCTGCTTACAATCTGTTTGAGGAATAAATGTGGCAACCCCAGCCCACCATTCAACGCTCTATGAAACAGATTACTACGACTTGTACGTTCCTATGTTGAGGCCCAAATAAACATCGCAAATACTCTATGCAGCTTTTGCACAGACATCCTCGTCAGACATAACGCTTGCATCAGATAAAAGATTTTAGCGACTAAAAACAAGTTACACATGGTGGCTCTTGCAAACATTGAAAATTTATGCCCTCCCCATTTGCCGGACTGGGTTTTCATTCGAACTACTTCATTGTCTCAATATTCTTTGCTATCTCGATAATGTTCGAGGGGGACACCTGGGTAGGTGCCTGGAGTTACCGCCCATTGCATGTTACAAAAAGTCTCAGGCTTGTATTGCCAATTCCCATGCCAAAAAACCAAGACACTTGTTCCAGTTAATAGCACTTCCACTTGCAGTACAAAATTTTAAAGCCTCTTGTACAACTGCTTTAACACTGTCATGGTCCGCACAAAACACTGCTACATCATCAGCTTATGCTAAAACTCGAACTTCAGTTTTATGAAAAGTGTAACCCCAAATGTTTGGGCTCTTCAGCAGCCGCAAACAAAAGGGCTCGAGGTAGAGAGCGAAAAGCAGGGGGGATAAAGGGCAGCCTTATCTCACAGACGACTGCACAGGAATACCATCACTTAACTGCCTATTAATTATCAGCTTCGCTATACAACCATTGTACATCATTTTAACACCTTCTGTAATAACGGTTCCAACATTGCGATGGTCTAGGATTGAGAACAGAACTTCGTGTACGACTTTATCGAACGCCTTGTGTAGATCTAATTGCGACATGGCCACGCGCGCATACATTCCGTCACAGCATTCAAGGACAGTTCTAGCTGTGTGAACATTGGTAAAGATTGTCCTGCCTTTTATGCAGCATGTCTGATGTGGCCCGGCTACAAGTGACTTAATAACACTTTGAAGAACTCGAGCTACAATCTGGACCGTCTGGCCCAGGAGACTTGTTTGAAGAAAGCTCCAGAATCCCTGATTCAATTTCCTCAGCCGTAATACTGGCAGCCACGAGTTAGATGGGTCAAATCAGGACAAAAGCGCCTCTAGTGAATGCGGCGTTGCCTTAGAAACTTGCCGTAGAAAGTTACACTGCGCTGTATATCGGTAATTATGATCATGTAAATTACAGAAGTCGCAGTTACACGACTAGCGAAGTACGTTTTCGCTACATTTCTTCTGCGCTCTGCGCACACGCAGAGCCATATTGCGGCAAACACAGAAGACCCCCTCCTCGCAATGTACGGCGCTGTGCCGACACGCGGCGCGCCACTCGCCCCATAACTGCGTCTGCTTTCATGGCGCGTCGCGGCCCGGCTGTCCGTGCCGATCACGACGTTTGGCTCACGTAGATCGCTTTGAGTGGGCGGTGCGATAACGCTATCGCGTTCCACTCTTGAAGGCGAATCTTAAGCGTCCTCCAATTTTTTTTTATTTCGTGCGGCATCCGCAGTTAGCTGAAAATCACTAATACCTAATATACAGAAAGTTAGAAACTGTCTAATCGGACATTTTGCAAAGCGATTTACAAATTTCGAATTGGAATATTTTGCCTAAATTGGTTGCTTCAGATGTTGGCTAATTATTGTTGACAAATTATCAAATTAAGCATAAGACAAAAATAGTGTGACACTACATAAAAGGTGAGCAACGTGCACATGGTCACGTCGACTTAGAGTGCAGCGATATATTTTTAAACTCTGGCTAAACTGGCTAAAGTTAGCTGAAACATTCGGTAAATATATATATATATATATATATATATATATATATATATATATATATATATATATATATAATATATAATATATATATTATAAGAATATTATATATATTATATATATATATATATATATATATATATATATATATATATATATATAATGAAGAAAAAGAGTACGACGAACGTTGAATTGGCAATTGGCACAGTATGTTTCACTGACGTTTAGGCTGGTGGACCAGCCTTTGTCAAAGTAAAATGTACATGTCGTTGGGCTTCCTTATAAACCCGCGATAGATATGATAAAGTTGTGCGCAATAATAACATAAAGAAAAACAACATAAATATAGCGATACCACTGGCGATAACAATACCACACACGTGATGCACAGTGCAGAAATGAATCGTTTGTTTACTCAATATTACAATGTCAACCACTTGAAGTCAACAACAAATAAACAAATAATAAAATAAAAAGAAACATGGAGGTAATATGGCACCGCGCGACAGTAGATTCAGGGTACAGGCGAAACGCACGGCTCAGTAGTCGTCATAGCGAGCACGATAAATGATCAGGGCTTTTATTGGCGTGTGTATGGTGGAATACAGTGTCATCTGCAGACTACGACATTATGTGACAAGGAATTGACGCAACAGCGAAAAAAAGGGAAAGAATAATAGAGGGTTCTTGAAAGAAAGCTGCGTCTCATGGTATACATAAGAAGTCCCGGCTAATATGCAGGATGCTTAGTAGGCACGCTGGTTAGTGTGCCTGTCAAAAGCGTGGCAATTTAGGCGAGTTGGTATGTCATGACTTTTGTGGCCTGTAGCGCACCTCAGAAAGAGGAAAGAGGAAGGTGGAAGGGGCAATAAAGGGAATGGAGGACGGAATGAGTGCTCTGTTCTCCGTTCCCTTTCATTATCTCTACCACCTTCCTTTTTGCTCTTTCTGAGCTGCGCTACGAGTTAAAAAAGTAGTGTGCCTGTGCTTTCGTTAACGCCAGATGACACGGTGTTAAAATTGTAGATTGAGGTAAGACTCATGGACTTCGCGATCGTGATGGGAATGAAAGCCTGATTCAATAATAGAGGCCCTGAGTTTTAGAAAGAATGCTGTGGTAAGCGAATATGTCCTGATAATGGTAGTTTAGGAAGCGTATTAGCATGTCATCTACGGTTATTAAAGCGTATTCAAAACGAGATTTCTGTTTGACCGATATACTGTTTTCTGCAGAATCTGCACTCAAGCATGCATACAACATTCGATGTATCCCAAATAAAAGTTTTAATTGCACTGGAGAGACTTTTTGAGGTACCTTATCCATGTTTAAACTTCTATACGACAGTGGGATACTCAATGTGTCAGCCCCCTTTTTGTTGTTGGAAACAAAAGTGACGTAATTATTGTTCATTAATTCATGCTCGAAGCTGCACTCAGAAGGGGCCCTGCCACACTTCATATAGTACAGTGCATTGCAGCAGACATATGTAGCATAGATCACCATTTCACGAATCCGCACCAAGTGAGTGCAGTCATCGGCAATCAACGATTCCCCATTCATCTTTTCCGGAGTGCGACCGAGCCTTCCACACAGTGTGTGCTGGAGACTATGGAGGCAGTGACGTTTCCCGCAGTGTTCCACCAAGTAGATACGTCACCGAAACGCGGTGTTTTTATTCGTGGGTCAGAATTTCTTGGACATTTATTCTTAGACGAGAAATATAACTAACACTGCTACATACGACAAAAGCGAGACGCACGGTAGCGCGGCTGTTCAAGCACTAGCGCGCGTTCCCTTCGCGAGACTGCGAGGCACAGCCGTGCAAAAGTCGCACGAGAGGATGACGCTGCAAATAAACAATAAAAGAACACAAAGAAAACCACAGTCTCTTAGAAAGCAGGGTAAGCTTCCTATATTTGACAGTGGACTTCGATGGTGTTCGCATAATTTTATTTACGCGTTTATAGGCTCCTTCAGAAAGAACTACACAGTCTGTGCGCCAAAAGGAGATCACAAAATGGGGAATTTTACAATTTTACGGAGTATGGCAGTGCCATGAATAACAATCCTCCCGGCGTCGTCAATGTTTCCGCTGGCACTGCAAGGGCCGATGAGCTCTAAGCGCATATGGTTTAAGCACACATGCCCTTAGCGATGCCTACAAACTAGCTGATTACCCTACGGTTGTGCCCTTCCAATCTTCTACCCAACACAATTTCTTTCAAATAGTCGTTCTTGGGGTGCAAACCCACCGTGTAACTCTTATGGTTTGAATGCCCACATCCTCCGGGTAACACCAAATTAACCTCCACCCTCCCCGGTAGCTTCACATTCCTCCTTTTAGGCTGCGTTGATCACCTCAGATCCACCGAAACAGCAACGGCTTATCCAACAGGCACGTGGAGAAGCACGAGCCAGTGGGGCCCGGAACTAGTGGTTTCACCCTACGAGAAAGATGTCCCACGGAGAGAGACATAAATGTTTCTTCCTGTGCGGGAATGTCGTTATATCTGCTACAAACGCTGCTAACAGAAGTAAGGTGAAAATACATTTATATCAATTTTATGTTAAGCTCGTAAACGCACTGATCTTGCTCGAGCAGACGAATTGTTAACAATCACTGGATCGATTTCGTTTTCTTCCGCTACCACAGTTAACTGCACGGAACCATAACCTAGGATCAGAAAACACTATCGCCATGATGTGGCAGAAAACATGTTCTTCCTCGAACCTACCAGGAACACACAGTCGTGTCAACGACATGAACACCTGGTAAACTCGTCGACATCCTTAAGTTCGCAATCATGAAACAGATTTTGATGATATAGCTTACTTGAATAACGTTTCAAAGGTTACAAGCGAATATATTAGAGTCACATTTATACACGCCGACATGCCAGGGACGCCGACAATCCCACATGCCAGCGCATTCGTCGGCAGCCTATGATTATACTGAGGTGAATTTGAGGCGCTTTTCTTTGCATATAATTTCCACAGCGCGTGCCTGACTTGTCTGATCTCGTTTCTTTTCGGGGTGCACGTCGAACATGTATTCAGGCAAAATGAAAACGAAAAATCTATGCCTGCGTTGTGTGTCGCAATTGCTTTTTTACTTGCACAAGAGTGTAATTTCTAAAATTTCAATAATCAAATTATTTTCCTTCTGCTTATAGACAATAATTAAACGCGCAATTCATCGCCAAACGCCAACTGTGGATAGGTGCTACAAAAACTCAGGTCAACGACGACAAGATTCGGCGAACAAGATGAGTGGTTCTGAGTTTCGAAGAAGCGGTATTCATCATCTATATTTGAGGTGGATAAAGCTAGCTCCCGAGAACTCACTGCATTCAAGTTTCTTTAGAAGTCAGATCAATCATTGACTGCGTTGTCTCATTAAAATGCGAATGCGGAAGAGTTTACCCTCTCAACAATATGCATGGCGACGCAGATGATAAAAATTGTGTACAAAAATAAGCGTTAAAATCTGAGACTATCTGCAGCAACAACAAGTAAGAACTCAAGAAGGCATGTACAAGGCTTCATCAACATCTCGGCAGTAGCAAAAGTTAGAGACGACGTATGCTCTTATTTGTGCTTTCCTTCACTGACAAATTTAGATGGCACAGATGAAGATGTAAAGAAAAAAAACGAGAAGCACGAACGCAAAATAAGTGCAACCCCGGCGGGACTCGAACCCGCAATCCTCGGTTTAGAATACCGATGCCTTGTCCATTGGGCTACGGGGGCTCTCACGCTCAGACCGCAGCTCTTACTTGGCCAATCCTGGGCAGTGTCGCCGCCCCTCGGCTCAACCGCGTGAACGCGCTCGTGCCACTGCTGCCTCCTTCGTCGTCGTCGTCTTCTTCCGCAGCTGGTTCCGATGCCACTGGCCATGCCGGCGTTCCCACACTTTCCTCGGTCTGCGAAGGCGCTGACGGCACTGGCCCACTGTCGTAGAGTGAACTGATTACGGTCTCAAACTGTCTGCCTCAGTATATCGCGAATCGAAAACACGTATACAGCTGCGCTCAAATTTGGCAATAGAGAGTATCGTAATCGTCGTACATAATTACAGCGAAGCTGGTAGCCTCTAGTTGGTCTGCATTTTCCGTGTCCTCGTCCGCCAGCAAAAATGTTGGCCGATCCTGTCGGTGGTGCAGGCCCAGGAGCCCCAAAAACAGGATCGGTGCTCCAGGGCTTCGTTTCCCCTTAAGGCAGAATCTTTAATTAGAGAGCTAAGTGAAATGAACCGTACATGCAATCTTATAATCAAGCACACAACATACCGAACAACGCACGGTTCAATAAACAACAAGTACAAAACAATCATCCGAACAACTTAATTGATTATGCACTACTGTGATCCCCAGCGTGCTGTAAAATAAAAAGAAATTACCCTTACTATTACCATTCCTACCAAAAATCAGTTTGGACTCTCTATAGTATGTCTACAGACTTCTTATAGACGACTTTGATTTTCTATAGATTTGTCATTTTGCAGATACAAAATCTACAGTCTGTCTATAGACGAGAGTAATAAGGTTTCTATTTTTTTTTTGCTTGCCCGCATATTGTATATTTAATGATATTAATTTATTTCTAGATACTGCAATCTTTTACAAGATCTTGGCAGGGTGGGAACATACAAGTTCATTCGTACAAACATACAGTTCAAGCAATCATGCGGATGCTTCAATTCAACATTCAAAAAGGAGAGAATGCATGGAAAAAAGGAGCAAATAAACTATGTGCGATTGAGCCAAGAATGCAGGTGCGCCTGCAATCGGGATGAAGAATTTAGTGTAACGACTTCATCAGGAAGTTTATTGCAATCAACTATTGGTCTTTTAAAATAAGAGTATTTGAAGTTTATAATTCACTAATTATAAGTGGGAAATTGTTTTAACCCACCCAGTCCTTCGCAGGCGCTATTCTTGTGGGCCGAACATATGCATACGTAATTACTGTATTGATTAATTTGACCTATCATCGGAACAGAAAATTTGCACTAACATGTGTGCAGGTATCCCATTTAGCAGTACGCTGGAAGATATGCCAGAAATACATTGTGTTACTCATCGGCGTTGGCGATAACGCAAGCACCTGACGGGCCTTGTAATGGCTTTTACAAACATTGCATTTCTCCAAGTTAGCGTTCCAGTTTCATACAATAAACCACAGCGTTTTTACTACAAAGCGCCAGAGCCTTTCACTTCATCCATGAAAAAACTGAAAAATGAAAAAGAAAAGCAACCCGTTTCTCGCGCATGGCACGCAATGAGAAAGAGAGAGAGAGTAATAAAAGGGAAAGGGCGCTCGGACTTTTCGGAGCCCGCACACGCTTGTCGCCCTGAGTTGCAGCTTGAAGAGTTTTAGTGGCACGCAACGGCGGCGCGCCATCTTTCCGCGTCAATTTGAATTTTCAACGACTGCGCCAGGCACGTAAACGCTTGTTGCAGCGGTGTGTGGTGCCTGCCTGTACCTTGGTGTCTGCGTATTCGCGTCTTCTTTGTGGCATGGCACGTGAATTACACTAAACGTTAAGTTTTAGCAAAGACGTTTTCCGTCAATAGCTCATGATTAGGTGAGCGCATTTCGTAGAGCAAACCGGCTGTAGATGTAGTCTAGGCGACTCGGGCATAGTGTCGATTTGTCATTTACATGATTTGATAACACGGTCTTGTTCTCGCTTCCACTATATGGCATGTTTTGGTGCAAGCTATCAATCACGATTATGGATTTTAGCGGCATAGTTTATGTGCGTAACAAAGAAAATACATCATGTTTTACCGTGATACTGAGCCGCCACTAAGAGGACTATTGGTGTTGAGCACCCAGTGTGCGTAATCACATTTCGGCGGCGCTCAATCGGGCCGCCATGAACGCTACACCTCAATGGTAGTGAAATTCTCATGACACTCTTTACGTATATACCTGCACATTGTCTCTGCATTCAAACAGAGACATATAGTTGAATAAATCCTAGCATATTAGGATCAAGGCCGTGTTTGCGTGGCATGCATCAGCAGTGCGTGCGCTGCCGTTTCCGTATAGGGTAAATGTAGCAGTATTTTTAAGGCTCTTTGCAACGAATCTAAATATATGCAACCGCAAAAGCTTTCGGAACACTGAACATGGTATAAGCTCACTCACTCGCAGTTTGGCAACTTAGCTGAAAGAGTTAGAGAACACGTTTTAAAGCACACGTTTCAAACTGAAAGCATTGGGTTTGACGATAGTTGGAAGATTTCTTTCTTTTTTTTTTTCGGGCGTCGTTTAAGAAGAATTCAGCGGCAGAGTTGTTTTCCGGGCTACTTGAAAAGCACTAAGCGCCTTTCGATGCTTCGGCGTTATGCAGTTTACGTGCTGTTATTCACTAGGCAGCTGCTGGCGCAGATTCGCATTTTGACAATCGTGCATGGTATGAAGCCCTTCACGTGCGTAATTTGTGTTCCGGTTTTCATCACTCTTGCACTTAGTGCCGTCGTCTCGGACACACTGTCTACTAGATGCGCTGCACAAAAGAAAAAAGAGCCAGATTATCCATTTGGTGGTCTTTTTCTATGAGATAAGCAGGGAGTCTAACAACCGGCAATACCTGCAAAACCGGGAATTCTAAGGGATTTTGAATAATCCGAAATTACTCAAGGAACACTCAGGGATTTTGTTCTTCCATCAGTTAAAATTAGCAGGTAAAATTCTTGAAAGCCAATGAAAGTCGCCCAATTGCTGGCGCGAAATACAGAGAGGAATCGTAACAAATACTCCTTGACGCGGCGTAGTCGGCTGGACGAGTCACCAGTGTACAGTCAACAACCGATTTTCCGGACACCCGATTTTCAGGACGCGCGATTTTTCCGAAATACCCGATAATTCGGATGTTCTCACGCACTGCTACGCACCCCATAGAGTCAATCTATTAGAACGTCTAAAATTTCGGACGCAAAACAGTTCGCCGTTTGATTTTCTGGACAGTTTCCCGTGATTGAACGTTCGAAACGGCACTAATCAAAGTCACCACCGCCGCCGTTTTAATTATCTGGCTGCCTCGAACACGCGTTTTCGCACGCAAATCCGCTGAAAGCCGTAGCCACCACCGCGGCAACGCTAGGCCTAGCTGCTTTGACGTTCACTACCAAGCGTCCAGCCGTTCGGTGCGGTGTGTATCATTGAAAAAAATTCACCGCGTCAGCAATGGCACCGACGCCACCTTTGTAATCCTCGCGATTGGCTTCGAAGCTCGGAAAGCACGACGCGTTCCGTAATACCGGTTTCCGTAAGCGAGCTGCACCTCACATCACGTTTGTTAGGTAGTGAAGCATACCCAAAGAACTGCGATGAAGCTGAATAAGTGTAGGCAGGGGCTACTCTCACTGGACACTGTAGGTATTATTTAATTAAACACGCGTTCACCCGCCGTCTCCAGTAACAGAGCGAGCACTAACCTCCTAAGTTTAGTGGCAGACCGTCCGCGCTTGTTCGGACGCTCCTGTAGCGGTTTGAGCCCCTAAGGGCACTAAAAGATATGCATTCATTTTTTCGGACGCTTTCACGGCCCGTAGGGAGTCCAACAGGTTACTTCAAATGGTCCATGAGGCGAACTCGCGACGGAAAGAGGACGAGGACAGAAAGGACTTACGCACTGAGGAATGAACGGGAAAGGAAGCGTGCCGCCGCTTGTTTTGAGGAGCTTGAGCTGAAAAAGAAAATCCCCGTCCAAGCAATCCGTACAGGTGGTTATCCAGCGAAGACGAAGCTTGGGGCTGTCATCATAAATAATACTATCTTTCAGTGCGTCAGTTATAGGGGTGAGCCATAGCAACGTGTTTGATGCCGTTTTCGATGTTCTTCCGTAATTTGTTCGTTAGTGTATGCTTTTTTTTCTTTTTTTAGTCAAATATGTAACACTTGAAAAAAGATTGGCTGAAGGCTTAGCTTGGTTACGCCTGGAAGATTGCGAAAGCAATACCCTTGGCTGCGCCTTGGTTCGGCTGACAGTGTGGACATGGTTGCCCTTTGTTAAACTTGTGGCTATACATCATCCGACATAGCGCAAGGCAGCGCGCCGAATGGCAGCCCCATTTATCCTCCTAGCGTGACGTCACACCAGCGAGCGCCCTCTCTGGGTAGCGCCGCAGCAGCGGCGCGCAAGGCTTCGCCTCCACCATCGATGCCGCGAGATTGGGCCCCGTCTCTCGGTCTGGCGTGATGGATGGATGGATATTATGAGCGTCCCCTTTGGAACGGGGCGGTGGGTTGCGCCACCAAGCCCTTTCTACTGTACTGTCTAATATCCTACCTAGGTTAAACAATGAAAAAGAAAAAAAAGAACACTCTAAACTACCACGCCCAATTTTCTGATCCCCTATTGCGATAGTGCTTTTGTACGTCTCCGTCTTTTGTCGTTTCCCTACTTTTCTTCCACCAATCCTCCAGTCGCCTCTTACGCTGGTGACGTCACACCAGCGCGAGCTGGGGCCCCGTCTCTCGGTCTGCCGTGACGTCACACCAGCGAGCGCCCTCTCTCGGTAGCGCCGCAGCTGCGGCGCGCAAGTCTTCGCCTCCACCATCGATGCCGCGAGCTGGGGCCCCGTCTCTCGGTCTGGCGTGACGTCACACGGCCACGTGACGCGTAGCTGTGTAAGGAGGCGCCACGACCACCGATGGGCCGAAAGTGCGAGCAGTATTGCTTTCGCAATAAAAATTCTGTAGTTGTTTCAGCAAGCAATTCTTTGGCCAATCCCCTAGCATGAGCCATACTATGTGGCTATCATCATCACCATGGACCCTAAGTCGGAAAGATGCTTCAAGCTCCACCAGCATCGTCGCCGTCGGTGGCACTGTCCGAGATGCGGCTGCCCTACCGGACCAGACGCTGGTGGTGACGGGCGGCGGGGTAGCCTCTCTCGTGGCGTTCGCGCTGCCCGTGTTCCTGTCGCTCGGCTCTTACGCACAGGCCGTCGCCCATGGCTCCAACTACACCGGTCAGTCGCGTTCCATCCCGTCCACTGAGGCGCACAAGACGACCGCGCCTCCTCCAGCGACTCCTCAGCCGGTGCCCTATGCCGGGCACCGCGTCCGCGTTTCTGCATTAGTCACTCCGAATCCCGCCTCGATGGTCGTGCTTCCGGCAGAGGACGAGATGTGACAAGCGGACACGGAGAGGTTTTGTTGACACGTGCGCGAGCATGCTTCCGTCGTTCGACGAGGCGAATGCACTCATCATCGATTAGCCCTGTTCCGTGATAATATGACAGCAAGAGAGAACTGTTGACGCACATTGTTTTTGTCCTGCACGTCTGATCGTAACAAGAATGTCGGTTATGAGAAGGTTTAGCGTGTTCAATTACAAAAAAAAAAAGAGAGGTGCTGGAGATGAAGGTCACTCCATTGTGGGAGCAGTATATGGCAAGCCGTCGCATGCGCGAAAGTTATATCGTCTCGTCGTGCAAGTGGTGACACCGCATAGCCGTCCTAAAAGGCGGAGCGAGAAAACCTGAAATGAAAACATTGTACTTCCAACGTAGCGCCTGTAGAGCTCTGCTGCCGGTACACCAAGTTCTGCGGAAATAGCTTTTTCACTTCAGGAGGAGGAAGGCACCTAGGCATCGTAAGTCTAGTTTTTATTTATTATTAGAAATGAAGCATCACTTAGTTTTTGATAAGCTGCAGACTAATAATGTTATGTGCGGTTGGAACGAAGAAAAAACGCGAGCAACAAGCGTGGCAACACGTCAGGAACCAACACTGACTGATCTATGCTCCATTCTTGTCATGCGTGTTTTAAGGGGAACGAAAATGCTCGCTGTATAATAACAAGGATGCCATAGAAGTCTCAATTCTGGAGCATAATCCTGACTGCTATACTATACGTACGTTTTTCAGCTTTTGTTTTGTGTCGCAAGTGTTCAGGGGTCTCGGCGGTAAAGTGAAATTGGCGAAATATTTCTTTTTAGCTGTGGCTTATTGAACGCAATGCTAAAAATATTTCTGGCCCCTGACTGGCAGAAAGTGAAGCGCAAATGTAACATGAAAAGCGGGGGGCTGGCAGATTATCACGTAACAAGCATGCGCCACATAAAGATAGCATTTTCAAATGAATATGGCTGCGTACGTCGTTAATCGATTTCACTTTGCCAACAAGACACCACGCATAGTCAGACAACTGTGATGTCGTTAGGCAGCGGGAAGTGCGAGCTGGCAGGCGAAAACAGTAATAACAAAAATAAGCACAACTTTTAGAACATGATATTTCAACATAGCGGCTGCGTTTCAATGAGAGCGCCGAAGGGGTAATCCCTTCTAACAACGTATGCATGTACGGCGCTTAGTGGTAACATTGACGCTGAGTTAAAACAGTGTTCTCAGCGATGAAGTCACACGACAGGACATAGGTTCCGAGATTTGCGCGCGCTCGCAGATTTGGCTCCGGTCGTCGCATTCACGCGAAGAGGGCGTAACATCAGTGATGGTCTTGACGAAACATTCATTTGAGGGATGGCACGACGTTTGTGCGCAGGCGCGAGTAAGAGCGGGCGCGAGTGAGAAAAATCTGGGAGCTTTTGCTCCTTGAATATATGACTCTGCCTAGGCACTAAGGAGGAGGTTTCTTAGCGCTCGTTGTATGCGTTTGTCCCTAAGCGTGCCTTGCATAAAGATTCGCGGCAACATGCATTTGAAATTTTTCGACTACTTGCGTCCGCATTCATGATTCTCAATGTATAGTTCGCTACGCAAGTTACCATATGCATAGTGGATCAATAAAGTTTTGTGGCCATTTTCAATAGACTGCTTGTTGTCACGTAGTAGTGACGGTGAAGAAAGCAGCAAAACTGGGAATGACAAAAAACGTTTTATTGTGCGAACTTGTGCCCTTAAAAACAGTCTAGACTCTAAGAACGGAGACAGCGGCGAACACAGTCGGTGATTGTCGAAAATCTGATCAGCGGGTGTTAGGATTGGGGGCTCAATCCCATCGCTCGTAATCAGCTGTCAAGATTGGGGTCGGGCATGAATTAGAAGGTAGCTGGCCCATGCCATCGTGCAATTTATCGACGCTGAGGACGTTGTTGAAGGGAAGGACTGCTTCTCATCGAGAACGAGGAATATGGGTTTATTTACAGTATCTACATACGGACTTTGCAGTTCATCAGTCTAGCATGACTGCGAGAGAAAGTACCCTGAGCAGCCGCACAACAGCGGTCTATAAACACTCGATCCTCCCTCGATCCCAAGGTGAGGGAAACGTTCGACCAGTCATCGTAAACGAGTCGCCTCTCTGCGCGAGGGATTACACACACACACTTCCGCACACACAACCGACGTCAGACGGACTTCGTAGAACTCAGGGCTTACGTCAGGAAAGGCGCCTTTTATTCCCCGCAGCTCGCCCGCCTGTTGCCCATTGTCCTGCGTCTTGAACGGCACGTGGGAAAGGGCCTCGAACTACGTTCTCTCGGGGACTCCCCAGCTCGCGGCAGACCGGGTAGGCGGTGTCGTGTTCTGCAACAAACCCTGCTTCGTCGAACTCATCTCGGCTCCTGCGACGGAGAGTCGAGGACGCGCGTATTGCCCTCTGGACACAGTCGACGTAGTGACGCCGTGGCTAGAGGGTTGCGGCGGCCTTCCAGGAAAAGTTTGACGCCGCTGTCGCAACTGGCTGGCAAAACTTGCACCTCAGCAGGCCGTACTTAACACGGGTCAAGCGCGTCGGCTTTTATACATCAGTCATCGAAGGTTCCAGTGTAACCGTTGGTGCCCGCGTGTCTTCCAGAAAGTTCTACACAGTTCGCGTCGTGCATACATGAAATCAGATTACACAAGCTTCGGTGCCAACAGACAGCGGATAGAACCATCCATAACATTTGATAAACTTCCGATATATGCGGGCTCGTCCCGTGCGGAGCCAGGCTGAGCGATAACATTTGCTAGACAGTGAAAAGTGGTCACCCGGAAAAGGACAAGCAAGTGCACGGGTCATTATCAAGAACCCCCAGTAGCGAGTATTTATACACAATCGGAATAAAATCTACGGGCGAAACATAGTTGGCATGATGTGTTCTATTTAGCTGGCATATAGGATATCCCCCTATTCTAGCCAATCTGTGGTCATTGACAATAAAAGATAAAAAAAAACACGGTGCAAGATATACTATTGTACCAAGACCAACCACTCTAAAAAAAAGTTTGCACCCTTTGGGGTGTATCTCTGACACACAACAATAAGCGTCATCTGCCTTGCTTGCGTTTCCTTTCTTGATAACAGCAGGCCCACTACTTTCTTGTCGGGAATGGTATGTCATGCTGATAACGCGCATGCCGTTCGTTACTCGAAAGTACGGGGCTCGCAACGTTAAAGAAAGGAAATGCGGACAACACAGATGAGGATTATCGTTGTGTGGTAAGATACGACTACAAGGGTGTAAACTTTTCTTAGAGTGAAGGTCAGGCCTTTGACACCTGAGCACTATAGGTCTTAAAATTGGATGCGTCTTTTTTGAATATTGATCCCCGTTGAACAGCGTCGCTGAACTTATGTTATCGGGGATACCCTGTGTCGACCAATAGTCGAAAAAATTTTAAGACGAAAGTCTACTGGGTTTTTCAGCCAACTTGGACCAATTATTAGGAAAAGAAACATAGGCGCTACGCGTGTAGAATTGGTGCAGTATAGTTCTGAGCCATATGAAGCATGTCGTGATATCTTTTTCTAATCCGCCAAGCTGGGTAAATATCAAAGATTGCCTAATGAACATTTAAATAGTAACTCTAAATTAAAAAAAAGCACCGCTTCACATAGGGCTTGACAATGGTAGCTTCGGAAGCGTATTAGCATGCCATCTGTGGTTAATAAAGAGTATTCGAAAGGAGATTTCTGTTTTGCCGATATACTGTTTTCTGCACACTCTGCACTCAAGCATGCATACAACATTCGAGGTATCGCAATGAAGTTTTAATTGCGTTGGAGAGCCTTTCTGGGGTACCTCATCTATGTTTAAACTTCTATACGAAAGTGGGATACTCAATGTGCCAGCCCCCTTCTTGTTGTTGGAAAGAAAAGTGACGTAATTATCGTTGCTTAATTCATGCTGCAAGCTGCACTCAGAAGGTGCCCTGCCACACCTCATCTAGTACAGTGCATTGCAGCAGACACATGTAGCATAGATCACCATTTCAGGAATCCGCAGCAAGGGAGTGCAGTCGTCCGCAATCAACGATTACCCAGTCATCTTTTCCGGAGTGCGACCGAGCCTTCCACACAGTGTGTGCTGGAGACTATGGAGGCAGTGACGTTTCCCGCAGTGTTCCACCAAGTAGATACGCCACCGAAACGCGGTGTTTCTATTCATGGGTGAGAATTTCTTGGACATTTATTCTTAGACGAGAAATATAACTAACACTGCTACATACGACAAAAGCGAGACGCACGGTAGCGCGGGTGTTCAAGCACTAGCGCGCGTTTCGCTTCGCGAGACTGCGAGGCACAGTCGTGCACAAGTCGCACGGGAGGATGACGCTTCAACTAAACAATAAAAGAACACGAAGAGAACCACAGTCTATTAGAAAGCAGGGTAGCATCCAATACTTAATAGTGGACTACGATGGAGCTTCCATAATTTTATTTTCGCGTTTATAGGCCCCTACAGAAAGAACTAGACAGTCTGTGCGCCAGAAGGAGATCACAAAATGGCGAATTTTACAATTTGACGGATTGTGGCAGTGGCTACAATAACAATCCTCCAGGAGCCGTCAATGTTTCCGCTGGCACCGTAAGGGCCGATCAGCTCTAAGCGCATATGCTCTAAGCTCACATGCCCTTAGCGATGGCTGCAAACTAGCTGATTACCCTACGATTGTGCCCTTCCAATCTTCTACCCAACATAATTGCTTTCAAATAGTCGTTGTTGGTGTGCAAACCCACAGTGTAACTCTTCTCCTTTGAATGTCATCACCCTCCGGGTAACACCAAATTAACCCCCCCCCCCCCCCCCCCGATAGCTTCACATTCCTCCTTTTAGGCTGCGTTGATCACCTCAGATCCACCGAAACAGGGACGTGGAGTAGCGCGAGCCAGTGGTGCCTGGAACTAGTGGTTTCACCCTACGAGACAGATGCCCCGCGGAGAGAGACATAAATGTTTCTCCCTGTGCGGGAATGTCGTTATATCTGCTACAAATTCTGCTAACAGAAGTACGGTGAAAAAGACATCAATATCACTTTTAGGTTAATCTCGTAAGCGCACTGATCTTGCTCGAGCAGACAAATTGTTAACAATCACTGGATCGATTTCGTTTTGTGCCGCTACCACTCTTAACTGCACGGAACCATAACCTAGGATCAGAAGACACTATCGCCATGATGTCGCAAAAAGATGTTCTTCCTCGAACCCACCAGGAACACACAGTCGTGTCAACGACATGAACACCTGGTAAAGTCGTCGACATCCTTAAGTTCGCAATCATGAAACAGCTTTTGACGATATAGCTTACTTGAATAACGTTTCAAAGGTTACAAGCGAATATCTTAGAGTCACATTTAAACACGCCGACATGCCAGGGAAAAAGAATGTCAAAAAACTTCAAGACGCTAACAAAAAAAAGATATTTAAGAACAGAGCATTCGTCCGCAGCCTATGCTTACACTGAAGTGAATTTGAGGGGCTTTTCTTTGCAAATAACTTCCAAAGCGCGTGCCCGACTGGTTTTTTCTCAATTCTTTTTAGACTAAAATTTAGACTAAATTTTTAGACTAGAAGTATTTAGAATAAAAGAAAACAAGAAAGCTATGGTTGCGTTACGTTTCGCACTTGACTTTTTCCTTTCAGAAAAATGTAATTTCTAAAGTTGCAACGTTCAAATGTTTATTTCCCTAGTGTTTATACATCCAAATTAAACACACGATTCATCGCCAGCCGCCCAACTATGGATATGCGCTACAATAACTGAGGTCAACGACAGCAACAACAAGAATCCGCGAAAAAGATGACTGGTTCTGAGCTTCGAGGAAGCGGCAATCGTCATCTGTATTTGAGATGAACAAAACTAGCTCCCCGAAGGCCAACTACATTGAAGTTTCTTTACAAGACAGCTCAATCATTGACTGCGTTGTCACAATAAAATGGGAATGCTGCAAGCTTACCCTCTCAACAATATGCATGGCGGCGCAGATGATAAAAATTTTGTTCAAAAATAAGCGTTAAGATCTGAGACTTTCTGCAGAAACAACAAGAACCCAAGATGGCATGTACAAGGCTCCATCAACATTTCGGCTTTAGCAAAAGTAAGAGACGACGTGTGCGCTTATTTGTGCTTTCCTTCACTGACAATTTTAGGTGGCACAGATGAAGATGTAAAGAAAAAAAAAGGTGAAGCACGAACGCAAAATAAGTGCAACCCCGGCGGGACTCGAACCCGCAATCCTCGGTTTAGAATACCGATGCCTTGTCCATTGGGCTACGGGGGCTTTTTTTTTTTTTTTTTTTATTGCCGGAAGTTTCACCAAGCTAACACAAAGGGCATCATTTCTTGAAATAAGGTAAGTGATACATAAACATACACAAACACACATTCAACTTTGTGCGCATGCATATTGTGCGGTCAGTCACATTGTGGCTGGCCATGTCCAGTTTAAAATTCCTTTAATGTGGCGAGGGGCTCAATCCTCGCCAGCCAATCCGGAGGACATTCTTGTTGTTTAATTACATCAATGAACTTGGAAATATCGTCCCGGAAGAGCAGCCGCGCAGGCCGGCTGTCAGGCTCACAAAAGAAACCGGCCATTCGAGCCCTCCATAAACAGTGGAGGCCCATTAGCATAATTAAGTCCAAAGGCAAGCCGTCCTCATTTTCTACTGTCAGAAATCTAATACCTAATGGACTTAAAGGCAATTCTTTCTGTAGTGTTCTTTGAAGAACGTCCCAAAAGAAAACCCCTGCCCAACAATGCAAAAAAACATGGTCAATTGTTTCTAATTGTTTACATATAAGGCAATTTGCTCCCCATGGTAAATAAAAACCCTTCTCTTGTAAAAAGGCCCGTACCGGCAAAGTTCCGGTATGCAACTTAAAGAAAAAGGATTTAGTGCTTGGCTGCACCTGCATTTTCTTAACACGCTTTAACACGTCGTTTCCTTGTCCTCCACTGTTTATGGCTCTGTACATCGGAACCGGCATAATTATGTCAACTACATCCCTGTACAATTTTTTCCGCGACACCGAAAAGAGATAATCATTAGAAAAACGTACGGACAGAAAACGGACACTGTCAACGACTTCCCTTAGGTACCCTCGAAGAGCACCAGGCATACTTAAATTGGAGACCACGTACATCGGCAGATGCTTGTTCAGTCGTAACTGGCACATTGTGCGCAGAAAGGGGTCATGCACGTCTCGAAAAAAAGAAAACCGGTTTACTAGCTGCTTCACAAAAAGATGTGACAGGCCTAAGCCCCCGTCCTTGACTCTCCTAAATAAGTTCGTGCGGCTGCACCTCTCCCATTCTGATGCCCAAATGAACACAGCGAAAACTCTATGAAACCTTTGCACATTTAAACGAGAGCAACAGAAAACTTGCAGAACGTACCATATTTTGCCTATTAAAAACAAGTTACATACAGTAGCTCTCGCAAACATCGAGAGATGAGCACCTTTCCAATTTGTTGTTTTTTCCTTGAGTCGTTTGGCCTCTTCTAGCCAGTAGTCCTCATTCCGCCGGTAATGTTCGAGCGGAACGCCCAAGTATTTAGCTGGCGCTTTAATCCATCTAATGTTGGCGAACATTTCCGGTGTTGACTGCCATTCACCATGCCAAAAACCGAGACACTTATTCCAATTTGCAAAGCTCCCGGTTGTGTTTCCGAAATGTTTAACAATGGTTGTTACCTCTGTAATGCTTTCTTTTGTTGTACAGCACACCGCTACATCGTCTGCATATGCCAGGAGTTTCACTTCGGCTTCCATGAGTTTGAAGCCCTTTATGCTACTATTTTGAATGATTGCCAAACAAAAGCTTTCTAGATAGATGGCAAACAAAAGCGGGCTGAGAGGACACCCCTGGCGCACGGAACGCTCTATATTAATGGGGGCCCCCAGTGTCTTATTAATAATCAGCCGTGTTGAGCAGTTCCGGTACGCCAGAGCTACCCCATCAGCGATGATTGATCCTACATTCACGTGCTCAAGAACTAATAACAAAATTTCGTGTGGGACAAAATCAAAGGCTTTTTCTAAATCTATCTGCAGGATCGCAACGGCATATCGAAAATCGTCACAGCATTCCAAGACGCCTCTCATCGTGTGTACATTTGTCGGGGGCTCTCACGCTCAGACCGCAGCTCTTACTTGGCCAATCCTGGGCAGTGTCGCCGCCCCTCGGCTCAACCGCGTGAACGCGCTCGTGCCACTGCTGCCTCCTTCGTCGTCGTCGTCTTCTTCCGCAGCTGGTTCCGATGCCACTGGCCATGCCGGCGTTCCCACACTTTCCTCGGTCTGCGAAGGCGCTGACGGCACTGGTCCACTGTCGTAGAGTGAACTGATTACGGTCTCAAACTGTCTGCCTCAGTATATCGCGAATCGAAAACACGTATACAGCTGCGCTCAAATTTGGCAATAGAGAGTATCGTAATCGTCGTACATAATTACAGCGAAGCTGGTAGCCTCTAGTTGGTCTGCATTTTCCGTGTCCTCGTCCGCCAGCAAAAATGTTGGCCGATCCTGTCGGTGGTGCAGGCCCAGGAGCCCCAAAAACAGGATCGGTGCTCCAGGGCTTCGTTTCCCCTTAAGGCAGAATCTTTAATTAGAGAGCTAAGTGAAATGAACCGTACATGCAATCTTATAATCAAGCACACAACATACCGAACAACGCACGGTTCAATAAACAACAAGTACAAAACAATCATCCGAACAACTTAATTGATTATGCACTACTGTGAGCCCCAGCGTGCTGTAAAATAAAAAGAAATTACCCTTACTATTACCATTCCTACCAAAAATCAGTTTGGACTCTCTATAGTATGTCTACAGACTTCTTATAGACGACTTTGATTTTCTATAGATTTGTCATTTTGCAGATACAAAGTCTACAGTCTGTCTATAGACGAGAGTAATAAGGTTTCTATCTTTTTTTTTGCTTGCCCGCATATTGTTTATTTATTGACATTATTTTATTTATAGATACTGCGATCTTTTACAAGATCTTAGCAGGGTTGGAACGTACAAGTACATTCGTACAAATATACAGTTCAAGCAATCATGCTGATGCTTGAATTAATCAGACATTAAAAAAGGACAGAATGCCTGAAAAAAGGAGCAAATAATCTACATGCGATTGAGCCAAGAATGCAGGGGCGCCTGAAAACGGGATGAAGAATTTAGTGTAACGACTTCATCAGGAAGTTTATTCCAATCAACTATTGTTCTTTTAAGATAAGAGTACTTGAAGCAATTGTTATGCGGTGTTTACGGGGTTACTGCTAGGGAGTCTTTATGACGTCTAGCGTAAGCAGTTAAGTTTGTTAAGATGTGTGGGGTATCAATATAATAGTTGCCATTCATTAGCTGAAAAAACAATTTTATTCGGGGAAACAAGATTTTGTTCCGTAATCGAAGGGAAGCCACTACGTTTAAGGATCTCTGTTATAGAAATTCGATCGTTCTTTCTAATTTTTCTATATTTATTTTTGTGTAGGGGTCCAAAATGATCATTGCATATTCTAATGTAGGACGAACTGTTGTATTATATGCCAGGAGGCAGACAGTTGGTGTGGAGTATTTTAACCACCTTCTGAGGGTGAACAATTAGCGAAGACAATTAGCCATTACAATGTCAGAATGTTTTGAACGGGAAAGATTTTGAGATGTGTGTATGGCCGAAATATTTAGAGTGAGATATCTTAGAAATATAAGTGCTCCAGGCAAAATAGTGGAAGAGAAGGGGCTTTTCCGTTAGTGTTATTATCATACAGACGGTCTTTTCATAGTTAACAGACATTTGCCATTGATCGCACCTTCCAACTATTTTTCCGAAGTCGTATGTAGCCTGATTTAATCTTCGGGTGAATCAATTTCGCCATATAGTGCACAGTCATCCGCGTAAACTTCTATTTGACAGATAGATTACTGCCAATGCGATTTATATAGAGCAAGAATAATAGAGGACCCACCACGGATCCCTGAATGCCGCAAGAAACAGATAATGTTCCGGAGGAAGCCTGGTTTTTCCTTACGAATTGGTAACGGTTGGTTAGGTATGTTTCTATACATATTATTGGCTTATTATTTGTGAATGTAAAACTTGATTTGTAAAGAAATTTGGTGTGAGCTACTTTGCCAAATGCTTTACTGAAATCCATGAATATAGCGTCGGTTTGTTTTCTATTGTTTGTTGTGTTGGCAAAATAGTGAATTGTTCCTAGTAATTGAGTGCTTGTGGAAAAGCCCTGCCGAAATTCGTGTTGAGTGTTTGTCAATACGCAATGGTCATCAAGGAAACCAATTACATGTTTATAGACTATGTGTTAGAAAATTTTGCATGTTGTCGAAGTCAGAGAAATTGCTCGATAGTTTTTTCTGCAATTCTTGTTTCTGGATTTTCGCAATGGTTAGATTATTGGTGTTTTGCAGTCATCCGGATGCATGCCATACTGAAGCGATTTGCTAAAGGAAATTCCAAGTATTTTGAACACCACTCGGTATTGCGTTGTAAGAAGGCATTTGGTATACCACCTGGACCGGGAGATTTTTTCATAACCAATTTTTAACAATAAGTGAGATATACCACGCTCAGAAATAACAATATCAGGAATGGAAGGCCAAGTCATGTAAAAAGAAGGCTGAAAACCATCATCCTTTGTGAGTACACTACTGAAATGATTGTTAAATACCGAACATACAACCTGCTCATCGTGGACATTACACCGCCTATTATGGATATATCGGAAAGGGAAGAAGGATGACACGTCGTCCTCCAGAATCTCCGTGGAGACGTTTTCATAAAACTAGGAAGCTGTACATTAAAGTAATTCCGTTTTTCATTTATCATCATTCCGTTTAAATTATTTGACGCTTCTTCAATGACCCTTTCATAATTTGTTCAAGTTTGCAGTTTTGCGGAGCTTTTAAGTCATTTTAGCTTGCATTGCTTGAGCAACGTCTCCCGGGAAATCCAGAGATTCCGACCGGTAGCCTTCCTAGCAATGTTTTAATAAACTGTGGCAGGCAGTCGAATATAATGCTTTTAAATAAAAGCCACAGATCGTTCATGCTAGCAGTGTTCTATTAAAAGTTATCCAGATGAAGGACGACGAAGTGTCTTTCAGGCAGAACGCCGGCTCTTCCAGCTCTACTCATTTTGTGAATTTCTTAGACTTTGCTAGTGGACTGCTATTTCCTCCTTAACTGCGATGGAGATGGAGCCTCACGCGCGTCCGCCGGGCTCGGCAGTGCCCGCGGCGGCTGCCTCCAGGAAGCGCAACGGCACCGAGAGCGACACTGACAGCGACGACACCATGCAGTACTATGTCAGCAGTGAAGATTCTTGCGACGACACCTTCGAGCTGGTGCGGAGTCGTAAAGCAAAGCGAAGATTTCTCAGTGCATCATCGAATTCGTGTGAGTCCACCGTGAGATCTTCGCGGGATACCGAGGAGCTCACCATCCTGTTCTCGCCAGTTCTCGCCAGTTCTCGCCAGTGACAACCTAAGATGCCTCAACAGGCAAGCCATGTCTTCTCATCTAGAGGCGCTGGTTCCAAACGAAATCAAAGACATCAGGGTGAACACCCGTAAGAACGTGCTAGCTATTGACGTAGAACACGCGGCTGCGTTGGATTCCTTGCGCAAGGTCACGGAACTTGGCGGGATGAAAGTCCGCCCTTATATTCCGCTCGGCAAACAAGTCCGTACTGGCGTAATTTACGATGTTGACGAGACCATCGTCGACTCCGATCTGTCAATCTTAATCAAGCCAGCTACGGAAAACACCATCATCACAAACGCGTTTCGTCTCGGCACGTCACGGTGTGTGAAGATCATATTTAAGGGCGAATCCCTCCCATCGCACGTAAAAGTGGACCACTTCCGACACGCAGTTCGCCCCTTTATACCAAAACCGCTGCAGTGCTGGAAGTGCAAGAAGCTTGGCCATGTGAGTAGTGTGTGCAATAACACTACCGTCTGTTCTCGCTGCACTGGGCCCCACACCAGAAACACGTGCGAGGCCAGTGTGCTGAAGTGCACAAACTGCAGCGGCCCTCACGATGCATCTTCGAAGGAATGCCCTTTGATTCGAAAGGAAATGCAAATATTGAAGAAAATGGTTAGAGACCACTCGTCTCACCGAGAAGCAGCAGCATCTATTAAGCGACGACGATCACGTCGCCGACGTCGATCAAGAGCCTCCAAAGCTTCTGCAGAACGCCACACACGTATATTACCACCCACTCTTCCGCCCAGGCCAAACGCAGTCAGCTCAAAGGACAAGGGTGCATCGAACAGCACGGCTGCTGACGCGTGGCCTGCACTCCCGAATCTACATGCCCCTACTGAGCGAAATGATACTTCTACAGTAGGAGACACTTCGTCTGTTCCTGATAAATTGGCGGACCAAGATCAACAAATTGTTGTTATGATCATCTCTCTGGTGAGTGCTATTCGTGTTCTACTGGACAAGCTACAGACACCAACAGCTAGAAGTGCATTGCAAGTGCTGGATGCCATCAGTCCGGTTCTGGCGAGCCTTCAGAAGTCCAGTGCTTGAGAACTTCTACAGCAGAACCATGGCTCATCGACAACAACAAAGATCGTTCCGGGATGATGTGAGAAGTGCCTCCATATTCCAATGGTATGCGAGAGGCCTGAGGTCTCGTATTTCGGATTTGCGACAGTTCGTATTTGCAAACCATTTTCCTATACTGGTCATCTGTGAACCGAACTTATCAGCCTCCATAAGACTATCAGGATATGAATCTTTTCTTTCAAACACGTGTGTCCGTAGTAGCAAGGTTCTGGTTTACATTCGCAAGGACCTTACGTATTTTTCCCAACACGTAGCGCCACACGACGGTAACCAATACGTCTGTGTTACTGTGAAAAAGAAGAAGCTGTCTTTTACTCTTATTGGCGTCTACCTTTCCCCAACAGGTCAGTTTGATAGAAAAAGACTGGAAGATATTATGGCTGATACTCCCGGTCCTTGGATAATAACAGGGGACTTCAACGCTCACCACCATATATGGGGAGGCTCCAGGATAAATTCGAGGGGCAGGTCACTAGTATCCTTTGCATCAGGCCACAACCTGTGTCTTCTAAATGACGGAAGCCCGACATTTCTGCGAGGAAGTACATACAGTAGCTGCCTTGACTTGACTTTGGTGTCACGTTGCCTGACTTTGAGCGTGCAGTGGTTCACTGATATTGAAACCCATGGAAGTGATCATATTCCGACCTATGTGAGAATCGATGGACTAGACGCCGCATTACCGGTAGTCTCTCGCCAAATCGGCTGGTCAGTCTTTCAAAATCGCGTAGAAGACACATGCAAGACCCATATTGCACGCAGATTAAAAGACATAATTGCAGACGCTATGCAAGATTGTACACGCTGCTTCACACATCCATCAAAGCGTACAGAGAATGACATTGAATTGGAAAGGCTTCGTGCACTACGTCGCCGAGCTGAAAGGAGGTACAGGCGCACGAAGTCAATTCTTGACCTCAGAGAAGCTCGGCGCATGCAAAAGAAGATCAAACGCAGAATAGATAAGCTAGCGGATCAAAAATGGAAATGTTTTTGCGACTCACTAGACCCCCGCAAGCCATTGTCCTGTGTGTGGCGCACCTTACGGGGTCTTTGCTCAAGTCCCCAGCAACGACACCCATTCAACGCCCTTGCTCTCTATCAAAACCGCCGCGAGATAGACGTCGCACAGGAATTTTGTGCGAACGTCGCCGGCGGCACGGTTTTAGTCCCTGACATGGCTCTAGGCAACATCCCCGGCCCACGAGATGCAAGTATGGACTCTCCATTCTCTATGGAAGAGTTAGAAGCTGCTATGGCGCTATGTAGGTGTTCGTCTTCACCAGGACCCGATGGCATAACATATACTGCTTTGCGCCACCTAGGCAGGGAAGCACGAAGAGAACTCCTCAGCCTTTTTAATAGTTCATGGCAAGATGGTGTCGTCCCACAGGAATGGAAACGCAGCCGCCTGGTACCGCTTCTAAAAGCAGGAAAGTCACCGCTCGAACTGGCATCCTATCGGCCTATAGCTCTTGCCAGCTGCGTCGGGAAGCTCATGGAACGTATGATCCTCATGCGTCTCGAATGGTACCTTGAACACCATAAAATTTACCCTGACTCTATGGCGGGATTTCGACGCGGTCGTTCATCGATTGACAGTGTCATCGATCTAGTATCATCTGTGGAGCAACAAAAATCTCGGAAGCGATTATCAGTAGCGTTCTTTCTTGACGTGAAAGGCGCTTACGACAACGTTTCCCATCAAACCATTCTAGACGCACTTCTGACAATTGAACTAGGAGGGCGAGTATATCGATGGGTCAGTAACTACTTGACACAAAGGTCCTTGTTCGTACGAACGGAAGATGGTCCGACTACCGACCACTACACATGCCGAGGCGTTCCCCAAGGCGGTGTTCTAAGCCCTATTCTTTTCAACCTCGCGCTTCTTGGGCTGGCCGAATCCCTACCGGAAACAGTGAGTGTTTCAATCTACGCCGACGACATCTGCATCTGGACATCAGCGGTCACTCGCCTGCAGGTTCGCGCACGGCTACAGAAAGCAGCAACACAGGCATCTGACTACCTTCACACACAAGGCCTTACGATCTCAACAGAAAAATGTGCATTAGTCGCTTTTACGCGAAAAACGATGACTCCTTATCCAGTATGCATCAATGGTTAGCCTATCTCCTACAAGAGAAATCACCGGTTTTTGGGCGTCACTGTAGACCGGGACCTCACTTGGAGCCCTCATGTTGCCCACTTAAAGAAGAAGCTCACATCTATTGTTCACGTCTTCAAGTTCATCGCCGGCAAAACATGGGGATCATCAGTGGGCTCCATGCTACACTTATATCGAGCACTGTTCATCGGATTCCTACGCTATAGCTCCCCCGTGCTTGCTAAAACATGCAAGTCAAATCTTCGAGAACTTCAGAGCGTGCAGGCGCAGGCACTACGTGTTTGCCTAGGCCTTCCGCGCAGCGCCTCGACAGCTGGAACCATTATGATGGCTCAAGACCATCCGATCACGACTTACATTAGCACCGAAACGCTTAGAGCCCATGTTCGTCATGTTTCACGGATGCAGTCAAGCTCTCTTGCGTGCCTGCCAGAACGACGACCACAGGCGTCCTTCTCCAACAAGGTCAGCATCCATCGTGCCTAATTACCATCGGGTTTCACACCCTCTGCACGTTCAACCTCAGCTTTGTGGTGTTTAAAACAACCTCAAGTGCGTCTTACGATTCCAGGGATAAGAAAGAAGACCGACCTGCCTACCTTGGCCTTGAAGCAAGCAGCTCTGGATTGTTTGCACACTTTCTACTTTGATCGAGTACATATATATACGGATGGCTCTTCCACTCAGACCAGCTCCACCAGCGCAGTGGTTATACCATCCCGTTCACTAAGCATCCAATACAAGATTTCTCACTTGACAACATCGACTAGTTCGGAGCTTGTTGCCCTCCGAGGTGCCGTTGATTATATTAATAACCAACCGGTTAATCGGTGGGCTATATTTGCGACTCGAAGGCGGCCTTACAATGTCTTCTGGCATCTCTTCGTCGCGGGTCATGTGAACAACTCGTGTCGGAGATACGAGAAATGCACCATCACATGATCGCGAAAGGACACGATGTCGTGTTTCAGTGGCTACCTGGTCATTGCGGTATCTCCGGCAACGACCTCGCTGACGAAGCTGCTAGAAAAGCTCACGAGGGAGCAACCCTTGTTTCAATACCTTTATCGCGGACCGACGCAGTCCAACGCTTAGGCAAGCTAGCGCACTCTTTGACATTGGAGAAGTGGCACACACCTGAATTCACTCACCATCGCTTGCATTTTCTCGATCCCTCTATGCAACTGCGGCTGCTACCAGGTCTTCCGCGAAATGAGGAAACAGTGCTGTGCCGCTTACGTTTGGGCGTCGCATTCACAAATGCTTATGCATTTCTGATTGGAATGGCTGATAGCGCCGAGTGCAATGCCTGCGGTGTCGAGGAAACCATAGAACACCTACTGTGCCCATCTTATGAAAATGAAAGGCAAGACCTCTGCACAGCTCTCAATCAGCTAGATGGAAAGCCGTTCACCTTGAACAAGATCTTGGGATCATGGCCTCGCATATCACAGCTACAAAAGGCCACAAAAGCGCTGCTGCGATATTTGAAAGCGACCGGATTGAGTCAGCGTCTGTGATCCGGACTGAGTGACCGACTGATATCTCCAGTGGACTTTCTCTGTCTTTTTTTTTTAATCTTTCCGTCCCCCTTTCCCTTTCCCCAGTGTAGGGTAGCCAACCGGGCTCAGTCCTGGTTAACCTCCCTACCTTTCATTTATCATTTTCTCTCTCTCTCTATCCAGATGAAATGCTCGCGTAACAGTTACAGGCGCGTCGTCTGGATGAGGAAAATTCGGGTAATACTGAATGTTATTTTTACTGCGAGGGGCACATTGCAACGACAATACTATTGCTTGGTGATCTGAAATGCCGTCTGTGACCATACATGAGACGTCTTCTTGTATATTTGCACTTACAAAAAATATCTAGAGGACAGCATTGGAATCTGTGTGGCTTCTAGTGAAATCCTTAACTACCTTTAATAAGTCAAAAATAAAATCAAGATCAATGATTTCACTGCCAATATTTGTGGTGGAGCGGGACGTGAATGTGCTCCAGTCGACATTCGGCAGGTTAATATCACCGGTTAAGATTGCTTTATCTATCCGCTTGTATTCTCTTAAGCATTCGAACTCTGCACCAAGAGAGTTAGGGGGCCTGTATGCGGCACCAAGAATGTATTTGACATTGTTAATACAAAATTTGCAGAAAACGCTTTCTACTCCAGAGGTGTCGAGCATTCTTAACATTTGAAGGTAATGTTTAAAAAGAATTGCTACGCCTCTTCCATTTCTATCGCAGTCTTAGCGCAATATCCTGTACTTTATCGGGACAAATTGGCTATCATATATATCTTCATTTAACCAGGTTTCCATCAATACTGAAATATCGGGGTCAAGCGAGCAAAAGGTGCCTTCATTCTGTTCTACTTTGTTGACAACGCTCTGGCAGTTAAGGATTAAGATGGTGAGGGGTGATTGGCAACGGTTAGCGTGTCATTTGCTCCTTCTTTTTAGTTTACAGCGTTTGTCGTTTGCCACATCACACAAACATTTCTCCATGGATGCTGCATTTATGAAAAACTATGTTAACTGTGGACCCTTCACCACGTTGTTCTTGTGAGCTTTGCCATTTTTTGTTCTTAACTGCCGTACAATCAAAGTCGTCTGTTATAGAAAGCGTTGTCCCAGCCTTTCAGAATTGAACTTTTATCGCGATAGTCCAAGAACCTAAGAGCACGGGGCGTCCTTTTTCTTTTTTCTTTCCTAGCTGGTGGCATCTTTCCATATTATTAATAGTAAGTCCAAGCCTTTCCTTGAAAACACCTTCACATGGGCGGTACACGATCAAATTGTTTTTTCTACCTGTGTTTCCAAATTCATCTACGTTAAATAGCAAACTGCAGACGTATTCCAAATCGCTTGCTGTTTTCTTGACATTAGTAACACCAGTTTGTAATAAACCTAAGTACTCAGTTAAGTTTCCAAGCTGAACATGCGCTGTTTTAAATCAGCGATATCTGTTTCAATTGTACTCTAGACAGTACATCATTGACAGAGGCACTCATGTTACTTTGACCAGATAAAAGTTGCGACAACACTTCCTTTTCCATTGAGCCAGGGTTTTACTCAATAACCGCACACGCCAGATGTCTCGGTTTGAAAGGTGACAAAGCTTTTACAGCAATATTTCCAGTCTATAGTCTACTACGCAAACAACCGTGTAGGCAACACAGCATCAGGAGGAGTCGATTATCGGATCGGATACAGTACTAGTTGTCCAAGTAACCTGCCTGTGGAAGCAAGAAGACGCGTTCAGGCGACATGCTGAAGCTGCTGCTGCTGCATTGCCCACTGCCGGGGCGCTGGAACGACGGATGTTTAATTTTATTGAAGCTTGGAGTCGCCGATCCGTTGGCGTCTCCTGTCGGAGTTGCTGCACTAGGAGCATCCAGGGGAGTTCGCAGAATCACCAGAGAAGGAGGAACGTTCGCAGGAAATTCACGCCGATCATACGCCTGGACGGTAGGGCTGAACCATGAAGAATTGACGGTAATCGCCACATGTTCGGGCGGTGCAGGGCGCGCCATGGCCCGGAGACGAAGGGCATGACCAGCGAAGAAATCCAGGATCTGTGCAAGAAAGAAGACGCATTTATGCAACCTGCTGAAGCTGCTGCTGCGGCATGCCCACTCCACTATAGATGGTCTACAGAAACAGTCGCTAAGGTATTTGTTTCTTTTTGTCTACTTCCCCACTATAGACTTCTTATGAACGAATGTCGATGCAGTCTCTATTTTTGCCAATTCTATGTTTGTAGACTGTAGGCGAAAGTCGATAGCCGTTTCTATCTCTTTTTGCCTACTCCCGGCTTATAGATTGTATATAGGCAAAGTTGATGAGCTGTTTGTTTCTATTTGCCTGCTTCTGCTCTAAAGACTACTTTTCGACAATTGTTCATACAGTCTCTATTTATTGTTTTCATTTATTGTCTAAAAATTGCCTATTCACAAATGTGGATAAGGTTTCTATTTTTGTCTACTGCCATTCTATAGCCAGTTTATCGAAAAGAATCCTTTTTCCCTTTGTGTACCTCCGCCCCATACATTACCTATGGAAAAAAATTCGATGCAGTCTCGAGTTCTCCTTATCCATTCTTTGTCTATAGACTTTCTGTACACGACAGTCGATAAGGTGTTGACGGCTTTTGTCCACTCCCGGTTTACAGATTGGCTGTAGAAAAAAGATGATAAGATCTATATATTACTTCCACCACACACACACACACATACATACATACATACATACATACATACATACATATATACATATATATATATATATATATATATATATATATATATATATATATATATATATATATATATATATATATGTGTGTGTGTGTGTGTGTGTGCGCATATGTTTTTTCTTTTTCTTTCTTGCTTTTTTCTTTTTTTTTTCACTGACCTTTTTGCTCTACATACATGGGACTCCGCCTTCCTCTTGCCCTGCACAGTTGCCAATAAGGCAGCTGTAAATCTGCCAAAGTGCCGAGAGAAAATCAATCACCGTCACAACTGTCCCTCACTGTTTGATGATGGTGAGAACGACCAGGCACCCGGTCTGATGTCTTCCCTATCAGGGCCGAACTGCCATTTTTTTGTAAAAAAAAATTATGGGGTTTTACGTGCCAAAACCACTTTCCGATTATGAGGCACGCCGTAGTGGAGGACTCCGGAAATTTCGACCACCTGGGGATCTTTAACGTGCACCTAAATCTAAGTACACGGGTGTTTTCGCATTTCGCCCCCATCGAAATGCGGCCGCCTTGGCCGGGATTCGATCCCGCGACCTCGTGCTCAGCAGCCCAACACCATAGCCACTGAGCAACCACGGCGGGTCATCTTTTTTTTTTTTTTGCAAACGCTGACGAAGATCGGTCCACCGATCGAAACTGTTGAAATTAAGTGCTTGGTCTGTTTACCTTGTAGCACCGCTCCAGTTATATATATATATATATATATATATATATATATACATATATATATATATATATATACATATATATATATATATATATATGTACCACAGCAGCTCAGGCAATCTCGAGCTCGCGCCTCCCGGACGACTGGCGATGTGGCTGCAGCGCTGGGCATTCCTCTTCACTACAATCGCCTCCCGCAGGAAAAGAAGCCATCCTGGCAACTCATGGTGAACACAGAATCGTGGGGTCGTAATATAGCTGCAGGCATTGTACGCGGACGGTTTCACGACCACGACAGCTCTGGTCCGTAGGTGGCGTGAGAGGCTCGACAATATAGTTCACAGGCGATGTCTGCGCTACAACACGGTAGGATCCTTGATATTTGGATACAAGCTTGGATGAGAGTCCAGCAGGAACGGGGGAACCCAAAGCCACACAACGGAGTCCGGAAGAAAGTGACAGTGCGGGTGATCATCGCCACGTCGAGACTTTTGTTGCCATTGGTCGACGGCTGTAACGGAACGGGCGAGCTGACGGCATTTCTCTGCGCGGTGGGCAGCTCCAGAGATGGGCGTACATTCGGATGGATCAGATTTGTACGGAAGAATGGTATCGAGGGTTGTCGAAGGTTCGCGGCCATACAATAGGAAGAATGGGGAGAAGTTTGTGGTTGCCTGTGGTGCAGTGTTCTAGGCGAACGTGATGAATGGCAACATGAGGTCCCAATCAGTGTGATCAGAGGCAACGTATTTGGATGGCATATCGCCAAGGGTGCGGTTAAATCTTTCCGTCAGACCATTAGTTTGAGGATGGTAGGCGGTGGTGGTGCGATGAACGATGCGACATTCAGCAAGGAGCGCGCTTACGACTTCGGAGAGGAAGACACGTCCTCTATCAATCAAAAGTTCGCGAGGTGCACCGTGACGGAGAAAAAAGTTTTTCAGGAGGAAGGATGCTATATCACGAGCGGTGGCAGCAGGCAGAGTGGCTGTTTCTGCGTATCGAGTCAAATGTTCGATGGCGACGACTATCCAGCGGTTCCCGGAAGCCATGCTCGGAAGGGGTCCATACAGGTCAATGCCAATGCGATCGAAAAGCCTGGCAGGACAGGGGATTGGCTGGAGTGGACCAGAGACAGGCTGAGCAGGAACCTTGCAGCGTTGGGACTGAGGGAAGGCCAAATGTACTTGCACACAAAGGTGTACATGCCACGCCAATAAAACATGGAGCGAAGCCGGGTGTACGTCTTGAAGACACCCGCATGTGCACACTGCGGGTCTGTATGGAAGGGAGAACATATTTCACCACGAAGATGTCGAGGTATGACGAGCAACCACTTGCGGACGTCAGAGACGTAATTCCGGCGATAGAGAAGTTCATGCCGAATTTCGAAGTGCGATGCTTGACGGCGCAAAGCTCGAGAAGGTGAAGGAACAGTCGACGGGTTTGAAAGGAAGCGGATAAGAGTACTAATCCAGACATCCTTGCGTTGCTTGAAGCCGTGTCGCAGCCTGCTGGGAACGAAAGTACTTGGTCAACGGCAGAGAGGCAGGCATCGCTTCCGGTTGACACGGGTGAACGGGAAAGCGGGTCGGCATCGGTGTGGCGGCGGCCAGACCTGTACACAACGCACACGTTGAAATCTTGCAACCGCAAAGCCCAGCGAGCTAATCGACTTGAGGGGTCCTTCAACGTGGACAGCCAACAAATTGCATGGTGGTCTGTAATCACGTCACGCCAAGTGTCCAGATTATGGCCAAACATTCCTTCTCCGTAACGGAAGAATTCTTCTCGGCTTTGGTAAGGGTGCGGCTTGCGTATGCAACGGCGTACTCGTCGAATCCAGATTTGCGCTGCCCGAGCACAGCGCCAAGTCTAATACCGCTGGCGTCGGTGTACACTTCGGTGGGAGCTGTCGGGTCGAAGTGACGCAGTATAGGCGGCGAGGTCAGTAGATGATGCAACTCTTGGAAGGTAGGGTCACAAGCGGACGACCAGGCGTAGTCGTTCAAGTCGCTCCGTAGACGCTGATTCAAGGGAGCGGTGATGGATGCAAAATTCCGAATGAAGTGGCGAAAGTAAGAACACAGGCCAAGGGAGCTGCGAAGTTCTCTTACGGAGGAAGATTTGGGAAAATCAGCAACTGCACGGAGCTTGGCGGCGTCACGAAGAAGACCGTGTTTAGATATTACATGGCCAAGGATGGTGAGCTGACTGGCGCCAAAGTGGCATTTCTTCAGGCTGAGCTAAAGGCCGGCGGCAGTTAGGCACTGTAACACTTCCTCCAGCCTACAGAGATTAGTGGGAAAATCGGGCGAAAAAATAACCACATCATCTAAGTAGCACAGGCACGTTTTCCACTCGAGACCACGCAAAAGGTTGTCCATCATACGCTCAAATGTTGCGGGGGCATTGCAAAGCCCGAAAGGCACCAAACGAAATTCATATAGGCCATCTGGTGTTACAAAGGCTTCTTTAGGTTGGTCTTCGGATGCCATGGGACTTGCCAATAGCCGCAGCGTAGGTCGATAGGGGAGAAGAACTCCGCGCTTTGGAGACAGTCAAGGGCGTCGTCAATTCTCTGAAGGGGGTAAACATCTGTAAGGGTTATTTTGTTAAGACGACGGTAATCGACACAGAATCGAATCGCTCCATCCTTCTTCTTAACAAGAACAACGGGAGATGCCCAGGGGCTATCCGAAGACTGAATGACGCCGCGCTTGAGCATGTCAGCTACTTGGTCATCGATAACACGGCGCTCTGTAGCGGATAAACGATATGGTCTTTGTCGTGGTGCCTAACGTGGTGCCTGACGCCCATTCGTGTTTCTGCAACTACTGTTGATGCTGATTGTGTTTACCTTGTAGTTAGGCCTCTCCACATAAACTGTTCTAAAAAAGATATACTTGTGCCCTGCTCTCTCGTGTGCATGACGAAAGGAGTGGCCACATTGTGGGCGCTCAACTGTTCCGCCACGCCGGTTGTCCTTCCTCGCGGTATGAAAATCGCTCTCTTCGATAAAGCCGCACGTAGCTCAATAGCGGCACTAACTACGGATGTCTCTACAGCTTGCTGTCCTTGCGATAATCGCCATTCTGAAGAGCTAATGCTTGGCATGATCAGCAAGGCTCTCCGTACATCAGAACGGCAAGCAGTGATACAGGCCCTTGCCAGGCATGAGGCTGCATTCGACTTCCCGCATGGAGATGCACTCCTTCATTTCCCGTCGTCCCGCACTCGTCACAGAATCGATACTGGCTCAGCACACCTCATCCGCCAGAAGCCCTACCGAGTGTCATCGTCCGAGCGCAAAGTTATAGCAGAGCAAGTCAAGGAGATGATGAACAAAGGTGTCGTTCAAGAGTTGTCTAGTCCATGGGCAGCCCCAGTAATCCTGGTCCGAAAAAAAAATGGCACCTGAAGATTCTGCGTGGATTACAGACATCTAAACGCAGTGACGAAGAAGGATGTCTATCCACTACCGCAAATCGATCACGTCATTGATTGCTTACACGCTGCTTCTTACTTCTCAACACTTGATTTCCGATCGGGGTATTGCCAAATACCTATGGACCCTGCCGACAAGGAAAAGACCGCTTTCGTGACTCCACATGGCCTATTCGAATTTATGGTTATGCCTTTTGACCTTTGCAATGCTTCTGCCACCTTTGAATGATTCATGGACCCAGTACTGCGTGGTCTAAAGTGGGAGATATGCACGTGTTACCTCGATGATGTAATCTTTGGCCGCACGTTCGAAGAACATATCGAACGCCTCAGCTTCGTTCTCGACTGCATTGAGAAAACTGGGCTGGTTCTAAATTCAAAAATGTCGGTTCGGCGAGCGTCAAACACTGGTTCTGGGACACTTAGTCGACAAGGATGGCGTCAGACGCGATCCTCGTAAGATTGAAGCGGTGAGCTCCTTCAAGCCACCGCAGTCAGCACGAGAACTCCGCTCATTCATTCGCCTATGTTCATATTTTCGTCGTTTTGTTCCCCGGTTTGCCGACATCGTTTACCCGTTGACAAATATTTTGCGACAAAATGAATCCTTCAATTGGACACCAGAGTGTGACGCATCATTCTCTCAACCGAAGTTTATAATAACGTCAGCACCCCTCTTGCGTCACTTCGATCCATCTTGCCCGAGTGAAGTTCACACTGATGCTAGTGGAATTGGGATAGGAGCGGTGCTTTTACAACGTCGCAGTGGTGCCGAACATGTTGTCGCATATGCCAGGCGTTGCCCGAGCAAATCTAAACGCAATTATACGGTTACGGAACAGGAATGCCTGGCAGCCGTTATCGCCATACAAATGTTTCGGTGTTATTTTACGGTAGACCATTCAAGATTATCACCGACCATCATTCTTTATGCTGGCTGGTCGGTTTGCGTGACCCCTCTGGTCGCCTCTCACGTTGCGCGCTGCGCCTCCAGGAATACGACTTTGTGGCATCGTACAAGAGTGGCCGTCGTCACGCTGACGCAGACTGCCTCTCTCGGATTCCTCTTGCGTCTACCGACTGCGATGCTGAGAATTTTGACGACTGTCTCACTGCTGTTACTTCTACATTCCCTGACGCGGCACACTTTCAGCGAGAACAACAGAATGATGTTACCCTCGATCCGCTTTTTGTCGCCGCCCGTACTTCAGAAGGCAGCGGTCGCTTTACTGTCTGTGATAAATAGCTCTACAAAACTAATTACTCCGGGCAGCGTTTTCTGCTTGTTGGCCCCGAGAGTCTCCGCTCCGACGTTCTACGCGCCATGCATGACGATGTGACATCCGGTCATTTCGGCTTCGTACGAACGCTGCACCACACGCAGGAGCGCTTTTACTGGCCCAAGATGTACGAAACAACCAAGCGCTATGTCGCTAGTTGTGAAACGTGCCAACGTCACAAGCGACCGACCACCGCAGCCCCGGGTCCCCTTCGGCCATTGACAACGCCCAGTACGCCGTTCAAGCAAGTAGGCATTGACCATTTGGGTCCATTCCCGTTATCTAACAACAAGAATCGTTGGATAATTTTCTGCGTAGACCATCTTACACGGTATGCAGAAACTTCAGCCATGCCGTGTTCCACCGCTGCTTGAGTGGTGGTCTTCCTGCTGCGTTCCGTGGTCCTTCGTCATGGCCCACGACGTGTCATCATCAGCGACCGTGGTCGCCAGTTCACTGCTGATGCCATTGAATAGTTACTTCGTTTGGGCACTTCACGGTTGCGTCATTCCAGGCCGTATCATCCACAGACCAATGGCCTCGTTGAAAAGACGAACAGAACGCTGACCAACATGCTTGCCATGTACGTCTCCTCCAATCATAAGAACTGGGACGACGTGCTTCCATTCATCCCTTACGCATACAACACGGCGAAACACGAAACCACGAACTATAGACCATTTCATCTCCTGTATGCAAGGTTACCGCGAAGCCCTCTGGACACTTTCTTACCCTTCATACTGCACAGTGACGATTCTGTACCGAAGACTGTGTCTCGCCGAAGAAGCCCGTCGAATAGCTCGTCTTCGTACCCTTGCCTCGCAAAGTCGTTCGAAAGAGCGATACGACGACCGTCACGTACAAGTATCGTTGGAAAAAGGTGACTTGGTCCTTCTTTGGACACCGCAACGCAAGCGTGGATTGTACCAAAAGTTCTTGTCACAATATTCAGGCCCATTTGTAGTCGTGGACCACCTAAGCGAACTCACTTACGTCATAACTCGCCTCCTGTGCAATGGTCCGCGGTCAAGCAGAACTCAGCTGACTCATATTGCTTGCTTGAAGCCTTTCTACCCTGCTTGTCCATCCTGACCCGCCCCACGGGCTTCGTCTGCTTGCAGGGAAATGTGACGGATACGAAAGGCGCGGACAAGAAGAGAGAAGACGAAGAGAACGAGGAGTATGAGAGGCCCGGCTGCGCTACGATCTCGTTTCGATGATCGTCCATCTCCTGTAAATAAAGCCATTTCTTCGCAGCTCTTCCTAACAATATATATATTTCCACGGGGCTGCCGCTAGAGGCCCACACATTGCATGTATTCGCGAGCTTCTTTCACGCCGCGAAAAACACTTCTATGTAGCACGTTCTGAGCAACAGCAAGCTGTATCGGGAGTTTCTCATGGTATCGTATGAAGAACTTTATTTAGGTCCTGAGGGATGAGTCTGGGACTGATGCGGGCCGCTCCCACGTCGGTACAGAGAGGCTGAGCCCCTCTGCCGTCACACGGGCCCTCTGGACAGCCCTGAGCTGGTCCGCCAGCACTTCACTGTGCAGCATCCGCTGCCACCACTGTTCACCTCGAGAACCAGCACCGGCTAACGCCAAGCAGCGCCAAAGCATGTGTTCTAAATCGAGCAAATGTTCGATCCGTTCGCTTCAAGTACAAAACCCAGCACCCTGATTGCTTCAACTTTGGGTATCACCGACCCTTCCCTAGTATGAATTCTAATGCAAGGCTCAACTTCCGGCACCCAACCCTTCGGCCTACGACCTAGCTTCTTAGATTTGAAGATCAACAACTCCGACTTTTTAGTGGAGCACTTGAGCACCATGAGACCCAGATACTCCTCCGTAAGCGTTACCACCTTCTGCAGCCTAGCCTCAAGCTTTCCATCACTACCACCGACACTCCATATAGTAATGTCATCCGCATAGATAGAACAGACAATATCCTGCACAGTGTCCAGACTATTAGCCAACTTCGACATCACCAGATTGAATAACATAGGCGAGAGTACGGATCCCTGTAGAGTACCACGGCAACCCAATATAAAGACCTGTGACTTTATCTCCCCAAAACTGAGGCATGTCCTTCTATCCATAAGGAAAACCTTGACAAAATGGAAAAGCCACTGCCCCATATTCAACAGCGATAGCACCCGTAGAAGGAAAGAATGTCGGATTTTATCGAAAGCTTTTTCCACATCAAGTCCAATTAGTGCCTTAGTATCCCTTGTCCGCCGGTCAAGGAGCTGATGCTTATGTTGCTCTATAAATTTCTCTTTGGGACTTTTCAATTAAGACTAATTACCTAATGAGGGGAACGCAAAAAATTATCTGAGCGTCTCAAAACGACGGCAAACATTACCTTTGTTCTCTCCAGCCACGTAGCATTTGCATCTTTTAATGTTCGGCTCAAGTTCAGTGAAACACCCTGCATACTTTTTTGCAATTCCAATTATTCTTCACGGTTTCCTATATAACCGCCGATGAAGGCCATAGGGTGGCACGTCACCAAAAGTAATGTTAACCCTTTCGAACAGCCCGTATACGGATTGTGGTAAGGCGTGAGATGAAGTACAAAACAGCCGATATTGTAAAATTCGCATTGCTTCAGGTGTACATGCCCACTATAGAGTGACTATAGACAAAGTCGATCATCGCGGCCCAGGCCGTGTATACTGCAAGCAAGCGCACGTACCGATGGATAATACCGAGCCACGTTAGATATAAGACACTGGAGTTGGATACTGCTGAGATTGCTTGCCATTGGATACTGCTGAGATATGAGCGACGGGGTCGCTCTCAGCAATTCCGAGAAAATCTTCACAGTTGTCATAGCATGACCTTTGCGGCAGTATTATCCTGATAATAGATGTTACGAACACCAACTTTAGGTTACGAGAGAATTGCAAACAGGCATCAAGATAACAGCACAGGGACTCGTAATGTTTGTAACTGACAACGCAGGAATTGTGAGTGTGCGATGTACCCACGTCACGCTTGTGTTGTGCGCGTTGTTTGTCTCCGATTCTCAGATACTTTTCACGTTGCCCTCATACCTCGTCTGCATCTCTAATATCGTGTGGTGTTTCGTTGACTCAAATCCGGCACAATAAAGTCATCAAAGTTACTCATTCACTAAAAATGAGTGCCAAATCCTCTGAACCCACCAAGTCCTTCGCATCCGGTATTCCTGTGGGCCGAGCATATGCTTACGTAATTACTGTATTCATTGATCTGATCTATCATCGGAGCAGAAAATTTGCACTAACATGTGTGCAGGTATCCCATTTGGCAGTACGCCGGAACATATGCCAGAAATGCATTGTGTTACTCATCGTCGTTGGACATAATGCAAGCGCCCGACGGGCCTTGTACCGGCTTCTGCGAACACTGCATTCATGCAAGTGTGCGTTTCAGTTCCATGCGATAGCCCAGAGCGTTGTAATACAACGCGCCAACGCCTTTCCTTCATCCGTGAAAAAAAAAACTGAAAATTTGAAAAAAAAAGCAACCCGTTTCTCGCGCATGGCCCGCAGAGAGAGAGAGAGATTGACAGTAATGAAAAGGGAAAGGGCACTCGGAATTTTCAAAGCGCGCACACCCTCGTCGCCCGAGTGGCAGCTTGCGGGGTTTTAGTGGCACGCAACAGCGGCGCGCCATCTTTCCGCGTCAAGTTGAATTCTCAACTACTGCACCAGGCACAAACGCTTGTTGCAGTGGTGTGCGGTGCCTGCCTGTACTTTGGTGTCTGTGTATTCGCGTCTTCTTTGTGGCATGGCACATGAACTATACTGAACGTTAGTTTTATTTTTTTTTCGTTAATAGCTCGTGATTAGGTGAGCGCACTTGGTAGAGCGAACCGGCTGCATGTAGTGTAGGCGACTCGGGCATAGTGTCGATTTGTCCTTTACACGGTTTGCTAACGCGCTCTTGTTCTCGCTTCTACTGCATGGAATTTTCTATGGCAAGCGATCAATCACCATTGTCGATTTTAGCGTCATAGTCGATGTGCATAACAAAGAAAATCCACCATGCTTTGCCTAGATACTGAGCCGCCACTAAGAGGACTATTGGTGTTGAGCAGCCAGTGCGGGTAATCTCAATTCGTGGCGCTCAATCGGGCCGCCATGAACGCTGCGCCGCATGTGCAAGGAAATTTTCGTGACACGCTTTACGTATAAACCTCCACATTGCGGTAACATGAGGAATTTTCAAACGGAGACCCTGTAGTTGAATAAATGTTACCGTACTCGGATGAAAAGCCGTGTTTGCCTGGCATGCATCAGCAGTGCGTGCGCTGCCATTTTCGGATAGTGTAAAAGTAGCAGTATTTTAAGGCTCTTGGCAACGAATCTTGATATATGCAACCGGAAAAGCTTTCGGAGCACGGAACATGGGATAATCTCACTCACTCGCAGCTGCGCAACTTAGCCGAAAGAATTAGAATGCAACAAATTAGTCGCTCGGGGAAGCACCTTTACACGTTTGAAACTGCAAGCATTGGGTTTGACGATAGTCCGAAGATTAGTTATCTTTTGTTTTTCGGGTGTGTTTTATGAACAATTCAGCAGCAGGAGTTGTTTTCCGCGCTATTTGAAAAGCATGAAGCGCCTTTCGATGCCTCCGCGTTATGCAGTTTAGGTGCTGTTATTCACTAAGCAGCTGCTGGCGCAGATTCGCAATATCACTATCGTGCATGCTATGAAGCTCTTGGCGTGCGTAATAAGTGTTCCAGTTTTCATTACTGTTGCATTTAGTGCCGTCCTCTCGGACAGACTGCACATTAGGTGCGCTGTAAAAAAGATAATAGAGCCACAGTATCCGGGCGCTATAACGTAAAACTTTCGAATATATTTTTATTCCAATCTCCTGACGTCAAATTTGCGTAACCGCCGACGCAAGCATCGGGCGGTCCCCCGTAGGGTTGTCTGAACAGACCAATCAAACGCTCTCCTCGGCTGTAGGAGGTCACTTTTGTTTGCTTTAAGAACGAATAACATTGCATGCAGTGAGCGGCTTATCTTATCTTATTGGCTGACAAGAGGCGAGGAGCACTCTTGAGTGGAAAAGGATTCAATGGAGCCGAGCCAGTGCACTGAAAATCGATAAACGGATGAAGAGGGTGGTGCCGGCATCTGCGATTAGTCCGCTTTCCATTACTTGGCTTCAGGTGGCAAGTCGGAAATCGCGGACGCATGCAACGGAAGGTTAGGAATACCATTAAAGGGAAAAACCCCTTTCTGATTATGAGGCACACCGTAGTGGAGGACTCCGGAAATTTCGACCGCCTGAGGTTCTTTGACGTGGACCTAAAACTAAGTACACGGGTCTTTTCGCATTTCAACCCCATATAAATGTGGCAGCCATGGCCCGGATTCAGCCCCGTGGCCTCGTGCTCAGCAGCCCAAAATCATAGCCACTGGAAGACCACGGCGGGTACAATATCCGTTATAACAAAGTTTGGGCCTGATACAATGAGCTTGGTATCAGTTGATAAAAATAGCTGATATTTGAAAATATTGTCACAGGCTGTAATGTGGGAAGAAGCTGATGGTCTGACGCTGGTGCTGGACGTGGGAATGTGGGACGCTGATGGCGGCCTTGCGGACGCCGAAGAACAGTATAGTTTTTTTTTCGCTGCTCTACGCTTGTTAGCTCCTGTATTAAAAGACATCCATGAATAGGCGTACGCATCTTCCTTCCCGTAAGATCGTTGGTGCAACTACAGGGTAATCACTTGCGCAAGACGGAGCTCTGCAGAGGACCTAACCTGGCCGTCATGTCATCCGAAGGAGAGACTTCAACCACGGCCCCGTCGTCGCCTCCGACAGTCATCCTCGCCCAGTCTCGCGACACTGGCATGTTTTTCGGTATTGACAACGTTGACGTCGATGACTGGTTGCAGAATTACGAATGGGTCAGTACACACAACAGGTGGGATGACACGCTTATGCTACCTAATATAATATTCTACCTAAAGAAAACAGCACGAGTCTGGTTCGAGACACATGAAGGAGAGATTACACGTTGGGACTAGTGCAAACAGAATATTAGAAATTCGTTCGGCAAGCCCGTTGGCTGCCAACGTTCTGCTAACAAGAATATTGCGACGCGTGCACCGACGCCCACTGTATCGTACGTGGCGTACATCCAGGACGACCTCGCTCTTTGCCACAAGGTGGATAATGATATGTCAGACAAAGACAAGGTTAACCACGTTTTAAAAGGCGTCGAGGACGACACGTTTAACCTGCATGTTTACAAGAGTATAACAACGGTCAATGAGATAATTTACGAATGTTGCCGTTTTAAAGGCACGAAGAGCCACCGCATAGTTAAACAGTTTCCGCGTCTCATCAATACCGCCACTTCATCGACGTGCGAAGGCATTTGTCTACTGCATGAACCCACCTCCTCCGAGAACGTCGTACGTATTGTCCGGCGAGAAATTGAAGCAGGCTATCCTGCCTTCTCCCCCGTGACTCACTGCTTTGACGGTTCTCGGCCGGTCGTTTCTCTCATTCAGTCAGTCATTCGCCAAGAACTTGCCAATGTGGGTCTGCCGTCCATCTGCTTCACCAACCATCCTAACCTTGCTTTGTCTGCTGCCTCAGCCGCTGTTAAGCGGAGCCAATATGGTCCATATCTGAGCCATCGCAACCCTCACGAATGGCGCATTCATGATGATAGACCCATCTGCTTTTCTTGCGGACGTGTGGGCCACATTTCTCGCAACTACCGAAGTTTCTGGCCCACCCACTCTCGACCAAGCTTTCCCGCCTACCGCCGCTCCCCACTGAAATCTCGCCCACCTGCACTTTCCACCGAGGTTAAAGACGCACCTGACAACGCTCCAGCAACTGCGACTAGCCACTCGCCTACAGTGGAACTCTGGCTGTGCTTGTGTACTGCACGTGTCAGTGTAGCCGGCCGCCACAAGTCCGTTTTGTTTATTGAGCTCGAACGTTGCCCTCGCGATGTGATCCTAGCACTCGAACTTTTGACCGCCCATTCTGCTCTGATTGACTGTTCAGCCGGTGTTGTACAACTTGACCTACCCCTTCCCGTTGATCTTCCTGCTCAAGCTCCAACTCAGATTTGTTTTGCGGATTTTATTCGCGTCCCGTCTCTAGCAGCAACCTGTATCTTAGTTTTAGCCTGCCCGCCTGTTCCTCACGGAGACTATGTCCTTAGTCCCGCAACTTCAGTCCTGCTTTTTCACTATGTCTCTTCCCACACACCATTGTTTCTGTAGCGGACAATCGGACATGTCTTCCCATCCTAAATTTCGGACAGTGCCCACAAGTACTTCATCGAGGCATTACTCTTGCCACGTTGTCACCATCCCACGAGTGCCACATTTCCGCTCTATCTCTTGCGCCGTCTTCGAACAAGGCTCCATCTGCGCCTTCTTAATATGCCCCGCCCGACGACTTTACAAAGATAGTTGCACCGGACCTCTCAACCCAACAATCCGCCGAGCTCCGTGGCCTCGTCGAGTCGTACTCCGACATTTTCCACCTGAACGATCGCCCTTTGGATCAAACTACGGCCGTGAAGCACCGTATGAATACCGGCGATGCAGCACCTGTTTGCCGACGCCCATAACGGGCGTCACCCTCTGAGCGACATGTCATCCAGAGCGAGGTAGACAAAATGCTTGCCAAAGAGATTATTAATAATAATTATGGGGTTTTACGTGCCAAAACCACTTTCTGATTATGAGGCACGCCGTAGTGGAGGGCTCCGGAAATTTCGACCACCTGGGGTTCTTTAACGTGCACCTAAATCTAAGCACACGAGTGTTTTCGCATTTCGCCCCCATCGAAATGCGGCCGCCGTGGCCGGGATACGATCCCGCGACCTCGTGCTCAGCAGCCTAACACCATAGCCACTGAGCAACCACGGCGGGTAAAAGAGATTATTGAACACTCTTCCAGCCCGTTGGCTTCCCCTGCTGTTCTAGTAAAAAAAAGGGTAATAGCTCGCGATTCTGCACTGACTATCGTCCTCTGAACCCGATCACCAAGAAAGATGTATATGCACTCCCCCGCATCGACGATGCTCTGGATTGTCTCCATGGCGCCCCTCATTTTTCGTCGATAGGCCTTCGCTCTGGATATTGGCAAATTGCCGTGGATGAAAGCAACCGTAAAAAGACCAGATTCCTCACACCAGACGACCTATATCAGTTAAGGATAATGACTTTTGGCTTGTGCAATGCCCTGGGGACCTTTGAAGGGATGATGGACATGCTCTGGCGTGGCTTGATATGGTCCATCAGTTTGCGCTACTTGGAAGACGTCATCGTATTCTCTTCAACTTTTGCGACCCATCTTGAAAGACTCATCTGTTCTTTCGGTTTTTCGCACCGCTGGCCTACAGCCAAACTCGTTCAAGTACCACTTCGGTCACAGCCAAATAACCATGTTCGGAGATCTCGTCGATTCGTCAGGAATTCGCCCCGACCCCACTAAAGTTCATGCTTTGAACTTGAACTTTGAACTTTATTTGTATCTATACAACGAACAGATGACACGGGCACAGACAAAAAGCCATAAAATCGGCTTGACTAGATCTGTGTCCCTTATTGGTTTCTTTGGCAACACATAGCAATGCGTGCATAAAAACAAGATGAGCACATGTGCTGGAAAAACAATATAAATATAAAGAATGTGTGGATAAATGGGACCATTTATACAAAGTTACTTTCGCAATGCGGCGGAAAATTGACATGAATGCAGAAATTATAATTGTCATACAAGTTATGAAAAACAGGAGCAGGAAAACGACAAAATGCAGACAACATAAATCACTTTTCATTTACGGGTAACATTCAGAGAAATACAAAACTAAATAAGCCACTGTGCAATTACAGGTTAGAATGCATGTACATCACAACAAAACACAAAGAAAAGCACTAAGCATACACGTGAAAGACAGTAAGAGTGGCAAGTTTGGGCACCTAATTGAAATGATAATAAGTATGGCGACTAAGGAAGAGAGTTAAGTAGAGATGGTAGTTCATGGCGCAGCATTTGATTCCCGTAGTTAGTTCTTGAGTGCGGAATATGCCAAGTTTCTCTGTGACGTGTACTGAAACTGCTTGTATTTAATGTTAGCCTTGACAAGTGCTCGGGAAAATTAGTGCTACCTTTTCTTTCTGTTAAAAAGTATTTCAGCGAAATTGTATTGTAGACCGATTTTATCGGCGCTCTTTCTAATTGACAAAAAAGAGGATCAGTATGCGCATCGAATGAAGAGTTTGAAATTGCACGGATGGCTTTCTTTTGCAATAAATATAGAATGTTGATGCTATTGCTACTCTTGTTGCCCCATACAAGGTGACAATAGTTGACATGAGATAAAAAAGGAGCATTATAAACTAAGAGCTTCACTCTTAATGGTAAAAGGAAGCGTAATATTATTAGTATTCCAACAACGCGTGCAAGTTTGTTAGCAATAACGTTAACATGGTCATTCCACAGCATATTTTCTTGGAATATGACGCCTAAGCTTTTAACCGATGGTACTATGTCTATGAAAGAAGTGCCTATTCTTACATGTCCGTCAATGCTATGATTTTTGTTTTTTGGTTGAAAAAGCACGCCTTTTGTTTTGGTAGTATTAACAGTTAATGAGTTGAATAAGCTCCACTTATTTATTTGGGCTAGTGTATCATCAGCAACACATGGCAATTCTTTTACCTCCTTAGAAGTTATGAATAAAATGGTGTCGTCGGCATGGATAACAAAGTGTGCGCCGGTATTCATATTAGTTATGTGATTTATATACAGGTTAAACAATAGTGTCCCTAATATGCTTCCTTGAGGAACTCCAGCTAATATAGGCAAATTTTTTGAACAGTTGTTACCTACGACAACGGTCAGATACCTGTACTGCCAATAACTTCTAATTCAGTTCAGGAAAGTTCCGCTAAAGCCATAAATGTCAAGTTTTGTTAGAAGAGTATTGTGATTAAGGGTGTCAAAAGTATTCAAAAAATCTATAAAGACGCCCAGAGTAACTAAATTGTCTTCAAAGCCTCGCAAAATTACCTCTTTTTGCATCAGTAAAGCTATTTCTGTTGAATGACCTATTCTAAATCCATACTGGTAATCTGTCATTGTATTGTGCTTTTTACAAAAACAGGTTACTCCTGTATTAATCAATTTCTCGAGAAATTTAGAAAAACATAGGCAAAATCGATATTGACATATAATTTGAGATCTCGTTTCTGTCGCCAGATTTGAAAAGCGCTGTTACCTTCGCTATTTGCATGCGCCGAGGAAATATACCAGTCGCCAAAGAAAGATTGTGCACGTGCTCTAAGACAGGACAGATTAGGTCTGTCCTGACAGCTGGGCGAATCTGCAAATCATCGATATCGGAACTTTTTGCTATTTCGAAGGCTAAGAAACGTGCTGCAGATGTCATGACTATTAGTGGGGTTAGGAATGCACTTTTGACGAGTTTTGATTTTACGTATTCTGTGCAACGAGGATCGTAGGAACTATTCACCAGCGATAGAAAATGATTGTTAAAAGCGTCAGCCAATGCCGCGCCTGATTTAGGCTGATTATTTATTTCTAACTCTGCTGGATTCTCAGGCTGAATGTTTACACGAAGCAAACTGTATAGTTTCTTCCAGGTGATATCGGCTCGCATTATCGTTTCTTCAATAAATAAATCCTCGAAATATTGTGCTTTTGCTACCTTTAGAGTACCATTAACTTTATTCCAGAATTTTTTGATCTCTGCTAAATCTGTGGCATCCCTTGTGCATAGGATTTGCTTGAAAAGAACATCTTTTTGTTTGATCAACTTCAACGTACTGTCAGTAATGCAAGGTTTCCTTGCTTTGTTGGCTTTTTTTTTTGCGTTTAAATGACTTTCTGTAAGCGCTCTTAAAAAAGGATAAAAAGAACTCGTACGCTTTGTCACAGTCTTTTTCGTTGTACACGTCTCGCCAGTTTATGCACAACATTTCATTGCGAAATTTCTCAAGAGTGAATGGGTTAATATCCTGAAATGTGAAGTGTTGTTCTTTAGAAAGACGCGAGGGCACTACAACTGATTTAACAAGTAGAAAGATAGGCAAGTGGCCACTAACGTGAGCAGTGATGACGCCTGATTCAATGTTCTGTGTGTCAAAATTCGTAATGAAAACATCGAGTAAACTTTGGCAGTTACCTTGAATACGAGTAGGAGCAGTAATTGTATAATGCAAGCATTCGATTCAAGTACACGCAATGTGTCTCTGCGAAGTGGGCTATCATGACCATGTGCAGAATTTCCCCGCATCAACTTGTGCCAAATTTGTTCGATGCGTTCTTGGCCTTTTCTCTCACTTCCGCAGGTTTGTGGAAAATTTCGCCCATGTTGCCCGTCCCCTGACTGACCTCCTCAAGAAAGACGTTCTTTCTGCTGGGGCTCTGAACAAGCGTCTGCCTTCACGTAGCTCATCACGCTGCTCACCACACCGCCTGTTCTCGCCCATTTTGACCCTTCCGCTCCGAAACAAATCGGCACTGACGCCAGCGCCTCCGGCATCAGCGCAATTTTAGCTCAACGCCCATGTGAGCACAACCGCGTTATCGCCTACGCCAGCCGCCTTCTCTCTCCAGCCGAGCGCAATTACTCGATTACCACCCGCAGTGGTTGCTCAGTGGCTATTGCGTTCGGCTGCTGAGCACGAGGTCGCGGCATCGAATCCCGGCGACGGCGGCTGCATTTCGATGGGGGCGAAATGCGAAAACACCCGTGTACTTAGATTTAGGTGTACATTAAAGAACCGCAGGTGGTCGAAATTTCCGGAGTCCTCCACTACGGCGTGCCTCATAATAAGAATGTTCTTTTGGCACGTAAAACCCCATAATTTATTTCATTACTCGATTACCGAGCGCGAGTGTGTCACCCTCATTTGAACGGTGGGCAAGTTCCGACCCTAAATATATGGTGGACCATTTACAGTTACAACCGATCACCACGCCCTTTCTTGGCTTTCTTCTCTCAAGGGTCCCACCGGACGCCTCGGTCGCTGGGCCCTACAGCGTGACGAATACACATACACTGTGGTCTACAAGTCGGGTCGATTATATCACGACGCCGACTGCAAGCCTCGTCATGCCGTCGATGCACCGGACGGTTTAGTGGATGTCACATCAATCTGCGTTCTTTCGCTCTCCGGCTTGAAAGACAGCGATCCTGAAAAACTAGGCGATGAATCGTTACGGCACATTTTCCAACACCTGCTCTCTGATCCGCCTCACCCATCCCTTCACATCAAACTGGCATGCTGTATCGCCACGGCATGCAGCCCGACGGGCCCGAGCTCCTACTGTCATTCCGACTCATCTTCGACAGATTGTACTCCAGTAACTGCACGACGTACCCACAGCTGGACACATTAGCGTCACTTAGAGCTATGACCGAATTCGGCGTCGGTTTTTCTTGCTCCGGCGCTATGTTGCCGCGTGTGAGTCGTGTCAATGCTGGAAAAAACCAGCTGTGAATCCTGCTGGCGAGCTGCAGCTTTTGGATATAGCGACCAACCCTTTCTTTCGCATTGGCGTTGTTCTTCTCGGACCAGTCCCTATATAAAATGACGGAAATTGGTAGATTGCCGTCCCTACGGACTATACAACCCGCTATGCCATTACAAGAGCCCTACCTACCGGTTGTGCTACAGACGTCGCCGACTTCTTGCTTCACGACGTGATCTTACACCACGGTGCACCTCGTCAACTTCTCACCCATCGCGGGAGATACTTTCTTGCCAAAGTCATAGAAGACTTACTTCGATCATGTGCTACTAAACACCGGCTTACTACCACTTACCATTCTCGCACTAACGGCCTTTCCGTTTGCCTGAACCACACATTCGCTGACATGCTAGCAAAGTACATTTCCTCCGATCGTCACGACTGGGACATTGCTCTACCATTTCTTACGTTCGCTTGCAATTCCTCGCGCCACAACACAGCTGGCTACTCACCCTTCTATCTCCTCTTCGGCAGTGAACCCACGCGGCCTTTCGAGACTTTCCTTTCGCCCCAACTCGACTCGCCGACAGAGTAGCCTCGGGATGTCATAGCAACAGTGACCCACGCACGCCAGATTGCCCGTATTCGTCTTTCTGCTACAGAGACACGCCAGAAGTGCCGTTACGACCATCGCAATCGCGCCGTCGAGTGTGAACCAGGTGCCCTTGCGCTAGTTTGGTCTCCAAGTCGGCATGCTGGTCTTTCAGAGACACTCCTCTAGCGATATTATGGCCCTAACCGCATCCTTCGCCATGGTGACCCCTGTCACATGTGAAGTGTCTCCACTGGATGCCACCGTGCCTTCACCTCTCTCTGACACCACCTACGTCAACCGTCTCAAAGCGTACCTTTCTCGGACTGATGAGCCGCACCAATAAGGTGCTTTTTCCGACAGCGGTGATGTCACTGTCTGTAATGTGGGACGAAGAGGACGCTGATGGTGGCCCTAGAGACGGCGAAGAAGAATTTTTTTTTCGCTGCTCTACCCTTGTTCGCTCCGCCATTCAAAGGCATCCATGAATATCCGTACGCTTATTCCTCCTTGTAACAATATTTGCTTCTATATGCATCTTTTTTTTTTATTCATATTTGAAAATGTTCGGCTCGATTTGCCATGGGTTTTACAATTATCGTGGAAGATATTCGCTGTGCATTTTACTAACCCATCTTTTTCTCTTTTCTTCTTGAATAAGATGGACACTAGTCCTTATTATTCAAACTGGATTACGTTATTTTTTGTTAACATGCTTACTGGACAGTCTACATGGTGTCAGCCTGGCTTGACATAGAACACAGTTCTTTGTCGCTCAGAGAAAAGAACCCCAAGTAGCGAGTGTTTATATGTAATCGTAATAATATCTCCGGGCGAAGAATAGCTGGCAAAATATCATCTATTTAGCTAGCATATAGGGTGTCCCACCTATTCTAGGCAAGCTGTGGTGAATGAAAAAAAAAAACATTAAAAAACACGGTGCAACATATACAAATATATCAAGACCAAAAGTCACACCTCTGACAGCTGACCACCATAGGTCTTAAAATCGGATGCGTCTTTTTTAAATATTGCTCTTCGTTGAACAGCTTCGCTAAATTTATGTTAGCTGGGATACCCTGTATCGACAACAGTCGAAAAAAGTTTTAAGACTAAAGTCTACTCGGTGTTTCAGCTAACTTGGACCAAGTATTAAGAAAAGAAACAGGCGCTACGCGTGTCGAATTAGCGCAGTTTTGTTCCGAGCCATATGAAACATCTCGTGATAATTTTTTCCAATCTGCCGAGCTGGGTAAATAACAAAGGTTTCCTAATTAACATTTAAATAGTAACTCTAAATTAAAAAAAAACGCGTCACATGCCCGCTTGCGCGTCGTGAGTGCACTGCTCCCAAGTATTCCGCGCACAAACGAACATTGCATTTCACCGAGTGTGCTGTCGCTGCGGCCGCTTATCGCTATCATGAACCGCTGCGAGGGAAGCGCATCGCTGGCGTAAATCGCACAGCCAACGCCTCCGTCGCTGCCCTGTCACCTTTTGAGCGGCAGGACGCCCTGTAGAATGCAGGGCCCTATAACGTAAAGTTATTCCAATATATTTTTATTCCAATCTCCTCCAGTCACAAGTTTTCTGTGACTGTACCTATACCAGAAATGATGGGACGACCTGGGTTGTTTATCTTATGTATTTTAGGTAAAAGGTACAATGCGGTTCGTTCTCTAATTCCACTAAGTCCTGCCGCTGGTCGTTTTTACATTTTACCTAAAATACATAAGATAAACAACCCAGGTCGTCCCATCATTTCTGGTATAGGTACCGTCACAGAAAAGTTGTCCAGCTACGTAATTCCCTGATTGGTAATATAACAGCTACGTTTGCCTCTTACGTACTACCCACTTCCTGTCAGATATAATCGATCTCATTGTTGCTCAAGGTTCTCTTTTGGTCACACTTGATGTAGCATCTTTGTATACTAACATTCCACATTCTGATGGCATCATGGCAGTCGTCAATTGCTACGAATGTGTATCGCCCGAGAAACTCATCGATAGCGACACATTGGCAACTTTGCTAGCCCCTATTTTAGAACTAAATAACTTCGAATTTGATGGACAGCACTATGTGCAAGTTAGTGGGACGTCTATGGGTACGCGAATAGGCCCCAACTACGCCAATGTATTTATGGGTAAGCTAGATGATAAATTTTTGCTAACCAGGACGTTAAAACCTTTTTATTACAAACGTTACATTGACGATGTTTTTCTGATTTGGCCTCATAGGGAACAGGAACTGCTTTCCTTCATATCTGACTTTAACAATGCCCATCCGTCCATATCATTTTCTCACACGTATTCTGCATCTACTATTAACTTACTTGACGTCAGCGTTTCAGTGCTAAATGATAAACTATCTACTGCCCAGGGGCGTAGCCAGGGGGGGGGGGCTTATGGGGCTTCAGCCTCCCGCCCCCCGAAATTTTTCGTGCTGTCGTGCGCCGCCAACCAAAATAACCCCCGGCGCCGGAAATCACGCTGGATTTAGTCTAGAATGACCTTTTCATGCTCGAAAAGGCATTTCAGCGCTCACATTGCGAAATCGGGCTGGTTTTAGCGGCAACGCCCATGCACAGGGAGTCGCATATCGTAACGCAAGGAGCCCCTCCCGAGCACAAAGTTTCAAGGGCGTTTTGATGGCTAGCGGGCTCGTCGTGGCATCTCGCGGAGGCCGCGCGATCGACGGAGCGCGTGATTTCAATTTAAACTTTACGGGTATGAAGTTCTCATAAACTGTTGATGGGAAAGATTCATCGACATTTCCAAAGTCGTGCTGTAGATTTTCAATTCCGTAACATTGTGGGCCTAATGTTGTTATAAACATTTGAAGCCAAAGGTGCGTTGACTTTTCTAAAGTCCTACATCTAACCATACAACGAGACAAGTCAAATCAACACACTATCAGACAAGTTTACAAAGCACGCAGCGAGGTCCGATGAGACGAAGCGTTGTGGTGGTTCATTTGTGGCAGTATGCCACAGAAAAGAATGTCAACATTTTTCTTTCACCTGCGCCAAAGCATCCATGTCAAGGTACTAAAGCCAGCAAAGGTAACTACGTTCTTATTTATTTTTCTACTTTGACTTTCATTCCTGAAAACACACTAAGCCTCTTCATTTAAAAAAAAAGTTTTTTGTTCTCGCTACCCGCGGGCTGCCGGAACCCGCCAGAGCGCATGCGTTTTTCTCGTGTTACCCCGATCCCCGCGCAGCGCACTTCGATGAGCGTTCGTTTTTCTCTGACCGAGTGGATTATCGTCTGGCACAGGTTTGGACGCTTTCTGACCAGCAGACGAAAAAAAAGAAACAAAGGCATGGCCACTCGCAGCCATCACTGCGGGGACTCGACGGATTGAAACGCGTTCGCTTGAGCGGAATTTCTCCGAAAAATTAGGATACGATACCGCGCAGCATGCCTATGGTTATCTATGGACCAATCTTCTCACGTTTCTTCGATATTCCTTCGGTAGCCGATCTGTGAATTTGTGGTTGCGCAACATGTTTATTTGCCTTCTTTGACGCATCTTATACAGTGACGTTTTCTTAGATACGTACATTTATTGGAGACTTATAGTTATGTTGAAATATCTTGTTGCGAGGTTTTGTGTATACGTGCAGTGAACTTTGTTTCCAGTGACACTTTTTAGCCTTCTATCAAGCTGTATCTTCGCATTTGCATATTCAATTGTATCTTCGCATTTCTAATGCACGAGGGCGAGTGAAATGAAAGTGAGCCAACCCACCCCGCCCAATAATGGTTCGGTTCATTATCTGCGAGGCATGCACATAGCACATCTCTCGTTTACGAGAGGCATCTCTCGTTTACGAAAGTGACACACAGGTGGGAGGATAAAAGTTCTTTAATGCTCTTGTACATTGGGTTGAACTTGGTTTCGTGGCATAATGGACACTCCCAAAGTGTAACAGCATGTTGTCGACAAGTTTTTGACAGCTGAAGATGTTTCGGAAAAAAAAAATAGTCGCCGTGTGGCTGCCGTGTACGTTGAACATTGCATCATTGCATCATCATTGGCCACTGTGAAGCGTTGTAGCAAACGGTTCCAAGAAGGACGTGAAAGTTGCGAAGACAATCCAAGACCGTGCCAAAGCCACTGTGCAATCAACCCAACACAATTGCAAAGGCTAATTAGAAAAGAACGGAGGATAAGCATCGGTGAATTAGCAGGGCGTGTGAACATCCGTCATGGTTCGGGTCACACCATAATTCATGAACATCTCGGTTATCGGCTTTTGCGTGCGCAATGGGTGCCCAAGATTTTGAACCACGGCCAGAAGACGGAGAGGTTCGGCGCTGCCTTGAGTCATCTAATCCTGTATCACAATGCGGGTGACAACTTTTGTCTGCAATTGTGACCGAGAACGAATCATGGTGCCACAACTACGCGCCTGAAAGACGACAGCAATGCTTACAGAGGAAACATTTCAATTCAAAACCCCCAAGAAAAGCAAAGGCCGTCATTTCTGCCGAAAAGGTGTTCACTTTTTTTTGGTCGTCAGGACTGAATTTGCTAAACCTAGAGAGACTCAATCGTTTCGGATATATTAAAACGTCGGATCGGCTGCGTGTCGCAATCAAAAACAAATGACGTGGAAATTGAGGAATGGAGTCATCTTGCTCCACCATGTCCGTCCCCATGTCGCTGATGTCGTTAACATAAAACTGGCAAAGTTCAAGTGGGAAACGCTGCAACATTCACCATGCAGCCTAGACCTGTCACCTTGTGACTTCCACATTTTAGAGCATTTGAAAAAAACAGCTAGAAGGAACCAGAATTGTGTCGGACGATGACGTGAAAGAGTCAGAGACAGACTTTTTGAAGCAGCAACCCAAGGAATCTTATGAGACGGGAATCACGCGGCTCGTTAGTCAGTGGGTCAAATGTCTAAATGCTTATGTAGACTACTTTTAAACAAAGCGCGGCGTTAGTCATATATTTGCATTAGCTGACTTTCATTTGACTCGCCCTCGTACATTTCGCAAGAGTCCTTGTTTTTATATTTATTTCATTTATTTCGTACTGATAGCCTGGGTAGCAGGCCTTAAGCAGGAGTGAGCATGCATAATTTTTTTGGCAGAATAGTTGCAACATATAACGTATAACATATAACACGTTGCCCAACCTGCCCATCTCAAGACACGTGCACGTTCCTGACCACTCATTTGATAAACTGAGAGTCACGTTGCTTGAATATGGATATCGTTCAAATTATGATAGAGAAGCCCGCGAATCCTTCCTTATCTATAAGTTTGATACCGTCGCGTGTGGTATCAATGAATGTGTAGGAAAATTGAGTTGCCTGTCTTTGTAGCCCGTCACTTGTCCCTTCTTCTACTACTACGTCACTATTGCCCTTTTTCTGTGTCTGTGTTTGCTTCGTAACATAGAACATATTGAGCACATATTGACGTTTTGTTGTCACGTGGCGATTGGTTTTTGCAATTCATTTCGGTGCGTTTTTATGCTTTGTATTTTAGATGATATATTTGCAATTGCCATCGGTCTATATATACACGTATCAGCTGTCCTTTGAACGATTCAGATGCATTTTGTTCGCCCATTTTATTCGTTTTTCATGTAAACATATCGTCATTTGGTTTATATGCACATGCATATTAACTGTACTGACACCATGCAATGTATTCTGATGAAGGCCGGACCCCTGCCGAAACGTCAATAAAGCGCTTCATACGCGCGTCTACTTCATTGTGAATATTTACCCGGACCCAGAACTGCTTTATATATATATATATATATATATATATATATATATATATATATATATATATATGTATATATATATATATATATATATATATATAATGTTACGTGTGGCAAGACACAGATTAACGAGGCTATATGCAGGCTATTTACACTGGAGACAGAACGCCAGGCCGACACTCGCTCGCGCCAAGGGCACAGACCCACTTCGTCGTCGTCCTCGCGGCGGCTCGTCCCTTGAGCATCGCTCGATGGTATCGTAATACTACCCACCGGCGGCAAAAGCGCCGTCACGGTGCTGTTAAATGTCCAAGGCGCGTGGAGAGTTGTAGGGTTCAAGTCGGGCGACGTGGACAATGTCACTGGTTGTCACAGTGGAGGACGTAGTGGGCGTGGCTAAAGCGATTTCGTAGGTGACATCGGTTACTTGCGAAGCAAGCGATATGGACCTGTGTAGCAGGAAAGCAGTTTTTCACAAAGTCCAACTTTACGTGATGGTGACTAAAGCAACACGAGGGTGCCGGGCACAAGTGGACATCACGGTGACGGAGGTCGTAGCGTTGCTTTTGTTTGCCTTGAGAGACTTGTAGAAAAGTGCGCGCAATTTGGCTAGCATGATCAGCATGGGCGATAGCATCACAGGCATAAGCGCTAGCTGAAGCTGTGGTGGACGGAAGCACAGTGTCCAGTGGTAGCGTCGGTTCACGGCCATACAAGAGGTAAAAAGGCGAAAAGCCAGCAGTTTCGAGACAGGAAGAGTTATACGCAAATGTAATGTAAGGTAGAGCCTGGTCCCAGTCACGGTGGTCGTCTGAAACGTATTTGGATAGCATGTCTGTAAGGGTGCGGTTCAAACGTTAAGTGGGGCCGTTCGTTTGAGGGTGGTAGGAGGTGGTAAATTTATGCTGTATTGAGCAGGCACGCATGATGTCGTCAATGACTTTGGCTAAGAACGTACGGCCACGGTCTGTTAGCAATTGACGCGGAGCACCATGAATCAACATGATATCATGGAGGAGGAAGTCCGCAACATCAGTTGCGCAACTGGTCGGAAGAGCGCGGGTTACAGCACAGCGGGTCGCGTAGTCCACCACCACTGCAACCCACTTGTTTCCTGATGTAGATTCCGGAAATGGGCCGAGAAGGTCTAAGCCGACACGATGGAAGGGCTCGGCAGGGATGTCAAGCGCCTGTAGGTAAACAGCGGGGAGCTGGGAAGGCTTCTTGCGTCGTTGGCAAAGTTCACAAGCGGCGACGTAACGTCGTACGGAACGGGCAAGGCCCGGCCAGAAAAAACGGCGACGTACATGGTCATAGGGTCGAGATACGCCGAGGTGTCCCGCCGTCGGTGCGTCATGAAGCTCTTGTAGAACGGTTGAGCGGAGGTGTTTAGGTATGAGAAGTAGGAACTCAGAGCCGTTGGGATGAAGGTTACGACGGTACAGAGTACCGTCGCGGAGAACGAAGAGGCGTAGAGTGGCGTCGGCCGGAGAGTGTTCAAAACGGTCGATGAGTGCTCTGATGTAGGCGTCACGACGTTGTTCGTCGGCGAAATGAAGCAGCTGCGACTCAGAGAATACACAAGCAGCACTGGCAATATTGGAGGAATCAGGGCCGTCAACAGGCTAACGCGACAAGCTGTCAACGTCCTGGTGCAGGCGGCCAGACTTGTAGACCACGGAATAGGAAAATTCTTGTAGCCTCAAAGCCCATCGACCTAGCCGGCCTGTAGGATCCTTTAGCGATGAGAACCAGCAGAGAGCATGATGGTCAGTGACTACGGAAAAAGGGCGACCGTAAAGGTAGGGACGGAACTTCGCAACCGCCCAGACTACAGCAAGGCATTCTCGTTCCGTAAAGGAATAGTTGCGCTCCGATGGTGTGAGGAGGCGGCTCGCATAAGCAATAACGCGATCCTGGCCACGCTGACGCTGGCCTAAGACGGTACCTACGCCATGACCGCTGGCATCGGTACGCAATTCTGTAGGGGCATCAGGGTCGAAGTGGGCGAGAATGGGTGGTGAGGAGAGAAGAGTGACGAGACGAGAGAAGGCGGCAGCTTCTGCAGTACCACACGAGAATTGTACGCCTTTCTTCAAAAGATTAGTGAGGGGTCTAGCAATTGCCGCAAAATCTTGAACAAAACGACGAAAGTACGAGCATAGCCCGAAAAAACTTCGAACGTCTGCGGCTGTCTTCGGAACCGGAAAGTCTCGGACAGCGCGAGTTTGTCGGGATCAGGCTGTACTCCGGAAGCGTCAACGAGGTGGCCCATAACAGTAATTTGGCGGCGGCCGAAACGACATTTGGACGAGTTAAGTTGCAACTTCGCCTTTCGAAATACATCAAGTATAGCTGTTAGACGCTCAAGGTGAGTGTCGAACGTGGGCGAGAAGACGATGACGTCGTCGAGGTAGCAGAGACATGTGGACCATATGAAACCACGGAGCAAGAAGTCCATCATACGCTCCAAGGTGGCAGGGGCGTTGCATAATCCAAGCGGCATTACTTTAAATTGGTATAGGCCATCAGGTGTGATGAACGCTGCTTTTTCTCTGTCCATGTCGTCAACAGCAATCTGCCAGTATCCAGAACGAAGATCAATGGAAGAGGAATAGCTGGAAACATGGAGACAGTCAAGGGCGTCGTCTATACGTGGGAGCGGGTAGACGTCCTTCTTAGTAATGTTGTTCAGATGGCGGTAGTCTACACAAAAGCGCCACGAGCCATCCTTCTTCTTAACCAACACTACAGGTGACGCCCAGGGACTCGAAGACGGCTCAATGATGTTTTTGTCCAGCATTTTGTTGACTTCACTTTGAATTACTCGGCGTTCCGACGCAGAAACTCGATACGGTCCTCGGTGAATGGGAGTAGCATCGCCAGTAAGAATCCGATGCTTGACCGCGAGCGTCTGGCCTAACGGGCGATAGTCGAAGTCGAAAATATCTCTGTAGGATGATAATACTTGGTCAAGGTCTTCAGCCTGCGCAGAGGACAGGTCCGTCGCAACCATTTTCTGTATTTTGGGGTCGGCGGCCGCGGCTGGCACGATGGGCTTCGGTCGATAAAGTTGCCACGTGATGGTCGCCGAGACAATCAACGGTGGCAAGGCAAATACCTTGCGGTAGAATTTGCTTTGCCAATCGAAAGTTAAAGATAGGCATGAAAGTGCGGTTCGCAGTAATAGTAAGTATACTGTGAGGCACGGTAACGTCATACTGTAGTGGAATGTCGGGCAGAGGAGTGACGAGGTACTCGCCATCAGGGACTGGTGAGGAAGACAAGAGTTCAATATAGGCTATTGATGATTTGGGCGGCAGGCGAATAAAGCCGGTGGGGCGTAGGCTGCACTGTGGTGCGTCAGAAGGCTCTGCGAGAATCGGCAACTCAAGGCGAAGGGTACTAGCAGAGCAGTCAATAAGAGCAGAATGCGCGGAGAGAAAATCGAGGCCCAGAATGAGGTCGTGGGGGCAATGAGCAATCACGGTGAAGAGGACAGGACTGTGGCGGCTGGCGATGCTAACACGTGCCGTACGCATGCCAATGATAGGCACAGTACCGCCATCCGCAACGCGGACGACGCGTGCCGACGCTGGGGTGAAGAGCTTGTTCAGTCGTCGTCGGAAGGCAGCACTCATAATAGAAAGACGCGCACCTGTATCGATGAGTGCCGTGACAGGATAGCCATCAACGTCAACGTCAAGAAGGTTTTGCTTCGTGTGTAACGTGAGCAGAGGATTTCAGGGCAGGGTGGACAACGCAGCTTCACCTCCAGAAGCTGCAGTGCCTAGTTTTCCGGCTGGATCCGGGAGGCGATAGGCGACGGAGAGAAGCGACGGGGTTGGGGCGAACGAGACTGATGGCGTCGAGGTGAGGGCGAGCGGCTGTAGCGAAGGTTCGGGGCAGGAGCATCAGCGGCAATGGGTTCATGGCGGGTGGCATAGGGGACAGAAGGTCCAAAGGGGCGGGAATGAGCGGCCGTGTATGTCCGAGGAGGTGGTAGCCATCGCTTGCGGCAGTGACGAGTGACGTGGCCGATGCTACAGCAGTGGAAGCAGATTGGCCTGTCATCAGGGGTACGCCATGCGGACGGGTTGCGGCGAGATGTGGCAGAAAAGGACTGCCGGGGATGAGGATGGCTGCTAGAGAACTGGGGAACCGTGGGTCTAGACGATGAACACACGGAGTTGAGACCCATATTCTCAAATTCCTGTCTGACGACGGCCTGAATCAGCGCAATCGTGGTTGCTTGTGGATCGGGAGACGTCGCGGAGAAAGCTGGCAAACAGGCAGCTTCGAGCTCGCGGCGAACAATACGAGTTACGCCGTCACAGGGGGTGGTCTGACGCGGTCGACCCTCACATGTCGACGTAGCAGCAGTGTTGGGTAGCCGCGTGATGTGATGTGTGATACGACGGCTCTTAGCTTGCTCAAGGCGACGGCGTTCGTTGATGATGGCGTCGATAGTCGAGACGTGGCTGAAAACAAGCAAATTGAACGCATCGTCGGCGATGCCTTTTAGCACATGCGACACTTTATCGGCTTCAGAGATAGTATCGTCAACTTTACGGCAGAGCGCCAAGACGTCGAGGATGTATGAAACGTACGGCTCAGTGGATGTCTGAACACGAGACGCAAGAGCCTTTGTCGCGGCAGCCTTGCGCCCAATGGGATCGCCGAACAGTTCCCTGAGCATTTCTTTGAAACTGTCCCAACTGTTTATCTCGTCGCCATGCGTTTGGTGTCACACGCGTGGGGTGCCGCCGAAATAAAAGATGACATTGGCGAGCATGATCGTTGGGTCCCGCCTGTTATTAGCATTGGCGTGTTCATAGAGCTTGATACATTCGTCAACGTCCTCTCCCTCCAGGCCAGAGAACACACCAGGGTCGCGATGTTGGGCAACCGTGATGATTGGAGCAGTCGGACAAGCCGAAGCCGTCGCAGAGGCGGTCTCGTCACCGGGAGGCATGGTGACAAGCTCGATGTATCGACTACTTTGGAGTTCCGTGGTGAGGACGGGGATCGCCGACCTCCACCAGAATGTTACGTGTGCAAAGACACAGATTAAAGAGGCTATATACAGGCTATTTACACTGGAGACAGATCGCCCAGCCGACACTCGCTCGCGCCAAGGGCACAGACCCACTTCGTCGTCGTCCTCGCGGCGGCTCGTTCCTTGAGCATCGCTCGATGGTATCGTAATAATATATACATATATATATATATATATATATATATATATATATATATATATATATATATATATATATATATATATATATATATATATATATATATATATATATATTGTACTGAAGAAGAACGAGCAGTAGGCACTGCTTAGAGAAAGACGACGACAACGTGTGGTTGGAACCCTTGTGCCTGTGTTGCCGAAGCTCTGTGTTTTCTCGCTGCGGTGCTCCGCTATCTGAGCGCTTTAACAATCGAACTACAACGCCTCTTGACATTTGGTGGAGGTGCTGGGCCCTTCCCAAACCTGGAACTCCGCAGCCGGACGCTCCCTACCGTTTCTGCCATGCCTCAGGACGCCGCGCAGCCCGATCCTCCCCTGGCATCGCCTGTCGTCTGCTCCGGTGCTCTACGCCAACGAGATCCTCCGGTCTTCAGCGGCAATGACGACCATGACGTGGAGGATTGGCTCTCGTCATACGATCGCGTGAGTGCGCATAACAAATGGGATGACGAAGCTAAACTTACTATCGTCATCTTCTATCTTTCTGGAGTCGCTAATCTCTGGTTCCGGAATCACGAATCCAACCTTTCCACCTGGACAGAATTTACCCATTCTTTCAAAGAAGTCTTCGGTCGCCCTGCTGTGCGCAAGCTTCGCGCAGAACAACGCTTGCGTAGTCGCGCTCAGCAAAAGGGTGAAAACTTCACAAGCTACATTGAGGACGTAGTTGACCTCTGCCGGCGCATTAATCCCGCCATGCCCGACTCTGAAAAGATCAAGAATGTCATGAAGGGCATAGAGGATGACGCCTTCCAAATGCTTTTGGCGAAGAATCCTCAAACGATTGACGAGGTCATTACACTGTGCCAGAGCTACGATGAGCTCCGCAAACAACGCCTTACTACGCGCCGAGCTGCCACGCCCGACAGCACGATTTCGGCTTTAACTGACACTTCCAGTGCTGCTCCCGCCCACTCTCCGTTCCTCGACCAAATCAAACAATTCGTTCGCGAAGAAGTGGCGCGCCAACTGTCACTGCTGCCTGCTACCCAGTCGTCTGAGTCCTCTTTGTCCCCGGAACTCCGACGCGTCATACACGAACAAGTCAGCGACGCACTACCTCTCGCTAATCAACCACCCTCAGCGCCGGTTCCGCTCACGTACGCTGCCGTCGTCGCCAGGCCACGACCACCGCCTGAAGTTGCGCACTACACCCCCACAAGTGCCTTCTACGCCTCGCCTTCTCCAGCTGCGAACTACTTGCCCAGAAGCGGCTTCTGCGCGCCTCCGCAGCCCCTACGCCCAGCTCAAGACAGTGCACCGCTACCGAGGCCCCCTGTTGATAATCCGTGGCGTACCCACGACAACCGGCCGATCTGCTTCGCGTGTGGCTTTGCTGGCCACGTGGCACGGTTCTGCCGCCGGCGGGGTTGGTATCCTCCCGATACTGCGAGATGTCAAGGGAATGCTCCTGACTCCCAGTCCCGCTATTCGCCACCAGTTCCGCACTTCGCTCCTTCATCTCCTGTTCCCCGAAGCTTCAACACTCGTCGGTCTCCATCTCCCCGTCGACGTTCCCTCTCCCCCATGGTCCGCCGCCCTCCAGCTGTGGAGGAAAACTAAAAGGCGCAGTTCCGGAGGCAAGAACTGCGATCTCTTCGAACTGCTCAAGCCCTCGTTTATTCGCTACGAACATCATTGAAGTTTTTGCCGAAGGTGTTGCCGTTCACGCGCTTGTCGACACGGGTGCCGCAGTGTCCGTGATTGCCGACCAGCTTCGCCGTACGCTCCGAAAAGTCGCGACGCCGTTTTCTGTCATTTCACTACGTACAGCCAGCGCTGAGCCAATTGAGCCCTTAGGAACATGTACCGTCCGTGTCGCCATACAAGACAGTTTACACCACATTGAGTTTGTTGTTCTTCCCCGCTGCTCTCATGCCATCATTCTAGGATGGGACTTCCTCTCATCTCATCACGCTGTTATTGATTGTGCCCGTGCAGAACTTGCGCTGACTCCATTTTGTGGCAGTCCTTCTGACGATTTGCCTCCACCTTCTGCTCGGGTGTTCGTCGCCACCGACGCTGATATCCCTCCTTTCTCTTCCGCCCTTGTACCCGTTTCCTGTGCTGCTTTTTGTGATTCCACAGTTCTTTTCACGCCATCTCAACTTGCTGCACGCCGTCACCCCTTCTTGCTTCCCTTTGCCCTCCTTCCCTTTCGCCAGGGTTCCAGCGCACTTTACGTTTCGAATCCGTTTTCGTGTCCATCAAGCTTACATCGTGGCGAATGCCTCGGTTTTGCTGACGAATTCGACAGGAGCTCTGTGTACGATGTGCCTGTTGACTCGACTCCTCTGCACGTTGACGCCATGGCTCTCCCTGTCTCTGCGCCTGCGCCTGCATGTGACCGAACGTTTGCTCCATTTATTGATCCTAACCTCACTCCGAGTCAGCGCACGCAGATCATCGACCTCCTTAACCAATTTCGAACTTCTTTCGACCTCCAAAAACAATGTTTAGGACGTACCTCCACAGTCGTTCATCACATCGACACCGGCAGCCACGCGCCTCTACGCCAACGTCCATACCGTGTGTCCGCGACGGAGCGCCGAGTCATCGATGAGCACGTAGGAGACATGCTTCGACGCGGCGTGATACAGCCATCACACAGTCCCTGGGCTTCTCCGGTAGTGCTTGTCAAAAAGAAAGATGGGACTATTCGTTTTTGTGTGGACTATCGACGTCTAAATAAGATAACCCGGAAAGATGTCTATCCTCTGCCCCGTATCGACGACGCACTGGACTGCCTCCAAGGCGCTGAATTCTTTTCGTCCTTAGACTTACGATCCGGTTATTGGCAGGTCCCCGTGGCTGACGCAGACCGCCCGAAAACAGCATTTGTTACGCCTGATGGCTTATATGAATTTACCGTGATGCCCTTTGGCCTCTGTAATGCGCCTGCAACATTTGAAAGAATGATGGATAACATCCTCCGGGGTCTCAAATGGCAGACATGCCTTTGTTATCTCGATGACATTGTCATCTTTTCCCCGGACTTTTCCTCTCACCTGTCCCGACTCAAACGCGTGCTCACTTGCCTTGCCGATGCTGGACTCCAGCTCAACTTAAAGAAGTGTCGCTTCGCCGCCCGGCAGCTAGTCATCCTTGGCCATGTTGTTTCGAAAGATGATGTCCTCCCAGATCCAACCAAACTCCAAGCCGTTTCCGAATTCCCACGACCAAAGACCACAAAAGAACTCCGCAGCTTCATCGGATTATGCTCCTATTTTCGTCGTTTCATCCGCAACTTCGCCACCATAATAGCGCCTCTGACGCAGCTTCTCGCGGGTAACCACGACCTCATGGCCTGGCCGCCAGTTTGCGATGCCGCATTCACGACGCTGCGTCGTCTTCTAACCTCACCCCCCATACTCCGACATTTTGACCCAAGCGCACCGACAGAAATACACACGGATGCCAGTGGCGTCGGCATTGGCGCTGTTCTTGCACAACGAAAGACTGGCTTCGATGAATACGTTGTTGCCTTCGCTAGCCGCGCACTCACGAAAGCGGAAGCAAACTATTCCGTTACAGAAAAAGAATGCCTGGCTATCATTTGGGCCATAACTAAGTTTCATCCTTACCTCTACGGCCGCCCGTTCGACGTCATCACAGACCATCATGCACTCTGCTGGCTGTCGTCCTTAAAAGATCCCTCAGGCCGCCTCGCGCGATGGGCGCTTCGCCTCCAAGAGTATGATATTCGAGTGCTGTACCGCTCTGGCCGTAAACATTCGGACGCGGATGCCTTTTCTCGCTCCCCAGTGTCAGGCCATCCCAATCATCAGAAAGTACAAATATGCGAGTCCTCCCTCACCACCACGGATATGCTTTCGGAGCAGCAGAAGGATCCATGGATTGTCGCTATGCTGGCTTTTCTGTCAGACCCATCAGGGCCTCCTACTGGCCGTGCATTACGTCGCCAAGCACACCACTTTGCTGTTCGTGACGGGCTCCTATATCGCCGTAACTACCTCTCGGATGGGCGCAAATGGTTACTCGTGGTTCCTCGGAACCTACGTTCGGATATATGTGCAGCGTTTCACGATGACCCGCAATGCGCACATGCAGGAGTACTCAAAACATACGCGCGTCTGCGAATTCCTTATTACTGGCGCGGGATGTACCGATTCGTCCGCCAATATGTCCGCTCCTGCCCCGCTTGCCAACGCCGCAAGAATACCCCTCATGCCTTAGCTGCTCCACTGCAACCATTGCCTTGCCCAGGACGGGCCTTTGACAGGGTCGGAGTTGATCTCTATGGGCCCCTTCCATGTACTTCAGATGGCAACCACTGGATGATAGTGGCGATTGACCATCTGACACGCTACGCCGAAACTTCGCCTCTGCCCAACGCGTCTGCGCGGGATGTTGCCTGGTTCCTTCTGCGTAATATCATACTTCGCCATGGAGCCCCCAGAGAGTTGCTGAGCGACAGAGGCCGCGTCTTTCTGTCTGATGTTATAGAAGCCCTGCTCAAGGAATGCAACGTAATTCACCGTACCTCTACTGCATACCACCCGCAAACCAATGGCATGACTGAGCGCTTTAACCGCACTCTTGGCGATATGTTAGCCATGTACGTCGCATCTGACCAAACCAATTGGGACCGAATTCTACCCTTCGTGACGTACGCTTATAATACCGCCACACAGAGCACTACAGGATTTTCCCCGTTCTTTCTTCTTTACGGACGCGAGCCTTCCTGCACAATGGACACCATCCTTTCGTATCGCCCTGACACAACGGAGGCTACTACCCTGTCCGAGGCTGCTGCGCACGCGGAAGAGTGCCGGAAGCTCGCCCGCACATTTACTTCGGAAGATCAGCAGCGACAGAAACACCTTCGCGATATTCCCTCTTCTCCGGCACCCTATGCCCCTGACGCACTAGTCTGGCTTTGGGTTCCCGCTACCAGCCCTGGACTTTCACCCAAGCTTGTGTCCAAGTACCAGGGTCCCTACCGTGTCGTCAGTCAAACGTCTCCTGTGAACTATTTGGTAGAACCCCTTGAGCCGCCTTCCGATAAGCGCCGCCGAGGGCGCGAAATCGTGCACGTTCAGCGGCTCAAGCCGTACTTTGACCCACCTGTGCTATCTTGCCCGTAGGTCGCCGAGACGGCTCCTCTTCCCCGGGGAGGCAATTGTACTGAAGAAGAACGAGCAGTAGGCACTGCTTAGAGAAAGACGACGACAACGTGTGGTTGGAACCCTTGTGCCTGTGTTGCCGAAGCTCTGTGTTTTCTCGCTGTGGTGCTCCGCTATCTGAGCGCTTTAGCGATCGAACTATAACGCCTCTTGACAATATATATATGTATATAATTTGGCTAGGCTGGCTTTAGCTGGGTTCCCTGGTTCGCTCGTAACAGGAGTAGCCGAAAGGATCCTGCAAAACATGAAGAGAAGGGCGATGAGAGCTGGAGCAGAGACCCCTCGGCAAGAGGGGAGACCGGTGGCCGTGCCGTATGTGCACCTGGTAGCCCACAATGTGAAAAAGGTATCCAGGAGACATGGCGTCGCGCTTGTGTTTTCCGCCCCAAGGAAGCTCGGAAGCATTTGCTCTGAAATCGCAAAAAGAAAAGAAAAGAGAACAGAAAAAGGCTGTGGGACCAAACATGGGCAACCTTTCATGAAGTGTGCCGAAGGGGTTGTGTACGAGATTCCCCTCTCGTGCGGTCGTTCCTATATAGGACATAGCGGGCGCTGTGTTAATGAGCGTTTCAGGGAGCATGAATGAAATGATGAGCAAATGAAAGAGGGCGCAAATTCGCCTAAGCACATAGGGACCGGTCCCTCGCGCTTTTTGAACCACGTTTTTTATATGTGCGGATTCTTGCCCGAAGCACTGATACTAGAGCGAGGGAACTAGCTGAAGCCTATCACATAGGCAAGAAAGGCAGCTTTTGCGTTAGCGAAACTTCGTTATCTTTATATTGTCACGTGGTCGTGACGTCAAAGAACACAGTAGCAATGCTGTGGAACACAAAACTAACTTTTATTGGGCGAACCTGTGCCCACAAAAGAGGCTACACTTATAGCACAACGATAGCGGCGAACACGGTCGGCGATCGTCGAAATCTGATCAGCGGGTCAAGCGCGTCGGCTTTTATAGAGCAGTCATCGAATGTTCCAGACTAAACGTTGGGACCCGCATGCCTTCTACAAAGATCTACACCATTCGTGTCAAGCGATGAAATCAGATAACACAAGGTTCGGCGACCACAGACAGCGGATAGAAGCATCGATAACTTTCCAGAAACTTCGGATACATGCATGCGCGTCCCGCGCTTTGCGATAACATTTGTTAGGCGGCAAAACGTGTCGCCCGATAAAGACAAGTACACGTGTCAATACCCCCCTCTTAAAAAGCATCGACCCGATGCTGCAAACAAACGAAAGTAATAAATAAGCACTCGTAGCAAAGAAAAAAAAACAAAATAAGGAAAGTTCGTTAGCGTCCGTAAAACGGTTTAAGACGCACCACGTGGACCACTTCAGGTCGTGCGCGACGTCGCTGTGAATGCGAAATGCCGTCTGGCACGACCTCATAGTCCAGTGCGCCAATACGTCGGATGACCTTGTAGGGTCCGAAATAGCGTCGCAATAGTTTCTCACTCAGTCCTCGTCGGCGTATCGGGGTCCGTACCCAAACACGGTCGCCGGGCTGGTACTCGACGAAGCGTCGTCGGAGGTTGTAGTGTCGGCTGTCGGTCCTCTGCTGGTTCTTGATTCGCAGGCGGGCGAGCTGTCGGGCTTCTTCGGCGCGCTGGAGATAGGTAGTGACGTCAAGATTCTCTTCGTCAGTTACGTGCGGCAGCATGGCGTCGAGCGTCGTCGTCGGGTTCCTGCCGTAAACCAACTTGAACGGTGTGATCTGTGTTGTTTCTTGCACCGCCGTGTTGTAAGCGAATGTTACGTACGGCAGGACGGCATCCCAGGTCTTGTGTTCGGCGTCGACGTACATTGCTAGCATGTCGGCGAGGGTCTTATTCAGCCGCTCCGTAAGACCATTCGTCTGTGGGTGGTAGGCAGTTGTCCTCCTGTGCCTTGTCTGACTGTATTGCAGAATGGCCTGGGTGAGCTCCGCTGTAAAGGCCGTTCCTCTGTCGGTGATAAGGACTTCTGGGGCGCCATGTCGCAGCAGGATATTTTCGACAAAGAATTTCGCTACTTCGGCGGCGCTACCTTTCGGCAGTGCTTTAGTTTCAGCGAAGCGGGTGAGGTAGTCCGTCGCCACGACGATCCACTTATTTCCGGTTGTTGACGTCGGAAATGGTCCCAACAGGTCCATCCCGATCTGCTGGAATGGTCGGCAAGGAGGCTCGATTGGCTGTAGTAATCCGGCCGGTCTTTTCGGTGGTGTCTTGCGTCGCTGACAGTCTCGGCATGTTCTGACATAACGGGCGACGTCGGCGGTCAGGCGCGGCCAATAATACCTTTCCTGTATCCTCGACAGCGTCCGGGAGAATCCAAGGTGCCCAGCGGTTGGATCGTCGTGTAGGGCGTGCAATACTTCTGGACGCAGTCCTGACTGGACAACAAGAAGGTAGTTGGCGCGCACTGGTGAGAAGTTATTCTTTACGATTAGGTTGTTTTGAAGCGAGAACGAAGATAATCCTCGCTTAAATGCCCTAGGTACAACGTCGGTGTGCCCTTCCAAATACTCGATGAGGTTTTTCAACTCCGGGTCTGCTCGCTGCTGTTCAGCGAAGTCTTCTGCGCTTAAAATGCCGGGGAAGGCGTCGTCATCTTCGTCATCTTGCGGCGGCGAGTCAATGGGGGCGCGTGATAGGCAATCGGCATCAGAGTGCTTTCGTCCGGATTTATAGGTTACAGTGATATATTCTTGCAGTCTTAGGCTCCACCGCGCCAGCCGTCCTGAAGGATTCTTTAAATTCGCTAGCCAACACAAAGCGTGATGGTCGCTGACGACTTTGAATGGCCTGCCATATAGGTACGGGCGAAATTTCGCTGTAGCCCAAACGATGGCGAGGCATTCCTTTTCGGTTGTAGAATAATTGCCTTACGCTTTTGACAACGACCGGCTAGCGTAAGCTATCACGTGTTCATGACCATCTTTTCTCTGGACTAGCACGGCACCGAGGCCTAGGCTACTGGCGTCAGTGTGGATTTCGGTATCGGCGTGCTCGTCGAAGTGCACAAGTACGGGCGGCGACTGCTTGCGTCGTTTGAGTTCTTGAAATGCGTCGGCCTGCGGCGTTTCCCACTTGAACTCGACGTCACATTTAGTTAGCTGTGTCAGCGGCTCAGCGATACGCGAAAAGTCCTTGACAAATCGCCTGTAGTAGGCACACATGCCAAGAAATCTACGCACTGCCTTCTTGTCGATGGGCTGCGGGAACTTTGCAATGGCAGCTGTCTTCTGCGGGTCGGGGCGAACTCCAGACTTGCTGCTGACGTGGCCTAGGAACAGAAGCTCATCGTAAGCGAAGCGGCAGTTTCCTGGCTTCAGAGTGAGCCCTGATGACTTGATGGCCTCTAGTACTGTCGCAAGCCGCCTAAGGTGATCGTCGAAATTTTCCGCGAAGACTACGACGTCATCCAAGTAAACAAGACAGGTTTGCCACTTCAATCCTGCTAACACCGTGTCCATGACGCGCTGGAATGTTGCAGGCGCCGAGCAGAGTCCGAATGGCATGACCTTGAACTCGTAGAGGCCGTCTGGCGTGATGAAAGCGGTCTTTTCGCGATCTCTCTCGTCGACTTCTATTTGCCAGTAGCCAGACTTGAGATCCATCGACGAGAAGTATTTTGCGTTGCAGAGCCGATCTAATGCGTCGTCTATCCGTGGTAGGGGGTATACATCCTTCTTTGTGATTTTGTTCAGTCGACGATAATCGACGCAGAAACGTAAGGTGCCGTCCTTTTTCTTCACCAAGACAACAGCGGATGCCCACGGGCTTTTCGACGGCTGGATGATGTCGTCGCGCAGAATTTCGTCGACTTGTTGTCTTATAGCTTCACGTTCTCGCGGCGAAACTCGGTAAGGGCTCTGGCGGAGTGGTCGAGCGCTCTACTCGGTTATTATGCGATGCTTGGCGACTGGTGTTTGTCGAATCCTCGATGATGTCGAAAAGCAGCTTTTGTATCGTTGGAGCAGACTTTTGAGCTGCTGTTGCTTAATCACGGAGAGACTTGGATTAATGTCGTAGTCTGGTTCGGGAACCATGGTCGTCGGGGTAGATGCGGCGGAATCCGAGAGGACAAAGGCATTGCTGGTTTCCAGAATTTCCTCGATGTACGCGATCGTCGTGCCCTTGTTGATGTGCTTGAACTCCTGGCTGAAGTTTGTCAGCAACACTTCAGTTTTTCCTCCATGCAGTCGAGAAATCCCTCTTGCGACGCAAATTTCACGGTCTAGCAGTAGACGTTGGTCACCCTCGATGACGCCTTCTACGTCGGCAGGCGTTTTGGTGCCTACGGAAACGACAATGCTGGAGCGAGGCGGGATGCTGACTTGACTTTCGAGCACACTTAAGGCACGGTGACTACTAGAGCTCTCCGACGATATCGCTCGATCTTTCGACAGCGTTATGGACTTCGACTTCAGGTCAATGATTGCGCCGTGTTGGTTCAGGAAGTCCATGCCGAGAATGACGTCTCGCGAACACTGTTGGAGGATAACGAAGGTGGCAGGGTAAGTCCGGTCATGAACGGTAATTCTTGCCGTGCAGATTCCAGTTGGCGTAATGAGGTGTCCTCCAGCGGTCCGAATTTGGGGACCCTCCCATGCAGTCTTAACCTTCTTCAACTGGGCGGCGATGTGTCCACTCATTACGGAGTAATTGGCCCCTGTGTCGACTAAGGCAGTGACTGCGTGGCCGTCGAGAAGCACGTCGAGGTCGGTGGTTCTTTGTCTGGCGTTGCAGTTGGGTCTTGGCGTCGGATCACGGCTGCGTCGTGTTGAACTGAAGCTGGAACGTCGCGTCGTGAAGTCGTCTTTCGTCGGTGTAGTCTTGGCTTCCCGACTTCTTCGGGACGGCGGCATGTCGTCATTAGGTCGTCGAGATGGTTTCTTCGCCGTCTTCGTCGGCGGCGGAGGATCTTCGTCAGTTCGACGAACAGCAACCGCACCTCCATAGGTTGCTGCTTTTAGTTTTCCGGATATGGGCTCGCAGAGCGGCCCCGGGCTTGGCCAGTGTATGGTCGGCGCTGCGGCGACAGGTAGCGGCCTGGTGACGGCGAACGGGACGGTCGTCGAGGGCTCCATTGAGTAGCGGCGAGGTACTCGGCGATGTCACGTGGGCGCTCTTCAAGCTGTGGACGCGGCGCGTTGACGGCGAACCCTCTCAGTCCCAAGTCGCGGTATGGGCATCGGCGATACACATGGCCGGCTTCTCCGCAGTGATAGCAGAGTGGGCGGTGGTCGGGGGCTCGCCAAATGTCTGTCTTTCTCGGGTAGCTGCGCTGGGCGACGGGTGGGCGCGCTGGCGGCGGCGGCGGTGGTCGACGGAATTGCGGCGTTGCAGGGCCCTGGCGCGGTCGCGGAGGGGGACCTTGACGGCCTGCGACGGCGGCGTAAGTCATCGCTTCTGGCTGAGGCTGCGGTACTTGTCGTTGCACCTAAGGAACTCCAAGCGATCGGTGCACCTCTTCTTTCACGATGTCGGCGATCGAGGCCGCTTGAGGCTGCGACGATGGCAAGAGCTTGCGCAGTTCTTCGCGCACAATGGCCCTGATGGTCTCGCACAGATCGTCCGTGGCCAGTGATTGAATTCCGGCGTAGCTTGTTGGCTTGGTGCGGCGGTCGAATTGCCGGTTCCGCAATTCCAGTGTCTTCTCGATGCTCGTCGCCTCACGAAGAAACTCGTCGACGGTCTTCGGTGGGCTTCTTACTATTCCGGCGAAATGTTCCTCCTTTACGCCTCGCATCAAGAAACGCACTTTTTTCTCTTCGGACATTTCCGGTTCGGCGTGCCGGAAAAGACGGGTCATCTCTTCTGTGAAGATGGCGATGGTCTCATTGGGTAGCTGGCCTCGGGTTTCCAGTAGAACTTCGGCCCTTTCTTTTCGGACAACGCTCGTGAACGTCCTCAGGAAGTTACTGCGGAACAGGTCCCATCTTCCTAGGGTGGACTCCCGGTTTTCGAACCAAGTCCTCGCGGCATCTTCCAAGGAGAAGTACACGTGTCGTAGCTTATCCTCAGAGGTCCAGTTATTGAAGGTCGAGATCCTTTCGAAGGTTTCGAGCCAGGTTTCAGGATCCTCTGACGTAGCTCCACGGAAGGTAGGGGGCTCCCTGGGTTGTTGAAGTACGATGGGTGACACTGGGGCAGCCATTGTGGTTGTCTTGACCACAATCTTCTTGGGCTTCTCAGGTAAAAGTCCGTGCTCCGGGGGCAGCTGTTGAAGACGGCGGCTTGCTCGATGTTCCGGGACGGCGCTGGTGTTGTCTTTCCGGTCCGGGCTTGAGTTACGGCTTGTCGGGGGCGTCCGGCACAAGAAGGTAAAGCACCTCCACCAGATGTCACGTGGTCGTGACGTCAAAGAACACAGTAGCAATGCTGTGGAACACAAAACTAACTTTTATTGGGCGAACCTGTGCCCACAAAAGAGGCTACACTTATAGCACAACGATAGCGGCGAACACGGTCGGCGATCGTCGAAATCTGATCAGCGGGTCAAGCGCGTCGGCTTTTATAGAGCAGTCATCGAATGTTCCAGACTAAACGTTGGGACCCGCATGCCTTCTACAAAGATCTACACCATTCGTGTCAAGCGATGAAATCAGATAACACAAGGTTCGGCGACCACAGACAGCGGATAGAAGCATCGATAACTTTCCAGAAACTTCGGATACATGCATGCGCGTCCCGCGCTGTGCGATAACATTTGTTAGGCGGCAAAACGTGTCGCCCGATAAAGACAAGTACACGTGTCAATATAAGGCCGAAAAAAAGTTTCTTGAGCGTTGTGTATCATGAATGTTTGATTAGATGCGTTATTGGAAGTTTGCTCTGTGCGTATGCGTTGACTGATGGTATATATGTGCCTGCGTTCTGTGAATAAAGCAGTTGCGAGTGGCGCCCTGTCCCGTTCTCTTCTCTTTTGTGTGTATATATATTTTGCGTCTATAGTTTATCATGAATTATGGTACTTGGCTGTTCCTCATAAAAGCCATTCTCTACCAAACCAAGCATACTTCGCTTTACGTAGATGTAAACTTGAGTTCGGAGTTGTTCCGTTTGTTTTTTCTTGGTGCTTGTTTTTCATTCCCATATAGCCATCGGCATGGTGCCGTTCCCAGATACGAATTACTAGTATCCCTGCATATGCTCCCCGCAACGAGCGAACGCCGGTCATGAGCGTATCTACTTGCCGGCTTGTTCGTGTAGCTGCGCCGTGCCACAAAAGCACGAAGTCTCTTGTTGCGTATCTTCGTAGGCGTCTGATTTCACTCAGCAATATACCCCTGCTCAGCAGTTTGAGAGGGGAGCGATGAGGCTGTAATGTCATCAGCAGCTCCTCTTACCGGTGTCTCAAGCAATGTAGACGTTGTTCTTAGGCCTCTTTCCATTATTTGTTTCACGACACACTGTTGTATGTAAAGGTGTATAAAAGTCACAAACAGGCATAAGGAGTCTCAGAAAAGAGAGAAGTTTCCGATAGTAGGACCTGCTTTCGGCAAAGGCCTTTGACGTAGATAGGCCTATCGAAACTTTGGACATCCTTTGTGAGGTACCATCCATGTTTGAGAGTTTTATGCCAAAGTTTGATGCTCCATCTGTCAGCCCCCATCAGATTGTTGGAAATAAAATTGGGGTAATTATTGTTCCTTATTTCCTGGTCGAAGCTACACTCACAAGGGGGGCTGCAACACCTTATCAAGTAAAGTGCATTGTGGCAGACATCTGTAGACCATATCACCATTTCACGAATCCATAGAATGCGAGTGGAGTTACGGTAATCAAATATTACCCGCTTATCTATTCCAAGGTGCGACAGAGCCTTCCACACAGTGTGCGCTGGAGTCTGTATAGGCAGTGACGTTTCCCGGAATGGTCCGGCAAACATATACATCATTGTATAACGCGGTGTTTCTATTGTATTAAGGCAAAAAAAAAAGACAAAGATATGCCTGCGTTGTGGTTCACACTTGACCTTTTTTCCTTCCAGAACAACGTAATTTCTAAAGTTGCAACGTTCAAATGTTTATTTCTGTAGTGTTTATACACCCACGTTAAACACGCGATTCATCGCCAATCACCAACTGCGCTACAATAACTCAGGTCAGGACAGGAACAACAAGAATCGGCCATAAATATATGACTGGTTCTGAGCTTCGAAGACGCGGCAATCGTCATCTATATTTCAGGTGAACAAAACTTGCTCCCCGAAGGCCAACTACATTGAAGTTTCTTTACAAGACAGATCAATCATTGACTGCGTTGTCGCATTAAAATGCCAATGCTGCAGAATTTACCCCTCTCAACAATATGCATGGTGACGCAGATGATAAAAATTGTGTACAAAAATAAGCTGTTATATCTTAGACTTACTGTAGAAACAACATGTAAGAACCGAAGAAGGCATGTACAAGGCTTCATCAACATGTCGGCTGTAGCAAAAGAGACGACGTATGCTCTTATTTGTGCTTTCCTTCACTGACAATTTTAGGTGGCACAGATGAAGATGTAAAGAAAAAAAACGAGAAGCACAAATGCAAAATAAGTGCAACCCCGGCGGGACTCGAACCCGCAATCCTGGGTTTAGAACACCGATGCCTTGTCCATTGGGCTACGGGGGCTCTCACGCTCAGAGCGCAGATTTTAGTTGGCCAATCCTGGGCAGAGCGTCGCCGCCCCTCGGCGCAACGGCGTGAACGTGCTCGTGCCACTGCTGCCTCCTTCGTCGTCGTTGTCTTCTTCCGCAGCTGGTTCCGATGCCACTCGTCATGCCGGTGTTCCCACACTGCCCCTCCGTCTGCGAAGGCGCTGACGGCGCTGGCCAACTATCGTATGGTGAGGTGATTACGGTCTCAAACTGTCTGCCTCAGTATATCGCCAATCGAAAACACGTATCCAGCTGCGCTCAAATTTCGCAATAGAGAGTATCGTAATCGTCGTACATAATTACAGCGAAGCTGGTCCGCCAGCAAAAATGTTGGCCGATCCCGTCAGTGGTGCAGGCCCAGGAGCAGTGCTTCGTGCCCCCCTTAAGGCAGAATCTTTAATTAGAGAGCTAAGTGAAATGAACCGTACATGGAATCTTATAATCAAGCACACAACATACCGAACAACGCACGGTTCAATAAACAACAAGTGCAAAACAATCATCTGAACGAATTAATAGATTATGAGGCGCTCCTGACAACAATAGGAAGCACGTAGCGCTCGCCGCATACGTTTTCCGGTAAAGATTACTGTTTCGACAGCTACCACGCAGACGGCAGCTTTCGACGTGTGGAGGAACGTCCCCAGCCTTTCGTGTAAAAGAACCAGCCTACCAACTGATTTCAATGTTCGTGCAGCCCTACTGTGGGCCCGAGCGTGCCGTAAAATAAAAGAAATTACGCTTATTATTACCATTCCTACCAAAAATCAGTTTAGACTGTCTATAGGATGTCTAAAGACTTCTTATATACGACTTTGATTTTCTACAGATTTGTTATTTTGCAGATACAAAGTCTACAGTCTGTCTATAGACGAGAGTAATAAGGTTTCTATTTCTTTTTGCCTGCCCGCATATTATTTATTTAATCACAGTATTTTATTTCTAGATACTGCAATCTTATACAAGATCTTAGCAGGGTGGGAACATACAAGTTCATTCGTACAAACATACAGTTCAAGCAATCATGCGGATGCTTCAATTCAACATTCAAAAAGGGCAGAATGCATGGAAAAAAGGAGCAAATAAACTATGTGCGATTGTGCCAAGAATGTAGGTGCGCCTGAAATCGGGATAAAGAATTTAGTGTAACGAATTCATATGGAAGTTTATTGCAATCAACTATTGGTCTTTTAAAATAAGAGTATTTGAAGTGTATCATTCACTTAATATAAGTGGGAAATTGTCTTAACCCACCCAGTCCTTCGCAGGCGGTATTCTTGCGGGCCGAGCATACGCGTACGCAATTACTGTAGTGATTCATTTGACCTATCATCGGAACAGAAAATTTGCACTAACATGTGTGCAGGTATCCCATTTGGCAGTACGCTGGAAGATATGCCAGAAATGCATTGTGTTACTCAGCGGCGTTGGCGATAACGCAAGCGCCTGACGGGCCTTGTAACGGCTTTTACAAACATTACATTTATCCAAGTTAGCGTTCCAGTTTCATACAATAAACCACAGCGTTTGTACTACAAAGCGCCAAAGCATTTCATTTCATCCATGAAAAAAGCTGCAAAATTGAAAAGAAAAGCAACCCGTTTCTCGCGCATGGCACGCAATGAGAAAGAGAGAGAGAGAGACAGAGAGAGAGAGAGAGTGAGAGTAATAAAAGGGGAAAGGGCGCTCGGACTTTTCGGAGCCCGCACACGCTTGTCGCCCTGAGTTGCAGCTTGAAGAGTTTTAGTGGCACGCAACGGCGGCGCGCCAGCTTTCCGCGTAAATTTGAATTTTCAACGACTGCGCCAGGCACGTAAACACTTGTTTGCAGCGGTGTGTGGTGCCTGCCTGTACCTTGGCGTCTGTGTATTCGTGTCTTCTTTGTGGCATGGCAGGTGAACTATACTGAACGTTAACGTTTAGCAAAGACGTTTTCCGTCAATAGCTCATTATTAGGTGCGCGCATTTTCTTTGAGCGAACCGGCTGCATGAAATGTAGGCGACTCGGGCATAGTGTCGATTTCTCGTTTGCATGATTTGATAACGCGGTCTTGTTTTCGCTTCCACTATATGGAATGTTTTGGTGCAAGGATCAATCACGATTGTGGATTTTAGCGGCATACTTTATGTGCGTCAGAAAGAAAATACATCATGTTTTACCGTGATACTGATCAGCCAGTAAGAGGACTATTGGTGCTGAGCACCAATAGTCCTCTGTGGGTAATCACATTTCCGTGGCGCTTAATCGGGCTGCCAAAATCGCTACGCCTCATGGGTAGTGGAATTCTCATGACACTCTTCACGTATTTACCTGCACATTGTCTTAGCATGAGGAAATTTCAAGCAGAGACATATAGTTCAATAAATGCTAGCATACTAGGATCAAAGGCCGTGTTAGCGTGGCATGCATCAGCAGTGCGTGCGCTGCCGTTTTCGTATAGTGTAAAAGTAGCAGTATTTTTAAGGCTTTTTGCAATGAATCTAAATATATGCAACCGCAAAAGCATTCGGAACACGGAACATGGTATAAGCTCACTCACTCGCAGCTTGGCAACTTAGCTGAAAATAATTACTGAACAGTAAATTAGTCGCTCCGGGAAGCACCTTTGCACGTTTCAAACTGAAAGCAATGGGTTTGACAATATTTGGAAGATTTCTTTTTTTTTTCGGGCGTCTTTTAAGAACAATTCAGCGGTAGAGTTGTTTTCCGATTTGTTCGAAAAGCACTAAGCGCCTTTCGATGCTTCGCGTTATGCAGTTTACGAGCTGTTATTCACTAGGCAGCTGCTGGCGCAGATTCGCAATGGACAATCGTTCAAGGTATGAAGCCCTTCGCGTGCGTAATTTGTGTTCCGGTTTTCATTGCTCTTGAATTTAGTGTCGTCGTCTCGGACACACTGTATACTAGATGCGCTGTACAAAAGAAAAAGGGCCAGATTATCCATTTGGTGGTCTTTTTCGAATAGGTAACAAGGGAGTCTAACAACCGGTAAAACCTGGAAAACCGGAAATTACATAGCATGTTGAATAATCTGAAATTACTCAACGAAAACTCAGGGAGTTTGTTCTTCCATCAGGTAAAATTAGCAGGTAAAATTATTGAAAGCCAATGAAAGTCGCCCAATTGCTGGCGCGAGTAACAGAGAGGAATCGTAACGAATCCTCCTTGACGCGGTGTAGTCGGCTGGACGAGTCACCAGTGTACAGTCAACAGACGATTTTCCGGACAATCGATTTGCAGTACGCCGGATTTTTTGGATATACCCGATAATTCGGATGTTCTCACGGCACTGCTACGTACCCCATAGAGTCAATCTATAAGAGCGTCTGAAATTTCGGACGCAAAACCGTTTACCGTCGGATTTTCCAGGCATTTTCCCTTGATCTAACGTCCGAAACGGCATTAATCAAAGCCACCACCGCCGGCATTTTAATTATCTCGCTGCCTCGAACAAGTGTTTTCGCACGCAAATCCGCTGACATCCGTAGCCACCATCGCGGCAACGCTAGGCCTAGCTGCTTTGACGTTCACTGCCAAGCTTCCAGCCGTTCGGTGCGGTGTTCATCATTGAAAAAAATTCGCCGCGTCAGCAATGCACCGACTCTGCCTTTGGAATCCTCGTGATTGGCTTCGAAGCAGCTCGGAAAGCACGACGCGTTCCATAATACCGGTTCCCGCAAACTTGCTTCACCTCACATCATTTTCGCCATGCGGTGAAGCATATTCAAACTACTGCGGTGAAGCTTAATAAGCGTGTGAAGGAGCAACTGCCACGGGACACAGTAGGTATTCCTTAATTATACACGCGTTCACCCGCCGCCTCCTGGAACAGTGCGAGCTCATAAATTTGGTGGCAGGCCGTCCGAGCTTGTTCGGATGCTCCTGTGGCGATTTGAGCCCCTAAGGGCACTAAAAGATATGCATTCATTCGGACGTTCACTGTACAACTGACCAAGAGGATGCTTCAAGTAATCCATGAGGCGAACGCAATGACGGAAAGAGGACGAGAACAGAAAAGACTGACGCACTGAGGAATGAACGGGAAAGGAAACGTGCTACCGCTTTTTTTAAGGAGCTTGAGCTGAAAAAAAAAAATCCCCGTCCAAGCACTCCGTACAGATGGTTATCCAGCCAAGCAGAAGCTTGGGGCCCCGGTGTTTATCACTGGGTAAATCCGGACGGTTCAATAAACGACTGCTTGCTAGGCTGCAGGATTCTGGGAACGCAGTCGTTGCTTGCGCTCTGCCGCACGAGCCTGTTCTCGTACCCTGGCTGCCGCTTCGTCACGGCATAGGCAAGCTCATTCCCGGTTCTGCTAGTGGCGTTGCAGATCGAGAGCTGCCTGCGGCTCAGGAGTACGTATCACGCGAGGCCTACCCATTTTGCAACCGGAGAGAAACTGCTGCGCGTTTTCTCGGCTGCGACGCAGAGCAACGATATCAATACTGGCTCAGATACTGCAATACAACCAAGATAGCAAAAAGCCATTTCGCTCCGATCCATGACATCAGAAAACTAGGCCTGACTGTCATAGAATCTAAAGCGGATGTTCCCGAGCAGGCAACAGTGATTTTGACGTCACCGCTTTCATCCCACCAGCCTGGTCAACAGAAATTTAGGGCCAGGCAGCGCGACGTCATGGATTGGAGTAAACAGGCATTGTGCTATCAAGGTGCCCTTGGCTAATCGCACGCCTTTCTTATCTTCTTTTTTTGCATGCGCATGGAGTTGCACTGGAGGAGTGTTGGGTGTACAGGAGACCGACAGACGGACGGACGGATGGATACGCTAGCCATATACAACTTCGCTTAAAATCAAAGTGTTGGCTGACGCCGAGATGCGAGTGCGTTTCAGCCAAACCTAAATAAACTCTTTAAAGCAATAAAACTCAACACTGAGGCGTTGTGCACATTTTGAGAGTATGTAAGGGAAGCTGAGGTTGGCGTTCCAACTCAAGCTCATACCTATGATATCATACCTACCATATCAAGCTCATACCTATGAGCTTGATATCAATTGATATAAATAGCTCATATTTGAATATATTGTCGCAGTCTGTAATGTGGAAAGACGCTGATGGTGGGACTCTGTTGGTGGCCTTGCAGACGCTGAAGAAGTCTTCCCCCCCCCCTTTTTTTTTTTTTTTTGCTGCTCTACACTTGTTGGCTCCGCCAATAAAAGACATCCATGAATAGGCGTACGCTTCTTCGTTCCCGTAAGATCGTTGCTGGAGCTACTGGGTAATCACTTGCGCAAGACGGAGCTCCGCAGAGGACCTAACCTGGCCGCCATGTCATCCGAAGGAGAGACTTCAACCACGGCCCCGTCATCGCCTCTGACAGTCATCCTGGCCCAGTCTCGCGACACTGGCATGTTTTTCGGGATTGACAACGTTGACGTCGACGACTGGTTGCAGCATTACGAAAGGGACAGCACACACAACAGGTGGGATAACACGCTGATGCTGGCTAATATAATATTCTACCTAAAGGAAACAGCATGGGTCTGGTTCGAGACACATGAAGAAGAGATCACACGTTGGGAATAGTGCAAACGGAAGCTTAGAAATTCGTTCGGCCAGCCCGTCGGCCGCCAACCTGCTGCTAAGAAGGACCTTTGGACCCGTGCACAGACATCCACTGAATCTTACGTAGTGTACTTCTAGGACATCCTGGCTATTTACCGCAAGGTGGACAATAATACGGCAGAGGAAGACAAACTTAACCACGTTTTAAAAGGCATCGCCGAGAGCGCCTTTAACCTGCTTGTTTACAAGAATATAACAACGGTAAATGAGATAATTAACAAATGTTGCCGTTTTCAAGAAGCGAAGAGCTACCACATAGTTCAAAAGTTTACGCGTCTACCAACTACCGTCGCTTCATCGACGCGCGAAGACATTTGTCTTCCTAGTGCGCCCACCTCCTCCAAGAACATCGTACGTATCGTCAGGCGAGAAATCGAAGCAGGGTCTCCTACCACCCCAGTGACGCAGTGCTTTGACGATTCTCGGCCAGTAGTGACTCTCATTCACTCGGTCATTCGCCAAAGACTTGCCAATGTGAGTCTTCCGTCCATCTGCTTCGCCAACCATCCTGACTTTGCTTCGTCTGCTGCCTCTGCCCCTGTTAACCGGAGCTAATACGGTCCACATCTGAGCCATCGCACCCTTCCGAATGGCGCACACATGACGATAGACCCATCTGCGGTTACTGTGGACATGTGGGCCAAATGTTTCGCCACTGCCAAATTTCCTGGGCAGCCCACTTTCGACCAAGCTTTCCTGCTTACCACCGCTCCACACTAAATCCTCTCCCATCTGCACTCTCCACGGAGCTTGAAGACGCACCTGGCAACGCTTGTGTCACTAGGACTAGCCTCTCGCCATTACCACACAGTCGTCGCTCTCGTTCGCCCCAGCTGCGTCGCTCCCCGTCCACAGCTTACCGTCGCCGCTCTCCGACGGGAAACCAACTGAGGAAGATCATGGAGGTGATGCTGCTCTAGCACCCCGGCCTGAAATTCCTCTGTTGACCCTAACTGCTGATCGGAACCTTCTGGACGTGGACGTGCATGGTTTGCCCGTTACTGCACTCATCGACACGGGAGCTCAAATTTCCATCATGAGTGCGGAGCTTCGAACACGCTTAGAAAGTACTTGGTCCTGCTCCGACTCGACTGCTCCACACCGCCGACGGAGGAACTCCGGCTGCGCTTGGCTGCGTTTTGTTTAATGTGATCCTCGATGTGATCCTCGGACTCGACTTTCTGACTGCCCATTCTTCTCTGATTGACTGTTCAGCCGGTGTTGTACAACTTGACCTACCCATGCCCGTTTACCTTCCTGCTGAAGCTCCAACTCAGATTTCTTCTGAGCATTTTATTCGGCTGCCGTCTCTAGCAGCTAGCAGTAACCTGCATCACTGTTTTATCCTGCCCACTTGTACCTGACGGAGACTATGTCCTTACTCCCGCGACTTCAGTCCTGCTTTCTCACAATGGCTCCTTCCCACACACCATCGTTTCTGTAGCGGACAATCGGACATGCCTTCCCGTCCTAAATTTCAGACAGTGCGAACAAGTACTTCCTTGAGGAATGTCTCTTGCCACGTTGTCAGCGTCGCACGAATGCCGCATTGACGCTCTGTCTATTTGCGCCGTCTTCGACCAGAGCTAAATATGCATCTTCTCCATCTGCCCCGCCCGACGACATTGCAAAGATGATTGCACCGGACCTCTCAACCCAAGAAGCCACCCAGCTGCGTGGCCTCCTCGAGTCGTACTCCGACATTTTCAACCTGAACGATCACCCTGTGGGTCGCAGTACGGTCGTGAAGCATCGTATAAATACCGGCAATGCAGCACCTGTTCCCCGCCCGACATTGACTGTCGTCCTCTAAGAACGATCACCAAGAAAATTGTATATCCCTTTCGGCGCATTGACGATGTTCTGGATTGTTCCCACGGCGACACTTATTTTTCGTGGATAGAGTTCGCTCTGGATGTAGGAAAATTGCTGTGGATGAAACGGACCTTGAAAACACCACATTCCTCACACCACCCGACCTATATCAGTTCAGGGTAATGCCTTTTGGCTTGTGTAATGCCGCGGCGACCTTTGAACGGATGATGGACATGCTCTGGCGTGGCTTGAAATGGTCCATCTGTTTGCGCTATTTGGATGACGTCATCGTATTCCCTTCACATTTTGCGACAATCTTGCAAGACTTTCATCTGTTGTTTCTGTTTTACGCTCCGCTAGCATGCAGCCCAACTCGTCCAAGTGCCACTAATGTCAGAGCCAACTAACCATGTTCGGAGATTTCGTCGATTCGTCAGGCATTTGCCCCTACCCTGCTAAAGTTCATGCTGTGCAGAATTTCCCCGTACAAAGCTGTGTCCAAGCTGTTGAAAGCTTTCTTGGCGTTTGCTCTTACTTCCGCAGGTTTGTGGAAAATTTCGCCCATGTTGCCCGTCCCCTGACTGACCTCTCAAGAAAGACGTTCCTTTCTGCTGGGGCTCTGAACTAGTGTCTGCTTTCTCGTAGCTCATAACGCTGCTGACCACACCTCCTGTTCTCGCCCATTTTGACGCCTCTACTCCGACACAAATTGGCACTGACGCCAGTGGCTCCGGCTTCGGTGCAATTTTAGCTCAATGCCAATGTGGGCACAGCCGCGATATCGCCTTCACCAGCCACCTCCTCTCTCCAGCCGAGCGCAATTACTCGATCACCACCCGCCGTGGTTGCTCAGTGGCTATGGTTTTCGGCTGCTGAGCACGAGGTCGCGGGATCGAATCCCGGCCACGGCGGCCGCATTTTCATGGGGGCGAAATGCGAAAACACCCATGTACTTAGATTTAGGTGTACGTTAAAGGATCCCAGGTGGTCGAAATTTCCGGCGTGCTCCACGACGGCGTGCCTCACAATCAGAAAGTGGTTTTGGCACGTAAAACCCTCTTAATTTATTTCATTACTCGATTACCGAGCGCGAGTGTGTCACTCTCTTTGGGTGGTGGGCAAGTTCCGACCCTAAATATATGGTGGATCGTTTACGCTTACAACCGGTCACCACGCCCTTTGTTGGCTTTCTTCCCTCAAGGATCGCACCGGGCGCCTCGGTCGCTGCGATCTACGGCTGCAAGAATACACATACAATGTGGTCTACAAGTCGGGTCGTCTACATGAGGACGCTGACTGCCTGTCTCGTCATCCCGTCGATGCACCGGATGGTTTCCGTGGATGTTGCACCAATCTGCGTTTCGCGCTCTCCGGCTTCAAATACATTGGTGCAGAACAACCACGCGATGAATGGTTACGGCACACTATCCAACGCATGCTCTCTAATCTGCCGGACCCATGCCTTCATATGTTCGTTCTACAAAATGGCATCCTGTATCGCCACAACATGCCCCAACGCCGTTGCCTGTGCCTGTACCCCAACCCGCACTTTCGACTTGCGCGAGGCCGTGAAGCAAGAGTTGACAGCGATGACTACACCCATGACGCATCTTGCTCCGGTAGTGCGCCCCGCACCTACTTACGGGGATGTTGCTTTGCTACCCACCGCTACTGTGACCTCCGTGCCTACGGACGTTACCTATGACCATTTGACTTCGATGGGAACCAGAGCACTGCAGTTGCTGCGCCATCCTACCCTCAGTGGAGTCCACCTCGATCGGTTTGTTTTTACTGTGGTATACGCGGCCATATATTTGGCTTCTGCCACCGTCGCCAGCAGGATAAAAGACGAGGCTATGCTGAGCACGAGAGAGACCGCACTCGCCCATCAGACGCCTACTATCCCGGATCGTACTCGCTCCCTCAGCAGCGTTCTCCGTCTCCTCCAGCTGCTCCTAATCTGCCTCATTGTTCCCGTTCGGCCAGACGTCGCTCTCCTTCGCCTTACCGGTGCTCTACATCACCACTTCGCCCCACTTCCCACCTTGCCGACCAGCACTCGGAAAATTAACTGTTGCAGTTTTTGGAGGAAAACCTGCTTCCTATTGGTCTTAAAAAATTCCTCCTGTTCGCCCGGTCAACATTCTTTATGTAACTGTTGAAGGTGTTCCCGCGTCAGCTCTCATCGATTCGGCTATCGCCGTTTCTGCTCTTCGTAGTAATCTGTGTTCACGGCTCCGGAAAGTAAAAGCGCCTTATCTTGGACCTATTTTGCGTGATACTAATAATGCATTCATTCACCCCGACGGAGAGTGTACTGCTCGTATTCTCATCGACGGCATTCCCCACAACATTGAGTTTATCATCCTTTCAACGTGTATTCATGAACTTATACTGTGTTGGGGCTTCCTACGTTGTGCTTCAGCCGTCGATTTATGTAGAGAGGAAGCTGTCCATATCATGGATAGAGCGCTTGCACCTGTTACTGACTCTTCACCCTTATGTATGATCTTGGCCATCGCTGTAGACTAAGTCCTGCGTCCTCGTCACGAAGACGTTGTAGCCGTACCAGCCAGTCAGATTGCCGATGGAGACGCTCTAATCGCCTCTTCTTCCCGCTGTACTTCTCGAGGAATTCTCATTGCCGCCTGTCTCATCCGGTTTTCACGTGGACGCGCCCGTCTGTCTGCTTGCAACACGACCCCAGATCCTGTGATGCTGCCCAAAGGGATGAATGTGGCAACCCTCGCCGACACTCAACCTATCTCTATAGTCACGCTTTTCCCTTCTTCATCACCAGCACCAACCTCTGGTTTAGATGATTCTTTTCCTCCCCCAGCCGGTCTTCGTTCTGACCTAACAGCCGCGCAGTCCGAAGCCTTGCTCGTGGTCTTGGCGAAGCACAAAGCCTGTTTCGATAGCTGTTCCCCTATGTTGACCCAAACTTCTGCTGCTACACACCGCATCGAAACCGATGGTTCCGCTATAATACGACGACGCCCCTATCAAGTATCGCCGTCTGGACGAAAGGCCATTGAACAACAGTTTGCTGACATGCTTGCGCGGAAGATACCACGATCTTCATCTAGACCCTGGCCTTCTCCCGTGGTTCTGGTAAAGGAGAAAGATGGCTCCGTTCACTTTTGCGTCGATTATCGAGCGCTCAGTAAGATATCATGCAAGGACGTATATCCAATACCTAGAATTGACGACGCTTTGGACACACTACAAGTGGCGGAGTATTTCTCCGGCCTTGATCTTCGGTCAGAATATTGGCAAATTGCGATGGACTCCGACAACCCCTTCTGCCGGTTTACTACAACTTCTCCCTAGCCCGGATGCACATGTTGAATTTGTTGGCATTGATATATATGGCCACTTGCCTTTGACACCCTCCGGTCACTGTTGGATTGTCACTTCGATAGACCATTTAACAAGATATGCCGAGACTTCCCCTCTGCGATCCGGTACCGCTTCTGAGGTCGCTGACTTTTTCTTGCGCTCCATCGTCTTGCGCCACGGGGCCCCTCGCGTTCTTCTAAGTGACCGTGGCAAGGCGTTTATTTCCCAAGTTCTCGAGGAAGTTCTTCGGACCGCTGATACCGTCCACCTATCATTCGCAAACCAATGGCCTTACTGAGCGCTTCCACCGTACGCTGTCTGACATGATTTCCATGTACATCCGTCCTGACAACACTGACTGAGATAAAATTCTCCCTTTTGTGACATTCGTATATAATACTGCTATTCAACGGACTACCGGCTACAGTCCTTTCTTCCTTGTGTGTGGACGATCTCCGTCCACCATATTCGACAGAGAATTGTTTTTAGCACCTTCTTCGCCTAACGCGTCCCATCCAGAAGATTTTACTGCCCGAGTTGCACATTGCCGTTAAATCACCCGGCAAAGCACAGGAGCTACAAAAGCTGAGCGCAAACGTTGCTGAGACAACAAACGCCGCGACCTCCGTATTCCCCCTGGAGACCAAGCCCTGCTTTGGACTCCAGTCCGCGCTTCAGTCCTCTGAGAGAAGTTACTTCAACGCTACATTGGCCCAAATACCGTTGTGCAGCAAACATTTGCAGTGAACTATCTCGTCCGCACAGTACACTCTGTCACTGATCGGCACCGCCGGAATGCCGAAATTGTTCACGTCTCGCGGATGAAGCCCTTCACTCCCCGTTTAGACAATCTCTAATCTGCGGCCAGGCTAGCGGCTTGAATTGGGGGGGGGGGGGGGGGGGGGAGTTATTGTAAGCGCTATTAACGTACTTCGTCGTTTTCATGTGTGTATAGCCATCTCCTCTTCCCTGTTCTTCTACTGCTTCGCTCAATAGTTGGGGCATCTCTTTTTTGGAATAAAAAGCGCTTGACAGCTTGGTCCCTCTCGGTCTTTACTATATATATATATATATATATATATATATATATTGACGTAAACATATAAGTAGAGTACTTGGCTGTTACGAATATAACTCATGCGAGCAATTCTCTAACAAACCAAGCATGCTTTCAGTTCACAGTGCTTGTGATTCTTTTTCTTGGTGGTTGTTTTTCATTGCGATTCAGCCTTCGGCGTGGTGCAGCTCTGAGATACGAATCACTAGTACCCCTGCATATGCTCCCTGCAACGAGGGAACACCAGCCATGAGCGCATCTACTCGCCGGCTTGTTCGTGTACTTGCGCCGTGCCGCAACAGCACGAAGTCTGTAGTTGCATTTCTTCGTAAGCGTCTGATTCCACTTAGCAATGTTCCCCTGCTCAGCAGATTGAGAGGGGAGAGATGAGGCTGTAATATCTTCAGCAGCTGATTTAACCAGTGTATCAAGCAATGTAGACGTTGTTCTTGGGCGTGTTTCCATAATTTTTTTTCAGGAAACACTGTTGTATGTAAAGGTGGTATAAAAGTCACAAACAGGGATAAGGTGCCTCAGAAAGGCTCAACAACTTTTCGATAGGAGGACCTGTTATAGCGAAAGACCTTTGAAGAAGATAGGTCCTACTGTTCCAAGGTTGGAGAGCTTTTGGGAGTTACCTTATCCATGTTTAAACTTTCATACAACTGTGTGATACTCCATCTGCCAGCCCCCTTCATGTCGTTGGAAATAAAAGTGGCGCAATTATTGTTGCTTAGTTCATGCTCGAAGCTACACTCACAAGGGGCCCTGTCATACCTTATCTCGTAATGTGCATTGTGGTAGACATATGGTAGCCTGGATCACCATTTCACGAATCCGCAGCATGCGAGTGGAGTTATTGGTAGTAAAATATTACCCATTCATTTCTTCCAGAGTGCGACCAAGCCTTCCACACACTGTGTCATCGAGTCTGTGGAGGCAGTGACGTTTCCCGCAATGCTACGGAGAGAATATACGTCACTGAAAGCGGTTTTTCTATTCATGCATTGGAATTTCTTGGACATTTACTCTTAGATGACAAACATAACTATCACTGGTACACACGACACAAGCGAGACACACGCTGGCGGAGATCTTCAAGGAAAAGCGCGCGTGTGCCTTTGCGGGACTATGAGGTGCAGGCATGCAAATGTCGCATGGCCGGATGATGATTCAGCTAAACAAGAAAAAAACACAACGACAAGCACAGTCTAGTACAAAGCAGTGTAACCTTCCTATATTTGGCAATCCACTTCAATGAAGCTTGCATAATTTTATTTTCGCGTTGATAGGCTCCTACAGAAAGAGCTAGACAGACTGTGCGCCAGATAGAGAAAAAGAAAATGCGAATTTTACAATGTGACGGAGTATGGCACTGGCTACAAAAACAATCCTCCAGGCACTGTCAATATTTCCGCTGGCACTGCCAGGGCCGACGAGCTAAAGCGCATATGCCCTGAGCACATATGCCCTTAGCGACGGCTACAAACTAGCTCATTATCCTACCTGTTTGCCCTTCCAATCTACTACACTTGACAATCATTTTCACATAGTCGCTTTTGTGGCGCAAACCCACAGTCTATCTCTTATCCTGTGAATGTCCACACCCTCCGCATAACTGCCCCCCCCCCCCCCCTACCTTCGCGTTCCTCCTTTTAGGCGGCGTTCACCATGTCAGAGGCGCAGAAGCAGCGACGACTTTTCCAGTAGGCACATGGAGCAGCGTCAGCAATGGGGCCTGAACTACGCGCTTCAAGCTACGGGATAGATGCCTCGAGCTAACAGAAATAATTGTCTCTCGATGTACAGGAATGTTGTTATTTTTGTGAGAAATTCTGCTAATAGAAGTAAGCAGAAAAACACATTTATAGCTATTATAGTTCAAGGTCGTCAACGCAATGATGTATCTCGAGCAGTAAAAAGTTAGCAATCACTGGATCGATTTCGCTTTCTGCCGCTACCGCTGTTAAATGCATATAACTATAACCCAGGGTCAGAAAATGCGATCGCCATGATGTCGAATAAACATGCTTTTCTTTGAACCTACCTGGAAGACACAGTCGTGTCAACGACATGAACAGCTGGTGAATTCGTCGACATCCATGATGTCTTAATCACAAACCAGCATTTGATGCCATAGCGTACTTTAAAAACGTTTAAAGGCTTTAGGCGAATATATTGTTTGAAGAGCCGCTTAAACACGCCGACATGCCGGGGAAAAAGAATGTAAAAAAACTACAAAAGGCTAACAAAAAAGTATTTACGAACAGCGCATTCGTCTGCAACCTAAAAATATATTGAGGTGAATTTGAGGGGTTCTTCTTTACAAATAACTTCCACAGCGATTTCTCGAGAGGCCTCATCTCGTTTCTTTCCGGGGTGCACATCGAGAATGTATTCAGACAAAAAGAAAACGAAAATGATATGCCTGCGTAATGCTTCACAATGAACTTTTCCCTTTCAGAAAAATGTAATTTGTAAAGTTGCAATGTTCAAATTATTATTTGCCTAGTTTATACACCCATATTGACACGCGAATAATCTTCAATCGTCAACTTTCGATATGGGCTTGAAAAACAGGTCAAGGACAACAACAAGAATAAAAGGATGACTGGTTCTGAGCTTCGAAGAAGCGGGAATCGCCATCTATATTTGAGGTGAACAAAACTACCTCCCCGAAAGCGAACTACTTTGAAGTTTCTTTAAAAGACAGTTCATTCATTGACTGTGTTTTCTCATAAACATGCTACTGTTGCAGAGTTTACCACTCTCAACAATATGCATGGCGACGCAGATGATAAAAATCGTGTACAAAAATAAGCTTCAAAATCTGATACTTCCTGCACAAACAACAGATAAGAACCGAAGAAGCTATGTTCAAGGCTTTATCAACATTTCGGCTGTAGCAAAAGTAAGAGACGGCATCCGCTCTCATTTGTGCTTTGCTTCACTGAAAATTTTAGGTGGCGCAGATGATGATTTAAGAAAAGAAAACGAGGAGCACGAACGTAAAATTAGTGCAACCCCGGCGGGACTCGAACCCGCAATCCTCGGTTTAGAATACCGATGCCTTGTCCATTGGGCTACGGGGGCTCTCACGCTCAGAGCAAAGCTTTGAGTTGGCCAATCTTGGGTCGAGCGTCGCCGCCCCTCGGCGCAACCGCGTGAACGTGCTCGTGGCACTGCTGCCTCCTTCGTCGTCGTCGTCTTCTTCCGCAGCTGCTTCCGATGCGGCTCGTCATGGCAGCGTTCCCGTACTGCCCTTCCGTCTGCGAAAGCGCTGACGGTGCTGGCCAATTGTCACTTGGTGAGGTGATTTCGGTCTCAAATTCTTTGCCTCAGTATATCGCGAATCGAAAACACATATACAGCTGCGCTCAAATTTCGCATTAGAGAATATCGTAATCGTCGTACATAATTACACCGAATCTCGTAGCCTCTAGTTGGTCTGCATTTTCCGTGTGCACGTCCGCCAGCAAAAAACGTTGGCCGATCCCGGCGGCGGTGCAGGGCCAAGAGCAGCGCTTCGTGCCCCCCTTAAGGCAGAATCTTTAATAAGTCAGCTAAGTGAAACGAACCGTACATGCATTCTTTGGAATCAAGCACACAGCACACCGAACAGCGCACGTTTCAATAAAGAACAAGTACAAAACAATAATCCGAACCACTTAATTGATTATAAGGTGCACCTGACAACAATACCAAGCACGTAGAGCTCCCCACATACGTTTCCCGGTGAAGATTACTGTTTCGCAAGCTGCCAAGCAGACGGCAGCTTTCGAAGTTTGGAGGGACGTCCCCAGCCTTTCATATAAAAGAACCAGCCTACCAACTGCTTTGAATGTTGTTGCAGCACCACTGAAGGCGCCGGCGTGCTGGAAAAAAATCATTACTCCCGTTACTACCATCCCTTAAAACAGGAGTTTACACTGTCTATAGAAATCTAGACTTCTTATAGACGACTTTGCCTTTGTAAAGAGTTGTTCTTTTGCTGACACAAAGTCTACAGTCTGTCAACAGGCCAGAGTCGATAAGGTTTCTATTTCTTTTTCCCTGCTCCCATTTTATTTATTTTTTCACACTACTATATTTATAGATACTGGTGTCTTTTACAAGATCTTAGCAGGGTGGGAACATACAAGCAGATTCATACAAACATACAGTTCAAGCAATCATGCCGATGCTTGAATTCAACGTTCAAAAAGGACAGATTGCATGAAAAAAGGAGCATAGAAACTATGTGCGATTGAGCCAAGATTGATTGTGCGCCTGAAAACTGGATAAAGAATTTAGTCTAATGACTTCATCAGGAAGTTTATTCCAATCAACTATTGTTCTTGTAAGATAAGAGCATTTGAAGCAGTTGCTATGCGGTGTTAACGGGTTCCCTGCTAGAGAGTGTTTATGACGAGTATCATAACCAGTTAAGGGTGTTAAGATGTGCGAGGTATCAGTATAATAGTGGCCATTCATTAGCTGAAAAAAAAGAATTTTAATCGGGAAGCACGATTTTTTTTCTCTAATCGAAGAGAAGCCACAGAGATTAAGGAGATCTGTTATAGAAATTTGAGCATAAGAATTGTAAATAAATCGGTAAGCTTTCTTTTGAATTCTTTCTAATTTTCTACATTTATTTTTTTGTGGGGGTCCCAAATGATCGATGCATATTCTAAAGTAGGACGAACTATTGTATTTGATGCCAGGAGGCGGACAGCTGTTGCCAAGTATTTTAACCACGTTCTGAGGGTCAGCAATTCGCGAAGACAATTAGTCATTACAGTGTCAGTGTGTTTTGAGCGGGAAAAATTGTGAAATATTTGTATGGCCGAGATATTTATAGTGAGATACTTCAGAGATATAAGTGTTCCGGGCAAAATAGTGGAAAAGAAGGGGCTTTTCCGTTAGTGTTATTATCATAAAGACGGTCTTTTCATAGTTAACAGACATTTGCCATTGATAGCGCCAGCCAACTATTTTGCCAAAGTTGCTATGTAGCATGATTTGATCTTCAGATGAGGCAATTTCAGCTTATAGTATACAGTCATCCGCGTAAAGTTTCATTTTGACAGATACATTATTGCCAATGTCACGTATATAAAGCAAGAATAACAGAGGACCTAGCACGAATCTCTGGGGAACACCACAAGCAACAAGTAATGTGTCGCAGTTATCCTAACTTATTGGGAGCTTCGCTTGTTTGTAGCGTCGCTTTGTTTTCTATTATTCATTGTGTTGCAAAATTGTGCATCGATTCTAGTAACTGACTGTTTGTGGTGAAGCCCTGCCAAAATCCATGTTGAGCGTTCGTCAATACGCAAGGCTCATAAAAAAACAATTATATGCTTATAGATTATGTGTTCGAAAATTTTGCATGTTGTCGAATTCAGAGAAATCGGTCGATATTATTTTATGCAATTCTTGCGTCCCGATTTATGTAAGAGCTTCATTTTTGCTGTTTTCGAGTCATCCCGAAGCATGCCACCCTGAAGCGATTTACTAAACAAAATTTTCAAGTAATTCAAGCACCACTAGGCATAGTGTTTTAAGAAGGCATTTGGTATACCACCTGCACCAGAGTTTTCTTTTCGGCAATTTTTAACAGTAACTGGCATATACCATGCTGAATGGAAGGCTAATCCATGTAAACAGAAGGCAGACAACTGTCATCCTTTGTGAATAGACTACTGAAATGATTGTTAAATACAGAAAATACAACCTGCTCATCGTGGACATTATTACCGCCTATTATGGACATATCGGAAAGGGAAGAAGAATGAGTCATCGTCCTCCAGAGACTTCGTGGAGACATTTTCATAAAACTAGGAAGCTGTACATTAAAGTAATTCCGTTTGTCATTTATGATCATTTCTTTTAAATTATTTGACGGTTCCTCAATGACCCTTTCTTAATTTGTTCAAGTTTTCAGTTTTGCGGAACTTTTAAGCCGTTTATGCTTGCATTGCTTGAGCAACGTCTCGCGAGAGATCCAGGGATTCCGACCCGTGGCCTTCCTCGCAACCCTTAGAACAAACTGTGGCAGACAGTTGAATATAATGCCTTTAAATTAAAGCCACACATCGTACATGCTAGCAATATTATCGTTAAAGTTATCCAGATGAAATGCTCGCGTATCAATTACAGACGCGTCATCTGCACGAGAAGAATTCGGGTAATACTGAATCTTATCATTTTTACTGCGAGGGGCACATTGCAACGAGAACACTACAGCTTGGTGATCTGAAATGCCGTCTGTGACGATACATGAGGCGTCATCTTGTATATTTGCACTTACAAAAATATATAACTACTTTTGAATCTTTGTGGATTCTAGTCAAGTGCTAAACTACCTGTACTCCGTCAAAAATAAAACCAATATCAATGATTTCACTACCAATATTTGTGGTGGAACGGGACGGGAATGTGCTCCATTCGACATTCGGCAGGTAACTATCACGGGTTAAGATTAGTTTATCTATGTGCTTGCTTAAAATGGGTGTACATGTTTTCTCTTAAGCATTCGAAGTCTGTAACAGGTGAGTTAGGGGTCTGTACACGGCACCAATAATGTATTTGACATTGTTAATACAAAAGTTGCAGAAAACGCTCTCTACTCCAGAGGTGTCGGGCATTCTTAACATTTGAAGGAAATGTTTAAAAAAAATTGCTACGCCTCCCCCTTTTCTGTCGCAGTCTTTCCGCAATATTCTGTAGTTTATCGGGACAAATTGACTCTCATATATATCTCCATTTAACCAGGTTTCCGTCAATACTGCAATATCGGGGTCAAGCGAGAAAACGATGCTTTCAAGCTGTTCTACTTTGTTGACAACGCTGCGGCAGTTAAGGATTAAGATGGTGAATGGTGATTGGCAACGGTTATCATGTTATTTGGTCCTTCTTTTTAGCTTACAGCGTTTGTTGTTTGCCATGTCATACACAAACATTTCACCATCTATGCTGCATTTACCAAAAAATATTTTAACTTTGGAGGCTTCATCACGTCCTTCTTGTGAGCATTCCAATAATATTTTTCTTCTCTCACGAACTTTCAAGGAAATGTCCTTTGTTATAAAAAGCATTGTCCCAGCTTTTTTGTGCTCTTTGAGTACTCAACTTTTATCGCGAGAGTCTGAGAACGTTAAGAGCACGGGGCGTACTTTTTCTTTTTTTCCTTCCTAGCCGGTGACATCTTTCTATACTATTACTAGTAAGTCCAAGCCTTTCCTTGAAAATACCTTTTTTACCGCATTCAAGAGACTGTCATTTGACTCCCCGTCTTCTTCATTTGGGCAGTACACGATCTAATTGTTTCTTCTACCTCTGTTTTCTAGTTCATCTCCTTTACATACCATACTGGAGACGTTGCATTCCAAATCGGTTGCTGTTTTCTTGACATTAGTAACATCAGTTTGTAATAATCCTAAGTACTCAGTTGAGTTTCCAAGCTGCACATGCGCTGTTTTAAATCAGCGATATCTCTTGCAATTGTACTCTGTTTAGACAGTACATCATTGATAGAGGCACTCATGTTAATTTGGCCAGATAAAAGTTGCGACAACACTTCCTTTTCCGTTGAGCCAGGGTTTGACTCAATAACCGCACACGCCAGATGTCTCGGTTTGAAAGGTAACAAAGCTGTCCCAGCAGTATTTCCAGTCCATAGTCTACTACGCAAACAACTGTGTGGGTAACAGAGCAGCAGGAATCGATTAACAGATCGGATACAGTACTAGTTGCCCAAGTAACGTCCAAGTCCAAGTACCTGCGCAAGCAAGAAGAAGCATTCAGGCAACATGCTGAAGCTGCTGCTGCAATACCCACTGCCGGGGCGCTGGAACGACGGAGCTTTAATATTGTTGAAGCTTGGCGTCACCGATCCGATGGCGTCACCTGTCGGAGTTGCCGCACTAGGAGCATCCACGGGAATTCGCAGAATCGTCAGAGAAGGAAGAACGTTCGCAGGAACTTCACGCCGATCATACGCCTGGACGATAGGGCTGAACCATGACGAACTGACGGTAATCACCACATGTTCGAGCGGTGCAGAGCGCGCCATGCCATGGCGACGAATGGCATGACAAGCGAAGAAATCCAGGATCTGCGCTACCAAGAAGAGTTTAGGCAGCATGCTGAAGCCGCTCTTGCTGCATTGCCCCCTCCACTGTAGCGGATCTGTAGAAACAGTTGCTAAGGTGTTTGTTTCTTTTTGTCTACTTCCCCTTTAAATACAGCCTAAGACGAAGGTCGATACAGTATAGATTTTTGTCCATTCTTCGCCTATACACTGTCAATAGACGAGAGTCGATAAGCTTTCTATTCCTTCTTGTCTAGTCTCGGTTTGTAGATTGTGTACAGCGAAAGTTGATAAGCTTTTTTTTTTGTCTGCTTCTGCTGTATAGGCTACCTATGGACAAATGTCGATACAGTCTCTATTTATTGTTTTCATTCTTGGCCTATTGACTGTCTATAGACGAGAGTGGATGTGGTGTCGATTATTTTTGTCTGTCTACTCCCAATTTATAGATTGTCTATAGACAAAAGATGATAAGGTTACTATTTTTGTCTACTCCCATTCTATAGTCTGTCTATCGAAAAAGGTTCTTATGAACCTTATTTCTTTTTGTTTAGCTCCGCCCTATAGATTACCTGCAGGAGAAATTCGATGCTGTCTCTATTTATGTTGATTGATTCTTTTTCTGTAGACTGTCTATAGACGAGAGTCAATAAGGTGTAAATTTGTTTGTCTATTCCCAGTCTATCAAGCAATTTCTTCACATACATGCACATGCACACATTCACGTGCACACACACGCAAAGATAGATAGATAGATAGATAGATAGATAGATAGATAGATAGATAGATAGATAGATAGATAGATAGATAGATAGATAGATAGATAGATAGATAGATAGATAGATAGATACATAGATAGATAGATAGATAGATAGATAGATAGATAGATAGATAGATAGATAGATAGATAGATAGATAGATAGATAGATAGATAGATAGATAGATAGATAGATAGATAGATAGATAGATAGATAGATAGATAGATAGATAGATAGATAGATAGATAGATAGTCCCGTTAATGTCGTCATCATCACCACCATCATCAACCTGGTTACGCCCACTGCAGGGCAAAGGCCTCTCCCATACTGCTGCAACTACCCCGGTCAAGTACTAATTGTGGCCACGTTGTCTCTGCTAACTTCTTAATCTCATCCGCACACCGAAATTTCGGCCGCCCCCTGCAACGCTTTTCTTCCCTTGGAATCCAATCTGTAACCCTTCATGACCATAGGTTATCTTCCCTCCTCATTACATGTCCTGCCCATGTCCATTCTTTTTTCTTGATTTCAACGAAGATGTCACTAACTCGCGTTTGTTCCCTCGCCCAATCTGCTCTTTTCTTATCCCTTAACGTTACACCTATCATTCTTCTTTCCATAGGTCACTGCGTCGTCCTCAATTTAAGTAGAACCCTTTTCGTAAGCCTACAGGTTTCTGCCCCGTACGCGAGTACTGGTAAGCCGCAGCTGTTATACACTCTTCTCTTGAGGGATAATGGCAACCTGCTGTTCATGATCTGAGAATGCCTGCCAAACGCAACCCAGCCCATTCTCATTCTTCTGATTATTTCAGACTCATGATCCGGATCCGCGGTCACTACCTGTCCTAAATAGATGTATTCCCTTGCCACTTCCGGTGCCTCGCTACCTATCGTAAACTGCGGTTCTCTTCCGAGACTGTTAAACATTACTTTCGTTTTCTGCAGATTAATTTTTAGACCCACCCTTCTACTTTGCCTCTCCAGGTCAGTGAGCATGCATTGCAGTTGGTCGCCCGAGTTACTAAGCAAGGCAATATCATCAGCGAATGGCAAGTTACTAAGGTATTCTCCATTAACTCTTATCCCCAATTCTCCCCAATCAAGGTCTCTGAATACCTCCTCCAAACACGCTGTGGGTGGCATTGGAGAGATCGTATCTCCCTGCCTGACGCCTTTCTTTAATGGGACTTTGTTGCTTTCTTTATGGAGGACTACGGTGGCTGTGGAGCCGCTATAGATATCTTTCAGTATTTTTACATGAACAGCAGGTTGCCATTATCCCTCAACGGAAAAGTGTATAACAGCTGTGTCTTACCAGCACTCACGTACGGGGCAGAAACCTGGAGGCTTACGAAAAGGGTTCTACTTAAATTGAGGACGACGCAACGAGCTATGGAAAGAAGAATGATGGGTGTAACGTTAAGGGATAAGAAAAGAGCAGGTTGGGTGAGGGAACAAACGCGAGGTAATGACGTCTTAGTTGAATTCAAGAAAAAGAAATGGGCTTGGGCATGACATGTAATGATTCATTTGATGGTGTAATGAATGATGTAATTCCACTTCTTACCATCCTATGGTCACTGCAGCGCACCTTGCCAAGCACGTCCACATCTTGTATGATGCCAGGGGTAACGCAGAGTATAAAGTATTTTTCATTTCTAGTCTCGCCATTCGGGCTCCTCCACGTCCACTTTCCGCTATCCCGCTTGCGGAAGGAGGTATTCATTATCCGCTTATTATTCTGTTCTGCAAACTCTACTAATAACTCTCCCCTGCTATTCCTAGAGCCCATGCCATATTCTATCACTTACTTGTCTCCAGCCTGCGTATTGCCTACCCTGGCACTGAAGTAGCCCAAGTCAGTATGATGTATTTTGTTTTGACTTTAGCCATCGCCTATTCCACGTCTTCATAGAAGCTTTCGACTTCTTGGTCATCATGACGGGATGTAGGGGCGTAGACCTGTCCGAACTTCAATTTGTCCCGCTTATTAAGTCTCACAAGACCTGCCACCCTCTCGTTAATGCTATAGAATTCCTGTTTGTTACCAGCCATATCCTTATTAATCAAGAAACCGACTCCTAGTTCTCGTCTCTCCACTAAGCCCCGGTATCACAGGACGCGCCCGCTTTTAAGCGATGTATGCTTCTTTTGTCCTCCTAACTTCACTGAGCCCTATTATATACCATTTACTGCCCTCTAATTCCTCCAATAGCACTGCTAGACTCGCCTCACTAGATAACGTTCTAGCGTTAAGCGTTGCCAAGTTCAGATTGCAATGGCGGCCTGTCCGGACCAAGGGATTCTTAGCACCCTCTGCACCGTCACAGGTCTGACTAGCGCCGTTGTCAGTTGCTTCGCAGCTGCTGGGGACTAAGGGCCGGGGTTTGAGTGTTGTATTCATATAGGAGGTTGTGGCCAAGTACTGCGCCCGTTACTATATATATGACGAAAAGTGCTGAGTTTAATCAAATGGAAGCAGAGATTTCCCGTCCGACATCTTCACTGAGAGTGCATCTTCGTCGTCATCGGCCTCAGCTTCTGCAGAAGCGGCAAACCCACTACATAGCCAACTGCTGTCGTGACATCACTCCCCTTCCAAAAAGCATTTATTTTCCTCTGTGGAACAGAGGGAAAAAAAGAAAGCACATACACGACAACACGGATAATGTTTGTAAACAGCAAAGTGTCGCGCAAGTGAGATAAAAGCGTGTGGAAGTGAGAATGGCCTCGTCAACGTGAGTGGTACGGTTTCATCCTATCATCATGGACAACATCCGTAGGCTGCACGCGACGGCATCACCGACTGGTGTCTTCGAAGAGAACTTCGCAGTTCACCTCGCTGAGGCGACGGGTGACTGTAAGGGCCGAAGTAGCGGAGCAGTAACACTTCCTACCGGCCGCGTTGGCGAATCGAGGTCCATACCCAAATTTGCTCACTGGGTTGATAACAACCTCGCGATGGCGAAAGTTATACCTCTAGGAGTCTATGGATTGCTGATTCTGGATTCACTCGCGTGCAAGCTTGCGAGCTGCACCTGCGAGCCGCGTAAATTCCTCCGCGTCAATGGTAATGTCGTATCGTTCGGGGAGAAGCATGGCGTCCAGCATGGTGGTTGCCTCACGGCCGTGGAGCAAACGTAATAGAGTGAACCCAGTAGCTTCTTGAACAGCAGTGTAGTAGGCAAATGTTAATTAAGGCAAAACATCGTCCCAGTTATTGTGCTCGTTGTCGACATGCATGAAAAGGATGTCGGCAATTGGCTTTTTTAACCTCTCCGTAAGACCGTTGGTCTGAGGATGGTATGCACTGGCTCGGCGATGAGCTGTTCCACTAAGCATCATGACGTCTTGCATAATGTGAGCTGTGAAACCTGTGCCACGATCTGTAATGACTACTGCTGGTGCACCATGCCAAAGGACTTTGCTGTGGATGAAAAGGTGCGCAACAGTACTGACAGTGGCTGGCTGGAAGGCTCTCATTTCGCAGTATCGCGTCAGATAATCAGTCGCAACCACGATCCAGCGGTTGCCAGCAAAAGACTTAGGGAAGGGCCCGAGCATGTCCATGCAGAATTGTTGAAATGTTTGTGTTGGTGGTGTAACAGGCTTTAGGAAACTGGCTGTGCGCTGATGTAGAGCCTTTCGGCGCTGGCAGCCGTGGCAAGTTTTCACGTAGTGTTTGACTTCCTCGGCAAGCTTTGGCCAGTACTGGCGTTGTTGGATTCGAGCCAAGGTACGCGCGTAACCAAAATGCCCTGAAGAGGGCTCATCGTGGCAGGCGGATAAAATATCGGCATGAAGCGCAGATGGTACGACAAGGAGATGTCCAGTCGCTGAAGGGTAGAAATTCTTTTTATACAAGTAATTGTTGCGGAGACAGAACAAACATTATGAACGCGTGAACGTCCGTGGAGGATGCGAACTTCGGCCTTCAATATAGTCGATAAGTTGTCCGAGTTCCAAATCATCCCGCTGTTGCCGAGCCAAGCCAGATATATTGACAGCGCAAAGGAAACGACAGTCATCATCAGCATCACTTGACACAGTTGCAAGTGGAGCGCGCGAAAGACAGTCAGCGTCAGTACGCGTCAGGCCAGAATTTTAGACGATTGTTACATCAAATTCTTGAAGACCAATGCTCCACCTGGCGAGACGTCCTGCAGGGTCTTTGATATTGGCTAGCCAACAAAGGGCATGATGGTCGGTAACCACTCTGAAAGGAAGGCCATACAAATATGGCCGAGGCTTTGCTATCGCCCAGACGACAGCTAAGCATTCCTTTTCAGTGGTAGTGTAGTTCGTTTCTGAAGAGGTCAAGGTGCGACTAGCGTAAGCGACGGCACGTTCAACGCCTGGTTTCCCCTGCACGAGGGCTGTACCGAGACCGAAATTGCTAGCATCAGTGTGCAGTTCAGTATCGGCGTCTTCATCGAAGTGTCCAAGCAAGGGCGGTGTCTGGAGGCGCCTCTGAAACTCGCAGAAGGCGGCTCTCTTCTCCGAACCTCAAATAAACTGAATATCCTCCTTTGCTAAACGAGTGAGGGGTTCTTGGATCTTGGAAAAATTCTCCACAAAGTGTCTGTAATATGAGCTGAGGCCCAACAAGCGGCGCACGTCGCGATTATTGGCTTGGGGTGGAAATGCGGCAACAGCCATACTCTTTTCTGGGTCTGGCCGAACACCTTGGTTACTAACAACGTGGCCGAGGAACTTCAGTTCCTGATAACCAAAATGGCATTTCTCAGGTTTTAATGACAGGCCTGCAGATCGAATTGCAAGGAACACGGACTGAAGTCCCTCCAAGTGTTGTTAAAACGTCCGAGAAAAAAACAACGACTTCGTCTAAATAGACGAGACACGATTCCCACTTAAGATCTGACAGCACGGTGTTCATCACGCTTTAGAAGGTCACGGGAGCTGAGCATAATCCGAAAGGCAACACTTTAAATTCGTACAGCCTGTCAGGAGTTACGAAAGCAGTCTTTTCGCGATCTGGTTCACTTACTTCTATCTGCCAGTATCCGCTGCGGAAATCCATTGAGAACTATCGCGCATGTCGAAGACGGTCGAGAGAGTCATCTATACGGGGAAAAAGGTAGGCGTCATTTTTCGTCACCCTGTTCAGTTTGCGGTAATCCACACAAAACCGAAGAGCGCCGTACTTCTTCTGGACAAGTACAACGGGCAACGCCCATGGGCTGGTTGAGGGTTGAATTATATCGTCGTCTAGTGTTTGCTTCAGTTGACAACGAACCGCCTCTTGCTCCTTTTGTGACACGCGGTAGGCGGGCTGACGCACGGGATGTTTGGTCGGATCCGTTATAATACGGTGCTTCGCAACGGGGGTCTGTGTCACTTTTGACGTGGATGAAAAACAGTCACCGAACACGCATAAAATACTTCGTATTCATTCTTTCTGTGCGCTTGACAGCTCAGGATTTACATCGACAGTACTGACAACCACGGTGTCATTCTTGGCGGTTGCAGAAAGCTTAGCAATCGTATGACCTACCGCACCCCTATTATCTCTATCGCTCCCTAGTGTTTTTGAATTTTTGCGACGTTTTGTCAAACATATTTGTCGAAGACGTCGGACGACTCGCCAAGGTACCTTCCCTACCGGAGGCCGGGGGCGGCCTTCGTCTCCCGTCGCTTCGATAGGAGCCTGTAGAAGAGCCCGATCTGGTAGCGGCGAGAGCTCCGTCATGACTACGCCTGACCTGACACCGGGCCAGAGGCCACCGACTGACCCCGAGAGCAACCGTGACTGTAAGCGATACAAGGCTACAGAAACAGACGACGAGTCTACGCTTAATAACGATTGTGACATAGCTGACATCACAGATCTGGACGATGAAGGCTTCAGGCTTGTGCGTCACCGCAAGAAGAGGACCATCCGAATCCCAGTGATTGTTACGCCTGCCACAGAAGGAGCCGACCTCTAAAAAGTAAATCCCATTGTTCTATCTACTGAAATTGAAAAAATTCTTGGCGCATCGCCCGTTAGGAGCCGATTTACTGCTCAATCAGCCCTGCTTTTAGACGTACAGACAGAAGAGCATGCAAATTCCCATCTCAGGTGCAAGTCAATCTCAGGGACTGCAATCTCAGCACGAGTGCCCAATTCGTACCTGCAAAACACGTGCATTATTCGAGGAGTACCGAAGTGGTACACTGACGAGGAACTGTTGCTATACCTAAAACCACACAGTGTTTACCATGCAAGGAGAGTCACGCGATGCGTCAAAATTTCCAAAACCGACTGGGAGTCCAGGCGAACCAGCTCCGTGGTTCTTACGTTCGCTCCAAATAAAGACCGTCCAGAGAAGATCAACTTGGGCTTCACAAGACACGAGACCATTGACTACGTTGAAACACCACCTCGGTGCTTCAAGTGTCAGCGCTATGGACATGTGGCCAATTACTGCCGTGGTGAGCAGCGGTGCAAGCGATGTGAAGGACCGCACGATTTCAAAACATGCGCGTGCAGGGAGAACTTTCTATGTGCAAACTGTAGTGGTGGTCATCCAGCTAGCTATAGCAAGTGTCCTACGCGGCCAGCGGCAATAAAGCGTAAGAAAACATTTATCTTGGGGCCAACAAGAAACGATGAGAAAAATACGACGAAGAAAAAGACAGAAAGTCACTGAGAGTCAGACGAAATCAAATGGAGCTCAAAGAGTGAAACTGATTTTCCAAGCCTGAAGCCTTCTCCAGGAATCCAGGACACAGTGGTGCCATCGCGCAGCGGACCGGCTAAAGCAGTCTAATCAGTGAACAGAGGCCCCGTAGACGAGAAGACTGCTGAACAACCGGAACAGCAAAGCTATGTGTCTGTACTGCAGCGACCCCAGTCGCGTTGCGATGAAAACACACCACAGGAGGACTGTCAGCAGGTGCTATGTGCTCTCTTCAAGGCCTTGCGATCACACACAGAGAAGATGCCGGCGAGCTCGATGAAGGAAATGCTCGAAGTAGTCCTGGCTCTCGAGTCAGTGATTCTAAGCTCTGCCTCTTTTTAAAGCACCTAGCAATATGGATGCGGTCAGGACACAATGTTCACCATCTCGTCCACAGGTGCCACTTATTATGCAATGGAACTGTGCGGGTCCTGCGTGCCATTTACCTGAACTGTCGCTTTTCTTACGCAACATGCCTGTGCCAATATTGGCCCTGTCCGAGGCTGGTCTTCCAAGTTCCAGATCAATTGCTGGTTATGTCGCACATGGAAACCAAAGTATTCCGACATTTCCGAACGGAAGCGCCCTGCTATATGTGAGACGTGAAATACCACATTACGTTCTACCAGTACAAGACCTTTGCAGCAGTGCTTTGGAAGTCACTGCTGTACAAGTGCGGCTGGGAAACCGAAGCCTCAGCGTGGCCTCCGTGTATGTGACCTCTCGCCTGGAGGTCTCGATGGGAGAAATTATAAGAGACCTCTGCAGCCGCTGCCCAGCTCCGAGGATTATATGTGGGGACTTCAACGCGCACCATACTCTCTGGGGCGACAAGGCGACTGATGCACGTGGAAAGCAAATTTTTAGTGCTTTAAACACCGAGGGACTCTGTGTGGCAAATGACAAACAGCCAACGTTTTTTCGACCACCGGCCTCTTACAGTGTCATTGACTTGACGTTACACTCAACGGACATCTTCGCATCGTCAACGACTAGTAAAGATAGAATGGGCAGTGATCATTTTCCTGTCTTCGTTAACATTGCTGGATATAGAACCAACGGCCGAAGATCCTGTCCTGTGACGTATTGGGATACGTACAGGGACGGCCTAAGCGAATCATCTGGAGACCTGTTCGCGGACATGCTACGTAGCAAGAGATTGGCTACCGCTGAGCTGAAGCTACCCGAACACTTCCCGGCTCCGGATCTAAAGCTCAAAAATCTATGCGCTGCCCGTAGAAGAGCGGAATGGAGGCTGATGAGGCCGAAGGGCGATCCACCAATGAAGACTATATATAACAGGATTAACGCAGTCATTCGACGTTATACAAGGAAACTAAGAAGAGATCAATGGGCATCATTTTGTGCAAGCCTCGGTCTTCACGCCAGTTCCAAGGATATGGTGGGTAGTTAATAACCTTGCTGGAAACTTTCGACCAAACAAGCCATTTGAAGCCCTAGCATTGAAGTTAGGCAAGGCACTCGCTTGTCTTGCGAAGGCCTTCACTGAAATATACTCTTCCGGCAGGTCAGCCGGCACAACCAACCCGCCTCCGCCGCTATCGTCGTCTCTAATGGATGCTCCTTTCACACTCAGAGAGCTGGAACTAGCTATTAGCAGCCTCCGACGTCGCTGTGCGGTGGGACCTGACCTTATCAGTTACCAGATGCTGACTAACCTACCGGTTGAGAGACGGCGTGATTTGCTGGCATTTTTTAACCAAGTCTGGGCCAGTGGGGCTATGCCACATTTATGGAAGGTAGCATGGGTGGTACCGGTTCTGAAGCCTGGAAAGAATCCTGCAGCTCTGGACTCATACAGACCGGTATCACTGACCTCGTGTGCAGCGAAGCTAATGGAGAAGATGGCGTGCGCAAGACTCACTTAGTATGTCGAGCAAGGTCGAAAACTACCATCGTGCATGACTGGGTTTCGGCAGCGTCTAAGCGCTCAAGACAATGTGCTGGACCTGCTAAGCCACATAGAACATTACAGTGCGGATGGCCTGTCGACACTTGCTGTTTTCATGGATGTTTCTAAGGCTTACGACTACGTGTCTCCAAGAGCCATCATCAGCCAGTTACAAGTTATAGGCGTCACGGGCCATCTCTTGCACTTCATACATACGTTCCTCAATGATCGTTGCATCAGAGTTCGTCTTGGCGACACTTTGAGCGATGAAATACGTATATTTCGCGGTGTGCCACAGGGGAGTGTTTTATCTCCCTTATTATTTACCATTGCCATGAGTAGCCTCCCAAGAGTACTAAACCATCGAGCACCAGTGAAGATATCTACATATGCTGACGATATCTGCATATGGGTCTCCGGCTACCAGCATCGCCGCCTCGCACGAATAGCCCAGGGAGCAGTAAAAGCCATTCAGGGCCACTTGGCAACGATTGGATTATCACTATCAGCAGAGAAATCATCATTCGTACTATTTCCTGGAGTGAAAAGAAAATCTACACGCTTGACGCTGAATTTGGACGGATACCAGATTCGACAAGCCACCAGCGTCCGATTTCTGGGCGTTACCTTAGACCACAGGCTACTCTGGCGCCGCGGTGTTGACCACGTTGTGGCGTCATCGTCACCCAGGTTACATGTGCTCAAGCGAGTCGCTGGCATACGCTGGGGCAACCGCGCGACGTCGATGCTACGGCTACATGCAGCGTTGGTTACCAGTCGAATCCTGTATCAGCTACCTCTGATGTCACCCTCAGACAGCCAATACGAGCGCTTAGAAGCCATCCACAGAAAAGGTATCCGACTTTGCCTTGGAGTCTCTCAGTCAGCGTCAAACAAGAAATTGCTCTACGAAGCTGAGTCCCGCCCTCTACGACTTCAGGCTTCCCAGGCTTTGATGATCCAGCTACTAGGATTGAGTGAGTCTACGCCCGGTAGAGCCCTCTTACGACGTATAGGTAACAGGCCGCGCTCACAATTTTATGCAGCATTGAACACGTTTCGCGCATTAGGATTGCGCTGCTCGAGACAGAGAGAAAGGATAGAACCACCCTGGACATTCGAGGACATCACATGCAACTTAAGTGTACCACGATTGCAATCAAAGAGCTGCATTCCATCTGCAGAAGCCAAGTCATTAGTCCTGGAACACCTGAACACGACTTACCCGAATCACCTACAAGTATACACAGATGGCTCTGTCAAGGCAGACGAAGACCGCTGTGCGGCTGCATTCTATATTCCCTCTCTAAGATATACGTGGTCTGGCCGTCTGGACTGTGTAGCCTCATCGACAGTTGTGGAAGGCGTAGCAATAGCTTCTGCTCTGCGCAAATTAAAGACTGCCTCCGCAGAATGTGGTTGTCCTTACGGACTCAAAGGCCGCATTACAAGTACACCGTAGTTTGCCATCCCTCAATTTCCCACGCAAATCACTAGCCATCATGAAAGAACTCAACAACAAAGGCTTCACAGTAAAGTTTCAGTGCATTCCCTCCCACATTGGTATCTCAGGAAACGAAAAAGCTGATGCGCTTGCATACGCAGCGCTCTATCATCCTCTCAAAATCAAGGCTCCAAAGAGTAATCAAGTGCAAAAATCTGACATTCGAAATCACTTTGCGGCGCTTTGGGTTCCACCGCATATGCCCTGCGTAACCAAGAGATTGCACCGAGAGGAAGCCTCACTTCTATATCGAGTAAGGACAGGATCTGCTAATACACCGGCCTGGTTATTTAAAACGGGGCGAACCAATTCTCCGAACAGTACGGCATGCAACGAGACAGGAGACATTGAGCACTTTTTGTGGTCCTGCCAGCAATTCCAAGATGAAAGAGACACTCTCCTGAAGAATCTGCAAAACAAGGACCTTCCGCATGCGCGCCTGCAACACCTTATATTTCCCGAGGGATCAGTTATAGCCCACAAAGAAACTTCACGTCTCCTCATCGAATTTTTAAGAGAGACTGGTTTGATGGATATATGGTGAAACCCTTCAGCGGTATTGTGCGAGACGCTCGGGCGGAGCAATTGCCGGCATTGTTCGCCAGGCTAAACCCGCCTGTTGCTACAATTCACCACCACCACAGCAATGGCAGTTCGATTTGCCAGGTGTTGGTACTCGCCGCTGAAGTTCGTTACTAAAAGCTCAGTCAACTGGCAGTTCAGTTGAACAATGCCGCGGGCGACACAGATTTGCCGAGCCAGGCGCACCGACAGGTTTCCTTGAGCGATGCCGCTACTATTATGGTCGCAGTTGCTTTCAACAGTTAGGAACATACTAGTTCGCGGCGGGAGCGTCACAGTGTCATCAACAACACGCAGTGCTATCTTGCGCGTGCTACTATCTTGCAGTACCGGGACACGGTTCTCAGAAAACGTTATAATCAGCTCCCGAAGATCGATAGAAGCACCGTGCTCACGAAGAAAATCCATCCCAAGGATGACTTTCCGCGAGTACTCGAGCAATACGACAAACGAAGCAACGTACGTTGACTGGCGGATTTAGAGCTTGGCGGTGCTTCTGCCAGTCGGCTTCAGGCGATGACCGCCTGATGTCCGAGGGCTTGGTCCGTGACATGGCCTCGTGACTTTTCTCAATTCAGCCGCTAGTTCGGCACTCATACCAGAATAATTGGCGCCAGTGTCGACTAGGGCAGTGACCGGGTAGTTGTCAACTTGAATAAGGATGTCTGCGGAAACACTTTTGTAGCCGATGGCATGCGGCAGTGAAAGGGAATCGTTGGCGGTCGGCTGGCGTATCGGGGAGAGAGGATGTCTTAAAGATCCGTCAATGGCGACCCCACCCATGGAGGTCGCTGCTCCTAGTTTCCGGGGCGTGGGTTTGGGGACCTAAGGGGTCTGCCCCCAAGGCCATGAGCGAAAGGCAAGTGTTGGCCAGGTGACGTGGAACGTCGAGGAGATGGAGAGTGGGACTGGCGTCATGGAAGAGTCGGGGACTGCAGATTCGCCAACTGCTCTACAATAACTCGGGGGCGTTCACCAGCACGGGGCTGACGTGCGTCAGGGCGCAACTCAGGAAGGCCCATCTTGTGGTATGTACACTCTCGGTATAGGTGGCCTGCTTCACCACAAAGGTAGCAGAGGGGCCGATTGTCTGGAGTGCGCCAAACACTAGATTTCCTCGCAAATTGACTTGGGCTTGCGGAAGGCAGAAGGCTCAAAAATACTGGGGGCTCGAGGAGAGCTGTGTCGTCTGTTGCGTAGGTGGGCGGGTCGAAAAGCCTACTGCCGGCATAGGAGATATTAAGGCTTCGGCGTACGTCAGCAGAGGGGCTGCTACGGGCGGCGCGACCAGCGATTGTACCAGCTGCTTCACCTCTTCGTGAACCACGTACCTTAAAGCAGTCACGTAGGATGCAGAAGACATAGGATGAACTTGTTGCAGCTCCTCGCGTACATTACTGCGCACGAGCTCCTTAGGGTCGTCAAATCAGGGGTTGCCATGGACGACGAAAGAGATGTGAAGTTGCTCGGGCGCTCGTGCTGCGTCGACCGCTGCGGTAGCATACGCTCCATCGTTGTTGCGTAGTTGAGGAATTCGGGCACGGTACCTGGTGGGTTGCCCACTAACCTGCTAACAACTGCTTTTGCACGCCCCGCATCAACAAGCGTACTTTCTTCTCTCATTCCGGGGTCAGCGCGCCGGAAAAGCAGTGACACGTCCTCAACGAACATGGCGACACTCTCGTTTGGTCTATGAATCCTGGAATTAAGAGCACGTTCTGCTTGCTCGTTCCGGTCTAAACTTCCATGGGCATTGCGCAGCTGGCTACAAAATTCTTGCCAGGTCGGCAAACTAGCTACGTGGTTTTCGAGCCAGATGCGAGGCGAATCTTCGAGGGCGAAGTAGTCATACCGGAGCTTCCGGTGGTCGTCCCATTCATTGACGCTGGCAACTCGATTGTAGTGATCCAGCCACTCTTCAAATCCTCGAACACGTCACCGTGAAACGACCTTGGGGTTCGCGGCGCCTTGAAAATCCACGGAGCAGGCGGAGTGGTGGTCTCTCCAGTCTGGCTACTCGTTGAACTGGTTGTCATGGTTGTACGCTTCACTGAGAGAGGGTTCAGTTCTGGTGGTAGTCCTAGTTGTCACGGGCTCTTAGTTGGGAGCTTCCTGTTGGTCACAGTGTACGGAATAGTTATCCCCCACCTGCACCAGCCACGTTACTATATATATGATGAAAACTGTTGAGGCTAATCAAATGAAAGCAGACAATTCCCGACCGACACCTCCACTGAGCGTGCGTCGTCGTCGGCCTCAGGTTCTGCAGTAGCGGCACACCCACTACACAGCCAACTGTGCTCGTGACAACATATATATATTGTAGTGGGCAATATGCATGTGGCGTTGTGCGGACTGCCACCGCTGCGGCGCGAGACCCGAGCTCGGGCTGCTGATGCGAACGCCTAGGACTCGCGATCAAGCGCTACTTGCGATCACGCGTACGAGCTGCAATAAACCCCCTTTCATTTGGTGGAGGTGCGGGGTAGACCTCGGAAACTGGAACTCCGAAGCCGGACGCTACCGACTACTACGACCATGCCTGACGAAAGCACCCAGGAAGATGCACCACAGCCTCCGGCGGTCATCGTTTCCGGTGTGTTGCGCCAGCGGGATCCTGCCATCTTTAGCGGCACCGATGATCATGACGTGGAGGATTGGTTGTCATCTTACGAACGGGTGAGCCAGCATAACAAGTGGGACGACGTCACCAAGTTGCCCAACGTGCTGTTTTACTTAACCGGCGTCGCGAACCTCTGGTTCCGAAACCACGAACACGATTTCGCAACATGGAGCACATTCAAGACAAGTTTCGCAGAAGTGTTCGGGCGCCCCGCTGTGCGCAAGCTTCGCGCAGAACAACGCTTACGGGGGCGTGCGCAACATCACGGTGAAACTTTCACAAGTTACATCGAAGATGTCATTGACCTGTGTAAGCACGTGAATCCCTCAATGTCAGAACAGGACAAGATAAAACACATTATGAAAGGCATTGATGAGGACGCCTTTCAAATGTTGTTAGCGAAGGATCCGCGTACCGTGGCTGAAGTTATCAATTTGTGCCAAAGTTTTGACGAGCTACGGAAACAACGCATCTTAGCTCGGCGCCCACCGCCTACGGAAGATTCGTTAGCATCATTAATTATTGGCGACAACCACACAACTTTGCTGACGCAAATAAAAGAATTTGTGCGCGAGGAGGTTGCACGCCAGCTCTCGATTTTGCCGACCACGGAGAATCCTTCTCAATGTTTGGCTCCAGCGATCCGACAGATAATTCAAGAGCAAGTGACCGAAGCTCTTCCACCTCCGTGTCAGCCGGCTCCCGTGGCCGCGCCTCTGACGTATGCTGAAGCCGTTGCACGGGCGCCTCGTCTGCCGGTGTTCTCTCCTCGGCCTTCGCCTCGCCAGCCGGCGAATCCCTTTTTCAGTGCACAGCAGCAGGGTACAAATCCTTAACGCACTGCTGACAACCGCCCAATATGCTATGCCTGTGGTACCCCGGGCCATGTAGTGCGCTTCTGCCGCCGGCGCTTGCCGGCCTTCGTGGGCAGCCCGCGACGACCCAGCTCCGACTTCCGACCTTTCCGTATGCCTCAACGACCACCACCGGAAGTCTACGCTGCTGATGACATACCGGCACCGCAGTCACAGCTCTACGGCACTCGTCGCTCGCCTTCCCCTCGTCGGCGCTCACTCTCACCCATGCGTCGTAGACCCAGTGTCAGTACTACTGAGGCGGAAAACTGATTTCCGCAGTTCCTGAGGCACGAACTGCGTCATCGTCGGAACATCAAAGTCCTCGTTTTTCCCCCGCTAAAGTTATTGAAGTGTCCGTTGATGGAATCAAATCTCTTGCGCTCGTCGATACAGGTGCTGCAGTATCCGTGGTTAGTGAGAAGCTTTGTCGTGCATTACGGAAAGTGACCATAAAGCCGTCGGTACCGTTGCTTAGAACAGCCAGTGCACAACAAGTACAGCCAGTCGCTATGTGCACTGCCAGGGTGCTGATTCGAGACATCTTGTATTCGATTGATTTCTTTGTATTAAAGGGAAGCTGAAAAGGTTTTCCAGAAAAAAGAAGTTAACATCTATACATAATGGTTTTCAACCCTCCGAATTCGGATATCGTATCGAAATTGAGCGAAAGAAAGCGCAAATATATTTTATTTCGACGAAAAGTGCAGCAGCGGACACGCCCAGCTCGCGCGTCTCGTTTCCGCCTGTGATTGGTCGGGCGCCTCGTGACGTCAACACTAGTAACCGACCGCTGCCGCTACACATGAAGCGCGGTGCCAGGTAGTTTGGTGCTGTTTTTCTGAGACGGTACTGGAAAATTTAGAGAGACTGCGTTTTTCTGAGGAGTTCGGCGTTACTCCCTACATGTACGAGCCGATTGCGAAGAGCCGGCCTCTCGAAGAAGCAAACGATGATGGTGCGAGCAGTGCTTTCGACGCGAACGAAAGCAAAGTCTTGGGATCTCCTCGTGTTGGAAATGCTCTTTGGTGAGTATGTTTTTTGCAGAGCGATCTAGTGATCTCGCCGATCTTTCGCCGATCAAGTGAGTTCGTTTCCGGTCAAACAAATGTAGTGTTGTGTTCCTGCATGCCTCCTCGTGGAACGTAAGCGGGGATGCGATCGTCGGCATTTGTGCGCTGTCCAAAGTTGTCGGCAATCTACAAAGATGGTTTAAACGCGTGAAAAGCTTCCCGGTTCATGCAGTACGTGTAGTGACCTTCATCTGTTGACTACCACGTTGACTACCACTCACGTTGATTACCACTCACGTTGACTACCACGCACGTTGACTACCACTCTACATACACGCAGACGCACCAACAAAGGAATGCAGGGTCGATCGAAGCAGATTACGATGGCACGCACGCAGAAACAAGCGCGGTCAGGCACGGTCGCGGACGCTGCGAAGGAACGAAACACTAGAGTTGACGTCACAACACCGCGGTTTCCGGTCTCCGCTCGCATCGTCAGCGTCAGCAGCAGCGCGCGGCATTCGACGGGGGCGCAGCTACAGCGCAATTTCAACCGACGATTACGTCGCTCCTAATTGAAAAAAAAAAAGTTTTACCTACATGGTTTATAAGGTTCCCGCATCCGTATATGAGCGTCTTATTGAATTCGACAGACTCTTCAGCTTCCCTTTAACTTGTTGCTCCCACGATGTGATTCTCGATTGGGATTTTCTGTCGCGCCATCATGCCGTCATTGACTGTGCACGTGCTGAGGTTCAGTTCTCCGTTCTGTGCGATTTGCCATCTCACGGCTTTCAAGTTCAGGATCTTAGCAGGATCTGTGTAGCTTCAGATACTGACCTTCCTCCTCACAGTGCTGTATTTGTCCCTCTTTCATGCGCATCACTTGCCGAAGCGACGGTCATGTTTACACCTGCTGTCGTCTTCATTTGCCGCCAGCCTATATTGTTGCCTTTCGCCCTCCTCACGGTTCACCATGGTGCTGCAGAAATACTGATTTCAAACACAAATTCGTACACTTTGGCTTTGCACTGTGGCGAGACTATTGGTACCATCGAGTCTGTGGACGCTGACGTTATTGTGCATTTCCCTATTGCCGACGACGTAGATACTGCCAACGTGACAGCGCTGACACCCCATGTGCCATCTAACCGAGTACCACCGGATGTTTTTTGTCGCTCCATTGCCGATGACCTCGAGCCGACACAACGTGAGCAGCTAAGAACTCTTTTAAATGATTTTCACGCCTCTTTTGACTGGAACCAAGCATCATTAGGCCGCACACGTACGTCTCCCACCACATTGATACGGGACATCACGCACCATTACGCACCATTAAGCAAGTTGAAGACATGCTTGACCGTGGTGTTATCAAGCCATCCTGCAGCCCTTGGTCGTCGCCCGTAGTACTCATTAAGAAAAAAGATGGCTCGATTCGTTTCTGTGAGGACTATCGTCGCCTCAACAAGATTACACGAAAAGATGCCTATCCTCTACCGCGCATAGATGAGGCCCTGGATTGTCTACATGGTGCTGAATTCTTTTCTTCTTTGGACTTGCGATCGGGCTGTTGGCAAGTGCCAGTGGATGAATCCCACCGCTCGAAGACAGCTTTCATTACGCCTGATGGCCTGTATGAGTTTGCAGTAATGCCATTCGGCCTCTGCGATGCGCCCGCGACATACGAAAGGATGATGGATAACATTCTGCGAGGCCTCAAGTGGAAGACGTGCCTGTGTTATTTAGACGACGTGGTAGTTTTCTCCCCTGATTTCACCACTCACCTCTCTCGTCTACGCGAAGTCCTTACTTGCCTTGCCACCACCGGCCTTCAACTTAACTTGAAAAAGTGCCGCTTCAGAGCCCGCCAGCTGACCATACTTGGCCATGTCATTTCCAAAGACGGCGTCCTTCCCGACCCTGACAAACTTCGTGCTGTCGCAGAATTTCCATGGCCGACTACACTGAAAGAGCTCCGAAGTTTTGTCGGCCTTTGCTCTTATTTTCGACGCTTTGTGAGCAATTTTGCCTGCATTATTTCTCCCCTGACGAAGCTCCTGGCTGGCCCTGGTGACCTTCGCGATTGGACTCCGGCATGTGACCAAGCCTTCACCACTTTGCGTCGCCTCCTTACCTCACCGCCTGTTCTACGCCACTATGACCCGACTGCACCGACCGAAGTTCATACGGACGCCAGCGGCGTTGGTCTTGGAGCCGTCCTTGCGCAACGCAAGCCTGGCTTTCCGGAATATGTGGTTGCGTATGCGAGTCGTGCCCTCACGAAGGCAGAAACCAATTATTCTGTCACAGAGAAAGAATGCTTGGCTATAGTTTGCGCGTTAAACAAATTTGGCCCTTACTTGTATGGCCATCCGTTCGATGTTGTGACAGACCACCACGCGCTTTGCTGGCTTGTGTCACTGAAAGATCCGTCAGGCCGTCTTGGACGTTGGGCTCTTCGGCTCCAAGAATTTGACATTCGCGTCATCTATCGATCCGGGCGCCAACATTCTGATGCAGATGCACTCTCCCGATCGCCCATGCGATCCGACGAAACGCCCCCGTCATCCATGGAGTGCCCGGTTGCTACACTTGCTGTTACCGACATGCCGTCTGAACAGAGGAAAGATCCGTGGATTGTGTCTCTCATTGACATTCTTCACAGTTCTTCAACGGCCACATGCCCTCGAGCCCTTCGTCGCCAAGCCGCCCATTTTGTGCTACGGGACGCCATCTTGTACCGCCGAAACTATCAGCCGGACGGTCGCAAATGGCTGCTAGTCATCCCTCGCCATTTGCGCTCCGACATATGCACGTATTTCCACACCGACCCACAACAAGCTCATGCTGGCGTCCTGAAAACCTACGAGCGGCTCCGCCAGCGCTACTACTGTCGCGGCATGTATTCTTATGTCCGCAAATACATTCGGTCATGTGCAGCCTGTCGGCGACGCAAGACATCTCCTCATACGACAGGCCCTCTGCAACCTTTACCGTGTCCTACACGTCCTTTTGATCGGATTGGCATTGACCTTTATGGGCCTCTTCCATGCACTGCTAAAGGAAATCGTTGGATAATTGTCGCAGTAGACCACCTTACAAGATATGCAGAAACTGCTGCGCTTGCTTCGGCTGCTGCTCGCGACGTCGCCGCATTTATGTTACGGCATTTAATCTTACGGCATGGCGCACCGCGAGAACTGCTCAGTGACAGAGGCCGTGTCTTCCTGTCCGAAGTTAATGAGCTGCTCGCCGCTTGCCGCACTATTCACCGCACCACTACGGCATATCACCCACAGACTAACGGTCTAACGGAACGCTTCAACCGCACTCTTGGTGACATGCTCACTATATATGTTGCGTGTGATCATTCTAATTGGGACGATGTCCTCCCTTTTGTGACGTACGCGTATAATACCGCCGTTCAGGCTAACACAGGCTTCTCGCCATTTTTCCTTCTTTATGGACGTGAACCATCCACTACCCTCGACACCGTGCTACCATATCATCCGGATGCCTCTGAATTCACCCCTCTTTCCGAAGTTGCTCGCCATGCTGAAGAGTGCCGCCGACTGGCTCGCGCGTTCACGCGTACGAGCTGCAATAAACCCCCTTTCAATGTGCGTGTGTGTGTGTGTGTGTGTGTGTGTGTGTGTGTGTGTGTGTGCGTGTGTGTGCGTGTGTGTGCGTGTGTGTGCGTGTGTGTGCGTGTGTGTGCGTGTGTGTGCGTGTGTGTGGTGTGTGTGTGTGTGTGTGTGTGTGTGTGTGTTTGTGTTTGTGTGTTTGTGTGTTTGTGTGTGTGTGTGTGTGTGTGTTGCCACGGGACTAGCGCTCGAGTCACGTACCTTGCGCGTATTCTCCAGCTTCTTTTACGCCCAGAAAAACACTTTTATGTAGCACGTGTCGAGCAACAGAAAGCTGTATCGCGAGTTTCTTATGTTGCTCCACAATTTCCTCCTTGCGCCTTTTCAATTAAGACTAATTACCTAATCAAGGGAACGCAAAAAATAATCTCAGTATCTCCAAGCAACGGCAACCATTACCGTGTTTCTCTCCAGCTACGTAGCATTTGCGTATTTTAATCTTTGGCTTAATTTAAGGGAAACACCGTGCTTTGCGATTCCAATTATTCTCCATAGTTTCATTTATCACCGCCGATGAAGGCCACAGGGTGGCACGTCACCAAAGGTCAGGTTAAGTTGAGCGAACAGCCCGCATACCGACTGTGGTAAGGCGTGAGATGAACAATAAAATAACCGATACTGTAAAAGTCTTATTGCTCCAGGATTACATCCCATCCATAGATTGACTATAGAAAAAAGCGGTTATTCGCTGCCCAACTGGTGTACGCGGTAACCAAACGCAGGTACCGGCGGAAAGTACGGAGCTACGTTAGATATAAGCCACTGGAGTTGTATACTGCTGAAATTGCTTTAGAGCCTATGAATCGACTTTAGTCTATACATAGTGTATACGTCCGCATTTATTGACCACATGATATGACCTACGTAGTCGCTCTCGGCAATCCCAAGACAGTTTTCACAGTTGTCATAGCACCACTTTTCCGGCAGTAGAATAAAGAAAACAAAATGCTGATCCAATCGTGATAATAGATGTTATAAACACCAACTTTGGCTACAAGCTGATTGCAAACAGGCATCAGGCTAACAGCACAGTGACTTTTAGTGTTTGTAGCTGACAACGCAGACCATGTGAGTGTGCGATGAACACGCTTTCTCATATCTCGTCTGCATCACAAATATTGCGTGTTTTTCATTGACTGGATCCGGCACAATAAAGTCATCAAAGTTTATCATTCACTTAAAATTAGTGCCAAATCCTCTGAACCCACCCAGTGCTTCGCAGGCGGTAATTCCTGTGGGCCGAGCATATGCGTACGTAATTACTGTATTGATAGATTTGACCTATCACCGGAGCAAAAAATTTGCACTAACAAGTGTGGCCGTATCCCATTTGGCAGTATGCTGGAAGATATGCCAAAAATGAATAATATTAGTCATCGTCGTTAGCAATAATGCAAGCGCCAGGTGGGCCTTGTAACGGCTTTTACAAGCACTGCATTCATCCAAGTGTGCGTTTCAGTTCCATGCGATAGCCCACGGCGTTTGTAAAACAACGCGCCAACGCATTTCCTTCATCCATGAAAAAAACTGAAAAATGCAAACGAAAAGCAACCCGTTTCGCGCGCATGCCGAGGAGAGAGAGAGAGAGGAGAGACAGTAATCAAAGGGAAAAGGCGCTAGGACTTTTCGGGGCGCGCACACCCTCGTCGCCCTTTGTGGCAGCTTGAGGGCTTTTAGTGGCACGCAACGGCGGCGCGCCAGCTTTTTGCGTAAATTTAAATTCTCAAAGACTGCGCCAGGCACGTAAACGCTTGTTGCAGCAGTGTGCGGTATCTGCCTGTGCATTGGTGTCTGTGTACTCGCGTCTTCTTTGTGTTGCGTCACACGTCCACGACACTGAATGTTAAATTTTAGGAAAGAAGTTTTCCATCAATAGCTCATGATTACGTGAGCGCATTTCATAGCGCGAACCGGCTGCATGTAGAACAGGCGACTCGGGCATAGTGTCGATTTGTCGTTTATATTATTTGATAATGCGCTCTTAATCTCGCTGCTACTATATGGGATATTTTACGGCAAGCGATCACTCACGCTTGTTGATTTTAGCGTCATAGTTTATGTACATAAGAAAGAAAATTCACCATGTTTTACCTCGATACTGAGCAGCCAATAAGCGGACTATGTACATACATGTACGTTGAGCAGCCAGTGTCGGTAATCTCATTTCGTGGCGCTCGATCGGGTCGCCGTGAACGCTGCACCGCATGTGTACTGAAATTCTCATGACATGTTTTACGTATACATATATAACCTTCACATTGTGTTAGCATGAGGAATTTTGAAACAGAGACGTATAGTTGAATAAATGCTAGCGTAATCGGATGAAAGGCCGTGTTTGCGTGGCATGCATCAACAGTGCGTGCGCTGCCATTTCCGTGTAGTGTAAAAGTAGCAGTATTTTTAAGTTTCTTCGCTACGAATCTTGAATTTGAATCTTGAAAGCTTTCGGAGCACGGAACATGCGATAAGCTCAATCACTCGCAGCTTCGCAACTTAGCCGCAAAAATTAGAGAACAATAAATAAGTCGCTCGGGGCAGCACGTTTACACGTCTTAAAATGAAAGCATTGGGTTGGACTATAATGACTTTGTTTAGCGCAAAACAACGGACACAAGAAAGACGACAGGACAAGGCCCTTGTGTCCGTTATTTTGCGCTAAACAAAGTAATTATGGATTCGCACCAACTGGGCCGCCAACGAATTTGTTTGACGATAGTTGAAAGATTTTTTTTTTCGTGTCTCTTTTGTAAACAGATTAGCGGCAGGAGTTATTTTCAGGGCTATTTGAAAAGCGTTAGGCGCGTTTCGATGCTTCGGCGTTACGCAGTTTACGTGGTGTTATTCACTAGGAAGCTGCTGTCGCCGATTCGCAATATGACAATCGTGCATGGTGCAGCCATTCCCTACCAAACCAAGCTTCCTTCGCATTCGAACGATAGAAATTGCAGTTCGGTGTTCTCTTTTTTTCTTGGTGCTTGTTTTTCATTCCCATACAGCCATCGGCGCGGTGCAGTTCCGAGATACGAATCACGACTATCCCTAAATATGCTCCCCGCAATGAGCGAACGCCGGCCATGAGCGCATCTACTCGCCGGCTTGTTCGTGTAGCTGCACCATGCCGCAACAGCACGAAGTCTGTTGTTGCATATCTTCCTAAGCGTCTGATTTCACTTAGCAATATTACCCTGCCTAGCAGTTTGAGAGGGGAGCGATTTGGCTGTAATGTCTTCAGCAGCTGTTTACTGATGTCTCAATAATTGCAGACGTTGTTCTTTGGCGTGTTTACTCGTTTCACGAAACACTACTGGACGTAAATTAGTGTAAAATTCACAGACGAGGATAAGGTACTCAGAGAGGCTGGACAACTTTTCGATAGGAAGACCTGTTTTCGCCAACGGTCTTCGACGTAGGTTGGTCCTCCTATCAAAACGTTGGACAGCCTTTCTGAGGTACCATCCATGTTTCAAAGTTTTATACCATAGTTTTATGCTGCATCTGTCAGCCCACCTCTTGCTGTTGGAAATAGAAGTGGCGTAATTATTGTTAATTCCTGCTCGAAGCTGCACTCACAAGGGGGGCTGCTACACCTTGTCTAGTAAAGTGCATTGTGGCAGACATATGTAGCCTCGATCACCATTTCACGAATCCGCAGAATGCGAGTGGAGTTACCGGTAATCAAAGATTACGCATTGATCTATTCCGAGGTGCGACACAGCGTTCCACACAGTGTGCGCGTGACACTATGGAGGCAGTGAAGTTTCCCGGAATGCTCCGCCAAGTATATACGGCACCGAAACGCGGTGTTTCTATTCATGGATCAGAATTTCTCGGACATTTACTCTTAGATGAGAAACATAACTAACACTCGCACATACGACAAAAGCGTGACACGCTAGCCCAGATGTTCAAGCAACAGCAAGCGCTTTTGCTTCACGGGACTGCTACGTGCAGCCATGCAAAAGTCGCGCGAGAGGATGACGCTTCAACTAAACAAGAAAACAACACAAAGACAAGCACAGTCCATTAGAAAGCAGTGTAAGCTTCCTATATTTAACGGTGGACTTCAATGGAGCTTGCCTAATTTTATTTTCGCGTTTATAGGCTCCTTCAGAAACAGCTACACAGTCTGTGGGCCCCACAGAGATTACTAAATAGAGAATTTGACAATGTGACGCAATTTGGCAGTGCCATGAATAACACTCCGCCAGGCGTTATCAGTGGCTCCGCTGGCACTGCAGGCGCCGGTGAGTTCTAGCCGCACATGCTGTAAGCACATATGCCCTTAGCGACGGCTACAAACTAGCTCGTTACCCGGTCTCTTTACCCTTCCGATCCTCTACATAACACAATTTCTTTCATATAGTCGCGTTTGTGCTGCATACCCACAGTCTGTTGTTGAACCTTTAAATGCCCACACCCTCCGAGTAACCGCGAACCCTCCCCCACCCCACGTTTCACATTCCTGCTTTGAGGCATCGTTGACCCCGTCAGAGGCGCACATGCAGCGATGCCTCATCCAGCAGGCACGTGTAGTAGCGTGAGCCAATGGCGCCCTCAACTAGGGGCTTCGCCTTACGAGGAACATACCCACGCTAACAGAAATAAATGTTTCTCTCTGTACAGGAACGTCGTTACTATTGTAACAAACTTTGCTAACAGAATTAAGCTGAAAGCAAATATATACCAATTATATTTCGATTTCGTAAAGGCACCAATGTAGCTCAATCAGTCAAATTGTCACTAATCACTGGCTCGATTTCGCTTTCTGCCGCTACCACTGTTAAGTGCACGGAACTATAACCCGGTGTCACAAAACGCCAGCGCCATGATGTCGCAGAAATCATGCTTTTCTTCGAACCCACCAGGAACACACAGTCGTGTAAACGACATGAACACCTGGTGAACTCGTCGACGTCCTTGAGGTCGTAATCACGAAACAGCTTTTCATGCTATAACTTACGTGAATAACGTTTCAAAGGCTACAAGCAAATATATTGTTCGAAGAGCCGCATTTAAACTCGCCAAACACCCGGGGAATAAGAACGTCAAAAAACTAAGGCTAACAAAAAGCTGTTTACGACCAGCGCATTTGTTCGCAGCCTATGTATATACTGAGGTGAACTTGAGGGTTTTTACTTTGCAGATAACTTCCCCAGCGCGTGCCCGCTTAGCCTGATCTCGTTTCTTTTCGTGGGGCACAGCGAACATATATTCAGACAAAAAGAAAAGAAAAAGAGCTATGCCTGTCTTATGTTTCTCAATTGCTTTGTTCCTTTCACAAAAATGATATTTCTAAAGTTGCAATGCTCAAATTGTTAATTCCCTAGTGTGTAAACACCCAAATTAAAACCCGATTCCTGGCCAATTCCCCACTGTGGGTATGCGCTGCAAAAACTCAGATCAACGACAACAATAAGAATTGGCGAAGATGATGAGTAGTTGTGAGGTTTCAAGAAGCGGTAATCATCTATAATTGAGGTGAACACCTAGAGACACCGAAGGAGAACTACGTTCAAGTTTCTTTACAAAACAGATCAATCATTGACTGCGTTGTCTCAATAAAATGCGAATGCTGCAGAGTGTACCCCTCTCAACAATACGCATGGCAACGCAGATGATAAAAATTGTCTACCAAAATAAGTTTTGAAATCCAAGACTTCCTGCAAAAACAATAGGTAAATATAAAGAAGGCGTGTGCAAGGTTTCATCATCTCGACTGTCGCGAAAATAAGAGATGGCATCTGCTTGTATTAATGGGCTTTTCTTCACTGTTTTTTCAGTGTCACAAATGAAAATATTAAAAAAACGAGAAGCACGAACGCAAAATAAGTGCAACCCCGGCGGGACTCGAACCCGCAATCCTCGGTTTAGAATACCGATGCCTTGTCCATTGGGCTACGGGGGCTCTCGCGCTCAGACCGCAGCTTTGAGTTGGCCAATCCAGGGCAGAGCGTCGCCGCCCCTCGGCACAACCGCGTGAACGCGCACGTGCCACTGCTGCCTCCTTCGTCGTCGTCTTCTTCTGCAGCTGGTTCCGATGCGGCTCGTCATGGCAGCTTTCCCACACTGCCCTTCCATCTGCGAAGGCGCTGACGGCGCTGGCCCACTGTCAGTTGGTGAGGTGATCTCGGTCTCAAATTGTTTGCCTCAGTATATCGCGAACGGATCAAGAAATCAAGAAAAAGAAATGAGCATAGGTAGGACATGTAATGAGGAGGGAAGATAACCGATGGTCATTAAGAGGAAGCTTTAGCTCGGGTCATCATCATCATCATCATCATCATCATCATCATCATCATCATCAGCCTAGTTACGCCCACTGCAGGGCAAAGGCCTCTCCCATACGTCTCCAGCTACCCCGGTCATGTACTAATTGTGGCCATGTTGTCCCTGCAAACGTCTTAATGTCATCCGCCCACCTAACTTTCTGCCGCCCCCTACTACGCTTCCCTTCCCTTGGAATCCAGTCCGTAACCCTTAATGACCGTCGGTTATCTTCCCTCCTCATTACATGTCCGGCCCATGCCCATTTCTTTTTCTTGATTTCAACTAAGATGTCATTTACCCGCGTTTGTTCCCTCACCCAATCTGCTCTTTTCTTATCCCTTAACGTTACACCTATCATTCTTCTTTCCATAGCTCGTTGCGTCGTCCTCAATTTCAGCAGAACCCTTTTCGTAAGCCTCCAGGTTTCTCCCCCGTACGTGAGTACTGGTAAGACACAGCTGTTATACACTTTCCTCTTGAGGGATAGCGGCAACCTGCTGTTCGTGATTTGAGAATGCCTGCCAAACGCACCCCAGCCCATTCTTATTCTTCTGGTTATTTCAGTCTCATGATCCGGGTCCGTGGTCACTACCTGCCCTAAGTAGATGTATTCCCTTACCACTTCCAGTGCCTCGCTACCTATCGTAAACTGCTGTTCTCTTCCGAGACTGTTAAACATTACTTTTGTTTTCTGTAGATTTATTTTCAGACCCACCCTTCGGCATTGCCTCTCCAGGTCAGTGAGCATGCATTGCAATTGGTCTCCTGAGTTACTAAGCAAGGCAATATCATCAGCGAAACGCAAGTTGCTAAGGTATTCTCCATCAACTTTTATCCCCAATTCTTCCCACTCCAGGTCTCTGAATACCTCCTGTAAACATGCTGTGAATAGCATTGGAGATATCGTATCTCCCTGTCTGACGCCTTTCTTTAATGGGATTTTGTTGCTTTCTTTGTGGAGGGTTATGGTGGCTGTCGACCCGCTATAGATATCTTCCAGTATCTTTACATATGGCTCATCTACACCCTGATTCCGTAGTGCCTTCATGACTGCTGAGGTTTCGACTGAATCAAATGCTTTTTCGTAATCAATGAAGGCTATATATAAGGGTTGGTTATATTCCGCACATTTCTCTATCACCTGATTGATAGTGTGAATATGGTCTATTGTTGAGTAGCCTTTACGGAATCCTGTCTGGTCCTTTGGTTGAAAGAAGTCTAAGGTATTCCTGATTCTATTTGCGATTACCTTAGTAAATACTTTGTACACTCTAAAAACTAGGAAGGGTATCGCAGGAGTGAAGCTGCCGGTTCACTCTTCAAAGCGTCGTTTTACTCTCGCAAAATGTCGAGGAGAGTGAAATGCATTGTTCACTCTGTCACCAAGGAGAGAGTGAAATGTGCTTTTCACTCTCCCCTTCAGAGAGAGAGAGTGAAAAGACTCTTGCGACAATAGAAAAGAGAGACTCTTGCGGCAATAAAAAACAAAACGTAGCGTAATCTTCTGCTTCAACTGTAGGTGGCTGGCCCCGAACATGGCAATGTATCATTCATGCACGCTGAGCAAAGAACACATCGTTTTGCTTCTAAGAGAACAGGCCGCCGCAGTTCAAAGGAACGCGTAGTGAGCGCTCTACTTTTTCACTCGGAGTGGCTCCACCGCGCGCGCGCGCGCTCAAGATCGCGGAACAACACAGCAGCGGAGAAAGGTCACGTGAGAAAGGTGATCCGTCCACCATAGCGTCCACCGAGCAACAGCGAAGGCCAGCCAAGGGAGATTGTGTGTTAGCCATCTCGCGTCGCAACGAAAACACGACAGTCGTTCGTCATGCCTTGGATATAACAACAAATCCTCCACGGTAAGTGAATTCTAACTTAGGTGCACATTCTCCGTATATGTCATGCTATCGCCAGGAAGTCGTCGCTGCGCTTAGCCGACGTGACAAAGGACTAGGCATACGCGCTGTGTCTCTCGATGTCAATCGAAAAAGCCAGTCGTCGCGATAACTGCATGTGATTTTATCACTTTGCCGTTGTCCGTAAGAGCTTTAAAAATCGCAAACGCTGCCAGAACTATGGTATGTTCAATAAGACGCCAGGCGAGAGGACGCTTAAAATGGTTAGTTCACCAGCCCGTGATTCCGAGCCTATGCGGAGCGTCATTAGCGTGCGCTTTGTGTGTTTGAATTTATTCAGTTTGGCAGTCTACTGTGTACGGAACGCTGTTGAACTAAGGAATCACATAACAGAAGGCGTCATTTTGCTGGCAGCATGCTTTTTTTTTATAAATAAACCGCGCGCTTGACGGTGTCTCGCGCAGGGGGAATCTGCGACCACTGAAGTTACGTGCAGCACCAGTGCTAGTTAGAAACTTTGCCGCAGGCATTCAGCTGCATGCTGCAAGAGGTCAGTTGGGCGCGTTATCTTGAACTTACTGAAAACGCATGAGGAATCCATGTTTTATGCTGAAAAAAGTATAAACCCCATATAAGCGATCTTGCGCGCGGCAGCTACAAGCGACGCGACGGAGATGGCTGTCGCGTTCGCTCGTCGCCTACAAGTCGTACTCCGTGCGAGCGACGATTTTGAGCGACGCCTCCCCGGTGTTGCCGGCATGAGGGCTGCAGTCACGCGTGACGCGTGCTTTAGTAATTTACGTTGATGTATTTCACTATAAAAAGTAGCATAAAATATTTCCGGAGGTCTTGCAGTACGTTCTTATCCTTGCACGTATAAAAATTGAATCATTTGCTCGTTCCGCGCGACAATCAGTAGTATTTGAGCGATGTATGTACTACATCCAGTTCCGGCTTCGCGCTATTGGCTAGTCGCTCATAGCAATTCTGGGCGACGAGCAACGATTTCTAGATTTCCAGAACCGAGCCATCTGTTCAAGCGACGGCCCGTTTTGTCGCTCGAAGCCGTCGCTCGTCGCCGTCGCGCACTAAATCGCTCTCACAGTGTTTATCCCTAAGACTGAACTGTTTTTGCTCATGTTGAAATGGTGTGATTATAGGTCTGGTTTTGTCTCCTGTTGCGGTTTTCGTGCACGGTGCGAAACTGAAAGGATGCTTATGTCTACGAACTCGGTGAATTGTCGAGCAGCTAGTTACGCATCGGCATCGAATATAACGGCTGCTGTGTGGAATTACAATTGCAGGGGCGCTTTGCATACGCTTATTGTTTTGGACATGCCTGTGCATTTGCTAATATGAGTTGGCGTGTCAGAGTTACGTCATATGAACAGCTAAATCAGCCTTCCTCTGGGGGTTACAAGCGTAATGTGTGCATTTTGCTATAGCATGGCAGATCAAGATGTGTTTATCGCTTGAATATTTTTAGTGGAGAAATAAAATATCAAAATAAAATGTTGCTTTAATTCCGTGTTACCAGTCTGTCGTACACAGAACAATAGGTTGGTGTAATAAACTAATAACTGCGGTTTAACTGCAACTTTTACATGCCTACAAGAATCTAAAATGCTAGATTTCAAACTGCAGCAGTAGTCGGGTCTGTCAAAAATGAACTCCACTGCGCACCTCATGCATGAAAATAAGTTCATGCCTTTTAGTAAGCTTAGATGCAGGCCGCAGTGAACTTGTTAGTATTGAAATGTGGGTAAGCTTGCCATAACAAACCTTGTTGCCCTTTTTTATAGGCACATCCATATATCCATTGAGCTGAAGGACAATATTTTCATCCCTACTGAGCATCATGTTTGCAGCTATAATCCTCAAATTATGGCTTCAGCAGTGGCACAACCAGGGATGGTGCGGGGGGGGGCACACTGGGCACGTGCTTAGGATGTGTCACAAGTGGTGTTCGCGATACACCAGACTCATGACAGACCTATGACATCTGAAAATGACCAATATTCTATTCATTAGCAGGAGTATTCTAACATTCATGAAAAACAAGGATGAACTGTGGTTTATTTGTTTTTTTTGCTTAAATCTAAAAATTGAAGTTAGTTTAGCAGTTGACTGTTGCAGTCATTTGGATGTTTTGCATGCATTTCACTAGGAAGACTAAGAGCTAAGACTTTTTTATTGCCATGGCCTTGACTATCTTGATGTTGTTTTGCACCATGCCCTTGTGTTGACTTTTGCATACAATATTTTTCAGGCACCCGCTTTATATAACGCAAGAAGGCAGCTGCAAGGACACGAGGATGTGAAAAAGCCAGTGCAGCGCGACTTCACGTAGTGCAGAGGAGCCAATGCCAAAAAATCAAAATACATTGGCATGTTATTTGGACAAGAAAACTAGTATGTGGGTATATTGGGTGTACCATTTGACCAAATGTCAACAAAATCAAGATACAGTATGTTACACGAAGATGAAAATTCTCACGTGCTCCAGGCAGTCATCTTAACATGGTATATTTATGTAATGTCTCTGATTGGAAAGTCAAATCAAGTATGCTCTCTGGAGACAAACACATAGCAGCAAGTGTCATTGAAAAGTTAAAAATGTGTTTTAAGAAAGCTGATTAGTTCTGAGAAGTGACTGCTTTTTGTCTTGCCTCTCAACAGATATATCCATGTGATAAAAAAATAGTGGTACAATGAAATTGCATATTTGCTTAGCGACATGATACATACTTGCAATGAGCACGGTGCCTGTGTTTACTATAAAAAGCAACAGCCCATGCTTGGTTAGGTTAGGCCCACTACAACATGCAGGCATGGGTGATTGGCGCTTTTTTTATTTCTGTGTCGTGAGGTTTATTGACGTGCGTATAGGTGCAGTGGCACGCAGTATGGCTAGTACAAAAAAAGGGGGGGGGCAGATATATGTAGCTCAATGTACACGACACAGGGCAAAGGAAATCCGTGTTCAGTAACTATGTTAAATGCCATGTACGTAAATTTTACAACGCTACTCGTTCGAAGCGCGCACAGGTGCATATTGAAGAAAAGTTTACAGGGTAGATAATTTAGTTTGTAATTTACACTAATTTTGCTCTAACCACGAGACATAATAATTTGAATATACTGCACGGAAAAACCTAGAGCGAATTAAATTGTGTGTCAGCTTCGTGTGTATACATATAGTCTTTCCTATGCATTAGGTTTTTTGCGTAATGCATTAACAGTTGACGGCCTATCTTATGATGTGTACTCTGTTTACATTACAGTTGTTTATTAGTTTACTCGTTTGTTTTGCGACTGATGAAATGCCGGCATATATATATTTTCAACATTTGACACAACCCTGTATGTTTTGCAGGGACAACCCAGGACGTGCATTTCTCAGCACCCAGTCAACTGCCAAAAGTGACTCAAACACAGGCCACCAGTAAGTGGACATCAGTTGCAATTTCACATTATGCAGTTGGCGGCTGCCTTGTACGGAGGCTTTTTTTTTGAATGAGATGGTGATGTCGTTCTAATGTACATTTTGACCACAAAGGTGCGATCATGTCTCACAGAGGCATATATGGTTGCTATTCTCTGCGAGGGACGTGTTCTCGTGTTCGTGAAGCATTTGTGTTTGGCAGTATTGTCGCCCAATGAGTCGGATATAAACACTAACTCGCCACTGCCGGCAAGTAGTTGCGAGAAACGCATTATGACGCTGTAAAGTTATTTCATTAATTCGAAGGAAAGTTTTGCAGCAGGAAAAAAGGTTGCTATTCCAGGTAAACATGTCTTTTTCTCACAGGTTATTTAGCCAAACTGTGGATGCATGAAATTCGTGACTTATGAATAGATTTTGATTTATTCTTTAGTAATGCTTCTAAAAGAGACTAGAAATAGCATGCGACTACCTCTGCAATCAGCAGACCATACATTTACAGTCATAAGTGGCAGTTCCATGCAGTCTCGCACTTTATATAACCTTTCCTTTCAGTAACATTGGAACTGGTGGCTGCGTTTTCAGAAGGAGAAGTGCACTTGACACTGTGTATGTGTGAATTCGGTTTTCTTTGTATGTGTGGGCTCACTGACAAACAGTGCAAAAATCTGTTGTACCATGAGCCTGACGACGCCTTCTGCTGCTAGAAATGCGGCACTTCGTATTTTATAGTACTGCATGACATTTAAATCAAAGCTACCACATAAAATGATCAAGAAAACTAACCGCTGTTATAGCTGTTTTCCTCAAAGAACGCTTGTCCTTTATGGGCTGTGTTAATCTGAGCTCTCCACCGATGTTTCAGTAGTATTATCCCTTAGTGAGTGAGAGATTGGGGGCAATTAATCGTGTTAGTGTTTAAGTGGTGTCCTAATTATGTGCATTTGTTCCAACAAAGTTGTCTAGATTACTTTATTGTGTAGTGTAAAGCTTATGAAACCATCAGCAACTACTGAGTTGCTAACACGCATATGGATTTGTCACTATACAGGTGGAACTCGGCTGTACCACTGCAGTGCTGCGGAAATTGCCTTCACCAGCGGCTTTGCAACAGCTGTTTCGCAGCATGTCGGTATGTGTTAATTTATAATTATGTTGGGATGGGCTAGTATTATGGACCACTGCTACTCTGTATTGTGACAGATCCATATGATAAGGGATGTAATGGGCACAGCGAAAACCTTTGAATTTTTTACTATGGTACATAAACAGGCTCTCCTTTTCGTCACTGGAGCAGGAGAGAAGGGCATGCAGGCATTCCTGAATGTACATATATTTCAAAACATGAGAGACATATACACACACACACACACACAATTAAACTAAAGGCAGGGACGTTCCATCTTTCATCTTGAATTGAATTGTGCAGTGCAAAAATACAACACAGACCACAGAGAAGCACACATGTTAACAGGTTTGATACACACGTTAGTTCAACAGATTTGATACTTCAAGTGTGCTATTTTACACAAGGGGGAAGGGAAAGGGGAGAAAATCTGAAAAAAAAGTGGAGTGGAAAAAAAGGAATCGTGCCAAAAAGCATGAGAAGCATCGCGCAGCCAGGATCACCAGCAGGATAACCTTACGTATAGTTTGTTTCTATCTACTCAGATCACATGCAGCCATTACTGCAATCAAGTTGTTTCCTTATGTCATATGAGGGAATGATGTGGGCCCAAAAAACTGTTTAGAGCTGAAGGATTATGTTCCATTCTAGCCTCATTGCCTGCTTTTTTATCATATTGTTATCAGCTGCTTATGTTAGGGACAAAAAGTAAGAGTACGAACTGTTTCCCGATTCGCCATTCCACACAACATGTCTTTGTGACTATATGTACATGCAGATGATCCATAGTTGAAAAATATTCAGTACAGTAGAATCTCATTACAAGATGCACTTGGTTGTAAGAGACATCTGAAAATGGTTTGGTTGGTTTTCCGATGTTTGCCACGTTAACAATACTGTATACAAGAGACACCTTTGTTACTAAGGGTGACTTTTTAAGTATTCACTACTTCGAAGGGACACAACCCAGACACATTCACTTTGTGCACCTTGTGTGCTCCGAAGGGCGTAAAGATCACGCAATCCTTACACAAGTCAATCGCGCATGTCTCTTTTAGCATGAACCAGAAAAGGAGGGCAACGAGGACAGTGCAGGGCAAAAAGTGTCGGCAGTTGAAGCTGACGAGCGTCTAAGAGCACCTCAAAGGTACTGCGAGCAACAAGGCTTGCAAAGTGAAGTGTTTAAATTCCAGGAGTTGGGAAGGAAGCTAACACAATCTACAGTCACTAAAAAGCTGTGAATGTCTTCTTTAAAGGGCCCCTAAACCACCGAGGTTGAAATTTAGTTGCGGTGTTGCAGTTCTACACAATAAGGCAATGAACAGGTAGCCACGAGAATTTTTCGAAACGGTGCAGTAATAGGGGAGCTACGTGTTTGATTATTGAAAAGTAGTCCCCACTCATTTTACTCTTTCATCTGGTACACGCCATATGGACAGTATCGTCTTTTCCTTGCCTAGTACACCTCCAAATGTTACGGGACAGGCCAACACCAACGACCTCTGTTGCTGCCGCGCTGGCCCGTCGTCCTGCGAGGGGTGGCGCTAATACAACTGAACTGTATGGTGACTCGTGTTGAAGAGCCTCATAGGGAGACCCTTCTGTTGGCGTTTCTGTTCTTTGCCCCCATTGGCTGCCCACAATGGCATCGCGCGCAATGCGACGAGGAAGAAGGAGTGTGTGTATTTGCTTGCAGGCCTTGCCGGCAGTCGTACACTTTCGTTCGACCAATCGACAGCACCGGAAACTGGTGACATCATCAGAGACAGCCTGGTGACGTCAGGACAAACTGGGGGTGCAGGATAGGTCCAGAGAGGTGCACGGGGTCATTTTCTTCATATTGTGGTGCTCCGGCAGTGCTACGCACTCTGGCATTTGGCTTCGTCGATCGTGACGGCATTCTGATTTCGATACGCGTGTTTACTTGAAATGTTCAAAAAATGTCGAGAAGTGGTTTAGGGGCCCTTTAAGCCACCCTGAGCATTTATTCCTTCAGATATATCAAAACATACTTTAGTGATGATGCATAATAAAGTGATCTAGTCTGGCTCCTCAGTGTCTCAAAATTTTTGGTTTCGAGAGACATGTTTCCCGTGCCTCTTGAATATCTTCTGATGAGGCTTTACTGTAATATACACAAACAATTGTGTAACTCCTCCTGCAAGTATTATTCATTAAGCCCGGTCATTTATGTGCAAAGCTTGTGGTTAAGTCTTGATGTCCATACTTTTTAGAGCTATGTTTATTAATTCATGCTGTTCTTATTGGTTCTTCGATGCAGGAGACAATGCCTACGAAATTATTGGCCCTGATCATGAGAGCCCTCAAGGGGCAAACAACATCTCTGTTGCAGAAGTGAGCCCGATACCACTTGGAAGTTACCATGACAGATGACACGGCAGCAATAGATACAGAGACTGCCATGTCTACTGCAGCTGCAACAGTGTACGAGGCAAGCAGCAGCGCGTCAGCATCAGCAGCAGTGTCAGAAGGAACCACACCAGGCCTGGTAGAGCAACATGTGTGCTATCACTGACTTTTTTTGTAGTGGATACAACTCATTTGCTCAACATACAAAAGCTTTTCACCACGACTGTGAGCCAGTGTTATTGTGCAGCAAGTGCAAGACTAAGTTAGGTGTTATAACACAGTACAAGCATCACTTTAATATATGCAAATGCAAACATATTACAGTTGTTGCCTCCCCAGCCAGCCCACATAGTGACAACAATGTGGAACACATGGTGGGACACACCTGTCCCCCATTACAAGATAGTAGAGACTGTCAGTGTTGTTGCTAGATTGACTGGTCTTTGTAGGCAACTAGAAGGACAACACAGGTGTCATAAGATTGTTGTTGATGTTGTTGTTGAAGAGGTAAAAAAGAAGTTTGATGCAGCTGAAGTGCCAACTGATATTGCGCAAATCAAAAGCAACCACCTGATAAAGCAACACTATCGAAATTTGGGTATATATGTGCCGCCAACTCTGGTAAGAATGGCATAGGACAGAAGTGTGATGAAAATCACACAGACACTGCTGTTGCATCACTGGCCACAGTGAGCAGCGACTTGTAGGGCAAGAGAGTCAACTGAAACTAACATTATGATATAGTGTCATGCTCCCATGTGACCACTTTTCAAGTTATTTTGCAAGATACAGCTCAACCTCCAGAAACGAGACTGCAACTTGTCTGTAAAAAAGCTTTCACAAAAAATTATTCATAACACTATTAACATAGCAGTATCTTTTTTTTTGTGTCGGTTCGAGGTTCCCGGCTGTCCATTAATGCAAAAATTGAGGAAAAAAAGAATGTGTCGTACTTACACCTTTTTAACAAGTACGAGGGGGACAGAACTTTTCTAGTCATGCATCTTCATCATACTATCAAGTTTTTAAATGCCTTTTATAATTATTATTACCATTTATATCTGAGTGCATTGTATGCATGTAGCAGGTGTAAAATCGGGTCATTTGGATCAGATGCCTTATCTGCAAGCGAGCCCTATATTCAAGAAATTTGAATTAAAATAGTTACGTTAGAGACGCAGTCTTTCAGCACTTTATTGCCTGTGGTTTAAGCATTGCTCAATACTTTTGTGGGTGGCAATTTCAACCGGCACAGCACTGCGCTTTGCCACAGTCACATTTGTCTTCAAAGCGGTGTTTACCATTTGTTGATCTGTTTGTGTATGCATAGAGCAAGTTTTTAATTTATATTTTTCTGCATTCTTGTGCTTGCACTAAGCTTGTATAAGGCAGTTACAAAATGTGCGTCACTATAACGAACTGCTCTGTTGAGCTTACACTTGCAACGCTAGCTTTGTGTATGTTCTCATGTTTGTACAAAGCTTATATAAGCTAGTTAGAAAATGTATGTCACTAAGCATTGTGATATTCTGTAAAGAACTGCTTGGTTGGTTTTACACTTGTGAATTAGTATTGAGGCGGTGGTATTCCCATGTATGCCCACTGCTAGCTTTCTGTGTCCTCACGTGTTTGTATTAAGTTTCTACAAGGGAGTTACAGCATGTACGTCACTCAGCGCTGTGATATTTTTTAAAGAACTGCTTTGTTGGTTTTACACCTGTGAGTAATAGTACTCGGGTGGCACTAGTCATGTGTAGGTACACAGGGACCATTTGTATACATTATGCTCATGTAAAGCAGTTACAAAGTGTATGTCACTAATTACTGTGATATTTGTTGAATTGCTGTGATGGTTTTACACATGTGAATAATAGTGGTCAGGACACAGTACTTGCGGTGTATAGTTGAATTTATACACTGCCAAGACATGGGCTGTATACGTACCAAAAGAAATGTATGTCATTATATTGTTGTGATTATTACTGTTTGGATTTTATTAAACTGTAATAAAATTGTTTCTTGTATCAATTGAGGTATGGCAATTTGTCATGCAACCAAACTGAGGACCTGAACTTGTGCATACAAATAAACAGCTGATTTAAGAGTATAGTGCTCATATTCTGCTAAACCAGTTTAACAAATCTTGTACTACAATGCTGGAAAAATGACAGAGCTGACTCGGATGTACAGAAAAAGTTCTGCACTGGCTGAAGGACTGCCCCACACTGGAGTTCATAATGTTGCGTTTATTGGAGTAGAACAGAAAGTGCACTTCTATTAAAAATGCGACAGTCGGTGCAGAAACATAAGGCAGACGAGCGGATGTGGCACATTTTTTTCGGAGCCCTCCATGCCTACTACTGCATTTCTAGTCTTCCTGTGCTCTGCGTATAAGCCCCTGTTCAGCCAAGGTTTTTGCTCCATGACAGTTGTTCTACTGGGTTCGTAGCAATATTGAAGAAAAAAATTCAATGGTTTTCAAGGACTTTTGAGGCCCCGACACAGTAACTTCAAGGACCTCGTGCAATGTGTGTAGTAGTTAGGACAGGCAATAACTTGTTCAAGAACACCGTTAACTTTAATGCAAACAAAAGAAAACAAAAATCGCATTTCAGTGATTTCAAACATTTGAAAAGACTGCTAATTTGCCTTTCACCACCCACCACTAAACGCACACAAGGAAGCATTTCAAGAAAGCGCTCAAAGTTTTTCTGCAATAGCACAATTAACTACTTGGACCTGCAACATTTGCAGTTTTTGAATACTGTTTGGTTTGACAGTATGTGATGTCATCTGTTGCCTCAGCTTTTTTCACCATCAAATAAGCAATAGTCATTTCTAATTTCTTTTTATTGTGTCTGTCGCTCTCAATTTACTCTTCACGGCTTCTCTTCGAATGCCTCAACTGTTGAGCTTCCTGCTTCTGCTCCTCCAAGCACATTTGTCGCCGGTTCCATGTGCATAAAAGTGGTATCTGCAGCTCCTTTGTAATTTCAACTTTAAGGATGTCGCTTTCCTTCTATTACCTCCAGAGACAATTTTCTGTGACATGCGAAAGAGTGTCACAGAAGGGAAAAAAAGCGCTTGGCAATGTCTGCTAAGTCTAGCCAAGTGTACAAGTTTAAGGACTTTCCAGTACTTCTAAAAATTCAAGGGTTTTCAATGCCTTGAAGATGGCATTTTAGAAATAAAGGATTTTCAAGGATCGCTACAAACCCTGGATTCTAGCACCTAAATAATTTTACAAGCTTATTTTGGCATGGAGTTAGGAAATTCATGCTTTCTAGCTAACGCTGCACTATCTCTGTACAGTGAAGCCACGAGAGCGCAACTATTTTGGAGTAAAGGAAAATACTGAAAGCTTTTAATACCACTCTTCTTTTTTTCTATGGAGCTTCGTATTGCCTAGTTAAGTTTACGAATGTGCCTGGTTTTGGCGGGCGTTTCTTCGACATTTTCTGGAAGAAGCAGATGTCTAGCCCCCGTATTCAGAAATGTATCTTAATACAAAGCTCATGCTTGACTTGATATAAACGACGCCTGGTGCGAACGTCCCCCAAGACGCTCACTGCCTTTCTTTTGGTGCGTTCACGACTTGCGTCGTTTAGATCAAGTCAAGCATGGGCTTCAAGTTATGATGCATTTCTGCATATGGGGGTAAGCGTGCACAATTCCGGGCAACGCACTGTGCCATTGACACTGAGAGAAAACGGGGAAAACAGAGTTAACCACTTATGCTCCTAAACTTTCGCGTACCTGTGGTGTGCGTGTATCGTGGAAGAAGAAACAGCGCAAACACAAGGACGAAAAAAAGCATCAACCACACCAGCGCTTCGTGGTGTGGCATGTTTTTGCGTCGTCCTTGTGTTGCGCTGTTTCTTCTAAAATGCTCAACCAACTAGCCGGCAAGTCCATCCTGTGCATATATAAATTGAACACACGCATGAGTGTAGATGGTCTTCGAAGCTTTTAGAACGAGCACTGCCACAGGATACGAGCAGTGCACGCGTAACAAGTGGACACATTAGTCATTTAAACATGCGTGCCAATGCATTTGACGCGGCTATCGGCATAAGCAGTCTCCAAATGCTGGAATGCATGCGCTTCAAAACGCTAACGATCCGCTGCTAATGCAGGACAACAGCTCACAGCGGACTGAACCAAACTCTAAACTAATGCACTTGAAAAGAACGCCTACACGGCAGCGTGAGGCACGTCGAAATGCCTGGTACTGGCGTCGCAGTTGCTCACCAGTATACGCGCGAATTAAATTCACATACGTGGATGGTTGGCGCAATACTTTGTATCCGCGTATTTTGGAGAACATGGACTGGAGAAGCACTCGATCATGAGCTGAACGGCACATCTGTTATTTTCCTGCGATGACGACAAGCCGTGAATAGTTCTCACGTTGTCGTCTACGTTGTCTTCCTTCGTTAGTCGTAGCAAGGAATGGAAATGATGCAAACGCACACGTATTCCAGTGCACAACAGCACAGCACACTGCAGAGAAACCCTACCCACCACAGCCGATTCATCAAATACGTTTGGTATATATATAACCTCTAAAAGAACACGACTGGGCGTGGCGGCGCTGTGGTGTAATGGTTATCATGTGTGTTTTGAATTGTACAAATGCGAGTGTACGCGGGTTCGAATTCCCATGATGTATAGAGCATTGTGATTCTTGAAAAGTATGTGATTCCCTAGACAATTGTATTCTAATTAGATTGTGTGACTCCTGATTGTGAAATTTGCGAAGATATTTGCAGATGAAGTGTTAATTCGTTTTTTTTTTTCTCCTCAGTGGCGTTCGTGACGCATACGCATAGGCCGCTTCAGAGCAGTCACGCCTCACGGTAGGCAGCAAATAGCCAGGAAAAAATGACTTTAAAATCATGCATAACTTTGCTCACGCCTATTCTGAAGGCCGCTTGGAATCGGGCCAGTGTCTCTGAGGAGCCGCCTAGGGAACAGTATATCAGCGGCCCTAATTTGATCTGATTTCCTGCCTGCATGCGTGACCAGGACTTGGCTAAGAGGGTATTGGGAAGAGTACTAGCACTCTGTTCTGAAGGAGTACAAGCACTCTGTTTGGGGGAGTAGAAGTACTCGGTCTGGCGGTGTACTATTAACCCTGCGGGGAGAGTATTAGCACTCTGCGGAAGAGTACTAGCACTCCCTGTGGGAAGAGTATTATCACTCTGCGGAAGAGTACTAGCAATCCCTTGCGGTGGAGTAACAAAACTCTGTCAGGAGGAGTTGACCTACTCTCTCTCAAAGAGGGTCGATCTACTCTCGAAAAGAGAGTGAAATATGGGACAAGCAGCTACTCCCTCAAAGAGAGTGCCCGGCACTCCCTTAGTTTTTAGAGTGTAGGCAACGGACAGTAAGCTGATCGGTCTATAATTTTTCAAGTCTTTGGCGACCCCTTTCTTATGGATTAGGATTATGTTAGCGTTCTTCCATGATTCCGGTACGTTTGAGGTGATGAGGCATTGTGTATATAGGGCGGCCAATCTTTCTAGGACAGTGTTCCCACCATTCTTCAACAAATCTGCTGTTACCTGATCCTCCCCAGCTGCCTTCCCCCTTTGCATGGCTCCCAAGGCGTTCTTTACCTCTTCCGGTGTTACTTGTGGCATTTCAAGTTCCTCTAGCCTATTCTCTCTCACCTTATCGTCATGGGTGTTACTGATACTGTATAAATCTCTATGGAACTCTTCAGCCACTTGAACTATCTCATCCATATTAGTAACGATATTGCCGGCTTTGTCTCTTAACGCACACATCTGATTCTTGCCTATTCCTAGTTTCTTCTTCACTGCTTTTAGGTTTCCTCCGTTCCTGAGAGCCTGTTCAATTCTATCCATATCATAGGTCCTTATGTCCGCTGTCTTACGCTTGTTGATTAACTTAGAAAGTTCTGCCAGCTCTATTCTAGCTGTAGGGTTAGAGGCTTTCATACATTGGCGTTTTTTGATCAGATCTTTCGTCTCCTGCCATAGCTTACTGGCTTCCTGTTTAACGGCGTTACCACCGACTTCTATTGCGCACTCCTTAATGATTCCTATAAGATTGTCGTTCATTGCTTCAACACTATGGTCCTCTTCCTGGGTTAAAGCCGAATACCTGTTCTGTAGCTTGATCCGGAATTCCTCTAGTTTCCTTCTTACCGCTAACTCATTGACTGGCTTCCTATGTACCAGTTTCTTCCGTTCCCTCCTCAAGTCAAGGCTAATTCGAGTTCTTACCATCCTGTGGTCACTGCAGCGCACCTTGCCGAGCACGTCTACATCTTGTATGATGCCAGGGTTCGCGCAGAGTATGAAGTCGATTTCATTTCTAGTCTCACCATTCGGGCTCCTCCACGTCCACTTTCGGCTAACCCGCTTGTGGAAAAAGGTATTCATTATCCGCATATTATTCTGTTCTGCAAACTCTACTAATAACTCTCCTCCGCTATTCCTAGAGCCTATGCCATATTCCCCCACTGACTTGTCTCCGGCCTGCTTCTTGCCTACCCTGGCATTGAAATCGCCCATCAGTATACTGTATTTTGTTTTGACTTTACCCATCGCCGATTCCACGTCTTCATAGAAGCTTTCGACTTCCTGGTCATCATGACTAGATGTAGGAGCGTAGACCTGTACAACCTTCATTTTGTACCTCTTATTAAGTTTCACAACAAGACATGCCACCCTCTCGTTAATGCTATAGAATTCCTGTATGTTACCAGCAGTGGCGTAGCCAGAAATTTCGTTCGGGGGGGGCTCACATAGCAGCTCGGTCTCCTCCTTAAGAGCAAGCTTTAGCTCGCGTGCTCGTATCTAAATACATGTAGAAGGAGAATTCGTTTTTCTCGGCAACCAATGCACCAATTTTGACACGGTTTGTTGCATTTAAAAGAAAAACTTAAATTCTAGTGACTGTTGGTTTCGAACTTTTCATTTACGTTCGCAATTCTTTATTAAAAATTGACCAAAATCGCAAATTTTCAGGAACCTGAACTATCAAGTTTAATACTATGTAACTCAGCAATGAAAAAATGCTATCGCAATTCTGTGAATTGCACCTAATAGTACATCTACACCGGACAAAATTTCTATGTTACACGTGAATCTCCAAAAATTTAGCATTATGGAAATACGGCTTTCGCAGAATCCTTGTACACAACGTAACCAATTCACGTAAGATATGAATTGACACACGAAATTTGTCCGCTTTGACTGTTATAATAGATGCCGTTTACTGAACAGCGACATGTGTGCTTGTTGCACAGCTATTAGTTGGTAAACATGGTGCTCTTATTTTTTTTTACTTTCGAGTTTTTCAAAATATTTAAACAATGTTCAGGCCCTAAATCAAGATTCCGCTTCAAACAGACACTAGAATTTAACTTTTTCTCTCTCAAATGCAACAAATTTCATTAAAAGCGACCCAGGGGTTATCACAAAAAAGCGTTTTAGCGTTTTACATGTATTTGAATAGGCCGCGTCGGAGTTGGGCGCGAGCTCAAGCTTCCTCTTAAACAATTTGTCTGGGGATCAAATACATGACTAATAACTGCATTGTGATTACTAAAGATGCTGCAAACGAATTCTTGAACGCTGCGCACTATCTAAACAAGTAAAATATGTATATTTTTATAAAAGAATATGCTTGTATGTGCCAGAAATTGTGTCCAAAATAACCGATATCAATGCTTCCGTGTTTTTTCTCTATTTAATAAGTAAATAAAATATCACGCGAACTTTAGAACTATATCAGTTCGAAACCAGCAAGGAAATGCATGCCGCTGATATGAAAAATGTAAAGGCCATGAAATTAGCAAGCTGAGGACGAAAATTCTAATGAAACTTTGTCATGCAAGAACCTTGTTTGGATTCTTATACATATGCATCGGCCAGTGAAAAATCTCAATGACGCTGTCATTTGTTCCAATGTATTGCGCAGGAGCAGCTGTCACCGGTCGTGTATCGTGGGTAATTGCACTGAAATTATAGCCGCAACAGAGAGCACGTATAAAAAGCAGGAGTTCTGCAAAATAAACGAGGGCGAGTCAAATGAAAGTCAGCCAATGTGAATATATGACAAACGGGATACTTTTTTTAAATGTAGTCTCCATGATCATTTAGACATTTGTCCAGTTGTCTAACGAGTCGCGTGATTCCCGTCTCATTAAATTCCTTGGGTTGCTGCTTCAAAAAGTCTGCAACTGGCTCTTTCACGTAATCGTCCGACACGAATCTGTTTCGCTTGAGCTGTTTTTTTCAAATGCTCCAAAAAGTGGAAGTCGTAAGGCGACAGGTCTGGGTTGTATGGCGGATGTTGCAGCGTTTCCCACTTGAACATTGCCAGTTTTGTATTAACCACATCAGCGACGTGGGGACGGCATTGTCGTGGAACAAGATGACCCCATTCGTCAATTTTCCACGTAATTCGTTCTTGATTGTGACACGCAGCCAATCTGGCGTTTTACAATAGCGAAACAAATTGATAGTCTCTCAAGATTTATCAAATTCTATCAGTTATGGCCCCTGACGATCACAAAATAAAAGTCAACAACACCTTTGCGGTGGAAATGATGGCCTTTCCTTTCTTGGGGGTGGTGAATTCGAATGTTTCCACTGTAAGCTTTGCTGTCGTGTTTCAGTCTCGTAGAAGTGGCACCATGGTTCGTCCCCGATCACAATCGGAGACAAGAAGTCGTCACCCTTATTGTGATACCGGATCAGATGAGTCAAGGCAGCGCTGAACTTCTCCATCTTCTGGCGGTAGTTCGAAATCTTGGGCAACCATTGCGCACACAAGAGCGGATAACCGAGATGTTCATGAATTATGGCGTGAACCGAACCGTGACTGATGTTCACACGCTCTGCCAGTTCATCGATGCTTATCCTCCGTTCTTGTCTCATCAGCTCATCAACCTTTGCAATTTTGTTAGGGGTGATTGCACGATGGCTTTGGCCCGGCCTTGGATTGTGCTTGCAACTTTCACGTCCTTTTAACCGTTTGCGCCAACGCTTCACAGTGGCCAATGAAATGCAATGTTCAACGTACACGGCAGCCATACGGCGACTAATTTCTTTTTGGGAAATACCTTCAGCTGTCAAAAACCTCAGGGCACCACGCTGCTCAACTTCTAGAGCGTCCATTATGTCCATGTCCATTATGTCCAACCATGTTCAACCCAGTGGATGACAGCATTAAACAACCTTAATACTCACACCTGCGTGTCACTTTTGTAATAGAGAGATGCCTCTGTGTCACGTGCATGCCTCGCAGATAATGGACCGAACAATTATTGCGCGGGGTGGGTTGGCTCGCTTTCATTTTACTCACCTTCGTACATTAGAAATGCGAAGATACAGTGGAATACACCAATGCGAAGATACAGTTTGATAAAAGGCAAAAAATTGTCCCTGGAAACAAAGTTCACTGCAGGTATACACATAACAATAGAGGAAAATAGAGGAATTCCAGATCAAGATACAGAACAGGTATTCGGCTTTAACTCAGGAAGAGGACCTTAGTGTTGAAGCAATGAACGACAATCTTGTGGGCATCATTAAGGAGTGTGCAATAGAAGTCGGCGGTAACTCTGTTAGACAGGATACCAGTAAGCTGTCGCAGGAGACGAAAGATCTGATCAAGAAACGCCAATGTATGAAAGCCTCTAACCCTAAAGCTAGAATAGAACTGGCAGAAGTCTCGAAGTTAATCAACAAGCGTAAGACAGCTGACATAAGGAAGTATAATATGGATAGAATTGAACAAGCTCTCAGGAACGGAGGAAGCCTAAAAGCAGAGAAGAAGAAACTAGGAATTGGCAAGAATCAGATGTATGCGTTAAGAGACAAAGCCGGCAATATCATTACTAATAGATGAGGTAGTTCAGGTGGCTGAGGAGTTCTATAGAGATTTATACAGTACGAGTGGAACCCACGATGATAATGGAAGAGAGACTAGTCTAGAGGAATTCGAAATCCCACAAGTAACGCCGGAAGAAGTAAGGAAAGCCTTGGGAGCTATGCAAAGGGGGAAGGCAGCTGGGGAGGATCAGGTAACAGCAGATTTGTTGAAGGACGGTGGGCAGATTGTTCTAGAAAAACTGGCCACCCTGTATACACAATGCCTCATGACCTCGAGCGTATCGGAATCTTGGAAGAACGCTAACATAATCCTAATCCATAAGAAAGGGGACGCCAAAGACTTGAAAAATTATAGACCGATCAGCTTACTGTCCGTTGCCTACAAAGTATTTACTAAGGTAATTGCAAATAGAATCAGGAACACCTTAGACTTCCGTTAACCAAAGGACCAGGCAGGATTCCGTAAAGGCTACTCAACAATAGATCATATTCACACTATCAATCAGGTGATAGAGAAATGTGCGGAATATTACCAACCATTATATATAGCTTTCATTGATTATGAGAAAGCGTTTGATTCAGTCGAAACCTCAGCAGTCATGGAGGCATTGCGGAATCAGGGTGTAGACGAGCCGTACGTAAAAATACTGAAAGATATCTATAGCGGCTCCACAGCCACTGTAGTCCTCCATAAAGAAAGCAACAGAATCCCTATAAAGAAAGGCGTCAGGCAGGGAGATACGACCTCTCCAATGCTATTCACAGCATGTTTACAGGAGGTATTCAGAGACCTGGATTGGGAAGAATTGGGGATAAGAGTAAATGGAGAACACCTTAGTAACTTGCGCTTCGCTGATGATATTGCCTTGCTTAGTAACTCAGGGGACCAACTGCAATGCATGCTCACTGACCTGGAGAGGCAGAGCAGAAGGGTGGGACTAAAAATTAATCTGCAGAAAACTAAAGTAATGTTTAACAGTCTCGGAAGGGAAGAGCAGTTTACGATAGGTAGCGAGGCACTGGAAGTGGTAAGGGAATACATCTACTTAGGACAGGTAGTGACTGCTGATCCGGATCATGAGAGTGAAATAATCAGAAGAATAAGAATGGGCTGGGGTGCATTTGGCAGGCATTCTGAGATCATGAAGAGCAGGTTGCCATTATCCCTCAAGAGAAAAGTTTATAACAGCTATGTCTTACCAGTACTCACGTACGGGGCAGAAACCTGGAGGCTTACGAAAAGGGTTCTACTTAAATTGAGGACGACGCAGCGAGCTATGGAAAGAAGAATGATAGGTGTAACATTAAGGGATAAGAAAAGAGCAGATTGGGTGAGGGAACAAACACGCGTTAATGACATCTTAGTTGAAATCAAGAAAAAGAAATGGGCATGGGCAGGACATGTGATGAGGAGGGAAGATAACCGATGGTCATTAAGGGTTACGGACTGGATTCCGAGGGAAGGGAAGCGTAGCAGGGGGCGACAGAAAGTTAGGTGGGCAGATGAGATTAGGAAGTTTGGAGGGTCAACATGGCCACAATTAGCACATGACCGGGGCAGTTGGAGAAGTATGGGAGAGGCCTTTGCCCTGCAGTGGGCGTAACCAGGCTGATGATGATGATGATGATGACGATGATGATGATGATGATGATGATACACATAACCCCGCAACAAGATATATAAATATACGTATAAGTCTCCAATAAATCTACGTATCTAAAAAAAGTCACTGTATACAATGCGTCAAACAAGGCAAATGAACATGTTGCGCAATTAGAGATTCACAGAATCCTAGATCCCACCCCCATTTCATCCACTCCCCCCGATGTGTCGCGGGCGACGGAAGTAGGCGCGCTTGCTCCCCGTTTTTCTCTTTTGCGCACGCGGCCTCTGGCAGCCCGCGGGTAGGGTAGTGAGGACAAAAAAATTGAAGAGGCTCAATGGGTCCTCGCGAATAAAAGTCCAAGTAGAAAAAATAAATAAGAACGTAGTTACCTTGGCTGACTTTAGTGTCTTTGACGCGGATGCTTTAGCGTAGGCGAAAACAAATGATATTTTTTATATGTCATGACGGCACAAATTAACCACCACAACGCTTCATCTCATCCGACCTCGCTGCTGAATTTGTCAACTTGTCTGATAGTGTGTTGATTTGGCTTGTCTCGTTGTATGGTCCGATGCAAGACCATAGAATAAAGAACCAGTAAGACTTTAGAAAAGTCAATGCACCTATGGCGTCCAATATTTACAGTAACATAAAACCCACAAAGTTCCGCAATTGAAAATCTAAAGCACAACTTTGGAAATGTCAATGCACCTTTCACATCAAAAGTCTATGAGAACTTTATACCCATAAATTTCGGAAATGACATCCATGCGCTGCGTAGATTCCGCGGCCTCTGCAAGATGCCGTGGCGAGCCCGTTCGCCATCAAAACGCCCTTGAAACTTTATGCTCGGATGGGGCTGCTTGACGTTATGTGACTCCCGGTGCATGGGCGCTGCCGTGAAATCCAGCCAAAGTTCGCAAGGTTCGCGCTGAAATGTCTTTTCGAGCGTGAAAAAGACACTCTAGAGAAAATTCAGAATGATTTCCGGCACCGGGGATTGCTTGGGTGGGCGGTGCATGGACAGCACGAAAAAATTTCTGGGGGGGCTGAAGCCCCAGAAGCCCCCCCCCCCCCCCCCCCTGGCTACGCCCCTGGTTACCAGCTATGTTCTTATTAATCAGGAATCCGACTCCTAGTTCTGGTCTCTCTGCTAAGCCCCGGTAGCACAGGACGTGCCCGCTTTTTAGCACTGTATATGCTTCTTTTGGCCTCCTAACTTCACTGAGCCCTATTATATCCCATTTACTGCCCTCTAATTCCTCCAATAGGACTGCTAGACTCGCCTCACTAGATAACGTTCTAGCGTTAAACGTTGCCAGGTTCATATTCCAATGGGGGCCTGTCCGCGTAACGTATACCGGGAAACGCTGGCTGCGAATGCTATGCACGAAGGCGGACTTTCTCATCGAAACGCGGCGTCTTGCGTGAATCGATCACCTGTTATTGTTTCGCATTTTTAATATTTAAGTCTGAGAAGAGCTAACATAAAGGACATGAGCTTTCGGTGTTTTTTTTTTCACTACATTTGTCTGTGCGCTGCCGTTCTCAAAATACCAAGGAATAACTTTGTAAAGAATGAAAGCAAGGTATGAGCAACTTTGGTGCTAAAGATGTGGCTGGGCACGCGTGGCTCGCATGCATGGCTCGGAATCCGGCTTCGGCATGCGTGGATCGCCGAAGCCAGATTCTCTGCGACCCAGGCTTCTTAACACTATGGTGTTAAAATTTAGGCCCATCCCAGCCTCAGTGCAGGGCCAACAGCAGGGCTTCCTATTCCCTTGAGGCAGAATCTTTACTTAATCAACGAAGTGAACTGAACAGTACATACATTCTTTGGAATCAAACACAACATACCGAACAGCATACGTTTCAATAAAGAACAAGTAAAAAACAATCATCCGAACCACTTAATTGATTATAAGGCCCTCCTATCTAAATACATGTAAAAGGAGAATTCGTTTTTCTCGGCAACCACTGCACCAAATTTCACGGGGTTTGATGCATTTAAAAGAAAAGCTTAAAATCTAGTGACTGTTGGTTTCGAATTTTCGATTTGGGTTGTCAAATCTTTATAAAAAATTGTCAAAAATCGCAAATTTTCAGAAAACGAAACCATCAAGTTTACAACTCCGTAGCGCAGCAAGAAAAAATAATATCGCAATTTTGTGAATTGTATCTGATAGCACATCTAAAGCGGACAAAATTGATATGTTACACATGAACCTCAAAAAATGTGTCAATGTGTTATTACAACTTTTGCAGAACCCTCGTAAATAACGTAACAAATGCACGTAAGATGTAAAATGACATACCAAATTTGTCCGCTTTGAATGGTCTAATGGATGCCGTTTACAGAATCGCGATATCTGTTTTTGATGCAGAGCTATTAGTTTGTAAACTTCGCGCTTCTATTTTTTTTCTGACTTCTGAATATTTGAAAATCTTTTTAACAAAATTCAAGCCCTAAATCAAAATTCCGTTTCCAACAGTCACTAGAATTTAACTTTCTCTCTCAAATGCAACAAATTTAATTAAAATCGGTACAGGGGTTATTTCAGAAAAACGTTTTTGCGTTTTTACATGTATTTGAATAGGCCGCGTCGGAGTTGGGCCCGAGCTAAAGCTTCCTCTTAAGGGCTACGGATTGGATTCCAAGAGAAGGGAAGCGTAGCAGTGGGCGGCAGAAAGTTAGGTGGGCGGATGAGATCAAGAAGTTTGCAGGGAGAACATGGCCACAATTCGTACATGACTGGGGTAGCTGGAGAAGTATGGGAGAGGCCTTTGCCCTGCAGTGGGCGTACCCAGGCTGACGATGATGATGATGATCGCGAACTGGAAACACGTATGCAGCTGCGCTGAAATTTCGCATTACAGAATATCGTAATCGTCGTACATAATTACAGCTAAGCTGTTAGCCTCTTGTTGGCCTGCATTTTCTGTCCGCGCCTGTCAGCAAAAATTAGGAGGGCGCATTTGGTTTCTGCCCGCGATATAGCGCCCAGAGACAAGTGCTGTGGAGAGTACTGGACCAGTAGGACAATCGTCCGCTATCGGAACTCAAAGCTTTACAGTACTGCCACAGAACATCCAAGCTAAAGGCCTTACTCGCGTTATTAAGGTTCCTGCGGTCTGCGGGGCTTCACGATAGACAGTAAGAACGCCGCCCCCTACCACTCTGTAGTGTACGCGGTTTGGTCGTGCTCGTCTCTATCTCTTTCTGTCTCCCCGTCTTGCTCTATTTCTCTTTTATCCCCCTTCACCCTTCCCCCGTTCAGGGTAGGCAACCGGAACTGCCTCTGGTTAACCTCCCTGCCATTCTATGCATCCTTTTTCCCTCCCTCTCTTGGAGGACGCATAAGCTTCGCCTTTAAGAGTGGAATGCGATAGTGTTCTAAGACCGCTTACTGCTTTTCATGCTTCCCAGTAAATGCAGCATATGTAAGCGTAACGTATACCGGGAAACGCTGGCTGCGAATGCTATGCACGAAGGCGGACTTTCTCATCGAAACGCGGCGCCTTGCGTGAATCGATCACCTGTTATTGTTTCGCATTTTTAATATTTGAGTCTGAGAAGAGCTAACATAAAGGACATGAGCTTTCGGTGTTTTTTTTTTCACTACATTTGTCTGTGCGATGCCGTTCTCAAAATACCAAGGAATAACTTTGTAAAGAATGAAAGCAAGGTATGAGCAACTTTGGTGCTAAAGATGTGGCTGGGCACGCGTGGCTCGCATGCATGGCTCGGAATCCGGCTTCGGCATGCGTGGAACGCCGAAGCCAGATTCTCTGCGACCCAGGCTCCTTAACACTATGGTGTTAAAATTTAGGCCGATCCCAGCCTCAGTGCAGGGCCAACAGCAGGGCTTCCTATCCCCTTGAGGCAGAATCTTTACTTAATAAGCGGAGTGAACTGAACAGTACATACATTCTTTGGAATCAAACACACAACATACCGAACAGCATACGTTTCAATAAAGAACAAGTAAAAAACAATCATCCGCACCACTTAATTGATTATAAGGCCCTCCTGATAAGAATACGAAGCACGTAGCGCTGCCTCTATATTGCTACACGCATGTCGTATTTCATTGTTTGAACGAGGCGCGTGGGCGCCATCACTCGAGAAAAGAGGAGGAAGAACGAACTGGGCTCGCGCTGTGAATATAACCGATCCGCGTTGCAACCGCTGTTGTAAATATAACCTGTAAATATTTGCTCGTCATACTGACTCGCCCTTAGCGTAACATTGGGGTGGAGGTGGAACGTTCCCCGTTCTCGCCAGTGACCCTCGAAAGGGCCGAACCGTGATTTTCTCAGCCATGGTTTCCGATGGAACCACCCCGTCGCCACCTACACCTGCGACGCCAACCACAATGTACGTTACGGTACCTAGTAACCGTTATCCTGGGACATTCTCCGCCCAAAATGCATTGACGTCGACGACTGGCTCAGCATGTAAGAGCGTGTTAGCCAAAGCGACCACTGGGACCATACCATCATGCTTGCCAATGTGATCTTTTATCTGGACGGGACACCACGTGTCCGGTTTCACACCCATGAGATCGAGCTCTCCAGCAGAGACATTTTCAAAGAGCGGCTTGCGACTTTTTTATCAACCCAAATAGCGAAAACAGCTTGCCACCCGTGTCCAGTCGTCGACCATATCGTATGTCTCCTACATAGAGGAAGTTCTCGCGCTTTGCCGGTAAGTCGACGAGAACATGACCGAGATGGACAAGGCGGGCCATATCCTCAAAGGCATCGGGGACGACGCCTTCAGTTTGCTCGTCCATAACGTCGTTTCTACCGTCGACGCCATCGTCAAACGATTCCGCCGCTTCGAGGTAGCCAAAAGCCGCCGCGCCGTCCCACAGTTTTACCGGCTCCCAAACACCCCTGCCACGTCCTCTTGCCCCGCTCTTACCGCCGCACGACCATTTAAAGAGAACGTCACACGTATCGTTCGCTGTCACATTGAAGCGGTGAGTCCGGCACCCCTTCATCCATGACCCCCTGCCAATACCGTTGACCAAGCGGCCCCCGCTATTTCCGTTATTGAAGCAGTTGTGCGTGTAGATGTTGCAAACCTTGGCATTCATACCGCCTGCTCTGTCTCCCGACCTGATTCGGCACCCATTCCCATGTCCACAACCTGTAATGACCACTTTTTTGCTCCCAGACCACGCAAGCCTGCTGAATGGCGAACCCCAGACGACAAACCGATCTGCTTCCTCTGCCACCACGTTGGTGATGTATCCCGCCACTGCCGCACCACCTTGACACCGCCGTACTGGAGCTGATTCCCTGCTAGTTACGCCGGGATCCTTAGTGACAGTTATTCGGAATTACTGCAACACTACAGGGGGACTAGATTCAAGTACCCACCGCCCCATAAAGCGCTGACGAAGGAGGAAGCAACGGGCTGGCGTAGGCTCCAGACAAACACCTTCCCCAACCTTTTCATATTCAACAAGATGTTCCCAACGCAGTATAGGGACACCTGCCCCTGGTGCGGGGCTACACCCACACTCTATCACATAACTTGGGAGTGCGAACGAAACGACGCATTCCGCGATCATAAACCCCCGAGTGCGGAGCATTGGGAGAGCCGGCTCGTCAGCTGCGAACTCGCCGTCCAAAGAAGGATGGTGGAGCACGCTAGGGACGCGGCCAAACTCAGTGGAGCCCTGGACTGAGGGACCACCCGTGCTGAAGAGGCTTCCCTTCGACGAGAAGACAGCGTGAAGAAGAGAAGACCTCGATCCGCGAGAATTCCATTTTATAATTCAATATGTGTTTTTCTCTCTCTCTCTCTCTCTGCTCCTCGCCCATACGCCGACGCTCACCGTTATTTACCTCGCCATCTGTACCTTACTTCTGATGCCCATGACAGCCGCTCCTCCGTGCGATCGCCCTCGCCTCAACGCCGTCGCTCCCTTTCACCCCAAGCTCGCCGCTTTTTCTCGCCGAACCGACGGACGGAAAACTCGGCAATGCAGCTCTAGGAGTCAGTGCTGCATCATGTTCGTCGTCTCCAAATCGTCCGCTGACGCTCCTCACCTACACGAACCTAATTGAAGTAGACGTAGATGGTGTTCCGTTGACGGCATTAATTGATGCTTAAGAGGAAGCTTTAGCTCGGGCCCAACTCCGACGTGGCCTATTCAAATACATGTAAAACGCAAAAACGTTTTTATGAGATAACCCCCGGACCGATTTTGATGAAATTTGTTGCATTTGAAAGAGAAAGTTAAGTTCTAGTGACTGTTGGAAGCGGAATTTCGATTTAGGGCTTCAATTTTCTTAAGACGATATTCAAATATTTGGCCGTTTGAAAAAAATAGAAGCACGAAGTTTACAAATTCATAGCTCTGCATCAAGAACCGATATTGCGGTTCTGTAAACAGCATCCATTAGATCATTCAAAGCGGACAAATTCAATTTGTCATTTTGCATCTTACGTGAATTTGTTACGTTGGTTACAACGGTTTTCCAAAGTTGTATTTCCCTATGATTAAATTTTTTTATGTTCATGTGTAACATATCAATTTTGTCCGCTTTAGATGTACTGTTAGATGCAATTCACGGAATTGTATTATCATTTTTAGTGATTGAGTTACAGAGTTGTAAACTTGATAGTTTCGTTTTTTGAAAATTCTCAATTTTTGCTAACTTTCAATAAAAAATGCACGACCTAAATCGAAAATTCGAGACCAACAGTCACTAGACTTTAAGTTTTGCTTTTAAATGCAACAAACCTCATCAAATTTGGTGCAGTGGTTGCCGAGAAAAACTAATTCTGCTTTTCATGTATTTATATAGGAGCAGCCGAGCTAAAGCTTCCTCTTAAGGCCAAGTGCCCATAATGAACCCTAACCTATGTCGTCGCCTCAAAAAAGTTCTTACGCCTGCCATCACTCCAGCCGTACGCGTCACCAATGGCACCATTGTTGCCGTCAGGGGTATGTGCACTGCTCCCATACGAATTGCTGGCCGCCAAGTTCCAGTCCTGTTCATCGTGCTGACCAGTTGCCCTCATGACCTAATCAGCGGGCTCGACTTTCTCACGACGCATTCTGCCACCATCGGCTATTCCACCAGTACGCTGTGGCTCGCGCTTCCTCTTCTTGCAGACGTTCGCCCCGAACAACCGAACACCCTCTGCACTACAGCGTTTGTTCGCTTACCGCCAAAAGCCCTAACCTTCGTCAAATTGGCCTCAACTTCAACCGTGCCTGATGGTGACTACGTCGTCGCACCTATTCGGGATGTCCTCCTGACGCACGACATATCCCTGTGCCACACTCCGTCGTAACCCTTGCCGCTAATCGGATGTGTCTCCCCGTTATCAATTTTGGCTTGACCAAGCAAATGTTACCTGAAGGCATAGCGGTGGCCACGCTCCCGTCCAGTGAAAGACGACCACGTCACTACTTTTGCAGCCGACGCGTCTCCAGATCCTCCTAATTACCCGCAGGAGGCCCTGAACCTCGACGGCCCATTACGTCCCATGGTCGCTCCGGACCTTGCACCTGACCCAGCAGGCGCCCTACATCGCATTTTACTGTCCTGCCGCGGCATATTTGACACTGACAATCGACCATTTGGTCACACGTCCCTTGTTAAGCATCGGATAAACACTGGTGATGCTGTTCCCATTCAGCGCCGACCGTATCGCGTGTACGTGGAGAGCGGTAAGTTATTCAGCAGGCATTGTTGAGCCCTCGTCGAGTCCTTGGGCGTCGCCGGTCGTGCTCGTCAAAAATAAAGATGAAACGTGGCGTTTCTCCGTTGATTACAGCCACCTAAATGGAAATACTATAAAGGACGTTTACCCTTTACCACGAATCGACGACGCTCTTGATTGTCTTCACGGTGCCAAATAGTTTTCGTCCATCGACCTGCGACCTGGTTATAGGCAGATTTCCGTCGGTGAGCAAGACCAAGAAAAGACTGCTTTCGTCACTCCAGATGGCCTCTACCAATTCAAGGTTATGGCGTTCGGTTTATGCAATGCCCCAACCACGTTCGAACGGATGATCGACTCTCTGCTTCAAGGTTTCAACTGCTCAACTTGCCTTTGTTACCTCGATGACGTCCTTATCTTTTCTCCAACATTTGAGACGCATCTTGAGCGCATCGCAGCTATCCTTGACGTCTTCAGCCAGGCTCGGCTCCAATTAAATTCATCGAAGTGCCACTTCGGGGGCCGACAGATTACAGTGGTGGGCCATCTCGTCGATGCTTCCAGAGTACAACCCGACCCGGAGGATGTTCGAGCAGTAACGGCTTTTTGTGTACCTCAACCTGTCAAAGACGTCCGGAGCTTTGCGGGGCTCGGTTCTTATTTCTTACGGTTCGTGAATGATTTCGCAGCAATCGCTCGACAACTCACTGAACTTCTGAAGAAAGAAGTGCCTTTTACAGGGAGTTCCCCTCAGGTGGCCGCATTTTCCCGCCTTACCGCAATTCTCACCAATCCACCGGTCTTGGCCCACTTTGACCCGCGCGCACCTACAGAGGTCCCAACCGATTCCAGTGGTTATGGGATCGGCGCTATCTTATTGCAACGGCAACACAGACACGGCCGCGTTATAACCTGCGCTAGCCGGCCTCTGACAACTGCACATCACAACTACTCGATTACCGAGCGCGAATGTTTCCTGTCGTCTGGGCCGTTTCAATTTTCGCCAATATTGTTATGGCAAGCCCTTCTCAGTAATCCCAGACCATCATGCGCTCTGTTGGCATTCGTAACTAAAGGATCCTACTGGCCCGCTCGGTCGTTCGGCCCTCCGAGAACAGGAATATCCCTACACAGCGACTTACAAGTCGGAACGCCAACACCAGGACGCAGATGAGCTCTCTCGCTACCCAGTCGAAGACGCGACCTCTACATCTGATACGGACACCGACGCCTTTGTTTTCTCTGTGTTTCCACTCCTGCATGTCGCCGACGAGCGGCGCCGTGACCCGTCCTTGCGTATCATCATTGACCACCTGGAATCGTCACTTTCCGACCGTTCCCTTCGCTTATTCACACTTCGAGGTGGCGTACTCCACCGCCACAACGATCACCCCGACGGCCCTGCTTTACTCCTTGTGATCCCTAAACACCTTCGCTCGGCTGTTCTCCACGAACTTCACGACCTCCCCACTGCCGGTCACCTGGGTCCGCGACCGACCACGACCGGGTCCGCCGACGCTTCTTTTGGCCAGGGCTTGCTCGCTCCGTTCAAAGATACGTAGCTGCGTGTGAGAAATGCCAGCGACGCAATACACCATCGACACTCCCTGCTGGGTATTTTCAACCACTCGACATTGCCATGGAACCCTTCTTTCTGGTTAGTTTGGACTTACTTGGCCCTTTTCCTCTTTATACCTCTGGGAACAGGTGGATTGCTGTGGCTACTGATTACGCCACGCGCTACGCCATCACCCGAGCGCTTCCTACAAGCTGCCCTACAGATGTCGCCGATTTTCTTCTGCGCGACGTGATTTTATTACATGGAGCTTCGCCACAATTTCTCACAGACGGTGGCCGGACATTCCTATCAAAAATTATTGTGGAGATCCTGCAGTCCTGTGCCACGAGGCACAGGCTATCCACGTCATACCATCCGCCAACGAATGGCCTCATGGAGCGTCTCAATCGCACTCTCACAGACATGCTGGCGAAATGTGTCTCTTCATACCACACTGTCTGGGACCTCGCTCTAGCGTTTGTCACATTTGCTTATAATTATTCGCGCCACGACACAGCCGGTTATTCCCCATTTTTCCTAATGTTCGGCCGAGAACCAGCACTTCCCCTGGAGACAACCCTCCCTGTTTACGCGGCATCAACCAGTGAATATGCACATGACGCCATCGCTCGCTGTGCCCACGCAAGCGAAATTGCCCGTGACCGCCTTCTGAAATTCGAAGAGAGTCAAAGGCGTTTGTACGACCGGCGACACCGAGACATGCACTTCCCGCCTGGTTCTTTGGTGCGCCTATGGACTCCGTCACGTCAGGTCGGCCTCTCAGAAAAACTGCTGTCTCGTTACACAGGCCCATACCGAATGTTTTGTGCCGTGACTCCCGTCAGCTACGAGCTAGCCCCTGACACCCCATCTGCTTCCGAGTCCAGTGATATCGTGCACGTTACTCGACTGAAGCAGTATCACCCTCCCAGTGATGACATTTAGACGCTCCGGGACGTCACTTCTGCCGCCGGGGGATTATGCTACACGCCTGTGGTATTTGATTGTTTGAACGAGGCGCGTGGGCGCTATCACTCGAGAAAAGAGGAGTAAGAACGAACTGGGCTCGGCGCTGTGAATCTAACCGGTCAGCGCTGCAACCGCTGTTGTAAATATAACTTTTAAATAGTTACTCGTCTTACTGACTCGTCCTTCGGGTAGCAATATGCTTACCGGTAAAGGTTACTGTTTCGCAAGCTGCCACGCAGACGGCTGCTTGCGATCTGTGGAGGGACTTCCCCAGACTTTCGTATAAAAAGAACCAGCCTACCAACTGATTTCCATCGTCTTCAACCTACCAACGGCGCCGGCGTGCTGTAAAAAAAACAGTTAATCCCATTTCTACCATTCGCTTACAGAAAATGAGCTTACATTTCTATAGAAAGTCTATAAACTTCTTACAGACGACTTGCTCTTTCTATAGATTTGGAATTTTTTTATACAAAGTCTACGTACTGTCTATAGATGAGAGTCGATAAGGTTTCTATTTATTTTTGTCTACTCGCATTCTATAGACGGTCTATAGAAAAAACTCAATAAGGTGTTGGTTTCTTTTTGCCTACTTTCCTTCTATAGATTACCCATAGACGAAAGTCGGCACAATCTCTGTTTTTCTGCATTGTTTATCAATAGACTTTCCGTAGACGATAGTCGATAAGCTTTCTATTTCTTTTTGTCTACTCCCGGTTTATATATTGTATATAGACAAAACTTGATAAGCTGTTTGTTTCTTTTTGTCTGCTTCTGCTCCAAAGCCTACCTAAGGACAAATGTCAGTACGATCACTATTTATTGTGTTTCATTCTTTGTCTATACACAAGGGTCCATAAGCTGTCAATTATTTTTGTCTACTCCCCGTTTCTAGATTGCCTATAGACAAAATTCGATGCCGCCTCCATATATTCTTATTCACTCTTTGTCTACAGACTGGCTATAGAAGAGAGTCAATAACATTTTTACTATTTTTGTGAACTTCCGGTTCATAGATTGTGTACAGGTAGACGTTTGTAAGGTGTACATTGTTTTGTCTATTCCCAATCTATAAACTCCTTCACACACTCGCAGATGCACACATTCACGTGCACAAACACGCTCGTATATATATATTTGTTGGCTTCTTATGATATGGCTTATAAAAATCGGGTCCCACGGTTAACCCCCTTTCTTCTCGTTGGTATATATATATATATATATATATATATATAGGCGCGTGACTGCGGCTAGCGGCACATACATTAGGTGTATTCACGGGCTTCTTTGTTCACGCTCGGAACAGCACTTTTATGTAGCACATATTGAGCAAAAGAAAGCTGTATCGGGAGTTTCTCATGTTGCTCTACAATATTCTTATTGAGCCTTTTCAATCAGGACTAATTACCTAATCAAGGGGAACGCGAAATGTATTCTGAATATCTCCAAGTGACGGCAAACAACATAACCTTGGTTCTCTCCAGTTACGTACCATCTCTGTATCTTGATGTTTGGCTCAAATTAAGTAAAACACCAGTTAAACTTGTTAGCAATTCAAATTATTCGCCAGGGTTTCCTATATCACTGCCAATGAATGCCATAGGGTGGAACGTTACCAAAGGTCAAGTTAACTTGAGCGAACAGCTCGTACACTGATTATCTTGAGGCGTGAGATGGAAAAGAAAACAGCCGATTCTGAAAAAGTCTTATTGCTTCAGGCTCACATCCCCTCTATAGATTCATCATCATCAGCCTACTTTATGTCGACTGCAGGACGAAGACCTCTCCCTGCAATCTACAATTACTCCTGTCCTGCGCCAACTGATTCCATCTATCAACCGCAAATTTCCTAATTTTATCGCACCACCTAGACTTCCGCCGTGCTCTATTGCGCTTGTCTCTCCAAGGAAATTTTTCATTCCATCGCTATTTGTGCGGTCCTTAACTTGTTCTCAAGCTTATTTGTCAGTCTCGAAGTCTCTCCCCATATGTTAGCACGGGTAAAATTCCCTGATTTTACACCTTCCTTTAAAATGTTAATTGTAAGCTTTCAGTCAGGAGGCGGCAATGTCTGCCGTATGCGGTACAACCCATTTTTATTCCTCTATGAATTTCTTTGTCATGATCAGGGTTCCCTGCAAATAATTGACCTAGGTAAACTCCTTCACAGACTCTAGAGGCTGACTGGCGATCCTGGACTCTTGTTAACTTGCCCTGTTATTCATCATTATCTTTGTTCTTCTGCATACTAATCTTCGACCCCACTCTTACACTCTCCCTGTTAAGGTCCTCAACCATTTGTTATAACTCGTCAGCAGTGTTGCTGAATAGAACAACGTCATCGGCAAAGCAAAGGTTGCTGAGGTATTCACCGTCGATCCTTACTCCTAAGCCTTCCCAGTATAATAGCTTGAATATTTCTTCCAAGTACGCAGTGAATAGCATTGGAGAGATTGTCTTTCCTTGTCTGACTCCTTTCTTTATAGAAAAGACGGAGAATGCGAGATATGGAAATTCAAGAGGACGAGCAAAACGTGAACAAGGTGAATGCAGGAGCCAACGTTTCGACAAGTGGACTATGTCTTCTTCAAGGCGACGTATGCTTTCCTCGCTGCAGTATATATAGGTGGGGTTCTTCTAAAGAGGAGAGGGTGTGAGGCGGGAGGATGCGGAAACGAGGTAAAATCTGTTAGCCATGAATACTTTGTTTAGCGCAAAACGACAGAGACAAGAAAGACGACAGGACAAGGCGCTACTCTCAACTGACATCATTTTATTGCGTCACTCCTTTATAGACCGCTCAAACCAGAGGAACATGCGCAGTGAGCACCATGCGGTGGAGCCACCAACATCCGAACCCAAGAGCGCACTCATGCGACAGAATCCAAAAAACCAAATTCAGCGCTGTACAAGGTTAAGGAAGGCACACTAATGCACTGTGACCCCAATGACTGAATGAAAAAAGCTTCCGATAACTCTCGGGCGGTGGTGTCACGGCTCTTTTTCAAAATCGTGGTATCACGAAACATGGGTTTGCACTTGCATGTTTTACAATGCTGAGCCAAATGGGAACCTGTGCCTGTTGGTATGGATCGCTCATGTTCTCTAAGGCGCTCGTTAACACAGCGGCCTGACTGCCCTACATACACTTTGCCACATGACAAGGGAATCTTATAAACCACACCGACTCTGCAATCTACAAACTTCACGTGGTTCTTTTCACAATCAGGTTTTTTACTTGTTTTAGAAATACGGCTGCACAACATTGACAGTTTCTGAGGAGCGGAAAACACTACCGGAATTTGATATCTAGTGGCGACATTCTTTAGATTGTGAGCTAAAGAATGTCGCCACTAGATATCAAATTCCGGTAGTGTTTTCCGCTCCTCAGAAACTGTCAATGTTGTGCAGCCGTATTTCTAAAACAAGTAAAAAACCTGATTGTGAAAAGAACCACGTGAAGTTTGTAGATTGCAGAGTCGGTGTGGTTTATAAGATTCCCTTGTCATGTGGCAAAGTGTATGTAGGGCAGTCAGGCCGCTGTGTTAACGAGCGCCTTAGAGAACATGAGCGATCCATACCAACAGGCACAGGTTCCCATTTGGCTCAGCATTGTAAAACATGCAAGTGCAAACCCATGTTTCGTGATACCACGATTTTGAAAAAGAGCCGTGACACCACCGCCCGAGAGTTATCGGAAGCTTTTTTCATTCAGTCATTGGGGTCACAGTGCATTAGTGTGCCTTCCTTAACCTTGTACAGCGCTGAATTTGGTTTTTTGGATTCTGTCGCATGAGTGCGCTCTTGGGTTCGGATGTTGGTGGCTCCACCGCATGGTGCTCACTGCGCATGTTCCTCTGGTTTGAGCGGTCTATAAAGGAGTGACGCAATAAAATGATGTCAGTTGAGAGTAGCGCCTTGTCCTGTCGTCTTTCTTGTCTCTGTCGTTTTGCGCTAAACAAAGTATTCATGGATTCGCACCAACTAGCCCGCCAACGCATTGTGCTGAAAAATCTGTTAGCGTGTCGAATTGAGAGTAAAGGAACGCTGTGTACAAGGTCAAAGCCAGGGCACAACCCCCCACCCCGGTCTGTCAACGCACGCGCGTCAGCCGGCATGTCAGGCGCCCTTGACACGCCGGCTGACGCGCGTGCGTTGACAGACCGGGGGGGGGGTTGTGCCCTGGCTTTGACCTTGTACACAGCGTTCCTTTACTCTCAATTCGACACGCTAACACATTTTACCTCGTTTCCGCATCCTCCCGCCTCACACCCTCTCCTCTTTAGAAGAACCCCACCTATATATACTGCAGCGAGGAAAGCATACGTCGCCTTGAAGAAGACAAGTCCACTTTTCGAAACGCTGGCTCCTGCATTCACCTTGTTCACGTTTTGCTCATCATCCTTTCTTTATAGGTATCTTCCTACTTTTATGGTGGAGAATTAAGGTAGCTGTGGAATCTCTGTAAATGTTTTCCAGGATATATCCTTAAGCGGTCTGTACTCCTTGATTTCCTAATGCCTCTATTACTTCTGGTATCTCTACACAATCAAATGCCTTTTGATTGATCAAATGCCTTTTGAATGAAGCTCGATCGGGCCGCCGTGAACGCTGCTCCGCATGTGTATTGAAATTCTCGTGACATGTTTACGTGTACATATATAACCTCCACACTGCGTTAGCATGAGGAATTTTGAAACAGAGACGTATAGTTGAATAAATGCTAGCGCACTCGCATGAAAGGCCGTGTTTGCGTGGCATGCATCAGCAGTGCGTGAGCTGCCATTTCCGCATTGTGTAAAAGTAGCAGTATTTTTAAGGTTCTTGGAAACGAATCTAAATATATGCAACCGCAAAAGCTTTCGGGGCACGGAACATGCGATAAGCTCACTCACTCGCAGCTTCGCAACTTAGCCGAAAAAATGAGAAAACAATAAATTAGTCGCTCGGAGCAGCACGCTTACACGTTTTAAACTGAAAGCATTGGGTTGGACTATAATAAATTTGTTTAGCGCTAAACAACGGACACAAGAAGGACGACAGGACAACGCACTTGTTTCCGTTGTTTTGCGCTAAACAAAGTAATTATGGATTCGCACGAACTAGCCCGCGAACGAATTTGTTTGACGATAGTTGAAAGATTTCTTTTTTTGGGGGGGTCTCTTTTGTAAACAGATTACCAGCAGGAGTTATTTTCCGGGCTATTTGAAAAGCGTTAGGCGCTTTTCGAAGCTTCGGCGTCATGCAGTTTACGTGGTTTTGTTCACTAGGAAGCTGCTGTCGCCGATTCGCAATATGACAATCGTGCATGGTATGAAGCCATTCGCGTGCGTAATAAGTGTTCCGGTTTTCAATACTGTTCCATTTAGTGCCGTCGCCTCGGACAGGCTGTATACTGCATGCGCTGTGCAAAAGACAAAAGAGCCAGAATATCCATTTGGTGGGCTTTTTCTAATAGATAACCAGTGTGTCTAACAACCGAGAAAACCTGGAAAACTGGGAATTCTCAAGGATTTTGAATAATCTGAAGATACTCAAGGAAAACACAGTGAATTTGTCCTTCTCTCAAGGAAAATTAGCTGTAACTTTATTGAAAGTGAATGAAAGTAGCCCCATTGCTGGCGCGAGTAAGAGAGAGGAATCGTAACAAATCGTCTTTGACGCTGCGTAGTCGGCTGGAGGAGACACCAGGGTGCAGTCAACAGCCGCTTTTCGGACGCCCGATTTTCCCCTACATACCCGATAATTCGGATGTCATCACGGCACGACCACGAACCCCATAGAGTCAATTTATAAGAACGTCTGAAATTTCGAACCAAAGATCCCTTCGCCGTCTGATATTCCGCACTTTTTGCGTTGAACGCTGCTCCGAAACGGCAACAATCAATACCACCACCGCCACCATTTTGATTATCTCGCCGCCTCGAACCTACGCTGTCACATGCAATCCTCCAGCAGCCATAGCCACCACCGCGGCAACACTAGGCATAGCTGCTTTGACGTTCGCTACAGAGCATCCAGCAGTTCGCCTCCGGGTTATTAATCGAAAAAATTCGCCGCTGTCAGCAAACGGCACCGACTCCGCCTTTTTAATCCTCGCGATTGCCTTCGAAGTTCGGAAAGCACGATGCGTTGCATAATACCGGTTCCTGAAAGTCAGGATACCCCAAGTATTGCGGTGAAGCTTATTGAGGGTAGGAAGGGGCAATTTTCACGGGATACAGTATGTATTCCTTAATTATACACGCGTGCACCCGCCGTCTCCTTTCACAGTTCGAGCACCGATATGTATAAGAAGAGTGCTGGCCTGCCTTGAGAGCTTGTTTTGACGTGCCTGCGGCGATTTGAGCCCCTAAGGGCAGCAAAAGACACGCATTGATTTTTTCGGACGCTTTTTTGGCCCCTAGGGTGTCCGAAAAATCGGACGTTCACTGAAAAACTGACGAAGAGGATGCTTCGAATGGTGTATAGGGTGAACGCGCGAAGGAAAGTGGACGAGTAGAGAAAGAACAGATGCACTAAGGAATCAACGAGAAAGGAAGCGTGCCGCCACCTCTTTGAAAGAGCTTGAGCTGAACAAAAATCAACGTTCAAGCAATCCGTACAGATGGTTAACCACCGAAGCAGAAACGTGCACTCCCGGTGTTTTTCACTCGGTTAATCCCGATGGTTCATTAAACGGCGGCTTGGTAGGCTTCCGGATCTTCGGTACGCATTTGCTGCTTGTGCTCAGCTGCACGAGCCTGTTCTTGTGCCCGGGCGGCAGCATCAGCACGGCATAGACGAACTCCTTCCCGGTTCTGCTTGCGGCGTTGCTGATCGAAAGCTGCCTGCTGCTCACGAGTACATGTGACCCGTGACCTACCCGTTTCGGAGCCGGAGAGAAACTGCTACGCGCAGTTTCGGCTGCGACGGAGAGCAACGACGTCAATAGTGGCCCATCTACTGAAAGACAACCAAGATAGCACAAGGCCTTTTCACTCCGATGCATGATGTCATGCTACCTGGCCCGACTGCCATAGAATCTAATGGAGATGCTCCCGAGTAGGCAACAGTAATTTTTACGTCACCGCGTTCATTACGCCAGCGTTGTCAATTGAAATTTCGGACCAGATAGCGCGACGTCATGGGTGGGAGTAAACAGGCCATGTGCTATCTAGGTCATGTTCGCTAAAGGCGCACTTCTCGTTCTCTCTATCGTTTTTTTTTTCTTTCTTTTTTCTTTTGCACAGGCGCATTGCGTAGCGCCGGTGGAGTTTTGGGCGTACAGGTAATCCATAGATGAATGGACGGACTGACGATTCGGCTAGCCATATACAGCTTCGCTTAATAACAAAGTGTTGGCTGGCACCGAAATGCGAATGTCCTTCAGCCAAACCAAAATAAATGTTTAAAGCACAAAACACACTGAGGCGTTGTGCAAAGGCTGAAAGTTTGTCAGGACAGTTGAGGGTGACATCCCAGCTACTGAGGGAGAATCTCACTTCTGACAAACTTCGGGCCTCACGCCAATGAGCGTGCTTTCATTTGATCAACATAGCTCCCATTCAAATATGTTTGCTTCTGTGTGTATCTTTTATTCGTAATTGAAAATGTTCGACTCGATTTGCAATGGTTTTTACCATTTCTTTCGAAGATACCTTATACGCTGTGCATTTTACTAACTCATCTCTTCTGTTTGCTTTTTGAATAAAACACGCACTACTACTCATTATTTAAACTAGATTCAGTCATTTTTTATTTTTTTAACATGCTTACTAGAGTGACAGCACGAGACGACATGGTGGTCCCCCATCTTGACATAAAACAAAGTTATTTGTCCCTCATGGATTTTTGCAACGGCACTCAGGGAAAACCTGGAAAAATCTGGGAATTTGAAAATGCCAGCTGGGTAGACACCCCGATAAAGAACAATTATTCAAATAATTTAGTGTCCTCTGCATTTGTTCCACCCATATCAACACACCTGTGAGATCGTAAAATATTTTAGTTGATAATTAACCTTATCATTACACCCCATTCATGTGCATTCTACTGAAAGTGTGGCAAAAAATACATTCATCTCGGAGTATGAGAAAAGATACATTAGAGACAATTCTAACTGGAAATCAATTGCAATTCTTAACGCGATTGTTCAAGACTGCAGTCACTATTTTGAGCATGTTCGTTCGGCACGGGCATATTGCACTAATAGCCCAAAAATGTGCACAGGTCTAGTTGGGTATGTTCGTTTCCGCAATTATTATAATAGGAATCGTTTGGGATTCTAGAATTTGTTTCTTATTTTGATAAGTACACTATTTCCCATATGAACCCTTCTTGAAAAGGAAGATACCATTGCTGGCACGAGCGTTTATTAGGGTTATCTAACCGCTCATCATACTGTAACACGATGAAAGAATATAATGGTACTGATTCGTTTTGGCATGTAGTCCTTATTGAGATGCAAACCAAGTTAACGAGAGACATAAGTGTGAGAACAAATTATAGATAATGCTACTAATGAACCATAAAAATAACTTACTAAATAATTTTCCCTCAGAATGTTTCATCTGCTTTACGTGTGTGCCTTTCTGTGTCCTTGTATCGAGTTTTTTTAAACAAGAGATCACTTCAGGTCTATCTAACAGTGCGCGCCAAGTGGCTGACGTCTTATTCGTTTTATCTACAAATTATGGAGTGACAGTAACTTGGCAAGCATTAAACCACAATATTTTTATACCGCTTAAGCTGCGGGTGTCATAGCCTGCCAGGGAACTTTCATGTATACAGCCAGGGAAGACTTTGAAAATGTCGACATTGGCATGCTGTCTTCTTATATGCCACAAAAGGTTTCCAGAGAATCTCTCTATAAAACATATTTTTCTGACGTTTCGCCTCACAAACAAATTTAGACCCTGGCACTATTAATGAAACATAAATGAAACTGAAGCGTACTGACATGGGATTTCTTACTGAATTTTATTGCGTTAACAAAAAGTCCTCAACCTCAAAACGCTAGAAAAAGTACTCATGTTTGAGATCACATTAAATAATGTCACTGTGATAGCATTCATTCAAACTGTACTTATTTTTTCCCATTAGGCGCGTATCTGTCATGCCATCACACAGAAATTATTCGCGTGGCATTTCTGGTGCTCATATGGTATATCGGACTTGCAACCATGTCAGTATGCCCAAATGGCCTCATTATCTGTAAGAAATTAAGAAGTGAGCATATATATACAACGAATGCCTTCTGTTGAAGTTATGACCAATGATTCATTAATTTAATAGTATGAGAAAGACATCTATACGTCTACTAAGCAAACTAAGTAACAGTCCTTTGCAAAATACTGGGAATACTCCTGTCATTCTTCTAAGCATATCATTCTGCTCGGGCATATTAAATTACTAGCCAAAGCGTACAGACAATCCAACTGGGTAACCTTGTTTCATGAATTGATATAGATATCATCTGGGATAATTGCAGTAATATGTCATATATGAACTTGTCATTAAAGCAACACGCTGTTACAGCACCAGCAGCAGTTGTGACTGTTTAATTGTTCATCATGTTACAAAATGAAGCATTGCACAACAGTAATCATTTGTATTGATAATCAGTCATTAGTCATAGTTACAGCGCATTGAGCATTGGCTTAGGTGGTTTGAGCAAATAGATAAGGCTGCTTAATGAACATACAAAGAATACACAATTGTTATTTTCGCCTAACATTGTTGCAGCTACTTATTTGCACCATACACTTGCGAAACCTTTGGAACATATGACTCGAAGGTCAAGGCCGGCCTGGCGACCTTGCATGCCAAGAGGGAGTAATCTGTAAATCTGTAAATAGTCTCTTTCGATCATAGCGTAAGACCTGCATTAAGAAAATCAATATATCGTGCAATAAAAAGAGGTAATTCAGCATCGGTGCACTTGTTTTCTTTCTTGCACTGCATGATTCAGCACTAGTGGAATTGCTTCAATTTGTTTTCTCTTTATACAACATATGAGAGTGCAGCTCTTTCAGGAGCATCATAAAGCTATTGATATTTTTACGGTGAAAAAAGAGGAGAAGGTCGTTGACGGTGAAGACAACGAAGCGGCAACAGCCTCTCGGGATTCTCGGCTGCCGCTTACATACGTCTTGTAAATACATCGTATAAATAGTCATATACGCGTGACATTTTGGTGGAGGTGCGGGGTACGCGTCTTCGTCACGGTGCTCCGCAGTGGACGTCTCACCCAGCCTGGGACCATGCTTCCAGTGGAAGGCACCACGTCTGCAGCTGCACTACCGGCTACGCATACCTAATACATTGTTCTACCTAAGCCGCGAGACCGCGGCAAGTTCACCGGCCTCGATGGTGTTGACGTAGGAGAGTGGTTGAAGATGTATGAGCGCGTCAGCAAGGTGAGCAGTTGGGATCCGACCGTGATGCTGGCCAATGTCGTGTTCTATCTCGACGGAACACCACGAATGTGGTTTTACACAAACGAGTAAGAAGTAACCAGCTGGGACTTGTTCAGATAAAAGCTGTCCGACGTTTTTTGGCAAACCGACCAGTCGACAACTAACCGCCAAGCAACAACTCGCCACGCGTGTTCCAACTGCTACCGGGTCGTACCTCTCCTACATTCAGGGAGCCCTAGACCTTTGTCATAAAATCGACACGTCCATGCCGGAGGCGGGCAAGGTTGGACACATTATCAAAGGCCTCGCTGACGACGCATTTAACCTTCTGGTGTTTAGAAACTTATCGACTGTCGAAGCCATTATGAAGGAATGCCGCCGTTTCGAGCATGCGAAGAGTCACCGTATAGATAATCAGATTACACGGCTTCTAAATACTGCAGCGACCTCTTCCTGTACCGACCCCACCGACCAATCTGGCTCGCCACCACCAAGTGAAAACGTGACCCGAATTGTACGCCGCGAACTCGAAGCGGCGTTTCCCGCCTCACCTCAACCGACGTCTTGGAATAACACTGGTGAGAATCAGCGATCAGCGATCGCGATCACCGATATCGCTGATACAGTCCGTGGTTTGGCAGGAAATCGCTAATATGGGTCTTCCAGCGCCTGCTCCTTGAGTCGCACTGACAACCGCACTGTTCATATGCATAGGGCTTATCGCAGTCCGCCTCACAGTGTCCGTTATCATTAGACTACAGGAACCCATCAGACTGCCGTACGCCTGACGGCAGGCCGATCTGTTTCTGCTGCTGCCGAATCGGTCACCTGTCCCATCACTGCCGGAGCCATTGGCCATCCCCTCCTCGAAACACCTTCCGGAATTCAAGTTCGCCCCGAAGTTCCTCACCCCGTCGCGTCTACGACGCTGCAGACGCCACTACAATGATGCTCGCTCGCCGACTGAGGGTCACAGAATATCGCACGTATCCCTGTGGTGAATTTCGGGCTTGCTACGAAAACTCTGCCGAAAGATATCACCCTGGCTACAATAACTGCTTTAGAAGTTAGTTGCGCTGAGACTTTTGTCATCGAAGCTTCCTCTGAGCATTTCCGGTCTGCCAAATGTACTGACGACGACATTATGAGAATGATCGCCCTGAATCTCACTCTGCGGAGGCTGAACAGCTCTGCAGTCTATTGCTTTCCTACAAGGATATATTCGACCTGAACAACCAAGCCTTAGGACCGACGTCACTTGTCAAACATTGTATACATACAGGCAATAATCAACCCATACATCGGCGACCCTACCGAGTTCCCGCTTCGGAGCGCCACGTCGTCCAAACGGAAATAGACAAGGTGCAAGCGAAAGATATCATTCAGCCGTCGTCAAGTCCCTGGGTGTCCCCTCTCATACTGGTGAAAAAGAAGGACGGCTAATGGAGATTCTGTGCCAATTACCGCCACCTCAACCGCATCACGAAGAAGGACGTCTACCCACTATCTCGTATCGATGACGCCCTCGATTGCCTATACGGGGCACAGTATTTGTCGTCCATCGATCTACGGTCCGGATATTGGCAAATCACTGTCGATAATCTAGATCGTAAAAATAACGCCTTTATAACGCCTGCTGGTCTTTACCGCTTAGAAGTTATGCCTTTTGGTTTATGCAACGCTCCGGTTACCTTTGATCATATGATGGACTCATTACTCCAAGGATTCAAGTGGTCGACTTTTCTCTGCTACCTAGATGATGTGATTGTGTTCTCGCCCTCATTCAGCGCACACATTGAGCGGCTTTCAGCTGTACTTGCTGTTTTTCGGAAGGCCGGCCTACAGCTTAACTGCAAGAAATATCACTTCGGCCACCGTGAGATTACTCTTCTTGGACATGTCGTAAATATAACTGGCATCTGACCAGACGCACAGAAAATTAGTGCCATGAAACAGTTCCTTGTTCCACGGTCCGCAAAAGATGTCCGAAGATGTGCGACTTCCGCCACTTTGTTAAAGATTTTGCCACCATAGCACGCCCTCTCACAGATCTCCTGAAAAAAAGTGTGCCGTTTCCATGGGGATCATCTCAGGCCACCGCCTTTTGTCGCCTTATGACCATGCTCACCATCCCACCGATTCTAGGACACTTCGCTACTTCAGCCCCTACAGAGGTGTGCACCGATGCCATTGGCCACAGAATCGGTGCCGTCGTGGAAGAAGTTCAAAACGGCCATGAACGCGTCATCGCGTACGCTAGCCGTCTTTTGTCACCTGCGGAGCGTAACTACTCTATTACCGAGCGCGAATGTTTGGCCGTTGTGTGGCCAGTGGTGAAATTAGGCCCCTATTTATATGGCAGGCCCTTTTCTATTGTAACGGACAATCACGCCCTCTGTTGGCTTTCGTCCTTAAAAGATTCCAGAGGTAGGCTTAGACGATGGCCTTTGCGGCTACACGAGTATTCCTATTCGGTGGTCTAGTCGCCTACACAACGACGCCGACTGCTTGTCCCATTACCCTGTACACACACCCGCCAACGCCGACATGGACGCTTCCGCAAGTGTTCGTTCGCTTTCCCAGCTTTTGGACATGGCCAATGAGCAACGCCATGCCGCTTCTTTGAGGACCCTCATTCACCGAATGGAATCTGCTCCTACTGATCTATCGTTACGGTGGTTGATCCTCAACGACGGGATATTGTACCGACGCAGTTTTTATCCTAACAATCCTCCCCTTCTCCTTGTCGTTCCTCAACACCTCCGCTCAACCGTGCTTCAGGAGCTTAATGACGCCCCAACAGCCGGACACCTAGGGTTTGCTCGCACTTACGACCGCGTGCACCGCCGCTTCTACTGGCCCGGCCTCTCCCGCTCCATACGGAGCTATGTAGCTGCTTGCAAGCCCTGTCAACATTGCAAAAAGCCAGCAACGCTTCCTGCCGGGCACTTGCAGCCGATCGACATTCCGCCTGAGCCATTCTTTCGTGTGGGTTTGGATCACCTTGGCCATTTCCCCGAGTCCAGCTCCGGCAACAGGTGGATCGCTGTCGCTACTGATTACGGGACGTGCTATGCCATGACTCGGTCACTTTCCACGAGCTGGACAACCGACGTCGCAGATTTCCTACTCCGGAATATCATTTTAGTACATCGTGCCCCGCGACAGCTCCTTACTGACCGCGGCCGCATTTTCCCCTCCCAATTCATCGCCGATATCCTGCGCTCATGTTCTGCCAAGCACAAACTGGCTACCTCCTATCATCCCCAAACCGACGGCCTTACTGAGCGACTTAATCGGACCATTACTGACATACTATCGAAATACGTTTCATCCGACCAGAAGGACTGGGATGTGGCTCTTCCTTATGTCACGTTCGCCTATTATTCATCATGCCATGATACTGCTGGGTATTCCCCCTTTTACTTACTCTTCCGTCGTGACTGTGTTACCATTGGACACTTCACTACCCTAGATACAGGATTCGAGGACCGAGTATGCCCGCGACGCCATCGCCCACGCTGACCATGCGCGCCAGCTTTCCCGTACTCGTCTGTTGACATCGCAGGAATCTCAACGACAGGCTTACAATCACCGCCAATCGTGACACATTTTTCACCAGGCTCTCTCGTGCTACTTTGGTCCCCTTACCGCCTAGTGGGGCTCTCCGAAAAACTCCTTTCGTGCTACAAAGGCCCTTACCGTCTTCTGCGTCAAGTAACCAATGCCACTTACGAGATAATCCCCGTGACCTCAGCATTCACCCGGTTCCACATCACCTGACGTCGTACACGTCTCTCCGCTTAAGCCTTACTGCGCCCTTACCGACGGCGCCATCTGAAGAACAGGGACGGTGCTTTTTCTGCCGGGGGTCGTTTTACGGCGGAAAAAGTGGACAAGTTCGTCGACGGTAGAGACGACGAAGAGGCAACAGCCCCTCGGGATTCTCGGCTGCTGTTTATATACGCCTCCCAAATACATCGTATAAATAGTCTTATACCCGTGACAATAAGAATGCACAAATGCAGATGAGAACCAACAGGCTGTATGCATACTATAAATTCAAATTTTTTACCGCCATATGTAAAAAAATTTAACTTGTATATAGCATATAGCTAGCAGATTTCATTTTAGCGCATGCATTTCATGTAACCAATATTTCATAAATGTTCTGGTGCACAAATCCTCATGCAGCCTTACATGAAGATTCGCGGCTACATGTATTTGAGAGTTGTCGACAACTTGCGTCCGCACGGATGATATTGACACGTGTACTTATCTTTATTGGGCGACCACGTTTCGCCACCTAAGAAATGTAATCGCACAGCGCGGGACGCGCCTGCATGTATCCGAAGTTTCTGGAAAGTTATCGATACTTCTACCCGGCTATCTGTTGTCGCCGAAGGTTGTGTTATCTGATTTCATCGTGTAACGCGAATGGTGTAGAACTTTGTGGAAGGTACGCGGGTCCGAACGATTAGTCTGGAACATTCGACGACTGCTCTATAAAAGCCGACGCGCTTGACTCGCTGATCAGATTTCCGACGATCGCAGACCGTGTTCGCCGCTATCGTTGTGCTATAAGTGTAGCCTGTTTTTGTGGGCACAGGTTCGCCCAATAAAAGCTAGTTTTGTATTCCACCGTATTGCTGCTTTCTTCACCGTCACTACCACGTGACAATATTCTATGTACAGTTGCCTACGCAAGTTCCCATACACATAGTGGATGGATGGCTGGATGGATGCAAAACTTGAATGTATATATATATATATATATATATATATATATATATATATATATATATATATATATATATATATATATATATATATATATATATATATATATATATATATGTATATATATATATATATAGTGTATGCAATAAATTTTTATGGCCATTTCCAGTAGACTGCTTATTAGGAGCCCCAAGCAGTGAGGGTTTCTATATAATCAGAAGAAAATCTCCTACCGAAACATCGTTGGCGAAATGTGTTCTATTTAGCTAGCATATAGGGTGTCTCACCTATTATAGGCAAGCTGTGGTCATTGAAAATAAAGGATTAAAAAAACACATGGTGCAAGATATACTATTATACCAAGACCACAGGTCAGACCTCTGACCTCTGAGCTCGATAGGTCTTAAAATCGGATCCGTGTTCTTAAATATTGTTCTTCTCTGAACAGCTTTGCTAAATTTATATTAGCTGGGACACTCTGTATCGACAATAGCCGACAAAAATTGTAAGACGAAAGTCTACTGGGTGTTTCAGCTGAATTGGACCAATTATATAAAAAAAAATAGAAACAAAGGCGCTACGCGAGTCGAATGGCGCAGTATTGTTCCGAGCCATATGAAGAACATCATGATATTTTTTTCCAGTCTGTCAAGCTGGGCAATAAACAAAGATTGATTAACTTATAAATAGTGACTCTAAGCTAAGAAGGAACACCACGTGACATTCCCACTCGCCCGTCGTCATTACATTGCTCCCAAGTATTCCGCGCCCAAACGAACATAGCATTTCGCCGAGTGTGGTGCCGCTGCGTTCGCTCGTCGCTATCATGAACCGCCGCGAGGGAAGCGCTTCGTTGGCGTGAATCACACAACCAACGCCTTCATCGCTGCCCTGTCGCCTTTTAAGCGGCAGGGCAGAATGCCACGTTCGTTTGAGCGTGGACGGCTAGTGAGCGCTGCAACCACGGCGGGCAAGCGGGTATGTCACGTGGTACATATATCTTTTTTTTGTATTTCGCGGGCGTCCGCAGTAAGCTGGAAAACACCAATACTTAAAAAATAGAAACTTAGAAAACGTCTAATGAGACGTTTTGCAAAGCGCATGCCAGCTATCTAATAGGAATTTTTTGCCTAACTTCGTTGATTGAGTATTTGGTTAATTATTCGCGTCGTCTTAGAGTGAATCGGCATATATTTAAGCTCTCGCTAAAAATAGCTCAAAATCATATATATATATATATATATATATATATATATATGAAACGAGAAGAATGGAAATCGATGTGCACCATTTTTGTTACGAGCAGCAAATAGCGCTAAACAGGAGGACAAAGAGAGCAACACAGTTGTCTGTGTCTCTCTCTTTATCCTGTTGTTCAGTGCTGCTTACTGCTCGTAATCATGAGTGATCTAGCCCAAATGCGTACTCTTCTATTTTTGTAGTCACAGCCTTATAAAACCGCCAGGCAATCACCATAAGGAAAGAATGGGGCTACGTAGCTGTAGTTGAAATCTAAATGCAGGAAATGAGGAGGGAACGTGAAAATAAAAGCAGAGGAAAAGGTGACTTGCTGCTGGAGCGGAGGGAACCCACTGCATTCGCATTAGAATTCCGATTCACTACTAATTGTGCAACAGTGTTGCCAATCAATCCGTCCACTAACATAAGCATTTATGTGTACTACATCTATGCCTAGCAATGTTAGCCAGCGCCACTCAGAGCCGTGGCGGACGGATGCGGAACATAATTTTTTGCCCGTTAGCGTCACTAAAACGGGAATTTAGCCAAGCAGGCACGTGACTAATAAACCGTCGTATGCTGCCTGATGTTACCAAGACTGCCACATTTGAGGCCCTTGTTAGATGTGAACGAGAAATTACCTTTTCGTCCACTTTTATTTCCCCTGCGTAATTTTTCCACTTCTATTTCAACCACAGCGAACTACCCCGATGCTCACCTTGGCTGCACGGTCTGTTGGCTTTTAAGGTAATGCTATACGTAAATTTATATATATATATATATATATATATATATATATATATATATATATATATATATATATATATATATATATATATATATATATATATATATATATACTTCGATGGAGTTGCATAACTTACTTTATTTTCGCGTTTATAGGCTCCTTCAGAAACAGCTACACGGTCTGTGTGCCACACAGAGATAACAAAATGGAGAATTTTACAATGTGACGCAATTTGGCAGTGCCATGAATAACACTCCTCCAGGCGTTGACAATGGCTCCACTCGCACTGCAGGTGCCGATGAGTTCTAGCCGCACATGCTGTAAGCACATATGCCCTTAGCGACGGCTACAAACTAGCTCGTTATCCGGTCTGTTTACCCTTCCGATCCTCCACACAACACAATTTCTTTCATATAGTCGCGTTTGTGCTGCATACCCACAGTCTATCGTTGATCCTTTAAATGCCCACACCCTCCGGGTAACCCCGAACCACTTCGAACGACAGAAAGCTGAGCTAGTTGTTAAGGATTCATTATGCAAAAAAGAAGTGAGGAGTGCAGACAGGACACAAGAGTAGAGAAGTGGACAACACTAACGTCATTAGTGTTCACTTCTCTACTCTTGTGTCCTGTCTGCACGCCTCACTTCTTTTTTGCATAAGAATGGAAGAAGGCGTGTACAAGGTACAAAACATTAAAAAAAAACAGAAGCGAGAAGCACGAACGCAAAATAAGTGCAACCCCGGCGGGACTCGAACCCGCAATCCTCGGTTTAGAATACCGATGCCTTGTCCATTGGGCTACGGGGGCTCTCACGCTCAGATCTCAGCTTTGAGTTGGCCAATCCAGGGCAGAGCGTCGCCGCCCCTCGGCGCAACCGCGTGAACGCGCTCGTGCCACTGATGCCTCCTTCGTCGTCGTCTTCTTCCGCAGCTGGTTCCGATGCCGCTCGTCATGGCAGCGTTCCCATACTGCCCCTCCGTCTGCGAAGGCGCTGACGGCGCTGGCCCACTGTCACTTGGTGAGGCGATTTCGGTCTCAAATTCTTTGCCTCACTATATCGCGAATCGATCAAGAAATCAAGAAAAAGAAATGGGCATAGGTAGGACATGTAATGAGGAGGGAAGATAACCGATGATCATTAAGGGTTACGGACTGGATTCCAAGGGAAGCGAAGCGTAGCAGGGGGCGGCAGAAAGTTAGGTATGCGTATGAGATTAAGAAGTTTGCAGGGAGAACATGGCCACAATTAGTACATGACTGGGGTAGTTGGAGAAGTATCGGAGAGGCCTTTGCCTTGCAGTGGGCGTAACCAGGATGATGATGATGATGATGATGATGATGATGATGATCGCGAATTGCAAACAAGTATGCAGCTGCACTGAAATTTTGCATCAGAGAATATCGTAATCGTCGTACATAATTACAGCTATGCTGTTAGTCTCTATTTGGCCTGCATTTTCTGTCCGCGCCTGTCAGCAAAACTTTGGAGGGCACGTTTGGTTTCTGCCCGCGATATAGCGCCCAGAGACAAGTGCTGTGCAGAGTACTGGACCAGTAGAACAATCGTACACTATCAGAACTCAAAGCTTTAGGTCAGTACTCCCACAGAACATCCAAGCTAAATGCCTTACTCGCGTTATTAAGGTTCCTGCGGTCTGCGGGTCTTCACGATAGACAGTAAGAACGCCGCCCCCTACCACTCTGTAGTGTACGCGGTTTGGTCGGGCTCGTCTCTATCTTTTTCTGTCTCCCCGTTCCGCTCTATTTCTCTTTTTATCCCCCTTCACCCTTCCGCCGTGCAGGGTAGGCAACCGGAACTGCCTCTGGTTAACCTCCCTGCCATTCTATGCATCCTTTTTTCCCTCCCTCTCTTGGAGGACGCATAAGCTTCGCCTTTAAGAGTGGAATGCGATAGTGTTCTAAGACCGCTTACTGCTTTTCATGCTTCCCGGTAAATGCAGCATATGTAACCGTAACGTATACCGGGAAACGTTGGCTGCGAATGCTATGCATGAAGGTGAGCTTTCTGATCGAAACGCGGCGTCTTGCGTGGATCGATCTCCTGTTGTTATTTCGCACTATTAATATTTCAGTCTGAGAAGAGCTAACATAAAGGACATGAGCTGTCGGTGTTTTTTTTTAATTATGGGGTTTTACGTGTCAAAACCACTTTCTGATTATGAGGCATGCCGTAGTGGAGGACTCCGGAAGTTTCGACCACCTGGGGATCTTTAGCGTGGTGTTTTCTTTTCCATTACATTTGTTTGTGCGCTGCCGTTCTCAAAATACCAAGGAATAACCTTGTAAAGAATGAAAGGAAGGTATGAGCAACTTTGGTGCTAAAGATGTGGCTGGGCACGCGTGGCTCGCATGCGTGGTACGCCGAAGCCAGATTCTCTGCGACCCAGGCTCCTTAACACTATGGTGTTAAAATTTGGGCCGGTCCCAGCCTCAATGCAGGGCCAGGAGCAGTGCTTCCTATCCCCTTAAGGCAGAATCTTTAGTTAATCAGCGAAGTGAAACGAACAGTAAATACATTCTTTGGAATCAAGCGCACAACATACCGAACAGCATACGTTTCAATAAAGAACACGTAAAAAACAATCATCCGAACAACTTAATTGATGATAAGGCGCTCCTGGTAAGAATACGAAGCACGTAGCGCTGCCTCTATATTGCTACACGCATGTCGTATTTGATTGTTTTAACGAGGCGCGTGGGCGCCATCACTCGAGAAAAGAGGAGGAAGAACGAACTGGGCTCGCGCTGTGAATCTAACCGGTCCCCGCTGCAACCGCTGTTGTAAATATAACCTGTAAATAGTTGCTCGTCTTACTGACTCGTCCTTCGCGTAACATTGTCGTGGAGGTGGAACGTTGCCCGTTCTCGCCACGGACCCCCGAAGGGGCCGAACCGTCGTATTCTCAGCCATGGCTTCCGATGGAACCACCCCGTCGCCACCTACACCTGCGGCGCCAACCACAATGTACGTTACGGTTCCTAGTATCCGTGATCCTGGGACATTCCCCGCCCAAAATGACATTGCCGTCGACGACTGGCCGAGAATGTAAGAGCGTGTTAACCAAAGCGACCACTCGGACCATACCATCATGCTTGTCAATGTGATCTTTTATCTGTACGGGGCACCACGTGTCTGGTTTCACACCCATGAGATCGAGCTCTCCAGCTGGGACATTTTCAAAGAGCGGCTTGCGACTTTTTTATCAACCCAAATAGCGAAAAGAGCTTGCCACCCGTGTCCAGTCGTCGACCATATCGTATGTCTCCTACATACAGGAAGTGCTCGCGCTTTGCAGGAAAATCGACGAGAACATATCCTCAAAGGCATCGGGGACGACGCCTTCAGTTTGCTCGTCTATAACGACGTTTCTACCGTCGACGCCATCGTCAAAGAATGCCGCCGCTTCGAGGTAGCCAACAGCCGCCGCGTCGTCCCACAGTTTTACCGGCTCCCAAACACCCCTGCCACGTCCTCTTGCCCCGCTCTTACTGTCGCACGACCATTTCAAGAGAACGTCACACGTATCGTTCGCTGTGAGATTGAAGCGGTGAGTCCGGCACCCCTTCATCCATGACGTCCTGACAATACCTTTGACCAAGCGGCCCCCGCTATTTCCGTTATTGAAGCAGTTGTGCGGCAAGATATTGCAAACCTTAGCATTCATACCGCCTGTTCTGTCTCCCGACCTGATTCGGCACCCATTCCCATGTCCACAACCTGTAATGACCACTTTTTTGCTCCCAGACCACGCAAGCCTGCTGAATGGCGAACCCCAGACGACAAACCGATCTGCTTCCTCTGCCACCGCGTTGGTGATGTATCCCGCCACTGCCGCACCACCTTGACACCGCCGTACTGGGGCTGATTCCCTACTCCTCGCCCATACGCCGACGCTCACCGTTATTTACCTCGCCATCTGTACCCTACTTCTGATGCCCCTAACAGCCGCTCCTCCGTGCGATCGCCGTCCCCTCAACGCCGTCGCTCCCTGTCACCCCAACCTCGCCGCTTTTCCTCGCCGAACCGACGGACGGAAAACTCGGCAATGCAGCTCTTGGAGGTAGTGCTGCATCACGTTCGTCCTCTCCAAATCGTCCGCTGACGCTCCTCACCTACACGAACCTAATTGAAGTAGACGTAGATGGTGTTCTGTTGACGGCATTAATTGATGCTGAAGCCCAAGTGCCCGTAATGAGCGCTAACCTATGTCGTCGCCTCAAAAAAGTTCTTACGCCTGCCATCACTCCAGCCGTACGCGTCACCAATGGTACCACTGTTGCCGTCAGGCGTATGTGCACTGCTCGCATACGAATTCCTGACCACCAAGTTTCACCGTGCTAACCAGTTGCCCTCATGACCTAATCATCGAGCTCGACTTTCTGCCGACGCATTCTGCCACCATCGACTGTTCCACCGGCACACTGTTGCTCGAGCTTCCTCTACTTGCAGACGTTCGTCCCAAACAACCGAACACCCTCTGCACTACAGCGCTTGTTCGCTTACCTCCAAAAGCCCTGACCTTCGTCAAATTGGCCTCAACGGCAACCGTGCCTGATGGTGACTACGTCGTCGCACCTATTCGGGATGTCCTCCTGACGCACGACATATCCCTGTGCCACACTCCGTCGTAACCCTTGCCGCTAATCGGATGTGTCTCCCCGTTATCAATTTTGGCTTGACGAAGCAAGTGTTACCTGAAGGCATAGCGGTGGCCACGCTCCGGTCAGTGACAGACGACCACGTCACTACTTTTGCAGCCGACGCGTCTACAGATCCCCCTAATTACCCGCGGGATGCCCTGAATATCGACGGCCCATTACGTCCCATGGTCGCTCCGGGCCTTGCACCTGACCAAGCAGGCGCCCTACATCGCCTTTTACTTTCCTACCGCGACATATTTGACACTGACAATCGACCATTTGGTCACACGTCCCTTGTTAAGCATCGGATAAACACTGGTGATGCTGTTCCCATTCACCGCCGATCGTATCGCGTGTCCATGGAGAGCGGCAAGTTATTCAGCAAGAAGTAGACAAGATGCTCGCCAGAGGCATTGTTGAGCCCTCGTCGAGTCCTTGGGCGTCGCCGGTCGTGCTCGTCAAAAAGAAACATGGCACGTGGCGTTTCTGCGTTGATTACCGCCACCTAAACGGGATTACTAAAAAAGGACTTTACCCTTTACCACGAATCGACGACGCTCTCGATTGCCTTCACGGTGCCAAATACTTTTCGTCCATCGACCTTCGACCTGGTTATTGGCAGATTTCCGTCGATGAGCAAGACCAACAAAAGATTTGCTTTCGTCACTCCAGATGGCCTCTTCCAATTCGAGGTTATGGCGTTGCCCCCATCACGTTCGAACGGATAATCGACTCTCTGCTTCAAGATTTCAAATGCTCAACTTGCCTTTGTTACCTCGATGACGTCCTTATGTTTTCTCCAACATTTGAGACGCACCTTGAGCGCATCGCAGCTATCCTTGACGTCTTCCGCCAGGCTCGGCTCCAATTAAACTCATCGAAGGGCCACTTCGGGCGCCGACAGATTACAGTGGTAGGCCATCTCGTCGATGCTTCCAGAGTACAATCCGACCCGGAGAAGGTTCGAGCAGTAACGGCTCTTTCTGTACCTCAATCTGTCAAAGACGTCCGGAGCTTTGCGGGGCTCTGTTCTTATTTCTGACGGTTCGTGAATGATTTCGCAGCAATCGCTCGACCACTTACTGAACTTCTGAAGAAAGAAGTGCCTTTTACAGGGAGTTCCCCTCAGGCGGCTGCATTTTTCCGCCTTATCACGATTCTCACCAATCCACCGGTCTTGGTCCACTTTGACCCGCGCGCACCTACAGAGGTCCGAACCGATTTCAGTGGTTATGGGATCGGCGCCATCTTATTGCAACGGCAACACGGACACGGCCGCGTTATAACCTGCGCTAGCCGGCTTCTGACAACTGCAGATCGCAACTATTCGATTACCGAACGCGAATGTCTTGCTGTCGTCTAGGTCGTTTCAATTTTCCGCCAGTATTGATATGGCTAACCCTTCTCAGTAATCCCAAACCATCATGCACTCTGTTGGCTTTCGTCACTCAAGTATCCTACTGGCCGACTCGGTCGTTGGGCCCTCCGACTACAGGAATATCCCTACACAGTGACTTAGAAGTGGGGACGCCAACACCAGGACGCAGATTAGCTCTCTCGCTACCCAGTCGAAGACGCGACCAATACATCTATACGGACACCGACGCCTTTGTTTTCTCTGTGTTTCCACTGCTCCATGTCGCCGACGAGCAGCGCCGTGACCCGTCCTTGCGTATCATCACTGACCGCCTGGAATCGTCACTTTCCGACAGTTCCCTTCGCTTATTCATACTTCAAGATGGCGTACTCTACCGCCACAACGTTCACCCCGACGGCCCTGCTTTACTCCTTGTGATCCCTAAACACCTTCGCTCAGCGGTTCTCCACGAACTTCCCGACCTCCCCATTGCCGGTCACCTGGGTTTGTCACGTACCTACGACCGGGTTAATGTTTAACAGTCTCGGAAGGGAACAGCAGTTTACGATAGGTAGCGAGGCACTGGAAGTGGTAAGAGAATACATCTACTTAGGACAGGTAGTGACTGCTGATCCAGATCATGAGAGTGAAATAATCAGAAGAATAAGAATGGGCTGGGGTGCGTTTGGCAGGCATTCGCAGATCATGAACAGCAGGTTGCCATTATCCCTCAAGAGAAAAGTGTATAACAGCTGTGTCTTACCAGTGCTCACGTACGGGGCAGAAACCTGGAGGCTTACGAAAAGGGTTCTACTTAAATTGAGGACGACGCAACGAGCTATGGAAAGAAAAATGATAGGTGTAACGTTAAGGGATAAGAAAAGAGCAGATTGGGTGAGGGAACAAACGCGCGTTAATGACATCTTAGTTGAAATCAAGAAAAAGAAATGGGCATGGGCAGGACATGTAATGAGGGAAGATAACCGATGGTCATTAAGGGTTACGGACTGGATTCCGAGGGAAGGGAAGCGTAGCAGGGGGCGACAGAAAGTTAGGTGGGCAGATGAGATTAGGAAGTTCGGAGGGTCAACATGGCCACAATTAGTACATGACCGGGGTAGTTGGAGAAGTATGGGAGAGGCCTTTGCCCTGCAGTGGGCGTAATCAGGCTGATGATGATGATGATCATACGACCGGGTCCGCCGACGCTTCTTTTGGCCAGGGCTTGCTCGCTCCGTTCGAAGATACGTAGCTGCGTGTGAGAAATTCCAGCGAGGCAAGACACCAGCGACGCTCCCTGCTGGGTACCTTCAACCACTCGACATTGCCATGGAACCATTCTTTCTTGTTAGTTTGGATTTACTTGGCCCTTTTCCTCTTTATACCTCTGGGAACAGGTGGATTGCTGTGGCTACGGATTACGCCACGCGCTACGCCATCACCCGAGCGGTTCCTACAAGCTGCGCCACAGATGTCACCGATTTTCTTCTGCGCGACGTAATTTTATTACCTGGAGCTCCACGACAATTTCTCACAGACGGTGGCCAGACATTCCTATCAAAAGTTATTGTGGAGATCCTGCAGTCCTCTGCCACGAGGCACAAGCTATCCACGGCATACCATCCGGAAACGAATGGCCCCACGCAGCGTCTCAATCGCGCTCTCACAGACATGCTCACGAAATATGTCTCTTCATACCACACTGACTGGGACCTCGCTCTAGCGTTTGTCACATTTGCTTATAATTATTCGCGCCACGACACAGCCGGTTATTCCCCATTTTTCCTAATGTTCGGCCGAGAACCAGCACTTCCCCTCGACACAACCCTCCCTGTTTACGCGGCATCAACCAGTGAATATGCACTTGACGCCATCGCCCGCAGTGCCCACGCCAGGGAAATTGCCCGTGGCCGCCTTCTGAAATCCGAGGAGAGTCAAAGGCGTTTGTACGACCGGCGACACTGAGACGTGCACTTCCCGCCTGGTTCTTTGGTGCTTCTATGGTCTCCGTCCTGTCAGGTCGGCCTCTCAGAAAAACTGCTGTCTCGTTACACAGGCCCATACCGAATGTTTTGTGCCGTGACTCCCGTCAGCTACGAGCTAGCCCCTGACACCCCAACTGCTTCCGAGTCCAGTGATATGGTGCACGTTACTCGACTGAATCAGTATCACCCTCCCAGTGATGACATTTAGACGCTCCGGGACGTCACTTCTGCCGCCGGGGGATTATGCTACACCCGTGTGGTATTTGATAGTTTGAACGAGGCGCGTGGGCGCCATCACTCGAGAAAAGAGGAGTAAGAACGAACTGGGCTCGGCGCTCTTAATCTAACCGGTCTCGCTGCAGCCGCTGTTGCAAATGTAACCTGTAAATAGTTGCTCGTGTTACTGACTCGTCCTTCGCGTAACAATATGTTTCCCGGTAAAGGTTACTGTTTCGGAAGCTGCCGTCTGCGTGGCAGCTTTCGATGTGTGGAGGGACTTTCCCAGACTATCGTATAAAAAGAACCAGCCTACCAAATGATGTCCATCGTGTTCAACTTACCATCGGCGCCGGCGTGCTGTAAAAAAATCTGTTAATCCCATTTCTGCCGTTCCCTTACAGAAAATAATTTTACAATGCCTATAGAAAGTCTATAGACTTCTTACAGACGACTTGCTCTTTCTATAGATTTGGAATTTTGTTGATACAAAGTCGACATACTGTCTATAGACGATAGTCGATAAGGTTTCTATTTATTTTTGTCGACTCGCATTCTTAGACGGTCTATAGAAAAAAACTCAATAAGGTGCAGGTTTCTTTTTGCCTACTTCCCTTCTATAGATTACACATAGACAAAAGTTGGCACAATCTATGTTTTTGTCCATTTTTTATCAATAGACTTTCGGTAGACGATAGTCGATAAGGTTTCTATTTCTTTTTGTCTACTCCCGGTTTATAGATTGTATATAGACAAAACTTTATAAGCTGTTTGTTTCTTTGTGTCTGCTTCTGCTTCAAATACTACCTAAGGGCAAATGTCAGTACAGTCACTATTTATTGTTTTTCATTCTTTGTCTATAGACAAGAGTCCATAAGCTGTCAATTAGTTTTGTCTACTCCCAGTTTATAGATTGTCTTTAGACAAAAGTTGATAAGCTTTCTATTTTGTCTACAGGTAGAAGTTTACAAGGTGTACGTTGTTTTGTCTATTCCCAATCTATAAATTTCTTCACACACATACATATATATATATATATATATATATATATATATATATATATATATATATATATATATATATATTGCCACGTGACTGCGGCTCGCGGCACATACATTGCGTGTATTCGCGAGCTTCTTCACACTCGGAAAAACACATTTATGTAGCACATCTTGAGCAAAAGAAAGCTGTATCGGGAATTTTTCATGTTGCTGCTATACAATATTCTCATTGATCCTTTTCAATTAGGACTAATTACCTAATCAAGGGGAGCGCAAAAAGTATTCTGAATATCTCCAAGCGACGGCAAACAACATTACCTTGGTTCTCTCCAGTTACGTACCATCTCTATATCTTCATGTTTGGCTCAAATTAAGTAAAACACCATTCAAACTTGTTAGCAATACAAATTATTCGCCAGGGTTTCCTATATCACTGCCAATGAATGTCATAGGGTGGAACGTCACCAAAGGTCAAGTTAACTTGAGCGAACAGCTCGTACACTGATTATCTTGACGCGTGAGATGAAAAAGAAAAAAGCCGATTCTGAAAAAGTCTTATTGCTTCAGGCTTACATGCCGTCTATAGATTCATCATCATCAGCCTACTTTATATCCACTGCAGGACCAAGACCTCTCCCTGCGATCTACAATTACTCCTGTCCTGCGCCAACTGATTCCATCTAGCACCCGCAAATTTCCTAATTTTATCGCACCACCTAGACTTCTGCCGTCCTGTATTGCGCTTCCCTTCTCTTCGCACTCATTCCTTAGCCCTATTGCTTCAACCGTTTTCTAACGTACCTACCCAGCGTCATTTCTTTCTATTAATCCCAATTAGAATATCGGCTATACCCGTTGCTCTCTGATCCAAACCGCTATCGTTTTGTCTCTTCAAGGACGTTTTTCATTCCATCGCTATTTGTACGGTCCTTAACTTGTTCTCAAGCTTCTTTGTCAGTCTCGAAGTCTCTCCCCATATGTTAGCACGGGTAAGATTCCCTGATTTTACACCTTCCTTTACAATGATAATTGTAAGCTTTCAGTCTGCCGTATGCCGTATACGGTCCAACCCATTTTTATTCTTCTATGAATTTCTTTGTCGTGATCAGGCTTCCCTGCGATTAAATGACCTAGGTAAACTCATTCACAGACTCTAGAGGCTGACTGGCGATCCTGAACTCTTCTTAACTTGCCCGGTTATTCATCATTATCTTTGTTCTTCTGCATACTAATCTTCGACCCCACTCTTACACTCTCCCTGTTAAGGTCCTCAACCATTTGTTATAACTCGTCAGCAGTGTTGCTGAATAGAACAACGTCATCGGCAAAGCAAAGGTTGCTGAGGTATTCACCGTCGATCCTTACTCCTAAGCCTTCCCAGTATAATAGCTTGAATATTTCTTCCAAGTACGCAGTGAATAGCATTGGAGAGATTGTCTTTCCTTGTCTGACTCCTTTCTTTATAGAAAAGACGGAGAATGCGAGATATGGAAATTCAAGAGGACGAGCAAAACGTGAACAAGGTGAATGCAGGAGCCAACGTTTCGACAAGTGGACTATGTCTTCTTCAAGGCGACGTATGCTTTCCTCGCTGCAGTATATATAGGTGGGGTTCTTCTAAAGAGGAGAGGGTGTGAGGCGGGAGGATGCGGAAACGAGGTAAAATGTGTTAGCGTGTCGAATTGAGAGTAAAGGAACGCTGTGTACAAGGTCAAAGGTACAAGGTACAAGGTCGAGCGCAGGCGATATACCTATGGCCCGAGGATGTGCGTACGTAATTACTGTAGTGATTGATTTTACCTATCATAGGAACAGAAAACTTGCAATAACATGTGGGCAGGTATCCCATTTGGCGGTACGCTGGAACCTATTCAAGAAATGCATTGTATTATTCATCATCGTTGGCCATAATGCAAGCGCCTGACGGGCCTTGCAACGGCTTTCACAAACAGCGTATGCATCCAAGTGTGCGTTCCAGTTCCACAGGATAGCCCACAGCGTTTGTAATACAACGTGCCAACGCATTTCCTTCGTCCATTAAAACACCCGAAAAATAGAAAATAAATGCAATCTGTCTCGCGCGCGTAGCGCCGAGAGAGCGAGAGAGAGAAATGAAAAGGGTAAAGGCGCTCGGACTTCTCCGAGCGCGGAACACGCTCGTCGCGCTGAGTGTCAATGCGAGCGCCTGAATTTTCCAAAAGTAGCGCCATTTTTTGATCTTTCCGCCATCCCACTCTCCATGGCGCTTCCTCCTCCACGTTTCCTGTCACCCTTGCCACCTCCGCCCACCCATTGGCCAATCTGTGTCACGTGGAAGCACGCATCGCCCTATTTTATATATATTGTAGTGGGTAATATGCATGTGGCACTGTGCGGACTACCACCGCTGCGGCGCGAGACACGAGCTCGGGCTGTTGATGCGAAGCGCTAGGACTCGTGATCTAGAGCTACCTGAGATCCCTCGAACGAGCTGCAATAAACCCCATTCTATTTGAATTTCATAAACCCCATTTTTTGGTGGAGGTGCGGGGTAACCTTGAAAACTGGAACTCCGAAGCCGGACGCTACCGACTGCTGCGACCATGCCTGACGAAACCACCCAGGAAGATGCACCACAGCCTCCAACGGTCATCGTTTCCGGTGCATTGCGCGAGCGTGATCCTGCCATATTTAGCGGCACCGATGATCATGACGTGGAGGATTGGTTGTCATCTTACGAAAGGGTGAGCCAGCATAACAAGTGGGACGACGTCACCAAGTTGCACAACGTGCTGTTTTACTTAACCGGCGTCGCGGACCTCTGGTTCTGAAACTACGAACACGATTTCACGACGTGGAGCAGATTCAAGAGAAGTTTCACAGAAGTGTTCGGGCGCCCCGCTGTGCGCAAGCTTCGCGCAGAACAACGCTTACGGGGGCGCGCGCAACATCACGGTGAAACGTTCACAAGTTACATCGAAGATGTCATTGACCTGTGTAAGCGCGTGAATCCGTCAATGGCGGAACAGGACAAGATAAAACAGATTATGAAAGGCATTGATGAGGACGCATTTCAAATGTTGTTAGCGAAGGATCCGCGTACCGTGGCCGAAGTTATCAATTTGTGCCAAAGTTTTGACGAGCTACGGAAACAACACATCTTAGCTCGGCGCCCACCGCCTACGGAAGATTCGTTAGCAGCATTGGTTATTGGCGACAACCACACAACTTTGCTGACGCAAATAAAGGAATTTGTGCGCGAGGAGGTCACGCGACAGCTCTCGATTTTGCCGACCACGGAGAAGCCTGCTCAATATTTGGCTCCAGCGATGCGACAGGTAATTCAAGAGCAAGTGACCGAAGCTCTTCCACCTCCGTGTCAGCCGGCTCCCGTGGCTGCGCCTCTGACGTATGCTGAAGCCGCTGCACGGGCACCTCGTCTGCCGGGATTCTCTCCTCCGCCTTCAGCGCCTCTCCAGCCGGTGTTCTCTCATCCGCCTTCGCCTCGCCAGCAGGTGGCTCCCTTTTTCAGCGCACAGCAGCAAGGCACAAATCCTTGGCGCACTCCTGACAACCGCCCAATATGCTATGCCTGCGGTACACCGGGACATGTAGCGCGCTTCTGCCGCTGGCGCTTGCCGGCCTTCGTGGGCACCACGCGACCACCCAACTCCGGCTTCCGACCATACCGTATGCCTCAGCGACCACCACCGGAAGTCTACGCTGCTGATGACATACTAGCACCGCAGTCACAGCTCTACAATACTCGTCGCTCGCCTTCCCCTCGTCGGCGCTCACTCTCACCCATGCGTCGTAGGCACAGTGCCACATGCATATTACCCACGGTCTAACGGAACGATTCAACCGCACCCTTGGGGACATGCTCACCATGTATGTTGCGTCTGATCATTCCAATTGGGATGATGTCCTCCCTTTTGTGACGTACGCATACAATACCGCCGTTCAGGCTACCACAGGCTTCTCACCATTTTTCCTTCTTTATGGGCGTGAACCATCCACTACCCTCGACACCGTACTACCATATCACCCGGATGCCTCTGAATTCACCCCTCTTTCCGAAGTTGCTCGCCATGCTGAAGAGTGCCGCCAACTGGCTCGCTCGTTCACGTCGGATACCCAAGGAATCCACAAAGATCGCCACGACAACGATCAGCCCACACAGTCCTTCGCCGTGGACTCTCACGTCTGGCTTCGGCTGCCCTTCCAAGCTCCAGGCCTTCGCCCAAAGCTTGCTCCGAAATATCAAGGTCCGTACCGGATCGTCGCGTGTACTTCGCCTGTGAATTATGTGGTCGAACCGCTGACGCCATCTTCGGACAAACGCCGCCGTGGCCGCGAGACCGTTCACGTCAGCCGCCTGAAGCCGTACCACGACCCCCTTATCTTTTTTTCTTTTTTAGCCTTAGTAGGACATTAGGCAGTATAATCACCAGAGCTTGGTGGCACAACCCACCGCCCCGCTCCAACCTTAGGTCGCCAGGATGGCTCCTCTTCGCCGCGGGGGAAGTTGTAGTGGGTAATATGCATGTGGCACTGTGCGGACTGCCTCCGCTGCGGCGCCAGACACGAGCTCGGGCTGTTGATGCGAAGCGCTAGGACTCGTGATCTCGAGCTACTTGCGATCCCTCGAACTAGCTGCAATAAACCCCATTTCAATATATATATATATTTTTATTTCCAGCGCGCTCCGGCCGCCATTGCTGGCCCAGTGCGACGTAAGTACGCGCAGACGGACTGATCCAGGATGATCGCGGGATCAAACGCGGCCGCCGCGGTCGCATATCGATTGGGGCGACATGCAAAGACGCCCGTGTCCCGTGTCCATTGGGGCACGTTAAAGAACCTCAGTTTGTCAAAATTAAATCGGAATCCCCCATTACGGCATCAATATAATCAGATCGTCGTTATGGCACGTAAAACCCAAGAATCATCTTTCTTTCTGCCTTGCGCGCCTTGAGTGTTCCAGTTAAAGCAAAACTGCTTCCCTGCAAAAACTTACAGCGCAACAGAATACAAACGCTCATAGTATATAGATATAGAACGAGCACTTCAACAAAAGTGTTGCTGGCGCTAATGAGGGTGGGGATTTTAATTATATTCGGAACCTCTGTCTAGTTGTCGCATCAAGTTCGTTCTTGCTATCGAATTCTAACAAGTTGCACTGTAGTAAATAAATAAATAAATAAATAAATAAATAAATAACGATTTCACGTGGTGGTTCCTTGTTGAAATTATCATTACTGCTTATGTGTGAAAACGTTCCTCATGTCCTCCACAACCCGTGCATGAGCTACACACATCTGTAAAAGGCGCGCAGCAGAAGCGGCCCTGTTGGTAGGCATTGCTGGCCCCGAACAATCGCAATCTCTCACGCGCCGGCCGAACAAAACTGTCCTGCAGATAAGCAAATGAACTTACGAAAACACGTACACACACTTTCACGCAGTCAAAACCTGAAACAGATAATTGCTCATGTGTTTCAGTACACCCAGTGCATGAGTCGTTTTTCAGCAACACGAAGTCTCAACATGCGGGTGCTTTACGTCTTAGATAATGGTCCTTTTTTCTATTCTTTGTTTGCGTGATTCCAACACGACATTATTAGGGTCAGTTACCGACTCACGAAGCAACATCTCGCCTCAAAAAGTGCTCCGCAGGGCTCGAACGAAATTTTCCGCGGATTTCCTCCAGTAACGCGTTAGCCGTCGTCTGGTACGGCAGTGCCAACATAGGCGGCGCCTCTGTCAAAGCCACGTCGAGCGCCGGAGTGGAGCGGAGAAAGACGGCAGTGGTTGGCGCTACTTCTGCAGATTTATTGGATTTAGTGGACTGAAACATGGATGTGTGGATGCTATGAGCGTCCCCTTTGGAGCGGGGCGGTGGGTTGTGCCACCAAGCTCTGGTGATTATACTGCCTAATGTCCTACTAAGGCTAAAAAAGAAAGAAAGAACAAAAAACAACAACCATGAATTTCTATAACCGAATTTCCTGACCCCCACTGTGAACGTTGTTCTTGTATGTCTCCGTTTTTGTCGTTTCCCTACTTTTCTAGCACCAATCTTCCAATCGCATCTTACTAATCTTCATGGCGGACACGTTTAATCTGCCCCTAATCTCGCTGAACGAAAGGGCTTCAAGGAGACCAGTGGTGCCTAAATTAACCGTTGGGCAGATATCTTGACATTCTAATAAAACACGCTCCATCGTTTCCCTAGCTTCACCATAGCAAGCAAATGCTTATTCTTCCTTCTTACACCTCGCTTTATAGGTGCGTGTTCTAAGGCATCCAGATTTCGCTTCGAAAAGTAATGAGATTCCCTTTGAGTTATCATAAATTATTTCTTTCCTTATTTCGTTTTTTCCTATTAAGTGGTTGCTCATGGAAGGTTTATTTTCCATTGCCGCTGCCCAAGAGATTATATCAGCCTCTCTGATTTTCCGCTTGACGTTCTTTGTTCCTGTGTTGCTCACCCTACAGGCCGCATACTTCCTGGTACGCTTCCTTGTCCTTTTCCTCCGCTGACAATGAATGTTTGCTCTGTACAAATACCACAACACTCTCCCAGCCCATTTACTGTCTTCCATATCCCTCAGTCGTTCTTCATTATACACTTTACTGTGAGCTTCCCTCACTTCGAAACTAGTCCAGCCCATATCACACTGCACAGCTTCCTTTGTAGTCTTCCCGTGAGCGCCCAATGCGAGGCTTCCCATTGACTTTGGTTGCCTTCGAGTCCTGATTGTACCCCTGATTTCAATTAAAAAACAGCATTTCCAAAATTAAGTCCGGGAAGGATTACACCTTTCCACATACCTCGGAGCATCTCGTACCTATTGTATCCCCATAGCACTCTGTGCTTCATTATGGCTGCATTTCTCTTCCGCTTTACTGTTATTGTTGTTTCCTGTGTTTCCATATATCTGTTGCCTTCGTTTTTCCATATACCAAGGTATTTATATCCTTTTACCCGAGGTATTTCCTGGCCCTGTATTGCCACTATCTGTTCACTGTTTTCATTGAGTACCATAACACCTGATTTTCTGACGCTAAATTTGAAACCCGAATTCACGCCTTCCTGTCCACAGATATTCGCCAAATGTTGCAAATCACTTTCCTTGTTAGCTAGCAACACAGTGTCCTCCGCATAAAATAAACCTGGAAGCTGCTACTCTACTACTGTACCCGCCTGTTTGTATGAGAGATTGAACACAATATTACTTCCTTCTAGTGCCCTCTCCATCCTCACCATGTGCATCAATAACGGCAATGGAGATAAAGGGCACCTCTGTCACAGTCCATTGTTGATATCAACTCTCTCCTGACTTCTCATCTCTTCCTATTCAACGCAAACGGTATTTTCTAGGTAAATTTCTCCCAAAAGCTGTAGACAATCGTCGCATTAGCCTTCCCCTTCCAGATTATCCCACAAAATATTGAGGCCTACATTGTCATACGCTCCTGTAATCTCCAAAAAGGCCACATATAACAGTCTGCTTTTTAATCTTGATATTTCAATACACTGAGTAAGAACAAATCAGTTATCATCGAAACGCCTACCTATTCTGAAGCCATTCTGAAGTTCTCCCAAAATGCCATTATTCTCTGCCCATGCTTGAAGCTTTAATTTAATTACCGGCATTGCTAACCTGTATATTACCGATGCCGGTAAACGGTGTATCCGAGGGAATTAAATGTTTCTTCCCCTTACCTTTATAAATTAAATTCATTCTACTTTGTCATCAACTGTTTGGTATTCGTCTATCTTTAAATGGTTTTTCCACTGCTCCTTACTTTTTGGTCCTAGTTCATTATTCAGCCTAACAGGAACCACGTCTAGCCCTGTGGCTGTGCGCTTACAACTTTTTTCTTCAGCTATCTTCCAGTTCAAGTTTGTCAGCGCCAGTTCCTTTTCCATCTGGTTCTTTTTTATGCTCTCTTTTGCTTCACGTACAGCCTCGTCATTGCCTTGGGAAGATTCGGCTGTTACTTTTCGGACGTAATTTAATGCCGCTTCCCCTTCCAGTTTATTTCCATCTTCGTCTAGGATATGTTGTTGTATGGTTGTTGACTTCCTGCCTAATAATTTTGTGTGATTACAAAATATGCTAGGTGTGGCCTTCTTTATGTCACGTATTTCCGACAACCAACGTTCACTTTCACCTTTTATCTTTGCTTGCACCAGTATTTGAACCACAGACTTTTTCTCCCGGTACATTTCCCATTTACTGGCTACTTCATCCTGCGGCAACTGCGTTTTATTTGCCTGCCTGTGCTCTCGGGATGCTTTCTGTCGTACGGCGATCGCTTCCCGTATCTGCCTGTTCCACCAGCTTTTCGGTTTCTTCTTTCCTTTCCAACGAACATGTATCTTGCCTTTCCGTATTTCTGTCGTTATTACACCCAGAAGCTCACTATAGTCCCACTATTTACTTGGCCATTTGCCTAGTTCTTCCTCGATTCTAGGGACTATAGTGTTTATTTGTTCAGTGTTCAAATTTGGACTGGCCATTTTGCACTCCTTGCTCTCTTTTCCAACTACATATCCTATTTTCAATATGATGCGTTTCTGGTCACTCCCTATGCTGCTATACCCTTCCTCATCAATGACCATTTCTCTCAACGTATCATGAATTCCTTCTGTCATCAGACAGTAATCAATGGTCAATTGCCGGTTTCCCACCTACAACGTGATCTTCCCTTGACACTTAGGCCCTGTATGTAACCAGGTTATGTCGTTCACAAAGGTCTAGCATTGACTTCCCGTTGTTGTCGGTATAGCCATCTAAATCCTGTATGTGGGCATTCATGTCACCTAATACGACAATTTCAGCACCATTCCTGAAACCCTTAATATCAGCGCTTAGGCATTCCACTAACTCTTTATTCTTCTCTGTGCAATTATTTCCGGTCCACAAATACGTCACGCCCAGTCAAGTTTGCTTTCCACTCATTGTACCTGATAATCAAAGATGCTCTTGAGATTTGGAATTTACTCTTTTCGATTTGGCTCCCTGATGAGCGAGCATTCGGACTCCCCGTCCCTGTTTTTCCGACTTAGTTCTGTTGCACTGTTGCCAAACATATTTCTCAATCACTGGCGGCTCTTCTGAGTCTCTAAGGTGCATTTCTGTAACCGCTTACATCCCTATTTGTTCTCTATTTAACCTCTCCTCAATCTCTGCCCTCCTTTCCTTTCTTTTCCCGCCCTGCACATTTATGTATTCTGTTGCATGGTGAGCTCTCTTGTTTTCCTCATTTTTCTGTTATTGACAGCGATGCTATCCTGAGGTCCCACTAGGTGACCTTCTTCATTACTACTTACTCTGGCCTCCTGAGCGCCCCTATGCCCCGTAAAAAAGCAACAAGCGCGACAAGCAAGTCGCCAGCCCACTACTCGTCCAAGCCTGTAATTGAAGTGGATCCCGTCTCGTTCAAAAACACCGCACCTTCTCACTTCCCTGTTTACTTCGACAACCTCGAAACCTATCTCTCGGCTCATTTGCCATATCACCTAATTAGCAGCCACTGCGGCTGTTTCTACGTGACTGCCACGTAGAAGCACCTCCGGTATCGTGCACACCACGATGTCTACCTGAGGGGTCAGTTCGCGCTAGTCATCTACCACCTTCACCAAGCGCTGGGCTAGTCCTGTCCCTTTCCTGTTTACGACGTCATTCAGCCCACCTGCTACCATGACAAGGTTGCGAACGTGGGCATTTTCCGCGAGCTTTGCTTCTGCACGCTCCATGGCAGAACCCAGTGTCCGCCCTGGAAATGTCCCTACCGCCACTCTTTTATCGCCGTTCACTCTCACCACAATTGCTTCTGAGCACCTAGCCAGGTTTGAGGCGCCGGCGATAATCACCATTTCACCTCTCTCCTACCTCTCCCTTTCTCATTTTCCGCGTCATTCGGACTTGGTAAAGGGCATTGACCACTGCGCTCCTGCTTTTATTTGTCCGCGGCGGCCTGAAGGTAAGTGCCGCTCTTTCCAGCTACCCCCTCCACACGTCGCACACATTCCGAGAGCTTTGCTGACACTCCCTCTGCTGTCATGTCGGGAGACTGCGTTTCATTATCACAACCATTCTCGTTCTCAATGGCGGCACTGTTCAACTTTTCCTCGGCTGCTTGAAATGTTTTTTCCGCTGCCTTCCGTGCATCACGCTTCATATTTAGCTGATTTTTGAGCTCTTCGACCTGTCTGACAAGCTCATCCTGGCAAGCCTCCATTTTTTTCAACCTAGCATCAACATCACAGTGTCTGCCGATCGACTCAATTCCCTCTCTATTCTCATTCGTACCCTCGTTTGCCTTGAGGGACAAGAAAGCGTGCACGCTTTCCCGCCTTCTTTGCCACGTATTCAACGACTTTTTTTATTGAAATACCCAAGCTTTCAGAGCAGGTGCTTTCTACCAAAAACCGATATGCACAGAATCTAAATCCTTCAGATGCCACAAAGTAATTCTCACCAATGTTTTAAACGCAATCAATGCTGCGCAGACTTAAGGTATGACACGTGCGAACACGTGTTCAACCACGCGCCTAACGCTCTTTCCGGTCTTTCGCACCAAATCAATATTCCCGATACCAAACACACACAGTAAAATCACTAATAGGTATTAGTCTTGCCACTTCCAAGCTACTATATAAAGGTTATAAAGACTTAGCGTCCCACCCCGCAGCTCGTGTTGAAGCATGTGGCGCGAATGGACCCTCTGACGATCCTGCAAAGCCAAATATTCAAGAAACACACCCACGCACGCGAAAAAATGGAAAACAAAGAAGACTACCCGATTATTATTTAAAGACTAAAACATCAGCAAATCAAAAACAGAAGCAAGCTTAAAGCATGCACAAGAAACTTATGATTTCGTCGCCGCCACGGAGCCCTAGAAAAACACGTCCGTCCGCCACAACATCTAACGCCACTCTCAGCGGCAGCAACGGTGGCGCGCCATCTGTCCGCATCAATTTGAATTCTCAGCCAATTCGCCAGGCACGTAAACGCTTGTTGCAGCAGTGTGCAGCGTCTGCCTGTACCTTGGTGTCTGTGTATTCGTGTCAACTCTGTGGCATCACAGGTCAGCTCCACTGAATTGTAAGTGTTAGCATGACACGCTTCTCGTTTCACGCTTTACGTATATACGCTCTAAAAACAAAGAGAGCTCCGGGCGCTCTCTTCGAGGGATTATCTGCTTGTCACGTATTTCACTCTTTTCGAGAGTAGAATAACTCCTCCCGATAGAGTTTTATTACTCCACCACAAGCGAGTGCTAGTATTCTTCCGCAGAGTCCCAATACTCAACCCACAGTGGTAATAGTACTCCCCCAAATGGAGTGCTTCTACTCCCACAAACACAGTGATTGTACTCCTTGAGAGCAGAGTGCAAGTACTCTTCCCAATAGTGTAAAAGCACCACGTAGATCCATGGTAGATCCATGGAACCTTCTCAAAAATAAAGTATACAATGGTAAATTAAACATAGAACAAACGTGTGTAAACTCACAAAATACTGACACTATGATCTAAGGGAAATATGCACCACATTACTGGCCAGCAAACGCATTTCCGGCACTAAACGCGTGCCCTTATATGGCTGAGGTTACCAGATGCGCTGCTAAGCATGGGGCTGCTATTATAGATAAATTGTGCAAGCAACTTTTATTTGTCTGCCGTATTCCAAGACAGCAGCTCATTTGACAACGTCCTGTACAGCATATGGATGTTCCTGATCGAGAGTAGAGTGCATTTAGAAATGTGTTCTATATTCTCATGTGAGCCCGCAGGTCTAGCTAGCTTTGCGCACACTTCACATTACGTTATTCATATATGGGATGAACCCCATTGTTTCAGAGTGTGTCTTGTCGTGGTTCTGTAGAAATATCCTGCCCGGTGTCAAAGCGGTACAGAGGCGTATCATATTTCCTATTCGGTTGGCCTCCTCACGAAAGTAGTTTCCTGGCGCAGTTGGGATTGATCCGTTACAATTTCTCACAAATAAATAGAATTAAATTTATTTCTCACAAATAAATAAAATTAAATTCACAATATTATCTACTGTGTAGCACATGAGTATAAAACTGCAAGGAGCATTGCCATTAAAATCTTGCGCATCAAATTTCTTGTCATATACGGTAGCTTTTCATTCCCATTACGGCAAGAATTCTATACTTCTGAGGAGCGGCTTGCATATATACATGATCAATTAATGTGACTCGTTGAAAATGCAATCTAACTAAAGTATAGCATGGCTTTAGATGTGATCTAAAAATCAGATGTGATGAATATGATGCATCAAAGGCGACATAAGTACAGGGAGGGAAGTGCACTAAAAAAAACAAAAGTGAATCCTAAATTGAGAAAGTCACCATCCTGTTTCAAATATCCCTTCCACGCACGTGGATTTCGCATGCGACTATGCATATACTTGCACAATGAACCAGCTACCTGAAACCAAACCTTTTTTCCTACGGGAGTGGTTGAGATGCGCTAAAGTCAGAAAAATTATCGCACTTCACAGAATCTTCGTTTCAAAACAAGTACATATGTGTGTGGGAAGAATTATACATCGCCTCACTGTGCACTCTATCTTAAGTCCACAAATTTACCACGTGCAAAAATTCTTTAGCTTTATTTTGCTTTATACCAATTATGTCTACAGGAGACATGAAACTAAGGGGCTTTTGCTTAGTACTATATGTTCACACCCGCCAATTGATGAAGAAGTGTTCTACTCAGATGTCTTCTGTTCTTTGCATTGAATGCATCTCTACCTTCACTAGCATACTTGTTTGGCAAGTAGATTGAGTCACCCTAATCAAAATATCAAATACCTGCCAGAACCTATCATATGACTATTTCGCAGACGGAGAAACCGCGACTTTACATTGTGAAAATAATTTTCAATTGCGAGAGATTCTGTGGCTTCTAACTAAGACGTAAGGTGCGCACCACGGTGCACACAGTTAAAGGCCATAATTGCTCCTTGCTTTCGCTTCGAGAAGCACGAGCGGTTTTAACGAACTGGATTCGTGAGCATCCACGTAAATGATAACGACTTCTTCAATATGGACTACTCTGCCCCCAATGCTTCCCCTTTCTAGAACCTAAGAGGAAGCCTTACTTATAAAATTAGGTGTAAAGATAGATAAAAGGGAAGACATGAAAATCTGTCTGCTTCATGTCAGCATTTAAAACAGAATGACAGTGGTTTGTATTCGCACCCTTGCATTCACCTGCTGTTAAGTTATGTAAGCACGTAACCAAGCATGAGCTGTTGCTTTTTATAGTAAACACAGGCACCGCGCTCATTGCAAGTATGTGTCATGTCACTAAGCAAATATGTAATTTCATTGTACCACTATTTTTTTATCACATGGATATATCTGTTGAGAGGCAAGACAAAAAGCAGTCACTTCTCACGAAACTAATCCGCTTCTTTTAAACACATTTCTAAATTTTCAATGACACTAGCTCCTATGTGTTTGTCTCCAGAGAGCATACTTGATTTTGACTTTCTCATAAGAGACATTACATAAATTTATCATGTTAAGATGGCTGAAGTGACTAGCGCAAGAGTAGACATGGGACACAAAAGGCGACAAGGACAAGCGCTTGCCTTAGTCGCCTTTTGTTTCCCGTGTCCACTCTTGCGCTAGGCACTTCAGCATGGAATACCAACAAGCCCGGTCTCACACCCTGCTAAAGATGACTGCCTAGAGCATGTGAGAATTTTCAACTTCGTTTGACATACTGTATATGGAAAGTTTTGTTGACAGTTAGTCAAATGGTACACTAAATATACCCACATTCTGGTTTTGTCGTCCAGATTGCGTGGCAACGTATTTTGGTTCTTTGGCGTGCGCTCCACTGCATTACATGGAGTCGCACTGGGCTGGCTCTTTGACATCCTTCTGTCCTTGAAGCTGCCTTCTTGCGTTATATAAAGCGGGTGCCTCAAAAATATCGTGTGCAAAAGTCATCACGAGGACATGGTGTAAAAGAACATCAAGACATTCAAAAAGTAAGGTCATGGCATTGAAAGATAGTCTTAGCTGTTAAGTGTTCCTACTGAAATGCATGCGAAACATCTAAATGACTGCCACAGTCAACTGCTAAGCTAACTTCAATTTTTAGATTTAAACAAAAAAAGAAATAACTGACGGTTCATCCTCGTTAAGTCCCAATGTTAAAATACTCCTACTAATAAATAGAATATTGGTCGTTGTCAAATGTCATGAGTCGGTCATTAGTCTGGTGTGTCGCAAACACCACTTGTGACACATCCTAAGCACTTGCCCAGGGTGCCCCCGCACCATCTGTGGTTATGCCACTGCTCAAGCCGCAGTTTGAGGATCATATCTGCAAACATGATGCTCAGTAAAGATGAAAATATGGTCCTCAAGTTCAATGGGTATGACTGGATGTGCCTATAAGAAAGGGCAACAAGGCTTGTTATGCAAGCTTACCCACATTTCAATACTAACAAGAAAGTTAACTGCAGCCTGCATCTAAGCTTAGTAAAAGGCATGTACTTATTGTCATTTATGAAGTGCGCAATGGAGTTCATTTTTGACAGACTCGACTACTTCTGCAGTTTGAAATCTAGCATTTTGCATTCTTGAAGGCATGAAAAATTTGCAGTTAGACCATAGTTATTAGTTTATTAGACCAACTCTTTGTTTTGTGCATGACAGACGACTGGTAACACGGAATTGACACAACGTTTTATTTTGATATTTTATTTCTCCACTAAAAATATTAAAGCGTTAAACACATTTTGATCTGACATGCAGTAGCAAGATGCACACATTACACTTGTAGCCCCTAGAGGAAGCGTGATTTAGCTGTTCATATGAGAGAACTCTGAAACGCCAACTCATATTAGCAAATGCACAGGCATGCCCAAAACAATGCGCGTATTCAAAGCGCCCCCGCAATTGTAATTCCACACAGCAGCCGTTACATTCGATGCCGATGCATAACTCGCTGCTTGACAATTCATGGAGTTCGTACAGATAAGCACCCTTCTGGATTCGCGCCGTGCTCGAAAACTGCTATAGGAGACGTAAAATCAGATATATAATCGCACCATTTCAATACATGAGCAAAAATAGTTCAGTCTTAGGACCCCATGAGGGCGATTCACTGCGCGACGGCGACGAGCGACGGCTTCGAGCGACAAAACGGGCCGTCGCTTGAACAGATCGCTGGGTTCTGGAAATCTAGAAATCGTCGATCGTCGCCCGGAAGTGCCAGGAGCGACTAGCCAATAGCGCGAAGCCGGAACTGGATGTACATCGCTCAAATACTACCGATTGTCACGCGGAACGAGAAAACGATTGAATATTTATCCGTGCAAGGATCAGAACCTACTGCAAGACCTTCAGAAATATTTTATGCTATATTTTAGAGTAAAATACTTCAACTTAAATTACTAAAGCACGCGTCACGCTAGTTTCGACGCGTATTTGCAGCCCTCATGCCGGCAACACCGGGGAGACGTCGCTCAATATCGTCGCTCGCACAGAGTACGACTTTAGGCGACGAGCGAACGCGACAGCCATGTCCATCGCATCGTTTGTAGCTGTCGCGCGCAAGATCGCTTATATGGGGTTTATACTTTATTCGGCATAAAACATGAATTCCTCATGCGTTTTCAGTAGGTTCAAGGTAACGCGCCCAATTGACCTCTTGCAGCATGCAGCGGAATGCCTGCGGCAAAGATTCTAACTAGCACTGGCGCTGCACGTAGCTTCAATGGTCGCAGATTACTGAAGGGCGAGGCACCGACAAGCGCGCGGCTTATATATAACGAAAGCATGCCACCAGCAAAATGACCCCTTCTGTTACGTGACTCCTTATTTCAACAGCGTTCCGTACACAGTAGAGTGTCAAATTGAATGAATTCAAACGCACAAAACGTACGCTAAGCACGCTAAGCATACGCTCGGAATCATGGGCTGGTGAACAAACCACTTTAAGTGGTTTCTCGCCTGCTTTGATCGCTTTGATTGCTTTGATTGCTTTGATTGCTTTGCTCGCCTCACGTCTCATTAAACATACCATGGTTCTGGCAGCGTTTGCGATTTTCAAAGCTTTTACGGATAGCGGCAAGTGATACAATCACATGCAGTTATCGCGACGACTGACTTTTTCGATAGACATCGAGAGACAGAACGCGCTTGCCTAGTCCGTTGTCAATCGCGTCGGCTAAGTGCCGTGACGACTTCCAGGCGATAGCATGTCACATATGTATCGTAGCGTCTAGGAAGCCAAACATGCTGGGCCGGCGCAGTGGGGGAAAGAACCCTGATTTATTGCACATGTGTACATATATAGTATTTAGAAAGGAGTGTGTCTTTTTTCAATAACAGATAAGTTGCTGGCACAGCATGCACATAGTGCATGCCTTTTGACATACGATGCGCTTGCGCGGAACACGTGTGGCGCTCGGCGCCCAAGATACGATACATCTTTTGTTCGAAAAACAAAACAAGAAATGGGAAAAGAACATTAATGAAAATTGTCAGACACTTTAGTTCAAGGCACTTGCGCGAAGTTCTGGCCAGACATTGAGGCGGTCGACGTTGTCTGAACGACCTCCGTGGGGCTGGTGTGGACGAGACACTTATTGGGGCACCGGGCTCAGAGGGAATAGGCGGGGCTGTACATTCTGTTTAGCTAGGTGCCGACCCATTTCTTTGGCCCGAGTTTCCCTCGAAGTCATCGTCGTCGCCTTCCTGTACGTTGCGTCGGGAAGGCTCCAGGGTCAGTAGCAGGTGCTCCCGGTTACGCCTCAACACCGTGCCGTCTTCTGTGACAACTGTATACGACCTCGGGTAACCAGCAGGCTTGAGAACGGTCGCCTTCGTGTCCCATGCACCTTTCTTGATCCGGACCGTATCTTAAGAGCTCAGGCGTGTGACTGATCCCCTAGAGTGGTCTGTCTGAAGGCTCCGGAGCACCTCGTGAGTAGGGTTGCCTTGAACGTCGGGAATTGTTGTGCGGAGCCTTCATCCCATCAGCAGCTCAGCGGGCGATGTGCCGCATTCGAGTGGAGTGTTCCTGAAAGCGAGCAGTCCCAACGAGAAATTCTGTTTCACTTCAGTCGTTTTCTTGAGGATACGCTTAGTTATCTGAACAACTTTTTGTGCCAACCAATTAGAACGTGGCTATCCCCGGCTAGACGTGACATGCCTAAAATCGTGCAATTGTGAGAACGCGAATTCACGACATGAAAATTGAGGGCCATTTTCAGAATAAATTTCTATGGAAATGCCGTGTCTAGGAAAGATCGAACTTGTTGCGCTAATGACTGTTATGGCCGTGGTGTCTCTGAGCAGTTCCACTTCGGGAAAGTTTTGACAGAGCGTCGTAAACGCACAGGTACGACTTCCCGCCGTATTCAAAAATGTCAATGCTGACACGGTACCACGGTTGGTCCGGCACAGGGCGCATCAGTAGAGGCTCTCGAGGTTGGCTATATGCATACTTTCTGCATATAGAACATGTCTGGATGAACGATTCTATGTCTTAGTTCATTCCTGGCCAAAAAACTAACTGTCTTGCCCTGGCTTTGCCCTTGTTGATTCCCGAGTGCCCTTGGTGAATTCTTTCCAGTGTCTCTCCTGTCATGCTAGCCGGAATAACTACTTTGCAGTCTTTGAGCAAGTCTCTTTTCACGTGTGATAACTCGCCTTCGAATCGTTTCCACAGCCTTTCCAAGAAATTTTCCAGCTTCTAAATCTCGCAGCACGTTTTTTAGCTGTTCGTCCCGCGCCGTTTCTGCAGCCAGCCGCCTCCATGTGTTCTCACTAACAAGGGAGGAAACCGTACTCATGGCATGCACCTCTACATCGTTGCTGTCGAGGTCGCAGGCCGTTGTCTTGGTTGTGGCATGGGACAGCATGTCAGCCAGGAGGAGCTGCTTACCTGGAACAAATTTTAATTGAACGCGATAACGCAGCGATCTCACAAAAAAATCTTTGCAACCTGGGAGGCATGTCACCAATCGCCTTCTGGGAGATAGCGATCAAATGGCGGCAGTCTGTTTCAGCAGTAAATTGGCGACCATAGACAAAATGATTAAATCTTTAGCAGCCAAAGACCACGGCCATAGCTTCTTTCTCAATTTGAGAACAACGCTGTTGTGTTTCGGTAAGCGCTCGCGATGCATATGTCACGCGTTTCCATGTGTCGTTGTGACACTGCAACGAAGCGGTTCCCATTCCGTCTCGGGATGCATCGCATCACACTTTTGTTGCTTTGGCCAGATCGAATATCGACAAGGTGGGGAGTGTGCAGAGGTAGTCACATAGTTCTCTCCATTCCTTTTGGCGGTTATTGGTCCGTTCATGTCTGAAAAAGCTCCTCAGAAGAGCTGTTCTTTGAGCTAAAGTTCGAAAAAACTTGCCGAAATATTTTACGACACCTAGCATCCTTTGCACTGCGAGCTTGTCTTCAGGGGTCGGCATGTGCAGCATACAATTAATTAACGTCTGGCTCGGCCTGATGCCTGCTTTATCGAGAACATCTCCAAGAAACTCGATTTCATGGACGCCAAAACTGCGCTTATCAGGATTGAAGGCTAAGCCGGCGCGTGTTGCTGCTAGCAGCACAGATTTGAGGCGTTCATTGTGCTTTTCTACCGATGAGCCCCATACCAGAATGTCGTCTACGTATATTTTCACGCTGGGAAGGCCTTCGAAAATTTCATTCAGGGTTTTGGGAACACCTCAGGGGCGGACGATATGCAGGGCAATCGTAAAAAGCGGTAACGACCAAATGGGGTAGAGAACGTGTAAATCCACGATGTCGAGTCATCCAAGGGGTTTGGTGGAATCCAGATTTAGTGCCTAAGAGGGCGAATACAGTTGCACCAGGTAACTCAGCCTCTATATGTTCTCGTCGCGGCATCATGTAGTGCTCCCTCTTTTTTCCCTCATTGATTTTCCTAGGGACAATGCAGAGACAAATTTTCCCGTTCTTTTTTTTCTAGCAATCACCAGGGGACTCACCCAGTCAGTAGACTCGGTGACTTTTGTGATGATCGGTGTGCTCCATCATCTCGAGTTTACCCCGTAATGGTTCTCTCAGGGCCAACGGTACGCGTCGAACTGGTTGAACGACTGGCTCGGCGTTGTCTCGAAGAACCATGTGATACACTTTTTTCACGCAGCCTGTCCCAGTGAAAATGTGACGAAAGTCTTTCCCGATTTCTTCACAGTCGTCCTGTGATACGCTGTGGACGCGCGAGAGCAATCCAAGTCGTTCGGTTGCTTGTAGGCCTTTGATTGCGCGACTTTTGCGCACCACAAAAATTCGAGAGGAATAGTTTGGTCGCCCAGCGTTACTTCCGTTGGGACGACTCTAAGATTTTTGATCGTGTCTACACCATACGAATGTAGCACCGTGCTACCTTACTTCATTTCAGGGCTTGGGCGCATCCTATCGTATATTAAAAAGGGCATCAAATTGACCTGAGACCCTGTATCGACTTAGTTCCACCGAAACGTTATTGACGTTCATTGTAACCTTCGAGTCGCGTTCGCTTATGATGCCTCTTGCAGACACCTCTAATACGCTGAAGTCATCTTCATCTTGAATTTCGCCGACCAGCGCGGGGGCTCTGCAGCGAATCGCAAAGTGGTTTCTCCTTCGGCGTTTTCTGCACGTTCGTCCGAACGCGGCCAGTCTCTAGGCTGATGCGTGCGTCACTCACTTCAAGCATTTGTACACCTTGGCTTGCGCCATTTCTGGATTCGAGCATGCATTGCGAATGGTATGTACTTGCATTTGACCTCGTTCTCAAGTTTCTTGGCGGAGAGCCAATGTTTCGGCGGCCTTCCAGACGTGCTCAGCCTTCTACAATGTCAACTCACAGTTCCCAGGAGCTTTTCTCTCACCTTGTCATTGGTTCCGTACACAACTGGTCTCATACCATAGAATCCTGAAGCGCGCCGAAATTTCACGCCCGTGCCTGTTGCTTCAGGTCCCGCAGAAAGTGTTCAAATGGCTCACCTTGGCTCTGAACTCTCTTCCAAAATATGTAGCGTTCATGTACTTCGTTGGTCTGCAGCTTGAAGTAATCGTCAGATTTCTTCATGACCGTTGCGTAGTCGGCCTGGTCTTCGTCTTCTGCGAAGCTCAGCGTACTAAATATCTCGATGGTGTCCTCACCTACGACACTGAGAAACAGTGCTGTTTTCGACAGCACCGATCGCTTCATGTCATCCGGTTCTGATGCCACGAGGAAGAGTTCGAATCTCTGCTTGCATGTCTGTCAATTATTGCTCGCTTCCCCCGTCATGTTTAACGGACCAGGCTCTCTCAATGAATCCATTACGTAGTTCCTGCAGTGCTGCCCGTCGGTGATCAAAGCCGTGGTTGAATACGTATCCCACTTCTGACACCATGTATCGTAGCATCTAGGAAGCCAAACATGCTGGGCCGGTGCAGTGGGGGAAAGAACCCTGCTGTATTGCACATGTGTGCATACATAGGATTTAGAAAGGGGTGTGTCTTTTTATCAATAACAGATAAGTTGTTCGCACAGCATGAACGTGGTGCATGCGTTTGGCATACGATGCGCTTGCGCGGAACACGTGCGGCGCTCGGCGCCCAAGATACGATATAACATACGCAGAATGTACGCCTAAGTTATCATTCACTTACCGTGGAGGATTTGTTGTTATATCCAACGAATGACGAATGGCTGTCGTGTTTTCGCTGCAAAACACGATCTCCCTTCGATGGTCTTCGTTGCTGCTCAGTGGACGGATCAGCTTTCTCCGGTGCTGTGCTCTTCCGCGATGTTGAGCGCGCGCGCGGTGGAGCAACTCCGAGTGAAAAAGTAGAGCACTCGCTCCACGTTACTTTGAACTGTGGCTGCCTGTTCTCTCAGATGGAAAACGGTGTGTTCTTTGCTCAGCGTGCGTGAGTGATACATCGCCATGTTCGGGGCCAGCCTCCTACAGTTGAAGAAGCTTGCGCTACGTTTTGTTCTGCACTGCTGCAAGAGTAGAACGAACATTCTACTCTGTCTCAGAAGGCCAGAGTGAAAAGCACATTTCACTCTCTCCTTGCTGACGGAGTGAACAATGCATTTCACTCCACTCAACATTTTGCGAGAATAAAACAACGCTTTGAAGAGTAAATCGGCCGCTTCACTCCTGTGATACCCTCCTTAGTTTTTAGTGCACCTGCACTTTGTGTTAGAGTGAGGAAGTTTCAAGCAAAGACGTAGAATTGAATAAATGCTAGTGTACTCGGATGAAAGGCCGTGTTTGCGTGGTATGCATCAGCCGTCCGTGCGCTGCCGTTTTCGGATAGGGTAAAAGTAGCAATATTTTTAAGGCTCCTGGCAACCATTCTAAATATGTGCAACCGCAGAAGCTTTCGGAGCATGGTCCCTGTGATAAGCTCAGTCACTCGCAGCTTCGCAACATAGCAGAAAAATTTAGAGAAAATCAATTAGTCACTTCGGGCAGCACCTTTACACGCTTCAAACTGAATGCATTGGCATTGACGATAGTTGGATTATTTTTTTGCCGGGTCTCTTTTATGAACAGATTAGCAGCAGGATTATTGTCCGTACTATTTGAAAAGCTTCAAGCGCCTTTCGATGCTTCTGCGTTATGCAGTTCACCTGCTGTTATTCACTAGGCAGCTGCGCGCGCAGATTCGCAATTTGACAATCGTGCATTGTATGAATCCCTTGGCGTGCGTAATAAGTGTTCCGGTTTTCATTACTGTTGCATTTAGTGCTGTCGTCTCGGACAGACTGTATATTACATGCGCTGTTGAAAAGAAAAAAAAAAGCCAGATTTTCCATTTGGTGGTTTTTTCTTAACAGATAACCAAGGTGTCTAACAACCGGGAAAACCTGGAAAACCGGGAATTCTCATGAATTTTGAAGAGTATGGAAATTCTCAGGAAAAGCTCCGGGAAATTGTTCTTCTATCAGAGAAAGTTGGCTGTAAATTTGATGAAAGGGAACGAAAGTCGCACAAATGCTGGCGCGAGTAAGAAAGAGCAATCGTAGCGAATCGGCTTTGACGCTATGTAGTCGGCTACATGAGTTACCAGTGTACAGTCAACGACCGATTTTCCGGACGCCCGATTTTCCGGACATACCAGATAATCCCGATGTCCTCGCGGCACCACCACGCACCCAATAGAGTCAATCGATAAGAACGTCTCAAATTTCGAACGCAAGAACCCTTCCCCGTCTGATTTTCCGGACTTTTTGCCTTGTTCGCAGGTCCAAAACGGCATCAATCAAAGCCACCACCGCCACCATTTTGATTATCTCGCCTCCTAGAACCGGCGCCCTCGCATGCAAATCCGCTGGCTACCACCGCGGCAAGGCTGGGTCTAGCTGCTTTGACGTTCAAGCTACCCAGATTCCTGCCGTTCCGTCCTGTGTTATTTATTGAAAGAATTCGCCGCTGTCAGCAATGGCACCGACCTCGCCTTTGTAATCCTCGCGATTTGCTTTGAAGCTTGGAAAGCACGACGCGTTGCATTATAGTGGTTTTCGAGAGTCAGCTTCGCCTCATTACAAAACGGTGACGCGGTGAAGCATATTTGAAGTGTTGCGGTGAAGCTTAGTAAGCGCAGGACGGGGCAATTCTTGCGGGACACTGTATCCTTAATTATACACGCCTGCATCCACCGTCTCCTGTCACAGTCCGAGCACCGGTATGTCTGATAAGTGTACTGGCAGGACTTCATGGCTTGTTCGGAGGTACATGTGGCGATATGAGCCCCTAAGGGCACTAAAAGACACGCACCGATTTTTTCGGACGCTTTCGCGACACCTAGGATGTCCAAAAAATCGGACGTTCACTTTACAACTGACTAATAGGATGCTTCGAATAGTCCGTAGGGTGAATGGCGACGGAAAAAGGAAGAGCACAAAAAGGACCGACGCACTGAGGAATGAAGGAGAAAGGAAGCGTGCCGCCGCTTCTTTGAAGGAGCTTGAGCTGAACAAAAAATCAATGTTCAAGCAATCCGTACATATGGTTAACCACCAAAGCAGAAACGTGCAGCCCCGGTGTTTATTACCCGGATAATCCCGATGGTTCATTAAACGACGGCTTGGTAGGCTGCCAGATCCTCGGTACGTATTTGCGCTCGCCTGCACGAGCCTGTTCTTGTGCCCGGGCTGCAGCATCGGCACGGCATAGACGAACTCCTTCCCGGTTCTGCTCGCGGTGTTGCTGATCGAAAGCTGCCTGCTGCTCAGCAGTACGTATGGCGCATGGCCTAGCAATTTCGCAACCGGAGAGAAACTGCTGCGCACGCTTTCGGCTGCGACGGACAGCAATGACGTCAACACTGGCGCTGCTACTGGAACACAACCAAGATAGCACAGGGCCCTTTCACTCCGATCCACGACGTCATGTTACATGCTTCGACTGCCATAGAATCTAGTGGGGATGATCCCGAGCAGGCAACAGTGATTCTTGCATCACCACTTTCATCAGGCCAGCATTGTCAATGAATATTTCGGGCCAGGTAGCGCGACATCATGGGTCGGAGTAATCAGGCCATGTGCCATCAAGGTCGTGTTCGCTAAGCGCTCGCCTTTCTCTTTCTATTTTTTTTTTCGCTCATGCGCGTGGGCTTGCGCCGGTGGTGTTTTGGGCGTATAGGCGATCGACAGACGGGCAGCCGGACGAATCGGCTACCCATATAGAGTTTCGCTTAAAAACAAAGCGTTGACTGGCGCCGAGATGCGAGTGTCTTACAGCCAAACCGAAACAAACTCTTTAAAGCAGTAAAACGCAACATTGACGCGTTCTGCACAGGCTGAAAGTATTCCAGGACAGTTGAGACTGACTTTCAAGCTCCTGAGAAACGCTCTCACTTATGACACATTTCGGGCCTCATTTCAGTGAGCTTCTGTGTGGATCTCTTTATTCATAATTGAAAATATTAAGACTCGATTTGCAATGCGCTTTACCATTATTTTCGAAGATATTTTATGCGCTGTGCAGTTTAATAACCCCTCTCTTCTGTTTTCTTTTTGAATAAAATAGGTACTACTCCTGATTATTCAAACAGGATTAAGTCTTTTTTTTTTTGTTTTTTAACATGCTTACTTGAGAGTGACAGCATCAGGTGACGGGGTGTCAGCCCGTCTGGACATACAACAATGTTCTTTGTCACTCAAGGAATTATGCAAGGGCACTCAGGGAAAATCTGGAAAACTCAGGGAATTTGAAAAAGTAAGGTTGTTAGACACCCTGATAACGCACATATTATTCAAATAATTTAGTTGATATTGCAATTTTTCTACCCTTCTCCACACACCTAAGGTATCGTAACATGTTTTAGTTGATAAGTAGCCTTATGATTACACTCCATTCATGTGGATTCTATTGAAAGTGTGACAAAAAATGCATTCATCTTGGAGTATGAGAAAAGAGACATTGGAGACTGTTCTAAGCGGAAATAAATTGCAATTTTTAACGTAATTGTTCAAAACTGCAGTCAGTATTCTAAGCATGTTCGTTCGGCACGGGCATACTGCATTAACACCCTAAAATGTGCACAGCCTTGCCGGGTATTTTTGTTTCAGCAATTGATATAATAGGAATCGTTTGGGATTCTAGCATTTGTTTCTTATTTTTATAAGTACACTATTTGTCATATCAACCTTACTTGAAAGGAAACGGACCATTTCTGACAACAGCATGTAGTACAGTTTTCTAACTGCTCATTAACTGTAACACGATGAAGCATTATAATGGTACTGATTCGTTTTGGCATGTAGTCCTTATACAGATTAAACCAAGTGAACTAGAGACATAAGTCATGAGAGGAAGAGATATGTAAAGCTGCTAATGAACCATAAAAATAACTAATTGAATAGTTTTCCCTCACAGTGTTTCTTCTGCTTTACGTGTGTGCCTTTCTGTGTCTTTGTCTTCCGTGCTGTGCTCATGTTGCCATAAATTACGAATTTGCCGATGTCCTTGTCAGCTTTATTAAACATGGGATTCAATTAAGCTGAATCTAATAGTGCATGTCAAGTGGCTGACCTGTTATTCGTTTTATCTGAAGATTATGGACCGGCAGTAACTTGGCAAGCATTAAACCACAATATTTTTATAGCACTTAAGCTGCGGGTGCCATGGTTTGCCTGGGAATTTTTATAAATACAGCCAGGAAAGACTTGGAAAAAGATCACGGAATTGGAAAATCTCAACATAGGTATGCTGTCTTGTTATATGCCATACAAAGTTTCCATAAAATCTCTCTATAAAACACATTTTTAGACGTTTCGCCTCACAAAAAGTTGAGACACTTGTACAATTTATTCAAGAATAAATGTATGTGAAGCTTACTTACATATGGCTTTTCTTACTGAATTTTTATTGCCTTAACTAAATGTCCTGATGATGATGATGTGTGGTGTTTTATGGAGCAAGGGCCAGGTTTGGCCAAAGAGCGCCAAGGCAATCGTAATTAAATCAAAGTGAAGCGATAAATTACGAGCAATGAATGTTACAGGGCTGTAAAGGGGCCTAAAAGATGGTCACTGCAAAGTGTGTAAGAGCTACATGTAATAAAACTAGGACAATGACTATGAAGCCTGCCAAGGACGCGAGAGGTGTATTGTAAAAGGGTTACGATGTGCTAAAATTGGTCATTTACACAAAAATTCGAAAGAGCCCTACTGCCGTACCAGAGTCCTTGAAGCGCAAGGACCTGAAGGCGTGTGCTGTACAAGGACTACTATCACAGCAGGATCCTCTAGAGAGAGGATGCGCTACGATACTATTGGGCTATTAACATGTAAAATCACATCAATAAAGAAACCAAGGACAGCTTTGGTGGTAAAAAGGGGTTCCTTACCAAGAAACATACCGGGATGTAGAGGGAGACAAAATCGGTATGCTAGAGGAAAATGTTTCCTTCTTTCTCTTTCTGCTGCCCGACACTCCACGAGGACGAGGAGGGTGGGGAGCCTTTCACCACATCTACCACAGGTAGGAGGTTCGTTCCCAGTAAGCAGAAAATTGTGAGTACCATATGTGTGTCCTATTCTGAGTCTACAGAATAGGACATCAGTCCGTCTTGTTTTTGTATTGGGAGCCAGAAACCTATCTTTGGCCTAATCAAAGGCAGCTTATTATTTGTTTCTTTGTCCCACATGAGAGAGAGAGAGAGAGAGAGGGCTCTTTATTAGAAAAACAGAGAATTTTGCCTGCGCATATATAACCGCTGGCATGCTACTCTGTATAGGGATGGGGAATGGGATTAAAAGATTCCAGAAAAGAGTGGGAGAAAAAAAGGATAAAAGTAAATATGAAATGTCCGAGTGGACCTGATACTGATATTTACAGGTGACATGGCGGGTAAATTTAGGCTTTTGTATAGGAAGGATGCAATTTTAAAGCTTTCCTATTTGACCAATTTCTGTCAGGTATTTGAACAATAAATCCAAAACCCGTCGCTGTTTTGAAGGGCCGGGCATTGGACCTAAGATGCTCGGTAACGGTAACGGTTCGTGGCAAATCATGTCCATTTGGTGCTCAAAAAATTGTCTCTCGTCGCGGTACGCGGGGCATTCTAGTAATATGTGCTCAATTGTCTCTAAGTTGCGACAGTTATCACAGTATGGGTTAGTGGTAAGTCCTATGCGGTACAGATAATTGTTCCTGTATGCCACGTTCAGTCGAAGACGATGGTACAATGTCTCTAAGTGTCAAGGAAGTGGTCGTGGAATTTTCGGTCTCATTTCTGGGTCAGTGTAACGTAGGGAGTTATCTTGGTGAAGCGGCAGATTCAAGATGCGGTCTTTTTCTTGATAGGCATATTTTTATGCCATGTTTGAAGCGTCGGCTTTTGTAAAATATGTTCTTTTGAACTTGCGGTATTGGAGTCCATTTCTGGCAGCTTCGTCCGCTCTTTCATTTCCCGAAATGCCGGCATGGCCAGGTATCCACTGGAACTTTATGCAATGCCCAGCAATCTTAGCCCTGTGGTGAAGATATGCAATGTCAAATACTGCTGGTTGATTATTGCACTGCTTGTGCCGGTTCCACATACTTTGTAGGGCTGCTTTTGAGTCTGTGAAAATCACCCATGTCTTTGGCGGCTGCTGTCGAAGTACATACGCAAGGGCCTCCTTAATGCCGTATAGCTCCGCTGAAGTAGATGATGTCGCTCGCTCAAGACGAAACGAGAATCGTTGTCCTGTAGAGGGAACAAAAAGTCCACATGATGAACGATGTGGAGTTGTAGAGCCATCTGTGAAAATGTGCTTTGCGGCTGCGTATTCTTCGCGCATATATTCCAAAGCTATCTGATAAGTCGCTGCTTGAGGCATTTTCTTTTTCGCACTGATTCCAGGTATATATGGCACGATTTCTAGTGGGGACAGTTTCCATGGTGAAATGTTTCGCGGCATAATTTGTGACGCCTGAGCAGGAATCGAAATAGATATGCTTCCGACAGCCTGCCCAAAGCTAGATGTAGCACGGGTTCTGGAAATATCCTTTAAAAAGTGAGTCTTCGTATGAATGACGTGGCGGAGGTGTATCCGAAGTGTCTCCTGCGAACATAGCACTTCCAGAGGCAGGCATCCAGCTTCTGCTACAGTCTCTGAGCGGGACGACCCCTTCGGAAGGCCCAGACATACGCGAAGGCAGTTGTTTCGTGCTGCCTCGAGTTTTCTCTTGCTTGTGGGAGATATTTTGTGCAGGATCGGGAGGTAATATCGTAATGTTCCGTCGACGTAGGCCTTATGGAGGAGCACCACTGATCTACAGTTGCTGCCCCACTGTGATCCGGCTAAAAATCGGAATACGTGCGACGCCGAGGAAATCTTCTCACTCAGTTTTTTCTCTTGGGGTGACCATGTGAGGTTCCTATCGATCGTCACTCCAAGAAACCTTTGCCTCTTGACGTATGGAAGGGCACGACCACCCAACACTAGTGGGTATTTTTCCATACACCTCCGCGTGAAAGCCATGGCAACGCCTTTGTCGGGGGACAATTTCAGACCTCTTGGATTTAGGTAGGCCGATATATTGGCTAGCGCTCTCTGGAGGCGTTGTTGGGTGGTACTGCGGGAGCGCGCCGCACTCCAAATGCAGATGTCGTCCGCATACAGTGTGATTTTGACGCCAGGGGGCAGGTTTCTTTTCAGATGGATGAGGGCTAAATTAAATAATACCGGGCTTAACACAGCTCCTTGTGGCACTCCCTTCTCGACGGCATAAAGCGCCGTGGGGCCATCCGGGGTACACATGAAAAGTTGGCGTCCTTGAAGATAGTCTTCAATCCATGCGTAGAGCCGTCCTCCTAGACCAAGGGTTTCCAAAGCGTCAAGTATTGCTTTATGATAGACCGAATCATATGCTGCCTTAATGTCTAAAAATAATGCAGTAGGTATGTTTCCAGAGACCAATTCCTCTTCAATTGATGAGACCAAGGCAATGACATTATCAATTGCGGATCTATTTTGCCGGAAGCCATTCATTTCCTCCGGGTAAACTTTTGCAGTTTCCAGTACCCAATTTAGTCGCTTGTAGATCATTTTTTCGAATAGATTCCCTACGCAGCTAAGCAAAGATATGGGTCTGAAGGAGGCGTAATCTGTTGGCTGCTTCGCTGGTTTCAATATAGGAATGATTTTCGCAAGCTTCCATTCCGTAGGAACCTCCCCAGTTATCCATGAGGCATTGTAGTACTCCAGAAGGCGTAGGCGAGATGTGTGGCATACATTTGCGAGCGCTTCATAACTTAAGCCGTCATGGCCAGGTGATGATCGCTTGTTTACGTCGCCGATTGCTGTCGTGAGCTCTTCGATGGTGAATGGTAATTCAAAGTCAGGAAGGGTAGCTCGAGGTGGACTAGGCTGACGACTTGCAATTTGCCGCAAAGGTTGTGCCCCGTCGGAAAGGAGCCTAATGCGTTGCCAGTAGCTTCGCAGTTTCGTTTGCAAAAAAGGCTTGAGGTCTGTGGCAGGAATAGCAGTGATGCAATTACCAGCTTGAGGTGTAATTGATGGGGCCATTTGGTAGGCCAGCACATTACCTTCGATGCATCTATGACCAGGGACCCAGCATATTGTCACATGTCTACGAGACGAGTAGATATTCCACACGAGAGACTAAAGCTGAATGAAAATATTATTTTTGTGTTTTCTTAAGGACATTAGTGTTTTAACAACACTTAACGAGTCCGTGAATATTATCACTTGTAATTGGGTCCTCCTAAAGCTTGACCAAGATAAGGATTTGGTACAAAGAGTGATTTGAATTGATTACGCTCGATTTTGCAGGAACGGCAGCGTGAACATTCACAATGCTCGCTACTGGTCGTAGGAAATCCTCACTGGCTGCGGCAAAGTATCCACCAACTTCATCATCATCAGCCTGGCTACGCCCACTGCAGGGTGAAGGCCTCTTCCATAATTCTCCAATATCCCCGGTCATGTGCGGATTCTGGCAATGTTGTCCCTGCAAACTTAATCTCATCCGTCCACCCATCTTTGTGCCGCCCCCTGCAACGCTTCCCTAATCTTGGAATCCAGTCCGTAATCTTTAAGGACCACCGTTTATCTTCCCTCCTCGTTACTTGCCCATGCCCATTTCTTTTTCTTGATTTCAACTAAGATGTCGATAACTCGCGTTTGCTCCCTCACCCAATCTGCTCTTTTCTTATCCCTTAACGTTACACCCATCATTCATCTTTCCATAGCTCGTTGCGACGTCTTCAATTTCAGTAGAACCCTCTTCGTAAGCCTCCAGGTTTCTGCCCCGTAGGTGAATACTGGTAAGACACAGCTATTATACACTTTTCTCTTGAGGGATAATGGCAACCTGCTGTTTATGATCTGAGAATGCCTGCCAAACGCACCCCAGCCCATTCTTATTCTTCTCATTATTTCAGTCTCATGATCCGAATCCGCGGTCAATACCTGCCCTAAGTAGATGTATTGCCTTACCACTTCCAGTGCCTCGCTACCTATCGTAAACTGCTGTTCTCTTCCGAGACTCTTAAACATTACTTTCGTTTTCTGCAGATTAATTTTAAGACCCACCCTTCTGATTTGCCTCTCCAGGTCACTGAGCATGCATTGCAATTGGTCCCCTGAGTTACTAAGCAAGGCGATATCAGCAGTTCGCAAATTGCTAAGGTACTCTCCATTAACTCTTATGCCCAATTCTTCCCAATCCAGGTATCTGAATACCTCCTGTAAACACGCTGTGAATAGCAATGGAGAGATTGTATCTCCCTGCCTGGCGCCCTTCTTTATTGGGGTTTTGTTGCTTTCTTTATGGAGGACTACGGTGGCTGTGGAGCCGCTAGAGATATTTTTCAGTATTTTTACATACGGCTCGTCTACACCCTGATTCCGTAATGCCTGCATGACTGCTTAGGTTTCGACTGAATCAAACGCTTTCTCGTAATCAATGAAAGCTGTATATAAGGGTTGGTTTATTCCGCAGATTTTTCTATGACCTGATTGATATTCTGAATATGATTTATTGTTGAGTAGCCTTGACGAAATCCTGCCTGGTCCTTTGGTTGACAATTGACTAAGGTGCTCCGATTCTATTTGCAATTACCCTAGCAAATACTTTGTAGGCAACGGGCAGTAAGCCGATCGGCCTATAATTTTTCATCTATTTGGCGTCCGCTTTCTTATGGATTAAGATTACGTTGGCCTTCTTCCATGATTCTGGTACGCTCGAGGTCATGAGGCATTGCGTATACAGGGTGGCCAGTTTTTCTAGAAGAATCTGCCCACCATCCTTCGACAAATCTGCTGTAAAATTACCCTCCCCAGCTGCCTTCCCCCTTTTCATAGCTCCCAAGGCTTTCTTTACTTCTTCCGTCGTTCCTTGTGGGATGTCAAATTCGTCTAGATTATTCTCTCTTCCATTCTCATCGTGGGTGCCACTGGTACTGTATAAATTTCTATAGATCTTCTGAGCTACTTGCACTATCCTTTCCATAATAAAAATGATATTGCCGGCTTTGTCTTTTAACGCATACATCTGATTCTTGCCTATTCCTTGTTTCTCCATCACTGGTTTTAGGCTTCCTCTGTTCCCCTGAGAATGCTCAATTCTATCCATATTATACTTACTTAGCTATCTTAGCTATCTTACGTTTGTTGATTAACTTGGAAAGTTCTGCCAGTTCAATTCTAGCTGTAGGGTTAGTGGCTTTCATACATTGGCGTTTCTTAATCAGATCTTTCGTCTCCTGCGATAGCTTACCGGTATCCTGTCTAACGAGGTTACCACCGACTTCTATTGCGCACTCCTTAATGATGGCCATAAGATTGTCGTTCATTGCTTCAACAAAGGTGCTCTTCCTGAGTTAAAGCCGAATACCTGTTCTGTATCTCGATCCAGAATTCCTCTATTTTCCTTCTTACCGCCAACTCATTTATCGGCTTCTTATGTACCCCTTTCTTCCGTTCCCTCCTCAAGTCTAGGCTAATTCTAGGTCTTACCATCCTATGGTCACTGCAGCGCACCTTGCCGAGCACGTCCACATCTTGTATGATGCCAGGGTTAGCGCAGAGTATGAGGTCTATTTCATTTCTAGTCTCGCCATTCGGGCTCCTCCACGTCCACTTTCGGTTATCCCGCCTGCGGAAGAAGGTATTCATTACCCGCAAATTTTTCCGTTCTGCAAAGTGTACCCCCAACTCTCCCCTGCTATTCCTATAACCTATGCCATATTCCCCCACTGACTTGTCTCCAGCCTGCTTCTTGCCAACTCTGGCATTGGAGTCGCCGATAAGTATAGTGTATTTTGTTTTGACTTTACCCATCGCCGATTCAACGTCTTCATAGGAGCTTTCGACTTCCTGGTCATCATGGCTGGATGTAGGCGCATAGACATGTACGACCTTCAATTTGTACCTCTTATTAAGTTTCACAAGAGCTGCCACCCTCTTGTTAGTGCTATAGAATTCCTGTATGTTACCAGCTATGTCCTTATTAAACAGGAATCCGACTACTAGTTCTCGTCTCTACGCTAAGCCCCGGTAGCGCAGGACATGCCCGCTTTTTAGCACTGCATATGCTTCATTTGTCCTCCTAACCTCACTGAGCCCTACTATATCCCAACATGACGGGGCCCCACCACAGTTCTCCTCCACTGCAAAGAACTGGTTAAACTGTAACTTTCCACGGGAGTGGATTAGGCGCGACGGAGAGATATTTTGGCCGCGGAGATCCCCTGATCTCTTTCCGCTGGACTTCTTTTTGTGGGGCTACTTGAAAGATGGCGTTAACGCAGTTGAGCCCACCGATGTCAATGACATGGAGATGAGAATATTTACCGCCTGAACAAGCATCAACCCAGAAATGCTGCGCAGAGTTGACTCGACGCGAGAGCGGTTCATGTGGTGTGTTGCGGTGGAAGGCAAGCATTTAGAACATTTTTAAACCGTTGTTTTCTTGGCGATTGTCATAATTCCAAGTTGAGTAAAATTTCATATCACTCTAAAATAATATTTTGTAATCAAGAGTATATTTGAAGCAAATTTCTAAAATGTTTGTATGTTTTCTTTGTATGTAGGCCATGGATTTACACAGTACATTTTTTTGTTTTATTCCAACTTCTTGATTCCAACTTCCAAGTGATGCCGGAATCGGAATGTGTGTAACTAAATAAATATGAATTTCACTACGTTGATACATTTTCATGCTCTGTCATGAGGACTGCTAGATGTGTTCTAATCTTAAAAAGGTGACGGGCCATTAACCTAAGCGCTGACAATACAGGGTCGTGAATTCTCTTTACGCATGTGCAAGGTGCCCTGGAAACTTTATTGGTTAATAATGTTCTGTATGGGCAGCTGACGCTGTCGTTTTATGTTGTTGAGTTGGCATTACTTTCAATCATTCTGCAAACAAAGCTCCATTATTAAAAAAAAAAAGCAAAGTAGTATCGCTGCACCTGAGTGCATAAGTAGTCTGAAGCGGCGCAGCGTCTTGTCACCCACTCTACTAGCAATTGCTCAAAGAAACAGGGCTCATTTCACGTAGCCCGCACAGTCATTCTTCGGTTTCACTGGCCGAGAACGAAAAGTAATCAGCGTCGCATATCACCCCACATTCTTGTCAGAAGGAGCACCAACGCAACAGCTGCGTCACTCTAGGGAGGGGCCTCACATGCATAATTAGACGGCTTGGGCTGAAATTTCAGACCTGCATATCTCAGGACAGAGGCGCGTTACGAAAGTTGTGCAAAATAGAATATTCACCAAATCGCACCGCCTCTCAGTTTTCAATATAAACATACATGCTAACTGCAGTAAATGAAAAGTTAAATATTGAGTTTAAATAAATACTGAGATTACGACGACAATTATCCTCACAGTTTGCGACCGCCTGCCCGCATAACCTAGGTAGACAAATGGCTCCTGTGTACTCCTCTTCGCACTTTTTTTAAAAACCCGGAAAGTCTTTGTCCGCCCTCTATATATATACAGGGTATTTCAGCGGACACTTTCAAATTTTTTTAAAGGTTGCCTTGGCAGATAGCTCAATTCTAGTTGATGAATCCGTCTACTTGAAGCGGCGGACACTACTTGCACACAAAATTGAGATGCAAATTTGGCTAGTTAACAAGAATTCACTAATTAACATTTTAGCTAGTTATCTTATGACCCATATTGCAATTTACAATTTCTAGCAATGGTCTTCGCAAGGCAGATCCACTTGGAACGAATTCTCAAGACGACACCAGTTTCGAAATATAAATTCCGGAACATTGCGGAGAAATGCATTGGCGTTCCAGTTACTTGTGTGCTCCAGTGCATGAAACGTCGTTTTGGTAACAAATTAACTGGAATGCCAATGCATTTCTCCGCATGGTTTGGGAATTCATATCTCGAAACTGGTGTCATCATGACAATTCGTTCCAAGTTGATCCGCCTTGCGAACTCCACGGCTAGAATTTGTAAATTGCAATATGAGCCATAATGTAATTAGTTAAAAACTGGATTAGTGAATTTTATTAATTAGTCGATATTGAATCTCAATTTTTCATGTAAGTATTGTCCGCCGCGTCGATAGACCAGCTCATGAACTCGAATTGTGGTATCTGCCACAGGCAACTCTTAAAGATTTTTGAAAGTGTTCGCCGATACACCCTGTGTACAGTATGTATGTATAAGAATGTAAATTATACTGCCTAATATTTTATTAAAATCGATTGAACAGTTCAAAAGTTGATCCTTCAGCCCTGCATTCCTCCAAAAACAAGAGCCTGAGGTTGGAATCTAACATTAGGTGCGCCTATACTGTCACTATAGTCCCACTGCCGTAGCAAATTTTCGTTACAAGAGATCTCTGACCGTGCTTTTCTGCCTGCTTTTATGCTACGGAAAGTAGTGACAAGAAAATTTTATAGTAGGGCATACTTTGATTGCCCTAAAACTCTCAACTAGGCTTTTTCTTCCCAATGAAATAAACCAACCAAAAGATGCTGCCCTATCATGCCGTACCACGCCTCGAAACTGTCGTGCGTCCCCTAGGGAATCAAGTCCGTTGTAGATCCTACGGCTCTACTTACAAAATCGTTTTCAGTGCTGAGAGTAGTTCTCTGTGCTGAGAACATTGTTGAAGAAATCACTTCCTGTCCTCCTATGTTTCCGTGCCACTCAGCGACCACTGTGTGAACACATCACACCGACCACAGGTCATAACCCATAGCACTTCCTCTTGCGACAGTCAAGCAGGCGTCGTAGGCTTTACCTGGTACTGTTATCGCTAGCTCACCACATGTGGCCCATTTATTTTCGTCCTGAATTGGGCGTTCATTTGAAAAAGCAGGGTATGTTTGTTGCACAGTGGTTTACCGTAATAAGTGAGTGAGTACTGCTTCCTCACTCATACTCGAAAAAACTCAGCAAGGTAGCTGTTGCTACACGAACTTGATCTGAAGTAGCTTGAGAGGCAGAAAAAAACTATGCAGGGGAGAATGTTGTCGCAAAACGACGTAGAATTCCGCAAGTTTGCATTCCTTTTCTTTTTTTTGCGTGTTGACTGCAAAATTTTTTTCTCATTTTTTTTTCGAGAAGGCATTGATAGCACTTTTTAAGCGTGATATTGTGGATCTACCTTGAGCGTGAGGAAATTACATCCTTGAAATAGAAGATGAAAACAGCGGGACCGTCGCATGCTCCAAGGCCTTGGCTTGAACTGTATAAATTAATTCCTTCGCAATGTGCAGACTGCCAACGTGCCCCCGCAAAAAGCGTAAAGACGCACACCTAAACATTACCAAGAAAGGAGCCCCTCGCCAAATTTTGTCATTCATTTCACGGGCGTCTCTTTTCGCACGCTGATGTGCGCAATTGTGCGCACTTAAGTGCTGGCCACACTTAGCCACACCCACAACTTGCTGCAATCACGGACCCTTTCAGAGGACTCTTCGCGTCCGCCTTGTGCTTGCGCGTAACATGACGGGCCTGCTCCAAATAACATTTCCAGCGGGAATACTATTGTGGACAGTCATTCTGTGGCTCCCGTCGATACTGGCTGTCGCTACCAACGTAGTACTGTTTGTGCTAGCACTTTGGTTGGGATACTGGCTCTTGTGGCACGTTCGCAGGGTCCTCTCAAACGAACTGGTCGTTCCGGAAGGAAGGAGTGTTCTCATAACGGGTAAGATGACTCACGTTACCTGCGTTGTTTCCGCGAGGCAATTCAAAATAATACAGGTGACTCACTTTAACCGGCCGTTCAAGTCAACTCGACGACCTAATTCCTCACGAAGGCTGCAGTGGTTTTGCATCTATCTTGATTTGGTGCACGTGCATGCTGAATTACTTACGTTGCGGCAGTCTCGGCTGCTTTAATGCTCGCTTTTACCACTTCTGTACGAGCGTCTCGATCGTATTTCCACTGAGCGCTTGTTTTGTATGTTGAAATCTCCGATGCCTTCTAGCTTTTAACCAGCGCGGTCGTTCGCCTACAGGGTGGCATGCTTTTCGGTAATTTAGCCACAGCGACTTTTAAACTTATTGGTGTCATAAGTTGAATTGCGTTCACTATTACGCGAGACCTTAGAGTGTGGACTTGGGCGTCTTTCTTCTTTTTTTTACATGCAGCATTGAATCTCTTATGTGTAGCTGCAAGGTCGCCAAACTGCTTTCTTGCGTTTTTCCACTCTCTCTGTTCAATTTATTATTTATCTTTACAAGCACAGGTCAATTGACATTGTTCTTCGGCAGCCAGTTTTGCGATACCGTCTGCTGTTCGAAAAAAATGTGATTATCTTCACTTTATTCTTGCTCTCTCACCAGAAAAAAAAAGAACATCAAAACTCAGACATCGTCTGAGATTTTTGTTACATAGTTCTCTTAGTGTCATCATCTGAAAGGCGTGCTCACTTCGCAACATGCATTCGGCTTCATACCATGGCTATCAGGGGGCTGAAAGGTATCACCCACTCAAAGGCCTCGCCTCTTTGGAAGCGGTCAAGCACTCGCCTGATAGTCGCAGTACAGCGCACTTTCACCACGGGAACTAGGCAGAGCACTGACCATTGGAGCTTTAAGCTGGCTCATGTGCAGGTATACTTGTGTACCTTAAAACGTTTGGCACACCTGGCTCCACAACGGCTCCACAAGCAGCAGCAGCAGCAGTCTGGTTACGCCCACTGCAGGGCAAAGGCCTCTCCCATACTTCTCCAACTACCCCGGTCATGTACTAATTGTGGCCATGTCGTCCCTGCAAACTTCTTAATCTCATCCGCCCACCAAACATTCTGCCGCCCCCTGATACGCTTCTCTTCCCTTGGAATCTAGTCCGTAACCCTTAATGACCATCGGTTATCTTCCCTCTACATTACATGTCCTGCCCATGCCCATTTCTTTTTCTTGATATCAACTAAGATGTCACTAACTCGCGTTTGTTCCCTCACCCTATCTGCTGTTTTCTTATCCCTTAACGTTACACCCATCATTCTTGTTTCCATAGCTTGCTGCGTCGTCCTCAATTTAAGTAGAACCCTTTTCGTAAGCCTCCAGGTTTCTGCCCCGTAGGTGAGTACTGGTAAGACACAGCTATTATACACTTTTCTTTTGAGCTATAATGGCAAACTGCTGTTCATGATCTGAGAATGCCTCCCAAACGCACCCCAGCCCATTCTTATTCTTCTCATTATTTCAGTCTCGTGATCCGGATGCGCGGTCACTACCTGCCCTAAGTAGATGTATTGCCTCACCACTTCCAGTGCCTCGCTACCTATTGTAAATTGCAGTTCTCTTCCGAGACTGTTAAACATTACTTTAGTTTTCTGCAGATTAATTTTTAGACCCACTCTTCTGCTTTGCCTCTCCAGATCAGTGAGCATGCGTTGCAATCGGTTCCCTGAGTTACTAAGCAAGGCAATATCACCAGCGAATCGCAAGTTACTAAGGTATTCTCCATAAACTCTTATCCCGAATTCTTCCCAATCCAGGTCTCTGAATACCTCCTGTAAACACGCTGTGAATAGCATTGGAGAGATCGTATCTCCCTGCCTGACGCCTTTCTTTATTGGGATTTTGTTGCTTTCTTTATGGAGGACTACGGTGGCTGTGGAGCCGCTATATATATCTTTCAGTATCTTTACATACGGCTCGTCTACACCCTGATTCCGTAATCCCTCCATGACTGCTGAGGTTTCGACTGAATCAAATGCTCTCTCGTAATCAATGAAAGCTATATAAAATGGTTGGTTATATTCTGCACATTTCTCTATCACCTGATTGATAGTGTGAATATGGTCTATTGTTGAGTAGCCTTTACGGAATCCTGCCTGGTCCTTTGGTTGACAGAAGTCTAAGGTGTTCCTGATTCTATTTGCGATTACCTTAGTAAATACTTTGTAGGCGACGGACAGTAAGCTGATCGGTATATAATATTTCAAGTCTTTGGCGTCCCCTTTCTTATGGATTAGGATTATGTTAGCGTTCTTCCATGATTCCGGTGCGCTCGAGGTCATGAGGCATGGCGTATACAGGGTGGCCAGTTTCTCTAGAACAATCTGCCCACCATCCTTCAAGAAATATGCTGTTACCAGATCCTCCCCAGCTGCCTTCCCCCTTTGCATAGCTCCCAAGGCTTTCTTGGAAGCTTTTCTCCACAAGCTGGAGACTACAGAAAAACTCAAGCATCTGCTGTGATTCAAGCATACTGCCAGATATATTCAGGTGTGAAAAGTGCGCTAGTAACTGCGTGGTCTCGGCACTCGAGCATTATTTCAGTTTCCGCATTCGAAATACTTTAGTACGAAGGCGTACAAGTTGAAAATTTCAAGGATTTTTCAATTGTATATGTGTGGTTAACCTACTTTTTTTTACGCACAGATCGCGAAGAAGGTTGGCCGCAGATTCAGTGGAAGGGCCGGTTAACTTTGTCGCGACAATACAATGCAAATGTGACAGTCCATAGAGCCCACTTATCTCGTCCCTAAATTTTCGGTGCAAGAATCAATTGGAATGACTTTTTTGTCAGAATATAGGGATGCACAGTCCCGCTTCACGAGCGCCAAAGAACAGATTCCAAGCACCGGCATTTGTCGTAATAGCCAGAATTACTTCCCTATAGCTAGGGTTTCTTTATTAAAGTTTGCTATTATTATAAAAAAGGATACAGAAGAGCTATAAGCTGAAAATGAACATATTAATTCTTATGTTCTGAAATTTCCTTAAGTTTTGTGAAGAAACATTAGACCTTGTACGGCATCGAGAGCGAGTATGGCCCGTATCCGTCGTCGCACAGCACTCGGTGTGCAAGCGACCAGCGCATTGATTTATTCACTTTTGTTTTACGTTTCTTTTAAGTTTAACTGCCTACATCTCAACCGTTTCATTTTGCATCCCTGTTTCATTACAGCCTTGTATACAAAAGTCTTGTCTTTTCATCACTAGAAATGTCCAGCTCCGATGAGCCAGCGTTGCACAGACAAGATGTTCGTTTCGGTTACAACCGGTAAACAGCGACGTTCTTTTGTTCTTTGCTATTCGGTTCACAGCGGCGCAATAACGATAAAACCGCCGCGTTTGCTGAGTGTCTATGGTATTCTGCTGCTGAGCACGATGTCGATGGTTCAATTTCCGGTTACGAGGGCTTCATTTCTGCGGGCCAAATGCAAAAACGCATTTTTTTTACTCCTGCTTTAGACATAGATGATCGTTAAAAACTCCTAAATGGCCATAATTAATTACGAACCCTTCACTAAGCTGTTTGTTGTACCCATAGGTCGGCAAACTCACTCATGAGTCGAATCACTCAGACTCATCCTGATCCACGAGTGTGAGTCTGAGTTTGTCCAGCTGAGTAGAAATTTCGCGAGTCTGAGTTCGGTAATGGGCCCAGCTGAATTAAATATTTGTAGGTCTCAGTCCGAGAGAGCCTTAAGGAAAAAATTAATTTTGGAACTAAGTCTGAGTTAGTTCTGATAATTTTGACGACCTATGGTTATACCCCAAGTGTTGCTTCGGGAGTGGAACTCCTTGAAAGAATCATTGACAACGGCAGAGTGATTCTTCAGCCGATCGGGGTAACAATAAAACTCTTCAATAGCGTTGTTCAGCCTAATGTGTGATTCATGGCTTCACCGTTCGAACCGCATAGTCAAGCTCGGAGTTGACGCGCAGGGCTGTCGGATTACGTGCTTCGAGTCTCGACATCCTTCATTATTTTTCGACAGCGCCATGACCAGTGACGCTACGGCACGCTCCTCTAAAAGAAACTAAGATTTTATCTGCTGCAATGAACATGATCTGTTTATATTGGCCAATCTTATTTTGTGGCTGGTGTGTCATGTAGTTTCTTCGAAAATGCCTATAAGTATTCATGTCCATGGTACTGTTCTGACTGCAGGCTGTGACACTGGTTTTGGACATCTCTTGGCTATCCGGCTAGCAGCTGACGGCTTCCGTGTCTACGCTGGCTGCCTCAGTACCTCCAGTGACGGAGCCGCGATCCTCAGACGAATTCCCAACGTGTGCGTCTTACAACTGGACGTAACGAAGGAGGATGACATCGAAGAAGCCTACGTGGCCATCACCTCAGACTGTAGTAATACAGGTGAGGGACTACACGCTGCTAAGAACGATAAAGAGACCAAGGGGCCCGATGGTTGTTATGCTCGCCACCATATGACGTTAATAATACCAAGGAAAGCATAGGAGAAATAATTTCTTGCTTTGAATAATAATAATAAGACAAAGGGATATAACAGTGGACCGAAAGACAACGTGTCACCGGTGGGAGCCAAACAAGGTGGTGTGAGTTCTCTGCGGAGGGTTCAACTCATACGGACGTGGCAAGTTGACTTTTCCTCCACTCCCTTAACATTTCTACGCTAGAATTAAAAAACAGTAAATAAGATATATTCTTGGCTTTTTTAACTGTTGGCTCGACATATGCTGCTAAAGTATTCGCACGATGGGAAACCGACCTAAAAAAAAAAAGGAAGCCAACCACAAGAAGAGCGGATGACGTCACCTCGCCTGTCATTCTTCCTCTTTTATTTTTTTACCCATGGTTTTCAGCCCGCACTCGTGCCATATCATGCCCTTCACCATTTGGTTGCAAATTAGTCCTTCGTCTGGACAATGCAGCCGATTTGTTTCGTTTTCTTCTGTTCATTTTCTTTTCTCGTGTCATTCAGTGCACCGAACGCCCGATGTAAGCTTTGATATGTTCGCGGCAAAGTAGGAACCAGTGAAAACGGACGAAACACATTGTAAATTGAATACGCTCATGGTGTGATTCCAGCCCGCAGGCGTCTTTCGCATACGCTTTGTAATTCTGAAAGCATCTGCTTTATTCTGCCACAGTTGCAGTTATCCAACAGGCTGTGTATTGGGCGGTTCGTTCTCACAGCTGAACGACCAGAACGACCGGGAAGCACGCATTGAGAGCGTGAACAGGTCGACCTTAGGACTTCTGTACTGACTTCAAATGATTACCAGTACTGATTAACTTCGTAGTAGTATGCTGAAATACAATCAATTTATTCAGGTTAATATTATTATTGTTATTTTCTATAGCTAGATTATTATTATTATTATTATTATTATTATTATTATTATTATTATTATTATTATTATTATTATTATTATTATTATTATTATTATAGCGATCAAAGCTAGCCTAGCATCACTGCCAGTTTCGCACCAGAAAGTTGACTCGCTCTTGCGGCTTAAGGCAGAATTCCCGAAGCCGCCTAGGACTGTCGGAGAACTGGAAGCATCAGTCACGTTTATGTCAAACCAATATGACTCGGCACTTGAGCAGGTTAAAGCTAGCACAGAACTTGCAGGCGGAAATTGGAGCATTGAAAGCGACGGTGCAAGCACAGGCAGATGAACTACAAGCTCTGCGTGAAGTTCGAGTCGAAAATGAGCAACATAGCAGAAAATGAAATCTGGAGATTGAAGGCCTGCAACAAGAAGAACATAAGAACTTGAAGGGAAAAACTGGCTGACCTTGCGAATAAGCTTGAACTGAACTTTTCGATCTCAGACATTGAAGCAGCCCATCGGCTGCCTAGCAAAAAAGAAAACCAAACTGCGCTTATCCGTTTCTCGACAGTATCAGTGAAAGAGGCGCGGTTTGAGGCGCGTAAGAAACTGCGACAGTTATGTGTGACAGATTCAGACCTGAACCTTTTCTTCAACGACAATCTAACCAAGATGAATCGGGACCTGTTCTGGCGCACGCGCATGGCAACGAAAGAAAAAGGATTCAAGTACTGCTGGGTGAAAGGTGGAAAAATCTACGCACAAAAAGACTCAAATGCCTCTCTCATTCGTGTGAACCGGCAAGCTGATATTAAAAGAATTGCTTAAGCAGAATGGCAGCTACTTTCAGTGAGTTATCTGATTTCACCTCTTTCAAGAAACTGTTTGGGCGCACCTCACCACGCGATTTTACACTTGTGAACATAAACATTAGGAGTCTACATAAATACAGGGAGGCATTAAAAGGGCTAGCTCAATCTTTGCTTGATTTTGCAGATGATTTTCTGGTCACAGAAATCAACGTGTCAGAATATTTCCTACATATGTTCCCGTTAAATGGATACAGGTGTTGCAGCATAACACGGACTAACCGTAGAGGCGGCGGCATTGCTATATTTGTAAATTCAAAATATGACCCTTCACTGGTAGACTTTACGTTCAGACATGCGGAATGCCTCGCCGTAAAGGTTCATTGTGTAAATTATGAACTGTTATTGTTAGCGATATACCGGCCCCCAAGTAATAGTGCTACTCGTTTTGTGTTGGAACTGCAAGAAGCATTGAAGACCTGGTCATCAGTGGATCAAGTTTGCCTGGCAGGCGATTTCAATATTAGGATCCTATGTCTAACAAACACCTTAGTATCAGATTATTTATCCGTTTTGGCCTCATATGGTTTCACGTCAACGGTGATTGCCCCGACAAGAGAGGAAATTTTGAATGGCCGTTATGTAACGTCTTGATTAGACCATATTGCGGTTCGAGCGCCTAATCATTCGCTCACTTCTTGTGTTATCACTCAGATTATCTGACCACTCTGCTGTTTCTTGCCGCGTATCCCTAAGTGTATCGTTCGTTGGCATGCAGTATTCAACTGATAAGGTCAGAACCACGTCACGATTTCACATTAAGTTTGTGGATCAAAAGAAACTTGACAGTCTCATTGTCAATTTTACCTGGTCCTCTTTGATTGACGGTAGGCCCCCAGACCAAGTGTACGATAGCTTTTGTGAACGTCTAGTACATTTCGAACGGTACTGCACATTTTTCAGGAATAAAAAGTGCAGGAAAAGCTATCCGTGGATTAATTCCGATATTATGCAAGCCATATCTCACAGAGATTGGCTTCGGAAAAAAAGTAAACGCACCCCTAACAATAAAGACCTACAATTAGAATATAGGATTGCAAGAAATAAAGTAGTTGCTCTTCTCCGCGCTGAAAAACGTCGCTTTTTCTTACACAAATTTAATCAATCGTCCAAAAGTTCTAGCAAAACTTGGTCGCTAATAAACCATCTCAGAGGGAAATCCAAGACTGTAAAATCTGTGATAGAACATTTTCCTGGAAACCCTGTCGAAACAGCTGACTTGCTCAATGATTCTTCAGTCAGGCTTCAACAAGGCGCTATCTAAGCCTCGGGAAGACGTGACGCTTGGTGATTCTTTGACAGCATCTGCATTTTTACCTCGGCTTTCGAAATCTGACCTTGCCCGGATCATTTTCAGTTTTAGAACTAATAAACCACCTGGAGTAGATGGAATAACTGTAAGCTTGCTAAGAAGAAACTTTGAGGCGCTTTCAGATATTGTGCTTTTCATGTTAAATGGTTTCCTAGATACTGGAACTATGCCAAAAAAATCTAAAAACTGCTTTAGTTAGACTCCTCCATAAGGCAGGAAAGAAATCTCTTATTGAAAACTACCGGCCTATATCTATTTTGCCCGCATTATATCACGTTATAGAAAAATTTTTGCTTGAAGTTATGACTTCTTTCATTCAAAAGTTTTGAATTTTGCCTGACCGACAATTTGGTTTCGTGCAAGGCCGAGGTACAATTTCGCTCCTGGAAGAATTTGCTGATGATTTGTATTCTGCTTTTTAAAGCAATCTCTTTAGCTGTGCTTTGTTTCTCGACGCATCCAAAGCCTTTGATTCAGTTTTCCATGACATATTACTTCGCAAATTATATCTTACTGGTTTTAGGGGCCCCTTTTATACTCTACTTCAAAACTATCCCACCGACAGGTCACAAATGGTTGTTATAGGTATCATATACTATAACAGCAACTTATCCCTTGGTGTTGGTGTCCCTCAAGGGTCCATTTTATGGCCTCTTCTCTTTGGCATATTTGTGAACGATTTCGTTTCAGTAATCCCAAATGGTAAAGTGTATCAGTATGCGGATGATAGCGTCCTTCTAACAAAGCATGTTAATTAGGAAAAGGCTGTTGAATATCTGCAGCAATCGGTGCATGAAGCTGTGGTCTGGCTTTTTAAAAACAAACTTACTGTCAATCAAAAAAGACACAAATTATATGCTTCACAAATCCCCTGAAGATTGGAACGGCGGTCATTCCAGTGTATCTTCATACCCAAGACTGCTTATCCTGTAAGTGTACTCTTGTTGAAAACACCAACTCAATTAAGTATCTCGGCATTCATTTCGATAGTGACTTGTCGTGGCATATTCATGGGGCGCATGTATGCTCCAAACTAAGATTTGTTGCATGTTTACTGTTTAACATTAAAAGTTTGGTGCCGTTTCAGACTGAAAAAGTTATTGTACATTCCCTTGCATACAGCACCTTAAGGTATGATATAACGGTTTTCGATTTCTGCTCCCAACGTTGACAGGACAAATTTGATAACGTCTTAAAAAATACATTAAAAAGTGTGGCGTATAATCGCGTAACACCATCAAACAAAGGTATTTTTCATGATCTCGGTTTCCCGTCCTTTCGATCTTTATTCATTTCTACGGTTGTGCTGCCCCATTTCTGGACGGATGAATTTAAGCATCCGCACGCCTCCCCGCGACCGCTGCGCAAAGAAATGCACTTCGTTGTACCGCGCGTATCTACTAGGTCACGCTGCGTGTATGTCCGCAAGATATTTCATAATTTTTCAGACGACTATTTTTCTGTGGACTCTCGGTCTAAATTGACGAGTCTATTGCACATGTTGTAATACAGATGTATGTAGTTATTTTCCTTTTGTTTGTCGCAGTTTAATTGTGATTACTCCATTCTTTTGTTTCGATGCCTTGGAAACCTGATCTACGTTTATCACTCTCATTTGTTTTTTTTTCTTTGTTGGTCTCAAATTTGTGCATGTATACTGCAACCACATCGCTTAGCTGACGATGCCGGGCCACGTCACACAAGTCACCATTGGCTTAGATGGGCCCGTTTTGCTGTACTCATTTTCTTGGGTGCTTAATAAAGAATATTATTATTATTATTATTATTATTATTATTATTATTATTATTATTATTATTATTATTATTATTATTAATTTCATAATTATTATTATCACCGTAAACTGGACTTTAGTCAACCAAGGGAATAGGCTGGCTTCAGGAAGGGATACTCTACAATGGATCCCATCCATGTCATTAATTAGGCAATCGATAAATCCGCAGAGTACAACGAGCCTAGGCCTCTAATGGCTTTCATAGATTACGAAAAGGCATTTGATGCAGTAGAGGCACGAGCACTCATAGAGGCATTAAGCAATCAATGAGTACAGGCTGCTTACGTAAATATCTTGCAAAATATCTACAGAGATTCCACAGCTACTTTAATTCTACACGAAAAAGTAGGAAGATACCTAGGAAGAAAGGGGTCAAACAAAGAGACACAATCTCTCCAATGATATTCACTGCGTGCTTGGAAGAAGTGTTCAAGCTACTAAACTGGGAAGGTTTAGGAGTAAGGATCAACAGCGAATATCCCACCATCCTTCGGTTTGCCGATGGCATTGTTTTATTCAGCAATACTGCAGACGTGTCACAACAAATCATTGAGGACCTTAACAGAGAGAGTGTAAGAGTGGGGTTGAAGATTAATATGCAGAAGACAAAGATAATGATGAATAGCCGGGCAAGGGAACAAGAGTTCAGGATCGCCAGTCAGCCTCTAGAGTCTGTGAAGGAGTACGTTTGTCTAGGTCAATTAATCACAGGGAACCCTGATCATGAGAAGGAAATGCATAGAAGAATAAAAATGGTTTGGATCGCATGCGACAGATATTGCCATCTCCTGACTGGAAGCATTATCATTATCATTGGAAAGGAAGGCGTACAATCAGTGCATTTTACCGGTGCTGACAGATGGGGCAGAAACTTGGAGACTGAAAAAGAAGCTTTCGAACAAGTTAAGGACCGCGCAAAGAGCGATGGAACGAAGAATGCCAGGTATACCTTTAGGAGGCAGAAAGAGAGTGGTTTGGATCAGAGAGCAAACTGGTATTAGCCCCGAGAACGAACTACAGGGGCGCAGCGAGCGCCGCTCGCGTGACGTCACGGCACGGACTCGCGCCTGTCGCCTGCTACAGTTCGGGCGGTGGCCGGGCGCTTTCTACGGTGTTTTCGTTAGTTCGCCCTTGTTCTCTCTGCTTGTATACTTAGGGCGGTCGTCTCAAATATATATTTATGACGTCTTCATTCGCGAAAATATATTCAAAGAGCTGATTTCTTAGACGACAATGCAGCTCTCAGAGGGAACGCTACAGTGCCAGCCGAAGGAGCGCATACCAGCCCATTGCGGGTTTTTCATGCGCAGATCGACAACCGCAAAAACACAGCATATAAGAATTCAGTTATGATACCATACTTGCCGCCGTGCAACAAGTAGGTCACAAATACTGACTATATATGAATTCTACAACAGTTACCTTGATTTTAATTCGCTAGAACAGGTTTTTTCACGATGAGTGATTCCTATAATATCGAAAATTTGCATTTCTTCGCAGAAACGCTCCGTACTAAAACGAGGACTTAACACTGCGGTTTAGATTCTACCAGCACCACTTGCTTATTTAACGGCTTCTCAAAATTAGGCGGTTCTTCATGTGTTTATCTTAAGTGGCGGTAATTTGAAGTAAAGCTAATTGAGGCTTACAGCTGTTTGCCGAATCCGGAAAGCAATGTACCAATATATATTCCCTTTTCCGTGCTACACGTTCAACTCACTTGAGCAATTTACTGGTGTTTGTTGCTTGAGGAATATACATGACGAATCTGTTTGGCTAACTGACACAGGCTGCTGGGCCCAAATTTTTTAATGAAATATGCCTTTTGGACCGTATGGCTGCAGCCAGAAAGAAGCCGAAACGTCATTCATAAGTAGTATGGGACATATTGAAGATGTCATAATTCCTCGGTGGAGGGTGAAAAATCAAGTGAAATATGTAAGGCTTGTGGTGTCTTGCTTATGAAGGCTGCCGAGGTTCTCTTTTATGTACTGACGAAGCGAATAGTTATCCGTTTGTATAAATAAACAAGGCTAGAGCGAGACATGGTGAGGCAGAAGGTGCTTGAATTTTCCTTTTATAGACGCCCTAAGCTGCGCTGTAGTACATCGAGTATACTTTAGGCATTCCAATTGACGTTGTAAAAAATGCTTCATGGTTTCAATTCGAAGTTGTAGTGAACTCATGGATTTCGTGAACAATGCGTGCCTCGCCATACCGACAGTCGGGTGCCACCGTTGCGTGAGCGGTGTGCCATATTGTCGATAAAAGCTACTGAGGGCCACCATGAAACATTTCATCGCTTGCAATTGATTGGTTCTCGATATTAACCACGAAACTTTGATCTCAGGTGATTGCTACTGTGGTATTTGTGAATTAACTATTTAAATACTCTACATAACGCGCCGTTGTGTTAGCAGCCATGAGCAATTCGTTTTTAGAGGCATGTTTCAGAGAGGGGTGAAAGTAGCAGCAAACTTTTTCATAAGAATGTGCGCCTAACAATTTCTTTTACACATTAATAAATGGCCATACTTGACAAGAACAACTCACCAGAGTAATACGAATCATAATGACAGCTTCGCTGGGCAGTGTCTTTCTAACATGGATACCATGTTGACGCCAATTACCAAGATTTTTCGTCCATGTAAAATGCGATGTCTTTCATAGATAAATGCTAAGGGAATGTTAAGTGTTTAGCGAAGCATCATACAGAACTTCGCGTGTTGAATTTACAGACATTCTTCTTACTGAAAATTTATGGACAGGCACGGCACATATATGCATTGCAAAGCCATTAAACCCCTTCAACACTACATAGCTTGCGATATCCAAGCCGTAAATTTTCTTCTCGACTCACGCGCTTTTGAAGAAGAAACTGTGGTTCAGGCATGGCAGCAGAAAGAAGCTGACATATCCTTCAGCAAGTACGGCTCCATCCACCCATACCCCAAGCATAGACGAAGGGAACGAGCGCGCGCGGCAGCCGAGCGAGCGGCGTCCTGGCCGTGACGTGACTCGCGAGAGGGCGCCACTCCAAGTTCTCACCGCTAATAGCCGATATTCTAATTGACATTAGGAGAAAGAAAGGGATCTGGGCAAGTCATGTAATGCGCAGGTTAGATAACCTGTGGACGACTGGGGTTACAGAAAGGGTGTCAAGAGAAGGGAAGCGCAGTCGAGGACGGAAGAAGACTGTAGGTGGGGCGATGAAATTAGGAAATTCGGGGGCGCTAGTTGGAATCGGTTGGCGCAGAACAGGGGTAATTGGAGATCGCAGGGAGCGGCCTTTGTTCTGCAGTTGACATAAAAGAAGCTGATGATGATGATGATGATGAATCTGTGGTGTGGAGTGGCACAAGCAAGTCAAACGGTTTAATAATCTATAGCATATGCACGAAAATTACGCGAGTTTATGCAAACTTCTTTTCTGATCTCGCGCACCAACTTTACGAGTTTGGATAATTATCTCACACTCGGGTCACTCAGCTGCGGGCAGGGTCGTACCGACGTCCTCCTTTTGTCGGGAGTGATTCATGGAATGATTTCATGCATGCCTCTACTGGCGTACGCTTCACTGCTGGTTCAGCAGCAAGACTACCAGGGAACCTTCGCACGTTCCTGGTTCTTTCAGCAGACGCTCGACTCACCACAGAATGCAAAACCTCTACCAACGGTCATTTTCTCCCCCTTCATATCTTTCACATTCAGAGCGTGTTGGCTTCCAAGCTTCGTGCTTCCTGTTTGGCTTCCTTCCTAGACGCACCCCTATCCTGTCTGTTCATAGCCTTTCTCTGCTTCCGTATACGCCACCCTGTCGAACGTACTCTTCTAGCCAACGATTCGTATTCAAGCACCATTATTCATTGTGTGTTAAGTCACCTATTGTGTATGTCTGTACCCGGTTTCCCGATTTTGTCCTATCTTGCTCAAACGTTTCTCACTGTGCACTTATCCTGTTCTTTTCTTCTCATTCTATATTTAAGTCGTTCCTCAGGTCATAGTTGTCTGACTTTTTATTATTTATTTCTCGGTGCGCCAGTATTCAGACCTACGGTTGTTCCTGGGCGCATAAAGATTTATTCATTTATTTATATATTTATTTATTTAATAAATAATTACACGAATGAAGATATGGCTATTAATACGTGAACATTTAAAATAGGAGACAAATCGTAGTTCAGGCGGACATTCAGGTCGCGTGCTTATGATGTCTGTGGTCCCATGGTAGCAGTATACGCTATGGTCACCATGCCTAAACTAAGTGAAAAACTATGATAGCTGTGTCCGCTTTGTCTTCTCACCCCAATGGAAAATGACTCAGCGGCTTGGTGACAACTTTCTGAATTTTATTCTCACCCTGGAACACTAAGCAGAATTCGTAGTTCAGCAATGTTCCGTTTGTGCAGATGATGATGACAATGTCATCAACAGCAACAATCATGTTTCATTGTTTCTTTTTCCTTTCAGTAGCGTGTACCACATCGCAATTCAAGAAAAGCAACACGGCTTCAATGCATGATTTGCTTTACGTTAGGGTATGCTACATTGCAATTGCCGCCAAAGCGTCGTTGTTGCTTGAAGGATGAGCATTTCGGTTGATCTTCATGCCCCTTAGAACAGTCAGCGGAAAACATCACATTTCTCGAAGCACCCGCATGTAGCAACTGTTGCGCGTTCGTGACAAAGAATTGCTTGCCGGCGACAAAGGACAAATAATTAAACCCTAGCTCTTTTCCTTCTCACAGCACTTGAAGATAGGTCATACATGTTTGACTTAATTACTGGAGTTGCTTGTAAGAACTGCTATCTCCAGGGAAAAAAAGAATAAAAAACAAACACGCGTACATATCCCACGGACCAAGGACATTCGTTAAAAACACAATGTGCATGCCTACCGCTGCTTGGCGTGGCGCCTAAGGTAATTGTCAAGACACGTATTGCGCTAATGACGCTGCCCATATGATTCACCAGCCTACAGAGACGCCAACCATCGCAATAAGAGCCGCTGTGTCTCTCCATTCCTTTGCTACGCTTGCGAGCCGCTGCTGAACCTCTTGCACCAGCTGGTGCAAGGTGTGTCGTTACAACATGAGGGGTCCCTGGACTTTGCAAACGAGGGTATTGGTTCTTTGCTGAAATTATGTCGCTGCCATTTTATGGTAACATCAGACCACGAGTGGTTCCCGTTGTTTGCAGGTTTTTTCTGAGAGGGACATGTGTTACAATTGCTTTCTAACTCATCACGTCGTGTGAGTAATCCTTCTTAAGTTCTGACCTTGTCGGCAATAAAACAAGCGATTCATTTACATGTGTCCCCGCATCTGCACTATTTATCAATGCCGTGCATTGTGTCGCTACTGGATCACTACGGCATGCAAATTACATCACATCACTGCTGGTTTGAACTAATGCATCTGTCACCGACGTCAGGAGAAGTACACTACAATCCCACCTCATTTCGCCGCGCTAAACCAATAGCTTAATATGGACTTGAGCTACTTGCATTTGAACAAAAGTATTGCTCTCTCCGTGCAGCTCTCTGGGCGGTGGTGTCCAACGCCGGAGTGATGACTGTCGGTCCGCTGGAATGGCACAGCACGGCCAAGATACGAGCCTTGTTCGAAGTAAATGTGTTCGGAGCCACTGCCGTGATTGTCAAGTTCCTTCCTCTCCTTAAAAAGTCGCAAGGGAGGATTGTCATTGTGTCCAGCATGTTCGGTAAGTCTCCGCTATTTAGGTAAGCCAGCTTCGTCTTCGAGAGAAAAGTTCCAAGCTATGATTCCATAGCCTGGCTGTCGGAATTGAAGATGTCTCCATTTCATTCGAATTCCTGCGTAATAAATTTTTGTTAACTGGTGCTAGGATGCAGATTTGTACTTCATGTTTTAGGCAGCCTTTCGTGACCTGTCTGTGGTTTTTCATTATGCCTATATATGTGCATATTATTTTCCCCGATTTCAATATGTATTATTATTTTTATTGGTATAAATTGTGCATTTATTATACAGCGCGAGACTATGCTGATGATTTCTATGCTTCTTGTCCAATCTTCAAGTTGTACCGCTGTTTTACAGTCTGTACTTTCCACGGTACGCTATCTAGAGGATACTGATATAGTCTAGCCTCTTTAGGGCTTTTGTCCACGCCCCTTGAACAACATTTGAAGAAAGCTTGTATAAAAGATGACTATAACTAAGTGCCTATTTGTCACAATGACATTAGCAACGTTCAATATTGTCCCCCTGCTCCTTCCCGCCGTGCAAGGTAGGAAACCGGAATTACCTCTGGTTAACCTCCCTGCCTTTCTATGCATCATTTTCTCTCTCTCTCTCACTCAGCGTTCAGTATACGGCGCATGTAGCACGTGTTGCTTCACGAGTAAAAACTACTAGGATACCATCGCAGCGCCTAGCTATGAGGCAATGTACTCTAGAGCATTTACATACGCGATTTCATGCTGTTACATTGGGTCGAGCGCCGGTCTCAGTGCCGGTCTCATTAGCTCCACCTGAGTGCCCCATTTGCACTGCTGCAAGCACTTATGAGCTCCAAATCTTTTAATATCTCGTGCAAACGCTTCGCCAGCGTTAAAAAAATTTTCAGAAGCTCGTCACTTGGCAGATGGGACTAATAATCCTGCGACTGTAAAACGGCCGATTTACCACTACGTCGTTATCAAACTTCATTGTTCAGGAAAAGAAAGAAAGAAAGAAAGAACGAACGAACGAACGAAAGAAAGAAAGAAAGAAAGAAAGAAAGAAAGAAAGAAGGAAGGAAAGAAAGATAGAAAGAAGGAAAGAAAGAAAGAAAGATGAGTTGTGGCGTGAGATTATTGTGGCGGTCGAAAAATTGCGACTCACAATGATAAAAATAAGCATACTTTCATCCATTAAATAAGCAATTGTATTTTTAAATCGACACTGATACCCACGCAGAGATGACGCGAGGCGACTCTCTGTGGTGAAACATGTCAGAAAATTTAGAAACACAGAAGAATTACTTTCACTTTTAAGTTTTCTCTGCCCCACTCTCCCTTCCCGCTTTCCTTTTAGCCACCGGCTTCTTGGCCCCATAGTGGGTAAGAGCCTCTAGATAAGGAGCAAGCGAGCAAGCTGGTCCTGCTTGGATCCTGCTTCCTTTTTCGACGTCTTTTAACGTTCTTTAAGCTTGTGCTTAATAATTGCCTCCGTACATACGCGACTCGTCAATTCTCGGTAACTGCCTGAAAGCTTTCTTTTCTCTCTGTTTTTCTTTTCCATGCTCATTTTCAGTGCTGTTCAAATTTGCCGAAAATTTATCATGTATCTAGCCGTCTTCATGGCCGCATGCGTACGGGAGACTCCGAAATCACGATGTTAGAATCACTGAGAAATACTATGTCGTGCCACCTCTTGTGATCACCAAACCAATATATTGCGTATAATTCAAGCATGTTTTCAGACATGTAGTATCCTCTGGGCTGGAATTCTCCGACATAAGATGGCCTGACAGCCAACAGGGTTGTTTGACTGAGCTAGCTTGGATGCTCCGTTGCCACATTCAGAAGTTTGAATCCTCGTGCTTTTTTTGCTTTTTTTTTCTGAAGGTGAGAAGCTCGAATTCACCTCCCCCAGTACATTTCAACTCCAGTCTTGGAGTAGTATGCAGTGTGTCTAGGCTTGGAGACACAGGAAAAAACGCCGAGAGCAAGTGGGGCTGCACTAATCCAGTTACAACCAAATTAGGCATGGCCACTTAACTTCAACAAGACACTCCCTCACCCTAACAGGAATTGGCCTCCCTAGTGCAGTATTCGGCCACTCCCTCCCAAATGAGTCACTCGCTTAACCAATGACCCTTAGACCCCAGCAGCTGCGGAGCACTTGCCCAAGGCGGCGGTCGGCCTGTAACGCAGCAGAGGGTGCTAAGAATCTCTGGACCCGGACAGGCCGCCAATGGAAGCTGACGCTTGCAACGTTTAAGAACCCAACCCTCTCGAGTGAAGCTAGCCTAGCAGGACTCTGAAGAACTATCAGGCATTGTTTGGGATATCATTGGCCTTAGTGAGGTTATAAGAACTGGTGAGGCTTATACACTGCTCACAAATGCCCACGTCCTCTGCTATAAAGAAGTACCAGATAAGAAGCAGTTTGGAGTAGGGTTCCTAATCCATAGGGACATAGCGGGCAACATCAACGAATTCTAAAGCATTAATGAGAGGGTAGCAGCAACCGTAATAAAGCTTAATAGGAGGCATAGAATATATGTAGTACAAACCTACCCTCCAACCTCCACTCACGAGGATGAAAAAATTGAAGTTTTATGAAGATATTGTATTGGCGATACGAAAAGCGCAAACTCAGTACACTGTAGTCATGAGCGACTTCAGAGCAAAAGTGGGGGAAAAGCAGGCTTGTGAACAAGCAATTGGCAACTAAGGCCTGGATTCTAGAAACACTCGAGGAGAGATGTTGGTAGAATTCACGGTAAAGAATAAGCTGCGAATAATGAACACCTTCTTAAGGAAGCGTTGGAACAAAATGTAGAACGCGAAAATCCATAATAGTGAAACAAGAAATGAAATTGATTTCATACTTTCTGCCCATCGCAGCGTAGTGCAGGATGTTGAAGCGTTAGGTAGGGTAAATTGCCGTGCTCTTACGTTAGTAAAAGCTAGGATTCACCTCAATTTCAAGAGAGAAAGAGTAAAATTGGTCAAGAAGAAACAGGCCAAACTATACGAACACAGAGATGAAGATGACATAGAGGCAACGAATGAAACCCTACCAAAGCTGGCTTCAGAAGCAGCAATTAAAGTGGGAGGTAAGGCACCAAGGCAACCAGTAGGTAAGCTCTCCCAAGTAATAAAGGACATAATAAAGAAACGACATTGAATGAAAGTGGCCAACTCAAGAGATCAGATAGAATTCGCCGAACTGTAAAAACTAATCAATAGGGAGAAAATAAGAGATATTCGAAATTATAACGTGAGAAAGACTGAGGAAGCAGTCAAAAAAATCGATGCAGCCTAAAATCAGTGAGAAGAAAACTCGTCATTGGACAAACCAAGATATCTGCACTGAAAGATGAGCAGGGTAATATCATCAGCAGTCTCAAAGATATAGTAAAAGCAGCGGACGAATTCTATGCTCACCTTTACAGTACCCAAAGCAGCCACGATACCTCCAATCCAAGTAGTAGTAGGCTCCTATATATAGCGATGAAGATAGGAGCGCCTTTTCCTGCTCGGAGGTGGCTGCTCACGGATCCTTCCACAAAGAAACCCGCTTCTATGTTTAAATGACGATAGAGTGAAGGGCGCGGGAGGACGTCTACCAGATGGTGGCCGACAAGTGGAAATGGTGCTTCTATGACTCGGCAGCAATGGTCACTTCGGACTCTCTTGCCAAAAGATCACCTATGGACGACGTTTCAGTTTTTCACTGGCCCTAGCAGGAGCACTTTTCCCTTATCTCAGCAACGATGAAACGCTGCTCTTGATAGAGGAGACACCGACAAGCATCATGGCATTAAGTCAGCACCATCTTGTTCGTACGTAAGAACACTGCCCCTTCCTCTAGCGCGCACATCAAGCGAGTTTTTAGTGCTGCTGCTAATGGCTTCACAAGAAAATGAGGGCACACGACCAACACAAATTTCGAGAAAAAATCTTTCCTGAACGTAAACAACGCGTGAAGGGCCGGACTGAATGCATTGAAATAGCCAGGTCAGCTCGTTCTATTCACTGAATTTGCGCAATGTTAATAAAAGCGGGCAAGGAGGTAATAAATAAAGTAATCAATTTCCTTTCAATAATTGTTCATTCGCTTTCTTCGGTCAGTAATTAGGCATTGCAATCACTTGCACTTTAAATGGAATAATTTTAATTGGCAATTTTATTCTGCAAGGTGTACAAGTCTAGTATGCAAGCGTGCATGTTGCCGCTCGATTGTTTTCTTTCCTACTGGCATTATGTTCGTGACGATTCTGTTGCTTAGGAGACTGGTCGCATGAGCAAACTACAGAGGAGCAAAACGTGTCTTTCATCCGCTTTTCTTTTTCTTCACTGCAGGCCGCATGACGGCTTCGTTGGCAGTGCCTTACTGCATGTCGAAGCACGCATGTGTCTCCCTAGCGGATGGACTCCGTCGAACGTTAAAGGCGGCAGGTGTTCAAGTTATCACCATCGAACCGACTGCGTACAGGTAAAGTATTCGGGCACTTTAGAGAAGCACTGCACTTTGCCATTGTGGCAGCGGCGTCACTGTATCATTTCCTAAAGAAAGAAAGAGAGAAATTTATTTACAGACAGGCGGAGAGGTTCGTCGGAGCAATAGCTTGCTCTGGGGAGGTATTCTGTAAGAGTCTACTTAGTAGATATCTGCATTTCATCCTGTTGAAGTTCTGATTGGCTGGGCTGGGCAGCGCATCCGCGACAGCGAGGCGCCACAGCCATTGAGCACTTCAACAGGAGACGAAATGCACATGTCCACTGGGTGGACTCTTACAGAATACCTCCCCTGGCCTGCTATTTTGCGCAGGCAAAGACAGACGAGGAAGAAAAGGAATGATGATCATGCATCCTGATTTTTTTGTGGTAATCTGCACTATAGGAAGGGGGGGATCATCACTTCACGGCACAGCCATATTGGATGTTCCACCCGTTGCAACTATACAGGGTGAATCAAGGCACGCAAGAATGCAAATCTAGCGACGTGCTTGACCGCTTCACCTGCTGACTCCAGCATAAAGCAGTTCGAGCGCATGATCACTCCTTTTTATGCGAAGCATACTAGCCGCACAACCACGCTCTTCCTTGCTGCGCCGCGCGCGGCCGCGTAGCTACCATATGACGTCATAACAGCTGCAAAAGCGGAGGCTCAACTCGTGCGCTCGCTTGCGGCCGCGTAGCTACATAGCAGGGTCTCAGCTCGTGCGCTCGCCTGCATGAGTTGTTTCTTCGTCTAGCCGAACCAAACATAGCCAAGCAACAGCAGTTCACCAGGCTAAACAGTGGCTCAACAACTAAAATAAAGGCTAGTATGCTTCGCATCCTGGGCTTAACCTTAGCTAAGCCACAGCCATTTTTTTTTCTTTAAACTAAGCTCGCGCGAGCCACCGTGGTATGTACTCGCACAAAATCTGCAAAAGTCAGCCTCGCAACAAGACAAAAATTTTGGACACTAGGCAAATGGCGTCGTGTCCGTACGGAGCGCGTTCAGGCATACTTTACGAATCCTTTTATTTAGAGGGTGCTCAAACATTTCATATTTTGAATGCGAATCGAATACTATTTGCCATTCCTATTTGGTTTGATAATTCAATATTCGTAAACGTCAAATATTCGTCCTTGTCCGAATATAAGCGACACCGCTCATTGGTGTCTCGGTTGGGCGGAGGAGGGGGGGGGGGGGGGGAAAGACTGATGGAAGCAGGAGCTGTTCTAAATGGTTCTCCTGCAGAACAGCCGCGCATGCTACACAGAGGCACCAGATCCTCAGCGAAGGCATGCTGCAGCTAACACCTCTACAACAACTTTCCGTTATTCAATTAGGGTCGCTCGCCCTTAACTGGTCTGTGATATTGCAGTATCAATTTACGCAAAGCATTTTTTTGTGCCATTTTCAGCCCAGTTGCAACTCTTTTAAACCAATATGCAGTGATGTAGTATCATACCTATCTCTTTCAATGAACACAACACTCTAGGTGCGCGAGCTGTTTTTTGTTTCTTTATTTCATTGTCATGCTGCGCCAGATAACTGAAATCAGTTGTTTCTGATTACACGTTCTTCACTTGATCGCATGTATATCTAACAATGTAAATTACACTTTTTTCTCAGATGAACTCTATGTATACTTTATATTTCACATTGTTTTGAAGTCGCAAAGAATTCAGTATTCGATTCCATATTCGAGGGTCGTTTTTTAGGATATTTTCATTCGATTCGATTTGTATATTTTCCTATTCGAACACCGCTAGTTTTACTTGATGTTCGTTTCGTCCTTCGTCATTTCCTCCGATGCCACCGCACTGCGATGTCTTTGGGATTGGCCATTCTGGGGTACGGATGATCTAAACATAAAAGATTTTGTTTCGAATTCTTTATTTGAAGCAAAATTAACTTCGAATATGTCCTGCCCCACGTGTAACAGATGCAAGCACTAGTTGACCATGTTGCAAACTCTATTATCTGTGCTTCCTGTAGTGTGGTGAGACTGTGCAGGACATTCCAATATGGTGATGTTACACCATCTAGCCCCTCTTAAAGGCCTTGACGCAAAGAGGGAAAATGGTTGGTTGGACAGTATTTACACCATCCTTGTGACATATCGGCCACTATTGCAAGTTACAGTCAGTCAACGTCTCGTGTTCAGCTAAAAAAAAACAAAGCCACAAGACTAAGGAGGAAAACGCTAACTATACTCAAGCACTGGAAAGGGAAACCTAGAATTTACCTCATAGTGGCAGGCACATAAGACGAGCTCGTAGCTTTTTTTAATTACTTGCTGCTAGGTACGAAACTTTTCTTCCGTTACACTGCATATTTGTGGATTTCCACAGATATCATTTCCTATTACAAGCAATTAATTCACTGCGGTTTATTTTTCGCATTTGTCTTTTGTCTTCGTGAATTCTCTTCTAAAGCTTTGCAGCATCGCGCGATAATGGCAAACCAATGGCAGCTATAAGTGGCGAAGTGTCCGCAGGGCGACTTTCCGCGTTTGGACAATTTCGTTGTTTAATATATGTTTACAACAGCTGTGCTATGCGCCCGCCCTGTACGATGGTATACATTGGGCAAATCAGAGTTGGGTGCTCTGTCTTCGAGACAGTGGCTAATTACACGATGCGGGCGAGTGAAGTGAGACTCGAGTTTGACGCTCTCCGGGCTGTTTGCTTGTTCGCTGCGGCTTCGCTAGCCGCGCGTGCCCTATAGGGAACTTGTATAAAGCCGACAACGTTGTGCTGCAGCTAGGCGACGCTGTTCTTCGGCCGCCGTTGTGAGGGGTGGACATGGTAAGGTACGGCGTTCTCGTTTTTCTTGTGTTCCTCTCCGGCGTTTCTTCACAGAAATACGACGTGCCGGCCTACAGCTGCGTGCAGCCATAGCATGCCGGGTGTCTACATGTACATTTCCGGCCGTAAGGTTGGTAAAGTCGTAAATTCTGTACGGTATTCCATGCACCGACTTTGCCTGCTAACTCGGTCGCTGCATGGCAGTGTCGTCCGTTAACCCGAATTTTACACAGTCGACTCCAGTTAACTTGACCTCAGTTAATCCGACTTTTCACTTAAAACAAGACCATACCGTGGTATGGAAGAGAAACGCGTTAGCTCGAACGCGAAAGCATGCCACTTCGGTTAATTAAACTTCAACGACCTCCGCCCCCCCCTCCCAGCGCCCCCTCGCGAGCGTAGCGGCTACTAAAGCGTTGAAAGCACAAGAAATTCTGCACTAAGTGGTATTGCTTCCGTGCGTTGCTATTTTATTTTAACCTTTCAGTGACCGACGCTCCTTCCGCCCGTGAAACCATTCGTCTTCGCCTGTTTGGTGTAAGGGACGCAGCCGTATTTAGCATTCTGCTTCGTCGGTTCATCATAGTGTGACGTAGTAGTGACATTGAACCATACAACTATAAAACTGCGATTGACAAAACTAAATTTTATTGGGCGAACTCGCGCCCACAAAAGCAGGTTACACTCAAACCAAAACAAAAGCGGCGAACACGGTCGGCGATCGTCGAAAATCTCATCTGCCGGTCAAATGCCTCGGCTTTTATACACGGGCCATCGAACGTTAGAGAGTAATCGCTGGTGCCCGCGTGTCTTCTAGAAAGTTCTGCACCATTCGCGTTGCGCATACATGCAATAAGATCAACAATAGAACCACACATGCTTCGGTGACAACAGACAGCGGATAGAACCATCGATAACATTCAAGAAACTTCCGATACATGTACGCGCGTCCCACGCTGAGCGATAACATTAGACAGTGAAAAGCACTCACCCGAAAAAGAGCAACAAGTCCACGCGTTAATGCCCCCCTCTAAAAAGCCTTGTCCTGATGCTACAAATATAACAGGACACCGAAACACAAAAGGACACTTATTAAACAAAAGTAACAAAACAACAAAGAAACAAGGTCCAAAGTAACACAGTCCAAAAAACAAAGTCCAAAGTTCAGCTACGCAAAGTCCCGAAGTTCATTAGTGCTGATAGAACGGCTTAAGTCGCACAAAGTGGACTATATCCGGACGTGAGCGGCGCCGCTGTGACAGAGAAATGCCGCCTGGTACGACCTCTTAGTCAAGTGCGCTAATGCATCGGATGATCTTGTAGGGTCCGAAATAGCGGCGTAAAATCTTCTCGCTAAATCCTCGTCGGCGTATTGGGGTCCCAACCCAAACATGGTCACTGGGCTGGTACTCGACGTAGCGTCGTGGAATGTTGTAGTGTCAGCTGTCGGTCCTCTGCTGATTCTTGATCCGAAGGCAAGCGAGCTGCCGGGCTTCTTCGGCGAGCCGGAGAAAGGCGGCGACGTCAAGACTCTCTTCGTCGGAGACATGCGCCCGCATGGCGTCAAGAGTCGTTGTCGGGTTCCTGCCCTCAACCAGCTTAAACGCTGTGATCTGTGCTGTTTCTTGTACCACCGTGTTGTAAGCGAACGTTACGTACGGCAGGACAGTATCCCAGGTCTTGTGTCCGACGTCGAAGTACATTGCTAGCATAACGGCGACGGTCTCATTCAGGCGCTCCGTAAGACTGTTAATGTGTGGGTGGTAGGCAATTGTCCTCCGGTGGCTTATCTGACTGAATTGCAGGATGGCTTGTGTGGGCCCCGCCTTTAGGGCCGTTCCTTTGTCGGTGATGAAGACTTCTAAAGAAAATTAAATTATGGGGTTTAACGTGCCAAAACCACTTTCTGATTATGAGACACGCCGTAGTGGAGGACTCCGGAAATTTTCACCACCTGGGGTTCTTTAACGTGCACCTAAATCTAAGTACACGACTGTTTTCGCATCTCGCCCCCATCGAAATGCGGCCGCCACGGCCGGGATTTGATCCCGCGACCTCGTGATAAGCAGCCCAACACCATAGCCACTGAGCAACCACGGCGGGTGATGAGGACTTCTGGGACGCCATGTCACAGCAGGATGTTCTCGACAAAGAATTTCGCCACTTCGGTTGCGCTACCTTTCGACAGAGCTTTCGTTTCAGCGAAGCGGGTCAGGTAGTCCATCGCCAGGACGATCCACTTATTTCCAGATGTTGGCGTCAGAAAGGGTCCCAACAAATCCAGCCCGATCTGCTGAAATGGTGGACAAGGACGCCATCAGCTGTAGTGATCCCGCTGGCCTTGTAAGTGGTGTCTTGCGTCACTGACACTCTCGGCATGTCTTCACGTAACGGGCGACGTCGGCGGTCAGGTGCGGCCAGTAATACCTTCCCTATATGCTCGATAGCATCCGGGAGAATCCGAGACGTCCAGCGGTCGGATCGTCATCTAGGATGTACAGTACTTGTGGACGCAGCTCTGAGGGAACACCAAGAAGCTGGTTGGCGCGGACTGGTGCTAAGTTCTTTACGAGTAGCTTGTTTTGAAGGAAGAACGAAGACGATCCTCGCTTAAATGCCCTCAGAAGAACGTCGCTGTTCCCTTCCAAATACTCGACGAGACTTCTTAACTCCAGGTTGCTTGTTGCTGTTCAGCGAACTGTTCCGCGCTTACTATTGCATGGAAGGCGTCGTCATTCTCGTCATCTTGCGGCAGCGGGCCAATGGGGGCGCATGATGGCAATCGGCATCACAATGTTTTCGTCCCGATTTGCAGATTACAGTAATGTCATATTCTTGCAGTCTGAGGCTCCACCGCGCCAGGCGTCCTGAAGGGTTCTTTAAATTCGCTAGCCAACACAACGCGTGATTGTCGCTGACAACTTTGAACGGCCTGCCATATAGGCAAGGGCGGAATTTCTCTGTAGCCCAAGTGATGGCGAGGCATTCCTTTCGGTCGTAGAATAATCCGCTTTTGACAGCGACCGGCTAGCGTAAGCTATCACCTGTTCAAGTCCGTCTTTCCACGAGACTAGGACGGCACCGAGGCCTAGGCTACTAGCGTCAGTGTGGATTTCTGTATCGGCGCCCTCGTCGAAGTGCGCAAGTACTGGTGGCGACTGCATGCGTCGTTTGAGTTCATGAAGTGCGTCGGCCTAAGGCGTTTGCCACTTGATCTCGACATCACATTTAGTTAGTTGTGTCAGCGGCTCAGCGATGCGTGAAAATTCCTTGACAAAGCGCCGGTAGTAGCCACACCATGCCAAGGAATCTACGCACTGCATTCTTCTCGATGGGCTACTGGAACTTTGCGATCGCAGCTGTCTTCTGCGGGTCGGGGCAGACTCCAGATTTGCTGATGACGAGGCCCAGGAACAGCAGCTCATCGTAAGTGAAGCGGAACTTTTCAAGCTTCAGAGAGAGCCTTGATGACTTGGTGACCTCTAGCTCTGCCGAAAGCCGCCTAAGTCGACGATAATCAACGCAGAAACGTAGAGTTCCGTCCTTTTTCTTCACCAAGACAACAGGAGATGCCTACAGGTTTTTCACGGCTGGATCATGTCGTCGCGCAGCATTTTCTCGGCTTGTTGTCTTATAGCTTCACGTTGTAGCGTCGAAACTCGGTGAGGGCTCTGGCGGAGTGGCCGAGCGCACTATTCGGTTATTATGCGATGCTTTGCGACTGGTGTTTGTCTAATCCTAGATGACGTCGAAAAGCAGTATTTGTACCGTCGGAGAAGATTCCTGAGCTGTTGCTGCTTACTCATGGGGAGACTTGGATTAATGTCGAGTCTGGTTCGGGAATTATGGTGCTCGGGGAAGATGCGGCAGAATCCGAGAAGACAAATGTACTGCTGGTTTCCACAATTTCCTCGATGTACGCGACTGTCGCGCCCTTGTTGATGTGCTTGAACTCCTTGCTGAATTTCGTTAGCATCACTTCCGCTTCCCGTCCGTGCCGTCGAGCGAGCTCTCTTGCGACACAAATTTTACGGTCGAGCAGTAGACGTTGGTTGCCCTCGATGACGCCTTCTATGTCTGCGGTTGTTTCAGTGCCGACGGAAATAACAATGCTGGAGCGAGGCGGGATGCTCACTTGATCTTCGAGCACACTCAAGGCGTGGTGACTACGAAAGCTCTCTGGTGGTATCGCTTCGTCTTCCGACAACGTTATCGACTTGAACTTAGGCGGATGACTGCCCCATGTTCCTTCAGGAAATCTGTGCTGAGAATGACCTCTCGTGAACCCTGTTGGAGGATAACGAAGGTGGCAGGGTAAGTCTGGTCTTGAGCGGTATTTCTTGCCGCGCAGATTCCAGTCTGCGTTATGAGGTGTCCTCCAGTATTCCGAACTTGAGGGCCTTCCCATGCAGTCTTAACTTTCTTACACTGGGCGACGATGGGTCCACTCATTACGGAGCAACCGGCTCCTGTGACCACTAAGGCGGTGACTGCGTGGCCGTCGAGTAACACGTCGAGGTCGGTAGTTCTTTGTCTTGTGTTGCAATTAGGTCTTGGCCTCGGATAGCGGCTGCACTCGTTGACCCATGGCTGATATTTGGCGTCGTCAGGTCGTCTTTCATCGGCGTATTCCTTGCTTCCATACTTCGGCGGGATGGCGGCGTCTCGTTGATATGTCTTCGAGACAGGATTTTTGGCGTCTTCGTCGGCGGCGGAGGATCTTCGTCAGTTCGACGAACAGCAACCGCACCCTAATCGGTTGCTGATTTTAGCTTTCCGGATGTGGTCTCGCCGACCGGCCCCGGGCTGGGCTAGTGTATGGTCGGCGTTGCTGCGACAGCTAGCGGCCTGGTGTGGTGATCGCCCTTCACGCCGCGACAACCTTCAGTCACGGCTCGCAAGATTATGGGGGAACGGGCCGACGGCCTCGTCAAAATGGTTCTCGACACAGATGATTTATGACCAGCGCGGGAGTACCTCGTTCAGGAGAGGTTTGAGCAGTTAGCATGATGCGGCCATTACTTGCCAGCCGCACAAATTGGCATGTCCAAGCCGGAGACGCGGTCAGTGCAATGATACGGCCATCACCTGTCAGAATACGATCGGAGTCAGCCTACGTTCCCCTCCTTTCCCTGTTTGCGCCCAGTGATGTGCGTGCGTTTCCGACCAAGTTCCCTTTTGAGGGAAAGGGCAACAGAGCTCTGGATTGGTGGGATCTGATGTCATCGGTCTCCTAGCGCCGGATTGGGGGAAGTGACGGAAGAATGACCACGCAAGGCATAAAAGGCGCAGCGGAAGACGGAGATGATCTGCGACTACAAATTCCATCCTGAACTTTTCTGTATTACTTTGCATTTTCTTGTACATATGTAAATATAAACGTTTTTGTCAAACGTCCTGAATATCGGGCCCAGCCTCACGTTCACTTACCCCTCCACGAGGAAAGAGGATCCCACGTCTTCGAACCTCCAGTCGTAACATTGGTTGGCAGCGGTGAGATAATCTGCGCAGCGCTTCGATTTCTGCATGGTGAGTGCACGGCCTTTTCTCCTTGAGAGTTGCCAGGCTTAAGGTGGTTCTTCCTGGTAACAAGGCTGTCAAAAGCCTTGTTGAAAGATACCTTGCTTTACTTAATTCCTTGAGAAACTTGTCGGCAAAAGAGAGGTAGCCATGGATTGGAGGAAGTTGTGCAGAACGGACCTAGACGCGATATGCGGGGAATTCACGATTGATTGTGGGAAGCAGCTAAATAAGGCGGAGATCATCGATGCGATAGAGGCAAGTGGCAAGGATGACGAGGAGATCGCGGAGGCTTGGGAGGATATTCCCGACCAGAGAAAACGTGAGCAGGATGAACGCAAGTACCAGAGGGAACGCGAACGCGAGAGAGAAGTCGACAAAAGCCGGGAGAAAGAACGCGAAAGAGAAATAGAGGAAATTGACAGGGAAATTCAGCATCCCGGGGCGCCGCAGGCACCATCTAGACTGCTGCACTTATTTGAACACGGCGAAAACATAGCGAGTTTTCTTGAATTTTTGTTAGAACGTTTGCGCATAGGTGAAGCTAGACCGTGACTGTTGGTCAGTAGGGTTGTTGGGGGCACTTCCTTGTGACGTGTCTTGTTGCTTAGCGCGCCTTTCTGATGCCGTCTTCAAAGAGGTACGATCTGGCTAAACAGGCATTGTTCCGCCATTTCGGTATTTCTGTGGAGACCGAAAGACAAGATGAAAGTGACCAGTACAAAATCTGTCCTGTCGAAGAGATTGAGGTTGCGCCAGTAAATGAAGAGCACGAAAAGTGCGAGGTGGCGAAATCCTCAGAGAGACAGCACGTCGAGAGTGAGGCCGTTGCCGGTCTACAGAGCGGGGCCATTCCGGAGGGCGTCCCTTTCGAGGACGAGGCTTGTTCCTGTAGACATGAGAAGGTTAAGGAGGCGCTGGAGACCTTCTTGGGGTCCGAACACTTGGGCGACTTTCCGGAATCGTCTAGGATAAATACAGATGCGGTGGCAGCCGAGCCAAGAGAAGACCCGACGCGGCAGAACGGAGAGCAAATCGCTCAGGGCTCCAGCATCGCTGACTGCGCAATGCAGTCGTACACTGAAACCGAGCTAGCGTCCATCCCGGAGAGCCCTCGTTGCGGGGACGAGGCTTGTTCCAGCAACCCAATGAGGGTCAGTGTAGGGCTGGATGCCTTACTCGTGCCTCAGCACTTGATTGACTCTCTGGCATTGCCGAGAATAGAGAAGGAAGTGGAGACAGTGGCGATTTCAAAGGTGTTCCTTGCGGGGACGAGGCTTGTTGCAATAGCCCTAGCAGTGTAAAGGAGGCGCTGAAAACCTTCCTCGTACCACCGCACTTGAGCGACATTCCGGAATCGCCAAATGAAGTGAATGCCATCGCGGTCAGTCAGGGCAGGAACCCGATGCTTGAGGGCTCTCGTGACACATTCGGTGACCACCTGGCAGCGAAAAATTGGTTCAGGCGGCGGAGGATCAAAAGGGCGAAGTATTCGGCACATGGAAAACTCGCGAAAGAGGCCACGTCACCGCGCGTGAGATAGAGGGACAGGCCATCACGCAGAGCCGAAAACGGTTCGTTGGGGTGATTCAGGAAACGCAGGCGTTGCGCAAGGTTGATAATGACAGCATAGAGCGCGTCTCTGCGAGTAAGGGTGCGGGCGAGATGTCCAACCTGGCTGAGACATGCGCGTCGGAACCGGGCCAATCGAATAGTCACTAAGCGTGAGTGCACCGCGAGAGCGGCGACAAAGGTAGAATAGCTATTCCCGGCCTCCCCTTCAGGGACGACACAGCAAGCTGCTAGCACATGGACTGACGGTTGTCGGCATAGGGCCATCGAGGTTTTGCACCCCATGTGCTCAGCGTGGCCCGAAGGCTGTCAGTCAGAGACCCGATCGAGCGTGCATGAAGAGAAAGTTATTCTGGAATTGAGCACTTGTAAAATTTGTTTGTTGCTAGTGTTGTTTCTCCTTGCAGTTAGTACGCGAGGCATTTTTTCTTAGTTATTAGGAACGTATTTCTTTCCATTTTAATAGTTCGCGTTAAGAAAGCAATTTCAAAGGCTTTTCCGAGCGGAAAGAGGGTAACTTTTGTTTTTGTTTTTTAGATCGTCAATGCCACTCTGTGAATTAATTTAGCAACGCGGTCAGCAAAGCCCAGTAGGTTTCGCTTTAGCGGCGCTGCTACTGGCAGGTGGCACTGACCGAACGAGTTACGGATCCCTTTGACTATTTCAATTGCTGTGACAAATGCCGTGATTAAAAAGGTCGCCCCTTTTCTTTCGTTTTGGCAACTTTTGAATCACGAGCAACGTGGAATTTTTAGTTCGGAGGGGCGGAGTTGAGGGCACGGGACACGTTGCCCGGGAAGATCCCAGTTCTGCGCATTTCAATCTCGCCGTACCGTGACCAAACTGACAGCGATCATGGGCCGTTTCGATAGGGAGAGACAAAGGTGGCTGAAAGTAGCCGACTCATGCGCTATGTCGTTTGTTAGGTGTTTGTACCTCGATAGGGAGCATAAAGAGTTTTTTTTTATTTCTCTGTTGTTGTGTTCTAAGCTATCTCCATTTGTTTATCGTTTGCCACAGAGCTCTGTGAGTTGCGCCTTCTTTCAGACACAATAGAAACGAAATTGACCAAAACGTTAGTCGCACTACCATTTGAACTTTGTTTAGGGTCTGAAATTTAATTTGCTAATTTATTTCTTTAGGTTCGTTTGCGCCGTGGTCCTCTATGGCTGCCTTTCTGGCGCTGGCTAGTTCTGACCTCGGGATTAATTAAGGGAGATGGTATGATTACCTGGCATCTCTCGGAGTCGGTTTGGGCGCTTGCCTTGCCGCTGCTCGGGTGCTGTACGGATTTAATCGCTAACATGCTAGTTCCGAGCGTACAGCCTGCAGCCAACCCTCCCTCCAAGACGGGCATTGGACGTGACCCTCCAGGCGAGCCCGGGACTTCGAGCCGGAGCTGAGCCTGCTGAGCGGCCAAGGCCTCTTCAAGGGTCACTGATGAGCTGCCCCCTTAGGAACCCTCTTCCTGGCGGTGCACGGGATGCTGTGATCGGCCGTTCGCCCCACGACAACCTCCACTCACGGCTCGCGTGATTATGGGGAACGGGCCGACGGCCTCGTCAAGATGGTTCTCGACACGGATGATTTATGACCAGCGCGGGAGCACCTAGTTCAGGAGAGGTTTGAGCCATTAGTATGATACGGCCATCACTTCTCAGCCGCACAAATTGGCATGTCCAAGCCGGAGACATGGTCAGTGCAATAATAGGGCCATCACCTGTCAGCCGCAGAAATTGGCATGTCCAAGCCGTAGACGCGGTCAGTGCGACAATAACGCCCTCACCTGTCGGAATACGATCGGAGTCAGCCTACGTTCCCCTCCTTTCTCTGTTTGTGCCCAGCGACGTGCGTGCGTTTCCGACCAAGTTCCCTTTTGAGGGAAAGGGAAACCGACATCCGGATTGGTGGGACCTGATGTCATCGGTCTCCTGACGCTGGATTGGTGAATTGACTGAACAATGACCACGCAAGGCATAAAAGGAGCAACGGACGGCGGGAATGATCGGCGACTTAACTTCATCATCAACTTTTCTGTATTACTTTGCATTTTCTTGTACATATGTAAACATAAACGTACTTGTCAAACCTCCTAAATGTCTGGCCCAGCCTCACGTTCACTTACCCCTTCATGAGGAAAGAGGATCCCACATCTCCGAACCCCTAGTTGCAACACTGGTAACTGCGAACGGGACGGTCGTTGAGAACTCCACCGAGTGGCGGCGAGGTAGTCGGCGATGGCACGTGGGCGCTCCCCAAGCTGTGGACGCGCGCGTTGATGGCGAACCCTCTCAGTCCCAAGTCGCGGTATGGGCATTGGCGGTCCGCATGGCCGCTTCTCCGCAGTGATAGCAGAGCGGGCAGTCTGAGGCTCACCAAATGTCCGTCTTCTTCGCGTAGCTGCGCTGGCTGAGAAGTGACCGTGCTGGTGGCGGCGGCGGTTAACGACGGAATGGCGGCGTCACAGGGACCTGGCGTGGTCGCGGAGGGGCACCTGAAGGGCGGGCGACGGTGGCGTAGGTCATTGCTTCCTGCTGAGGGTGCGGCGATTGTGGTTGCACCGCAGGATCTCCGAGCGATCGCTGAACCTCTTCTTTGATTATGTCGGCGATTGGACGCTACTTCAGGCTGCGACCTTGGAAAGAGCTTCTGCAGTCCCTCGCGAACGACGACTCTGATGGTCTCCCGCAGGTCGTCGGTGCCGAATGCTTAAGCGTCGGTGTAGTTTGCGGTCAGCGGTCGGCGGTTATATTGCCTTGTGCGCATATTAAGCGTCTTCTCAATAGTTGTGGCCTCGGAAATAAATTCGGCAACGATCTTGACGCCCCTCATCAGGAAGCGGACTTTTTTCTCCTCTGGCATTTCCGTGTGTGCGTGCCGGAAAAGACGGGCAATACCCTCCGTAAAGAACTCTATGGTCTCATTGGGCAGGTATACTCGGGTTTCTAGTAGAGCTTGGGAGCGCTCTTTGCGTAGAACGCTTGTAAATGTCTGCAGGAAGCCGCTTCGGAACAAGCCCTTCACCGTTAAGGTGGCTTTTCGATTCTCAAACCACATCCTGGCGGCGTCTTCCACTGAGAAATATATATGTCGCAGCTTGTCCTCGCTGTTCCAGCTGCTAAACGTAGCAACACTCTCATACTTCTCTAGCCAGCTTTCCGGGTCCTCGAATGTTGAACCGCGGAACGTCGGTGGCTTCCTGGGCTGCTGCAGCACGATCGGTGTTGGCGACACTGGGGCTGTCATTGTAGCTGCTGTCGTGGCCGTGCACTTCCTGGTCTGATCAAGCAAAAGTCCATGCTCTCTGCGTAGTCCTTGCAGCCTGCGGCTAGCCCGCTGGCCCTTGGCGGCGTTGGCGTTGTCTTCGTGGTTCGTGCTTGGATCACGGCTTCGGTACATGAACGCACTAGCACCTCCACCAGATGTCACGTAGTAGTGACGGTGAATAATACATTTGTAAAACTGTGAATGACAAAATTAACCTTTTATTGGCCGAACTTGTGCCCACAAAAGCAAATTACACTCAAAGCACAGCAATAGCGGCGAATACGATCGGGAATCGTCGAAAATCTAATATGCCGATCAAGCGCATCGCTGGTGCACGCGTGTCTTCCAGAAGGTTCTTCCAGAAGGTTCCAGAAGGTATACATGCAATCAGATTACGCAAGGTTCGGTGACAACAGACAAAAGATAGAACCATCAATAACATTCGAGAAACTTCGGATACATGCAGGCGCGTCCCGTGCTGAGTGATGACATTTGTTAGACGGTAAAAAGCGCTCATCCGAAAAGGATAATCAAGTCCACGTGTCAATAGTGTCGCGTTGCATTTGGCAACCATTTGGTAATTCAACCTTTCGGATAATTCCGCCAAATATTTCGGCCCCGGAGGGGTTGAATGGAGTGGAGCCGACTGCGCTTGCAACAGTTAACTGCAGCTGCCGTGATTCACCAATCACTCAGTTTACTTAAAAGCATGTGTACAGCATACACTTGACCGTTTTTCACACTCGTGAGCTACTGCACTGCCGTAATGAACTGTGTCACTCACCTTAAGCTGTGCAGGCTACAGCAGTCCTGTTTCTAGAGCCATAGTTGAGGCGGCCCGTAACGATGGCTGCGATTAGGTGACGCCGAATACTCAAATGTTTGCAGGGCTGCACTTCGGCTATGTAACACGAGCTCGCGGGATCACCTTCAGCAGTAGTCACACCCCGTCCCGGTGACTCCTGCAGTAGGTCCGCTCGGCGCTTTCGCTTTGGTAGTCAGCGACATGGTTCCCTGGGCCCTGTTATGCGGCAAACACACTGTGCGCATGTCATAACACCCACGTACACTCAATGAGACCTATGGCAGAGCGTGGATGGCTCACAAACTTCCCACGCCAGTCTCGCGCTTCCCGCAAATCTGCTCTTCACGGTGATGCATGCGCAGGATTGTCGACATTATGCAAAAGGGTGGGAGGCTCTTTGCGCTTGTTTGTGCGCTTCTCGCGCATTCCGTTCATTTCGGGGCTCAGCCGACTACTCCGCGAATGAATCTCGACAGTCGGAATGACAACGTCACCACCACTCTTGAGAATGGGGAATGAGATCCCGTGACGTAGACGCTCCCGTTTTCTCACTAGAGAAAAGCAGCATGGCGATGCATCATAAGTAATGGCGCACGCGAACGTGCGGCCGAAAGCACTCACAAAGTTGGATCACGCAGTAGCCGAATGATTAGCGAATGAGAAAACCATCAGATGCATAGAGCCCCCAACAGTATGTTCGCTACAGCGGCTTGGAACGTTACACAATAAATAGCTGAGCAACATTCAGGGTGCTAGTTTGTCTGATGGCTAAAACGCACCGGTGCGCCCATATTCGTTCTCAATACATCGCACCAGTGCGTACCGGCCGTCTTCAATAAAGCGGAGGCCCCCTGTGGGGTGGGGTTTATTTTTTATTGTTATTTTTTGTTTGAATTTTTTTTTAGCACTCAGGCGCAGCAGACAACTCGGCGGAGCGTCGCTGTGCAATCCCAACAGCCCTTGCGTACGGTGCGCGTTGCAGACGACATGGATCGACGTGTATGGCGAAAGCAAGGAAACTAGTGTACCCGGAATTTTTGGATGCAGTTTTTAATGCCAACGCCTGTTGTGAAGTGGGGGGTCCGTGCGGCCAACGAAGTTTCCATCGATGGTGCCGTGCCAGGTGCCGGGAGGAAGGTATCCTAGCGACGTTTAAGAGAATGCAGATAAAGGAATATATTCAAAAACGGAACATGGTTGAGATTTACAAAACGGCTCCAACTAACAGAGCGCACTATGGTAGCGTGTTAGGGCCGATTTAGGCTCGAGCCACCTATCACCGCAAGCCGCCAGTAATGGCCGAACTGTCGTCATGAGAGGCGGTCGTGAACTTTTGCGTCCGTGCGGCGACCGCACAAATATGGCGCTGGTTCGAAGCGAAGGGGAGCGCCAGGCCTAGGCCCCTAGGCTTGAGCGGCAGTTTGTTTTTTGTGTGGTTTATTGTGATCATTGCAAGAGGTATTCAACCCCTGCAAAGCTATTTCTCGAACGCAACAAGCCGCTGTACCCTTCCTGACCTCTTCAGTACGTGCGATCTCCAAAGGAAACGCTCCCGAAAGGATAAAAAAAGGATAAAAAAAAATGACTCCCCCCCCCCACCCGCGCCCCATCTCCTCACACACATTCCTAAAGCACCGCCAAATCAATCTTGAGACTTGCCAGCTATTCAGCGGTCAAAATTTTGCTAACGCGTTTAGCGATAACCGCGTTTACGTTAACCGCAATTAAGGTCGCCCGTGTAACAGGGGTATTACACTGCTTTTGGATTCTGGTGGTTATTGGCATCTCCTGGGGCGTGAAGGCCAGTTTTCTCATTGATTCGGTGCCCGCGTGATTAACTCGAGATGCGTTCAGTTGTCGCCATCTATTGCAACGGTCACGCGCATCGCTGTTGCTTCGTTAGTTCAACTTTCTTTATTTAGTCTGATCCAGGAAGCAGGAAAGGGATTCAATTCGAAGTAAGCTGGTCTGTAAGCTCGTGGAATGAGTTGCGGCTGGAGACAACGCCAGTTGCGTTGCCAACAATGCCAATTGCATGCTTGGTTGCTTAAGGCGCAATTTCTCTATGGCACCATCTTAATGAAAGCTTTTACTCTATAAATCGCTCGTACGCCCGAAGCTGGAATATGCATGCTCGCTGTGGGATCCCGGTCTTCAGTGTCTCATTCAAACTTTGGAATCGGAGCAGAATCACAGCGCAAAATTCATACTTCACAACTATACTGTCGTCTACCTAGTCTGTCCACCATGAAAGCTACTTTGAGCCTTTTTCTTCTTTCATTGTAAAGGAGACTCTCTTGGTGACTCTTTCACACAATTTATCACCATCGCCATCTTAAATAAGTCCTTCTATCTTAGCCAGAGTACATTTCATCCCGTAGAGATCACCTTCATAAAGTAGGCGTCCCGCTTTCTCGAACAAACTCATATTTTTACTCATTCATTTCTAAGACAAGTAACGATTGCAACCGCCTGTCCACCTCAATTGCCGAAATTACCGACACTGACTTGTTTAAATCTCCTATTGAACTTATTGTTTATTTTCAGTAATCTGCATTTTGCTGCAACATCGTTAACTGTTGTTTCTGTTTTTGTTCTCTGCATTGCCGCGTTTCTGTGTTAATACATTTCTTCTTCATGCATTCCACTGCCTTCTGTAATGCCCACGGGCCCTGAAGGTATTTAAATAACTAAAGAAACAAATAAGTATATAAATATGTAAACGTTTCCTTTTGCTTCATTATTTCCTCGAGTGACGGCTCGCCGCCACGCCGTCATATCCTCAGAACCATATACTTGTGATATAGGTTAGATAAGGTGGAAAATAAAATCATGCGAGACAGCGTCCATGCTCAAATTCTGCAATAGCCTTTAACCCATAAGGAATATGAATGTCACCCGTTACCTTATATCGTTTTTCTATAACTGCACAGCACCTTTCATGCAAAGTTTGCAACTGGAAACATGAGTTGCAAGGAGTTGAGAAATTAAGCGGTCTACTAAGGGAGAGAGCCGAAGCAACAGCCAAACTGGAAGGAAAAACAAAAATTAACTAAATGTAACCTTACTAGCGAAACTGTATATGGATCAAGATCTTTTTATTTAAAAAGGAAGTAGAGAAAACACCGCCATAAGTGGAGAAGGATTCTATGTTTTGAATGACGCTTCTACCGTTATCAGTCTGACCGCTTGACGTCGCCACTTCTCTGCTATGCTTATGTGGGTATTTTTCTCACCTTCCGCGGTGGGCGCAGTACGTCTAGAACAGCAGCGTTGTGCGCTCTACGCCATTGTACGGGACTGGTGACCGCGCATCGTTACGCAACTTCCGAAATAACAATACGAGTCGGTTTTGGCACTTGGTAGAGCAATAAACGAGGGATCCAAAAGAACTGGGATTGTTCCGCAAATATATATTTCTCTGTATTTCTCCAGAGGTAATTAAAGCAAACGCTACTAGAAATCTTTATTTTACACTTTCACTTGTTTACTTGTTTTTGGCAGTGTTCTCCCTGCGCTTCTTTCCGCGCGAGTCCATTTGATGTGGTTCCTTGTTTGTCAAGCAAAGGAGACTTCTATCTCGCAGACGTATACCTGTGAAATACCCCTTATTTCATTTCGCTTTTGCGGGTTTACGAGGATTTATGGTGAACGTGGGAACTATTCACATTTACAATAGTAAACGTACCCCCACCCGCATTTGCACAGAAAAGTTACCTTGGGCTGGGCACCCCCCCCCCCCCCCCCCCCATTCCCCCCGAAAAAAAATCCTGGGTATGTGCGTGCCTCGAATCATATATTGATCATACCAGTTGTTTAGTCGTCTTCACGCTTTTTACGTACATATAGCTTTTTATCAAAAATATGCCAATTTGTGAAGAATCAAAAGGAAGTATCTAGTTTTCACACATTATATGCTCATCATGCCGTGCCACTGGTGTTTGCACAAACAGTGTGTATTCGGACACTAACAACAAGCAGCTGAATTTCTTGCACATTCAGGGTGCTCACATCCCTCAGTATAAAACTGTATACTTTGCTTAACCTAGAAATACGCCTCAGGATTTCTGCAGTTCACACCAATGTCCACGTGACAAAAATGAAGAGTGCCCGAAATTACGTTCATGAGAACAGTGCATAAGCGCGTCCACATTTCATGGCAGCGCGCATGTACGCAAATGACTTTTAAGCTGTTCCCTATATCGCCCTCACCGATTATAAACACCTTCATAGCATAGAAACAACTTCTGAAAAACACACAAGATACGTGAACGAGGCAGAAAGGGCCGGAACCAAAACTCGCCCGCAACGCTTATTCACGGTTCCGTTCAGAGCATATGCATATTGCATAAAACGAACACTTATACGCCTAGCACCACTGTGACACATTGCACGTACACATCACAGTACATCGCGGTCACCAATGCGCATCGCAGCCCGGAAAACAGCTGACACGAAGCAAGACACAAACGGCAAATGAAGCTCGTTGCTACACATAGTATCGTCACTTCTTAAACACAAACCAGCACTGAACAAACACACAAATACAATCTTCGTAGCGATGAAGCGCGCACACACACCTACGAACACCATGCACTGAGGTGGGCGATCGCAATCTTTTCATTTTGGCGCGTGCCGAACATGTGTCATTCTTAGAATGCGGGTGTATGCGATGGCCTTCGCGTTTGTAATGTACACGCAAGAAAACGGCGTAAAACACACAAAATCGGCGGCTTCATTCCTTCCGACCCTTGCGTAAACACAACACACATCCGTCTGTTTCCTTTGGCGATCGCACATACTGAAGAGGTCAGGAAGGGTACAGCGGCTTGCTGCGTTCGACAAATAGCTTTGCAGGTGCTGAATATATGTTGCTATGATCACAATAAACCACACAAAAAACAAATTGCCGCTGCAGCCTAGGGGCCTAGGCCTCGCGCTCTGCTTCGCCTCGAACCAGCGCCATATTTGTGCGGTCGCCGCACGGAGGCAAAAGTTCACGACCGCCCCTCGTGACGTCGGCTCGGCCATTACTGGCGGACCGCCCGCTTGCGGTCCGGCTTGCGGCTTGCGGCGACGGGCGGCTCGAGCATAAATCGGCCCTTAGCATGTCCGAATGTCACACTGTTTCCGAGCGTCCTCCTCCTCTCCCGGCCATCTGGATCCGATTTTTATGTCTGCGTCGTCAATATTAGTGGTTTCCACCAATCCGGCGTCAGGAGACAGATCGCGCCAGGAGATGAATCCCGGCGTCGGGGAAGCGGTGGGGTTGGATGACCGATGACGTCGTAGGTCGGTTGCCCTTTTCCAGCGAAGGGAGCTTTGTCGGAAACGTACGCTGCTCACTTGGCACAAACAGGGAAAGATGTGGAACGTCCGCTGACTCCGATTCCGGCGTGGTCGTGCCAATTTGTGCGGCTGACAGGTGTGAAGAAGCGTAGCCTGGACAGGCCAATTTATGGTGCTTATACAGGTATGAAGAATGGTAGCGTGAAGTGTGACAACTGCATGTCGCCGGGGTGGCAATCCCCCCGCCCCCCCTCTGAACAGCCGCCAGGCACAACACTACATACGTAGCAGGTATCAGTCAGCCTTTCTCGCTATTAAGCTGTAGTCTTAAAGGCGCCATGCATCTGTAAATTTTTGACAAAGTTGACGCACTTTTTGTCGTTTCCTGCAGTACGGAAATGGTTCAGAATAACTGATGGTGCTTTAGATACCAAATATACGCGCGGACATTGCGAGACGTGGTATTGGGGACCCCTGATTAATTTCAACTAACAGGCGTTCTTACTGAGCATCAAAATCTCCGTAGAAGTTTACATTTCTACCTTATCGGAATGAGGCCCCCACGTTCATACTCAGTCGCCAGGGGCGCATTATCGGACCGATCACAATTGTACAGGCAAAGGCGCTTTCAGGATGAACCCTTTTTCTATAATTCTGCTTGCTTTTAATATGCGCCCTCGCCTCTAGCACTGGGGATCAGCGATTTCGTACATAACAAACCCGGTGGCTGCGTCTTAGAAGGGACGACAAAGGAAGGTGTCAACTTGCAGCAGCCATCCGCGAATTCTTATCGCCAAACGATTTGGCAATATCGTTTCACTTATCCCTGTGCAAGTGTGCGCGTGCTCATGATATGCCAAGGTGTCCCAGCTGTTTTATGCGCGTAAGGAGGTAACCAGTCAGTTCTACTCCTTCTGATTACTTCTTCCAGGAGCGCGATATCTGACCCGGATGTAATGGCCCAACGTGTCGATGAGCTCGTCGCAAGCCTCCCCTTGGAAGTGCGCAAGGACGTCGACCCAGCGAGAGTGTCAAAACTCAAGGTCCGAGCCAGAATCTTCACGGAGGGCCTTCTGCGAGACGATCCGTGCGAAGTAGTTAGGGACATGGTCTCCGCTCTCAAGGAAGCGCATCCTAAGGTGCATTACAGGACTGGGGGAACTGCGGACAGGGTGGTGCGCCTCCTGAACTACGTGCTTCCCTCAGAGGTCGCAGACTACGTGCTCTTCACTGTGGCTAAGTCGAATGGTGTAAAAGAAAAAGCGAGAACGTACCTTGAGGGGCGCAAAGTGAAATAGGGAAGGGTTTGCATTAGCGGTTAAACATTTTAACAGAAACTTCGTTAGCACTGCTACACCAGCCTACAGGTACCTCTCAGAAAAGCTGGGCTAGCAGTCGAGCTGAAACCCTGCTTTGTGCTCACATATTATGCCAATATATGTTTACATGCCGCCCATGAACCTAAACAAAAATAAAGCCAAAGTTCATCAATAATTTGCACAAGAAGAACATTCAAGTAACTACATCTGCAACTTAAAAGACGTATGCGAGACTAAAATCACCTGGCGAGAAACATGGGGACCCAAGACTCCAAACACCTTCATTTATCAGTTTAAAGCAGTTATAAAGCAGTTTCGCTTTATTTCCTCGAAAATAAAGCGGTCAAATTTTCGGAGATTAAGCAGTTTCAAGTGTTTCGAGTGACTTCGAATAAGGCGGAGAAATAAAGCCGGCAATTAAACTCGCTACCTGAGCAGCAGAGCGTCATGTATCAATGATTGAGCCACCCCGGCGCGTCTAATCAATAACGAGAACACCTTACCAAAACTAAATTGAGCAAGAGTACATATGTTTACTTGCGAAACCATAGCGCAAACAGTAACAACAAAGACAACACACGAGAAGCCACCTGACCTAAATTCGCAGCTTATTAATGTATTTGTAAGCGCCGTTTCTCAATAAAGTTACTTGGTTACGAATTCCGCACTCGCCTCCCTGATTCCTTTGAAATAAAACAGAAGAAAGCAATGTACTCATTTACAACACCTGAATATATATATATATATATATATATATATATATATATATATATATATATATATATATATATTCTAACTATAGATATATAGCTAACTTTTTAGCTGTATATCTTATGAGCCATAGTGCAATTTACAAATTCTAGCAGTGGACTTCGCAGGGCGGATCCACTTGGAATGAATTCTCAGGACGGCACCAGTTTCGAAATATAAATTCCCGAACTTTGAAGAGAAATGCATTGGCGTTCCAGTTACTTGTGTGCTTCAGTGCATGAAACGACGTTTTGTTAACAAATTAACTGGAACGTCAATGCATTTCTCCGCAAACTTCGGGAACTTATATATCGAAGCTGGTGTCATATTGAAAATTCCTTCCAAGTGGATCCGCCTTGCGAACTCCACAGCTAGAATTTGTAAATTGCAATATGGGCCATAATGTAATTACTTAAACACTGAATTAGTGAATTTTCATTAATTAGTCGATTTTGCATTCAATTTGTTGTGCAAGTATTGCCCGCCGCTTCGACTAGACTAGCTCATGAACTACAGTTGTGATATCTGCCACAGGCAACTTTTAAAGGTTCTTTAAAGTGTTCGCTGAAACACCCTGCATATATAGTCATATCATCAGAAGCCAACAAAGAACGACACCACTGACAGCATATGGGAAATTATCTGCAGTTCTTAATTGAACTTAAAAAATGATAAATAAATGGAAATGAAATTGGATGCAAGAAAGTAGCAGTGCCGCTCCAAAGGCGCAGCATTGACTGCGACAACGAATTAGTAGACAGCTTGTGGGGATGCGTGACTCTCACGCCTCCCCTGAGATCTAGTTTTCCCGCATAGCTCGTCTCCTGCGGGGCGGCTTCGCCCACCGCGTGGCCTGACGGCCGCGGCGGTCGGAGTGGTTGAAGCACAGTGCGAGAGATGGCGCTAGTGTTGCGCTGCGGCGGGGTTACTTAGGCGCGGGAAAGAAAGGCCCTGGGTCTTTCCCGGCGGGTCTGCGAACGGCGTGGACGTCCCGCGCACCGCCGACCCATGCTTCTGCGAGACCGCCTCGCGTGGTCCGCCTTGGAACGCGCCACCGTCCGCGTGACCGTACACGCGAATGACCAGGCGTTGGAATCCAGCATGGGGCGAACATATTCGCTCGCTACGCGGTCGCAGTGAGTCGGACTTCTAGATTTGTCGCGCGCCCATCGGCATGTTTTGGGGATAGCAACTCGGCTAGCAGGCATTGATCTATGAAAGGTGCAATAAATGCCCTTGTGATTGTTTGCACTACTGTGTTGTCGTTCCTTTGTCCCAAGATTACGGAGGAGAACCCCATATCTCCCACAAGCTATACGAAGTAAGGATAGCAGTTTTATCGACCGTATAAATTTGTAAGCATTCGCTTACTAAATAAATTAACGAGCATGGTATCACTGTCAAAACGCTGCAGGGGTCAGGAAGCGCGGAAGCAGCAGCGAAGGAATTGGCCTTCGTGCTACCTCTTGCTTCAACGCCAACTAGGTGGCGAAGCGCCCAAGAAGATATCAGCACGCTGTCCCCATCGCAAATAGCTTGGGGCCCACGCAGCCGCCACCGGAGTAGAGAGGGCCGAGGGGAAAGACCGATAAATGAATAGAGGAAAGAAAAGTACAAAGGAAAGGCGTGGAGGTTAACCAGGACTGAGCCCCGTTGTCTACCCTGCACTGGTGGAAAAGGAAAGGGGAGGAAAAGGATAGACACTGAGTGAATGTGAATAGTTGGAGTCGGCTGAAGTCGTAAACGTAACGGAAACTCTCAGCGCGGCGTCCCAGGTTGTAGCTCGGACCATTTGCTTGATATAAGTGCAGCAGTTGGAACGTTTGTCCTCAGCGAGATACTCGAAGGCTTCGCATGTTTCCGTTGCGGAGGGCTGCCTGAGGAAGTTTCGTACATAAACGGGTACGTACTCGAGGTAATGCTCCTGAACACGGCTCTAGTAGAAGCTTGTAGTCGTGCACTACTTGCATGGGACGGCGCAGAGTCTTAAGAATATTAGTAGAGCGAATGCAAATGTAGTAGTTTTGTTTTTGATCTCCACCGCAGCCACACTAGCCATGATGTCCCGGTTGACAGATCCAAGCCACAAGACTGCCTATTTCATTGAAAGGTCAAAAATAACGCACAGCGCGAATGACAAGGACTGCGGGAGACGACATACACAGCGCTGTGTATGTCGTCTCCCGCAGTCCTTGTCCTTCGCGCTGTACGTTATTTTTGATCATGAATTACCAACTAGCCCAAGCAACCACCCTAATTCATTGAAAGGCCTCGTAGCCAGCTGGTTAAATGCGCAGAAACGGTCGTCTGTGAACTGTGACTGTCATGGGGAGGCATGTGTGGAAGTATATTGGAGAGGCTGGAAGACGCTTAAATGAGGAACTTAAAGGGTTCGTGAATCAACCCTCGAGATTGGCGAAAAATCACAGTCCGCGGACAGCATACATGCTGCTGTTAGCATCTCATCCAAATTTTGCTGTCGTGCGCAATGCGTGGAGCTCGCAATCGTAGCGCGAAGTTGCCTTTTTCTCAAACGCTCTCCATTCAACTGTAGCTTGCTCCTGACTCTCTTCTGGATGCTTTATTTCGTAATACAGCAGCTTTCCATACGCGGCTGTCAATAGGTGACATCAATCAAGAAGAGTGTTTGGATCAGTGCTCTTCTTCCCTACTGTTACTGTGTATACTTATTGAAGAAGTTTATTAAACAGGCTCACGTAAGCGAAAATCTGCTTTCGAATTTCGATAAGAATTACGTACTTCCGGAAGAAGCCGACTATCGTTTGCTCACGCTCGGCTGCGGGTGCGAACTAAACTTCAGCTTATCGGTGTCGTAGCCGTCCGGTCTCGCTAGTTTCGACTAGTTTTCAGACCCCACGCACGCTACTTTTGGCCGCTCCTGGTTGGGCACCTTGCCAGACTTCGTTTTGTATTGAGCTATGGAAAGCGCTTCAAACTGCGCAAGCTGAATGAGGCTATTATCCGTGCAAGACAAAGCCGGTACGCACCACTTAGCATGGCCTGCACAAGCGCACACTCGCGCCTCGTCTGGCGCAAAGCAAACGCTGCGCGCATGCACAACAGTTGCATGTAGCTGCAGTCTCCTACGTATATAGAGTAGACAACGCAGCCGCCACAGGGTGCCGCGACCAGTCCGTTGGCTGTAAAGCCCCTCAGTCTTGGAAAATTGAGGGGCTTTAGCTGGCTTAGCTCATTGCGGATCGCTGAGGACAGCTGCGTTTGGTTTCTCGAAGGCGCCAAAATCGGTAGTTGCGTCTACTTGAACTGCACGCCACGGTGAAGTTCAGTAGGCGGAGCGCTGAGCGTACGCCCCGCTCCGCCGTAGTCTTAGCAGTGCAAGTAATTGAAGATGGAGCGGAAGCACCGCCAACGCTATTGTTTGATTGCCAATAAATCCGCTTCTTCTGAACGAACTGGATAACTTTTGGCGGCAAAGTAGATCAGAAGAAGCCGTTTTTAACTTCAAATACATTTATCGATTTTAGAAACCACACTCTCAAAGTTGAGAATTTACAAGATGGTCATCTTTTTGTTGGCCGTCAAGAGGGCAGCTTCGCGCCTTTGCTTGACGAATGCGTGATTCTGGCGAAACACGAAGGTAAGGTTACCAAGAGACAGAGAAAAACTGTATATTTATGGCGGACGGGGATGGATGGAGTCGTCAGTCCAGGGCCTCAGCGGCATGGTAGTACCTAAGGCTCCGGTAATCAGCTATCGCCCATCCTCCTGTGAAACCAGTGTTCTCCCGGCGGTCCTTGTCCGTACAAGCTCTCGCCTGCTCTCTAACTTGACCTGTATAATCATTATAAATTAATGGATTAATAAAAACAGAATAAATTTGAAAGAAAAAAATATCACCGACAATTACAATGCTCTATAACGCGAAATTTAAGCGCAGCTTTATACGTGTTTTCATTTCGCGATATATTGGCTGGCGTGGACAATCTGTCTCGTGCGGCACGTTGCAAACGGAGCGAGATGTGGCGCGGCTGCCTCGCTAACCATGAGATCGCGAGAGCCAGCGCGTGGGTGACACGTGGGTGCGATTCACAGCAGCCGCCGCCGACAAACCTCCCAGACGACGCGCGCTACTCTGGCGCCATCTCGTAGCCATCGTCGCCGCACTACACTTGTCACGCTTTCGCCATACCCTGCTCCACTTTCTACCTCATGATTCCGCTGCATCCGCCTCTCCGCTTTCCTCCTGGTGTGTTTCAACTCCGTCGCGCTCCGAGTTCGCTTCCATCCTTCGCTGCGCTCGTTCATTTGGTTCACCGAGGCACAACGCCGACGCTCGCCGAACCGTGTCTTACCCACTGGGCTAAACCGGCGAGTCCTCGATAGCTGGCCTGTGCACTGTGCTTCATGGCATCATGCTACTAAGAACAAAATTTCTATTTCCAAGCCCGGCGTGACGAAGCGGTGACGTCAAAATCGCCACGGCTTACTCAGGAGCGTTCCCATTAGATTCTGTGGCAGTCGGGAAAGCTAGCATGACATCACGGATTGAATCGCAGCGGCTTTGTGCTATCCAGAAAGCCTTGGCACGTCTCAACGCACTCGCTTGCCCGCGAGGAGTTCATAACTCAAAGGACTGCTCAGCGGTGTTCAATTCGACATTAATGATTTCGCATTCAAAACTCATAAGCAGTGCTTAAGTGTTCTCGGATTCTTGCAAGGAGAGCGGGACGTTTCCTGCAGGACTGGTGAGTGAATAAATACATGTGATATATGTGTGTGTGTTTCCAAAGAATAAACTTTTAAACTTAGCGCGTAGTGGCAAATATTGTCTTCATCCTGTCCGTATACCCGCCACCATTCTAATGCTTTCCACGAGCATTTCCGCCTCCAGATAAGTAGATTTCCCGCGCTGCGTAGAAAACTGCGCAGGAAGAAAGCTTTCGGCACCCAAGTAGCGAGGCCACAGTTGCGATACCGCCATGGAAAAAGAGCAAAATTAGATTGTGGGCTTTAAAGCTACAAAACAGCACAGTGGATTATGAGGCATCTTGTAGTGGGTTAATTTTGGCGTCGTGAGGTTCTTTAACATGCACCCAATGCACGGTACATGAGCGCTTTCTTTTTTTTTTTTTGCATTTCGCTCCATCAGAATGCGGCCACCACGGCTACGATCGAACCCACGTCCTCGTGCTCAGCAGCGCAGTGTAGATACGGCTGCGCATGTAAAACGAACAACCCCGCCATTAGACAATAAGATGGAGTACCGCTACCGAGGCGGGGCCTGCTAATAACTGCTGGCTGCAGTAATTCAGTTGAGGAGATAAAAGTCAGTGTCGCTATACAGTGTGTCCAGATAGTCCACATACAGAAGATAGTCCAAAGCATATGTCTTTCTTTTCACCCAAGTCAGGCTTTCCTTTCAACATCGAAGGCGGCAGGTCCTTTGCGTGACGAGTCACTCAAGACGTTGTCACGCCGTACGCCATTCTTGCGAATGTGATGAAACTAAAGAGCCCATTCTGTGCCACTGTCCAACCTTCGGCGCTCAATGATATGCTCTACGTAGACTCAGCCGTTCAGACGGCACACCTTCTTAAAAGCAAAGAAAAACGGGGAATATAAATATAGTTGCGCGCGCGCGCACGCGCGCGCGTGTTTGTGTGTGTGTGTGCGTGAGTGAGAGAGAGAGAGAGAGAGAAGGAAGGAAAGACATGGTGAAATCACGCACGGGCGCGGACGGCACCACTAAGAAAAAAGGATTCACACATCCAGTCATCCTCAAGAAACGCATAAGTGCCTTCACAGACTTATCGGCCGACGAGCGATAGGAACGGTGTTCGAGTAGCATGTGCAGGTACACAGATCTATCGCCAAGTATTCGCAATTCATTGCTGAGTGTCTTTGTGGTTTAAATACAGGACTCCGTGGAAACGATTACGTAGACAAAGCTGCCCGAGCGTCACATAAGGAAAACCACAGCATTCCTATTCATGCACTTTCTAGTATTCACAAGGCAAGCAAAGAGCTAATGCGCTTCTTGAAGCCAACTGGACTAGAAGAGCCGCTACATACGCGAGTGAACATTCATCTGCGGTTGCGCGCCCAGTGACTCTCCTTCTCATCTTTTTCCCTTTTCTTGGTTGACATTTCATTCTTTGTTTCTCTTTTTCTCTTCACCTGAGAAGATCATTTCGTTTTGTAGGAATGACGACCGTGATTGCAGATAGACCGCACTATAGCTTCTGTATATTTCCCATGTACGCCAAGATAGCCCTGCGAGGCCACGTGCATTCGTTCTCATAAAGGCTGCGAATGTAGTGCGAAAATCAGGCGTCGATTGTGAGCCGTATGCTTTCTATTATTTGTCCATAACCCGCCGGTGACCAGCATTCTCCAAAATCGAGATAGTTGCGGGTGCTAGCTGGACATCAGAAACGGTACCTTTCGCGGTAACAACCTAAGCGCTGTGTCGTGCGCGAAAGTGTCAACAATTATGAAGACAAAAAAACTGCTTAGTCCGAACCCATAGATAATCAGCATAGAGCAAGGGCCTACCGTATTCAGACGCGTTTTGCTCGTACCTTTTTCTCGCGTAAGATTAATACGATGCTGGAGGGTGTGATAATTACGCGGGGAAAATTTTTCTATTGAAGGTGCGCGGTGTTAAATAGAAAAGCGAAAAAAATCTGTTTTATATTGGGGTTCTCACACCAGCCATCGTAAACTCAAACAAAATATGACTTCCAAACAGCAGTTTCATTTGTAATAAGAGCACAGGTTCTACACAAGCCAACCCTATCTACTATTTGCAGACACTAGCTGAAGCTCGAGTCACTAAACGAATATAGTGACTCTGACCCAGAAGAAGATGAAGAAGTGCGGAACGAAAATTCTTGTTCTGTGGTTATTCAAAGTTGTCCAACTTCTGGATATCAGGGGGCGGAGGACCTCCGCGCCCTCCTGACAAGGCGAGTCCCGCGGCGGTAGCCCTGTCCGTGGGAAACCGGGACATCACCGACTATAGGCTTCCCGATTCATCTGACAGCTCAACAGCGGCAGAAATGGAATCGGACAGTGATTACATGCTAGTCCAATTGCGCCACTTGAAGCACAAGTTTCGCCGGACGTCAGCAGGCAGTGATTTTACTCATAAAAGCAGATGTGGCGAACCGGGTGTTCTCCTTGGGATACACCCCAACTACGGCAGGAACGAATTCGAATTCGTTGAGCAGACAATCGCTGACCAAATACTTCAATCGAATAGCCTCAGGACATGTGAGAGAGATCCATATTAATGCTCGGAAGAACATTCTGACGGTGTACGTGAGTTCTCAGGCAGTATTGGAGGCTTTGAAAGCCATTCAAGTGATTGGCAACATCCCAGTTCGCTCATTCCTAGCGTACGGCAACGATACCTGCACTGGTGTTGTATCAGATGTGGACATTGACATCAAGGATGAAGACCTGCGATCTCTTCTATCGTCAACATTGTGAATCCTCGACATCCACCGATTCGGCCGCTCTCGGTGCATCAAGTTAATCTTCGAACCAGACTCTTTGCCAGCATCGATCAAAGTAGGTTATGTGAGGCACTCAGTGCGTCCATATGTTCCATGACCGTTACAGTGTCACAAGTGTTTCAATCTGGGCCACGTGAGTGCTGTGTGTAAGAATCCTATGTCATGCCGAGGATGTGGTGGAGCTCATCAGGTAGACTCCTGTGAGACTGACGCCATGAAATGTGCAAATTGCTCCGGAGCCCATGAAGCGACATCCAAGGACTGCCCCAAAATGGCAGGAGAGACAAATTGTGAAAGAAAAAAGAACTCCACGCACAAGGAGGCTGCCGATTCCGTCCGCAAGAAAAGGCGCCGGTTGCGGCAAAGACGTCGACGCTACCAGAGCAAGTCCCAGGGGAAAGAGGCACTTCCTTTGAGTACTTGGATGCAAAACGTGCAACAGAGAGAGCAAGGTCAAGGAATGAAGCGTCATCCAACGTTCGTCCAACCTTTTCGGCTGTAGAGTGACCTTCGCTAGCACAAAGGGCTCCAGGTGGAGATACTCCTTCGGCGCTCCCCAAGAGCCGGGAGGGTAATGACAGGCTTGGAAATGAAAACGTGATAGACATGCTTAAACAGCTAGTAAACACTATGCGTATATTGCTCTCCGGATTGGCAACGCCAACTGCACTCTCTGTCGTGAAGGCGTTAGATGCTATGGAGCCGCTATTAGCGGCTCTAAAATAATGGTGGAAATCATGGCTCTCACGATAAAACACTGGGCATTGGAACAGGAGATGCATAATTCTGTCATAATGCAATGGAATGCTCGAGGTCTATGCGGCCGCATGTCTGGCTTTAAGCACCGGGTTTTCAAATACCGCTTCCCAGTGATCGTGACCAAATCTCACGTCGGAATTTCACCTTTCCTGGTACATTAAGCTAAAAGAAATTAAATTGTGGCGTTTTACGTGCCAAAACCACTTTCTGATTATGAGGAACGCCGTAGTGGAGGACTCCGGAAATTTCGACCACCTGGGGTTCTTTAATGTGCACCTAAATTTAAGCACACGGGTGTTTTCGTATTTCGCCCCCATCGAAATGCGGCCGCCATGGCCGGGATTCGATCCCGCGACCTCGTGCTCAGCAGCCCAACAGCATAGCCACTGAGCAACCACGGCGGGTGATACAATAAGTTCTGGTCACGTGAAGAGGGACACAAGAGTAAGTTGTTAATATGTATACGCAGTGACATGACGTTTGTTCGGCACACGATCACTCCACATGACAGCACTTAATATCTGTGTGTGACACTAAAACATAAACTACATGTGTTTTCGATCATCGGCGCCTACATACCTCCTAGACAAAGACTTGACCTATCCTACCTATCCACTGTGTTACAAGGTTCCTCAGGCCATCATGTTGTTATTGGAGACTTCAATGCTCATCATCCTTACTGGGGAAGTGCCGCAATGAACTGTCGGGGTAGGAACTTGATGGGCTTCATAGACACTGAAGGTCTCACTGTCATCAACGATGGGTCTCCAACTTACATCCGCGGCACTACCTACGGAAGTTGCCTAGACCTCACTATTGTGTCTCAGAGCCTCCTGCCCTCAATCAGCTGGTGTTTGGACATAGAAACGCATGGGAGCGATCATACACCAACACATGTACAGATGAAGTGGTTTGTGCAATGAAGTGCACCTGCTGTACGCTGCACTGATTGGTCCACATTCTCTACATGCGTCAAAGAGTATTGCGGAGACATCACTTGACCATCTGATATAAAATACATTATTGTATCGTCAGTGCAGAAGACAACTAAGTGTATCAGTGCATCTACATCCTGAATGGCGATTGATATCGAATATGAACGGCTCCGCGCGATCCGTCGTAGAGCGGAAAGGAAGGTTAGCCGAACTTAATCGTCATTACACCTTATCTTATGTCGTCGAGCTCAACGAAAAATGCGGCGTCGCCTTCAAAAAATGGGAAAACAACGGTGGAGGACCTTCTGTTCGTCTCTGGATCCTCGAAAGCCACTTTCTAGGATCTGGCAGATAGTACGAAGCCTTCGTGCCCCTCCTCAGCAAAAACATCCTTTCCGTGCTCTAGCACTTCACCAATCTCCGACGGAAGTGCAGGTTGCCGAAGAGAGTCACCCGTAAGAGAGTAAGAGAGTAAGAGAGTCACCCGCACCTTCTGTAAGAGAGTCACCCGTACCGATATTTCACCATGTCCAACATTGGATCGACCCGTGCCACCTCCTAAAGATGTTCGTCTTGACCTTCCTTTCACGATGCCGGAATTGGAAGCTGCACTTGCTGCTTCGAGACGAGCTTCTGCACCTGGACCTGACGGTGTTTCATATACTGCTCCGTGCCACCTTGGTGTGGAAGGTCGGAAAGTCCTGTTGTCGTACTATAACGCCACGTGGTCATCCAGTACAGTCCCGAAGCAGTCGAAAACCAGTCGTGTGGTGGTCCTCCTAAAGGCAGGAAGATCACCTTACGAAATGTCATATTACCGGCCAGAAGCTTTAGCTAGCTGTGTCGGTAAGATGATGGAACGGATGGTGCTCACTAGATTAGAATGGTTCATGGAAAAGAATGCACTTGATCCTGAAATGATGAGCAGATTTAGACGTGGACGGTCTGCAATAGGTTGGGTCATTGATCTCGTGTGCACAATCGAACACGAAAAAAGGCGACACCGACTTGTAGGAGCAGTTTTCTTAGACATAAAAGGAGCCTATGACAATGCACTGCACGAAGCGATTCTTGATGCCCTCAGTAATTTGGGCATCGGCGGCCGTCTCTACATGTGGATTGAAAATTACCTAGATGGTCGCACAGTCTTCATATCCACGAATGATGGCGTTTGCAGTCACGCGACCGCAAATTCTTGCAAAATTGCAGCGAGCTGTTTCTTTAACGTCTCAGTACCTGCAGTGCCAAGGACTGCAATTGGCCCCAAATAAGTGCCCTGCGATAGCGTTCACACGGTAGCTACTGTGTTGGTATCCAATTATGAACAATAGCAATGTCATCTCATATGTGACCCACCACAAATACCTCGGTGTTGTCATTGACCGCGGTGTTTCATGGTCGAAGCAAGTGGCAATGTTAAAGAAAAAATTAACTGGGCTTGCTCAAGTTTTTCGTTTTCTGGCCGGTATGAAGTGGGGTCCATCTGAGCATTCGCTACTCCGGCAGTACCAGACTCTCTACGTCGGCCACATTCGGTATAACCTGCTACTTTTATCAAGTATGAGCCGGTCATGTTGGCGTACGCTGGAAAGTGCCCAGGCACAGATGCCGAAAACATGTCTCGGTGTGCCACGTTGCCCCTCTACCTACGGAACAATTGAGGAGGCTCGCGGCACCCCTTTACCTGTCTATCCACGATGCCAACTTCTTCGAGTATTCCTGCGACTGTTGTGCCGTGCCGTCATGGATGCCACCCCATGTCGACACTTCCCGACATAAGGGCGGACTCCACTTCTTAAAGAGCCATTAAATGCCAAGAATCTGCCATACCATCATGCTTTGCCCCTTCTGACCTTCCACGTATGCCCCCATGGGTAATGTCCAAAATACGGGTACGTCTATCTATTCCTGGAATTTCTAAAAAATCGCGGATACCTACCGTCAGCCTCAGACATTTAACACTTGAATATATGTCGAAAGAATATGACTCCTCGGTTAATGTGTATACAGACGGATCGGTCTCGTCGTATGCGTCTGGTGCGGCTTTCGTCATGCCTGCGAATCAAGTCATTCGACAATTTTGCCTGTGTAACAAGACCACTACATCTACGGAACTAGTGGCAATCAGAGTGGCCGTCCAATATATTTCGCGACAGCCTCCTCAAGTATGGACAGTCTTCAGTGACGCGAAATTGGCTCTGCAGCTACTTAGAGTAGTGTTGAAAGAAAGTGCTTACAGAGTGTTGGCTCTTCAAACTGTCGAGCTCTACACTTAAGCGCAAGAAAACGGCCACCACATCACATTTCAATGGACTCCCACTCACTGTGGTATACACGGCAACGAACTGGCCGATGCCGAAGCGAAGAAAGCACTCGAAGAACCAGAGTCACTGCTTGCAATTCCCTTTTCAAGAGCGGACACAAACTTCCTCCTCTCCAGTGTCATACGAAAATTGACAGAAAAGCGCTGGGACAGTCCGGATAATCGCCACGGACGACTCCACAGATTGGACCCTACCATGAAATTTAGGCTACCACCGAAAATTCAACGCAGCTGTGCCAGTCTTCTGCACAGACTAAGCCTGGGGGTAGCGTTTACGCGCGGATACATGCACCTCATGCGACGTACTGAGTCTCGAGACTATGAGCTGTGTAATGTGAATGAGACTATAGGTCATGTGCTTTGTAACTGCTCTGAGTACGTGGAAGAGCGTCAAAACTGGAACAATGACCTTACGTGTCTCGACGGCCCACCGTTGCCGGAGGACGTTATTTAGGCCCTTGGCCAGAAGCTCAATCGAGTCTCAAGGCCATCCAGGCGTTACTGAACTTTTTAAAAAGTACGGGGCTGGACTGTAGGCTTTAAACATGCCAAATTACTTGCCATATGTTTCACATGCTCCTTCTCTCGTCATCGTCACCCATCATGCACCTCTTTCTTCCCTCTTTCTGTCCCTCTTCCCCTTCCCCCAATGCCGAGTAGCTGGCAAGAGAAATATACCTCAGGCCGACCTCTACATTTCGTATCATTAAACTTCTCTCTCTCTCTCTCTCTCTCTCTGACCCACCTTATTCAAAGTGAGTGGAGTGCTGACGTCGGAACAAGCAAACGACTGTCGCAACAGGAATTTTCTAGGGTGTGTTGAATATTCTAGCAACAACGAAAGTTTTACAGCCAATGTGCGTGTAGGAGGGGGGGGGGGTGAGGGGCGGTGAGCATTATGCAAGTAAATGCGTTATAGTTTGTGGGTTGCCTACTGTAAAATATGGTAATTATCTTTCCGGGCACGCATATATTTCCCAGATGATTTTATGAAAAGGACCAAGTAAGTATTCTAAAGACGTGGTTTTAGGAGCAAAGCACTTCAAGGCTTCTCAGAAGACGCCGGCATTTGAATTGATTTGAATTTTATTCTCCTTGAAACAAATAAACAAGGAAGGAGTAGCCACAAAAAGCTACGGAGACTAGTAGCTTGACGAGGTGGCTGCCTCTTTGCACAGCAACAGCAGCAGTTATTAAACAATTTTCATACAAATGACTGCGTTTACACATATGTAACAGGGATAGGCGGGCTAGTTGGTGGTCGATATTGGAATGCATCGTGTAACCGCGCAAACAACAAAGGACAAAGAAGGAAACACACAGGACAGGCGCGGAACTTCAACTGAGATTTACTCCGGGAAATCCCACATTTATACATGTATCATAATCACACTTGCTAATCATCAGACAACCATCAGTCGACGTTGGCATGTAGGCATGAGTGGCATAAATTTGCATGTAAATAGTTGAACTCTTTATCACTGACTCTATATCTTGATACACGTATAAATGTGGGATTTCCCGGAGCAAATCTCAGTTGAAGTTCCGCGCCTGTCCTGTGTGCTCCCTTCTTTGTCCTTTGTTGTTTGCGCGGTTACATGATGCATTCCAATTTACACATATGTACGGACAATGATTGCACAAGGGAACATAAGGATTTTGCAAAACACAAACGAAAGCTTCACACTAATGAGCAAATACAAGAAATAAATAAATGCATCATAATTCACAGGAACTGATCTCGCATTGTTTTTTGGACAACTGTGGCACATCTACAGATTTGTTGACAAGATTATTGAGCAGAGCTCGAAGAGTAAAAGCGATTGATTGTTTCGCATAGTTGTTTTGAGGAATAGGTATTTGCCAAATATTGTGATGATGCATAGTGTATACGGCAATATTTTCTCTTAATTCTGACATCTCGCTGTAAAAACAGTTGTTCTTTCTTGTGGCCGAACAGTATGTCTAGAGTACACGATAATTTTAAAAATCATGGACATTTATAACCTTAAATTGTTCAAAGAGTTGCTGCGTGTGAAAATCATATGGGACGTTTGCAATTATTCTCATCAACGCCTTTTGAATTAGGAAGAGTCGGTTTAGATTCGTTTTTGTTGTTGTGCCCCATACTAGGTGGGCGTAGGATAACTGAGAAAGGGCTAACGAGTTATATAGTAGTAGTTTTATACGTTGAGGAATATGTCTACATTTGTTTAGCGTATCCGAAGTTTTGCAAATTTTTTTTAGTTTCTCGGATATGGTCATCCCAAGTTAAAGTACTTCAAAATATACGCCCGGCACTTTCATGCATTCTACTATTTCAATACCATTTTGACCAAGTGTAATCAACGGCAAGTTTACCACCTTATTTTCTGGTCTGAATAGTATTGCTTTTGTTTTTGCGGTATTAATAAGTAAGGAATTGCCTTTTGTCCAGTCTAGTAACTGCGGCATTGTTTCATCAGATATCTTTTGTATATCGTCAGTTGTTTTACCGGTGATTAATAATGTAGTGTCATCAGCATAGCAAATTGATGTTACATGTAGATTTAAGGTAGAGGAGTGTAAGTCGTTAACATAAACACAAAATAAAAGTGGCCCCAATATACTGCCTTGAGGTACTCCCATCTTTATGCATTTAATATCTGAAGATGTTCCCACTGATGCGTATTGCTTACGATGCCTTTAGTAAGAAGTTAGGAGGTCATATGCAATGCCCTGTCCACCGTATGACTGCAATTTATCAAGTAGTACTTCATGATGTAATGAATCAAAGGCTTTAGATAAATCTACGTATACTGCCAGTGTTAAATTACGGTCTGAACAGTTTTAAAAATTATTTCCTTTTGCTTTAGCAGCGCAGTTTCCGTCGAACAATGCTGACGAAATCCATGCTGAAAATTGTGTAGCAATGATTGCTAAGAAAAATAGTTAGACAATCTTATATACAAGAGTTTTTCTATCGCTTTAGAAAAAACGGGCAAAATCGGTATGGGTCTATAGTTCTTCAATACATTTCTGTCACTGCCCTTAAAATTAGTTACTTTTGCAATCTGCATGTTTTTGAAAATACACCAGTGGAGAGAATAAGATTAAAAATGTGCGTTAATGGACGCGCTATCTCACGCACTACATACATTAATGGTCCTAATTGCAGGTTGTCTACGTCACAAACGCTACTGTTTTTAAAGTTGATTATTGCGGAAGCCACCTCTTGAGCGTCTGTTGGGTAAAAAAATATGGTGTTTGCGCTTGTGCAAGGTCTTCGTATTCTTTTGTGTTGTTGTGTTGCTTTACAAGTGAATTGGTTATTTATGAACAGATTGGATAAAGCAGAACCAGAAACATAATCGTCACCGTAACATATTGTTTCAAATTCATTGGATTCTTGGTTACGCCCGAGCACAGTGTTTATTTTTTTCCAGGTGAGGTCGGCACGCTTAATGTCATCTGAAAAGAGATTAGAGTAATACGCCGACCTCGCTTTCCGGAGCAACTTCACAACGTTGTTTCGAAGCAGCTTAAATTCAGCAAATACATTTAGGTCCTTGGTTTTAAGAAAGTAGCGTAAAGTTGTTCTTTGGTTTTAATTTTATCGTATATATCCTTGCTTACCCAAGGTTGCCTTATTTTGTGTGTCCGCTTAGCCATTGTTGTGGGTAAGCTTGCGGATAAGCATTTTTCACTACATTTAGAAATTCGTCATATGCCGTGTCTGAATCTTTGATGTTATATATGCTCTCCCATGTAACATCCTGCAGGGCTTCTTTGAATCGCGTCAAGTTTGCATCCGAAATATCTTGATAAATGCCTTGACGTTTTGCTTTTTTACGGCAAACTGTGTCTAAAATTAGAAAAACAGGTAAGTTATCCCTGATGTCGCAAGCTATGGTGCTAGCGGTAGTTTTTTCGAGCATGGTATTCGTTATGAATAAATCTAACAAAGTCTCTGATGTGTCCGTTATTCTCGTTGCGCTTGTCGGAACGATATCAAAGCCATACATACTAACAGTCGATAACAAGTCATTTGCTTGGAATCACGTGAAAGTAAATTAATATTAAATTCACCTGTGACAACAAGTATGAGATTCTGCTCAGTTGTAAAACATAATAAGCGTTCAAAATACTAAATAAATTGTCATAACTGCCAGCGGGCGGCCTATACAAGCCAACAAACATGTTGTCATTTGCACGGACCACTACAGCTTCATAGTCATCGGTTAGACATACGTACTCTTTTTCAAGGTGGCAATCGATGCATTTTCGCTTAAGTATAGTTACACCATCCCCTCTTTTGTTGTTTCGCTTCACGAAGAAATGAGCATACGGTGGTGGCGCATAAATTTCCGAGTCCTTTTCATAACAGGTTTCTGTTAATATAATCACAGAGAAGGGCAAGCTTACGCGATTGAAAAAAAGTTCTAGGTCAACTATTTTTGATTTTGCAGAACATTTGAGAGCAAGAAAAGACAAAGAAGAATTTCGTGCCTTTACTTTTTCAGAGAACTGGTCGGGTAAGACAACCATATTGGATAATCACACAAGCATTGCAATGACGATTGACTACTGCGTGCCGAGTAATTGTCTCATGCGTGCCTTTAAAACATGTCTGTACCAGACATCCACGGATTTCGCTGCAAATGAGAACTCGAAAGAGATGCAAGCAATAACATTTTTTATCCTATATTATCAATCAAGCGAAAAGGTTTAGCCGTCGCCAGCAAACGGCGACAACTCCTCTGCTTATCTCAATGAAAGAAAATAATGTACTAGCTAAGTTACGGGCAAATCCGTTATTTATTTATTTATTTATTTATTTATTTATTTATTTATTTATTTATTTATTTATTTATTTATTTATTTATTTTCAGGGTCCAAAGGCACTACAAAAATGAGTTCTATTGTATTCATAAAATATGCATGAGAACACAAAAACAGAATCGCAAGGTATCTAGTGAAGCAATCTTGAATTTTTCTGTGTCAGTGATGGCGGCGACAGGGGCGGGAAGGTGGTTCTATGCGGTGCTGGTTCTCGGCAAAAAAGTTTCATGACAAAAATTGGTGTGACGTTCGCAAACGTAATTCGTAACGGTGGTGAGCTAGAGAAATGTAGCAAGGAGATACAATAACTCTTTCGAGATAGGATTGCAATAATCAATGTGATTTTGAGCGAGACGTGCAAATTGGCGACATAGAGGAAAGTCAGGTAGATTTAAGATTCTTTTCACTGAGGTGACTCTAGACTGACGAGAGCAGTTTAATAGAATTAAACCTACGTTCACAGTCTCCCGAGAATGCTGGTCTATAGAGACTGCATGAATTTCACTTAAAAATGTCTGCTTCAAAAAAAAAAAAAAAACTAAATTATGGGGTTTTACGAGCCAAAACCACTTTCTGATTATGAGGCACGCCGTAGTGGGGGACTCCGGAAATTTCGACCACCTGGGGTTCTTTAACATGGACCTAAATCTAAGCACACGGGTGTTTTCGCATTTCGCCCTCATCGAAATGCGGCCGCCGTGGCCGGGATTCGAGCCCGCAACCTCGTGCTCAGCAGCCCAACACCATAGCCACTGAGCAACCACGGTGGGTGCAAAGAAAACAGTTTCGACGGAAAGGCAATAGCAAAGTATTCCAAATTTTCATGAATTAAGGTTTGTAATATTACCTGCAGGCCGTATAAATTACAGTAAACATTCGCTTAATGTTTACGTGCACCCCGTCAATTTAACATGAAGAGATCTCATCCGTGAGCACTCACTGTCACAACCGACACCTGTGCCTAGAATAACACATGACACATTTTTGTTACAGAAGGGTGCTTTATTATTCAAACATTAAATTTCATGCATCTGGTATAAAATATACATTAATATAGCAGGCCGCATTTAAGCACATGGTGATGGCCCCTCATAGTAATAACAATTCCTTGTTTCATTGTCAAATGAGCTACTACCACTGATAGTGGCTCTAAACTTATGACACAACGTAAAGGACAAACATCAATGGAATAAACCATTTGCACTGTTTCGTTCAACTCTACGGTTTCGCATTTGACAAGGCATGCAACGTCTGAGTAACGGAGATCAGCATATAGTCTGTTGAATGCCAGTTGCCTTTTTCACCATTTAATGTAGTTTAATATTTCAAATGCATTCCAGGAGAGCCTTTACATTTCCCAATATGCAAAAAAGCATGTTAGTGTCAAGTAGGTTATCTACCCCTTTAGCGGCTGCCTTAGGTGTACATTGCAAAGTACAAGTATCGACAGCCTGCCCACATTGACCATACCCAAGTTTGCCATTTAATCTCCCGATTGCATTGGCTTTACACGGTTTCATGATATGCGAGCTAAAAAACGCCCCTACCAGTGTGGTCGCCAGTTATATGTTAACATAAATGCTCTTTTCAGACCTGCAGTTAAACATTTTTTCACATACAACCCCCGTTTAATTTGCAGGTGCGATGTTCTCCCGACTATCAGAAAACACAATCAAACACTGCCAGCTGGTTTGAGGCCACGTGATTCTGAGCACAGAATTCCATCTTGGCTAGTTGCTGTTCCATATGTCTTCTTTTCAATTGTTTGTGAATATCCTGCAAACCAAAGAATGTACACTAGACCAAGGGTGTGGGGCGGGGGGAATGGATGGAAGATGGTTATTCTGTAAATGTACACCTAGTGGAGTGCACATTTTGGCTGCTGCTATAAGGTGATTGGCTCGAAGGAAACAGACACCAACAGTCAAGTTCCTTCTGGCTGGTTCAGCTCCAGCCAATCAGCAGCGGTCGAAATGGACAGTCCACTAGGTGAAAATTTACAGAAAAGTGACCCCCCCCCCCCCCCCCCCCGCTTCCATGAGAGCATTTACATTTTCCAATCTGCAAAAAAAGCATGTTAGTGCCAAGTAGATTATCTACCCCTTTAGCGGCTGTCTTAAGTATACATTGCAAAGTACAGCTATCGACAGCCTGCCCACATTGAAGCGCACACGCAAAAAAATCTCAAGCGAGCAGGTACACACGATAAAGCTATACAGATTGCAACACTCCGTCACAATAAGCACGCGTAACAGATTACATACTGCATGTCAAAACATCCTCAAAGAGAACTCCACAAGTGGCTCAACATGATAGAGGGGCTTCTGTGCATAGCTCTGATGGAGCTCGAAAGACCTAGAAAGAATGAACTACATTTCGTCATTTGTACATGTTAATATTACTAGCGGTGGCACATAAGACCAACAACAAAGTACTGGGAGAGAACATTTCGTGTACAGTGTGTCCTTTAAATTTTTTAACGTAGAGGGCACACAAGAGTTATTGCAACAACATCCATGGACAAAAACAAATTCAATCAATGATTAAATCTTTCACAGTCATGCCTTCGCTGTGGTGCACACAAATATCACTAGTCTAACAAGAGATAGCGTAAACAAATGCATACAAAGCGAAAATTTGTTAACAGGTACCACACGGAGAACTTGCGGACTCGGACCACGTTCAAAGCAGACACCCTCTATTCACAGTAGTGCATATGTAGTGTGGAAAAACTAGTGCATTTTTAAAGATTTCATCACATACACTAGAATGGTACGATTGTTCTGACCTTCGTAACAGACTGCCATTAACTCAAACTCATGAATGGTGGCTAGCAGAAACATTTAAAGCACGCTTTATATTAAGAGAATTGATTTTATATTCACTGAAATATTCTGCTAGCATCACATATAAGTTAATTACAGCAGTTAGTAAATTGCGAAGTGCAAAATATGAGGTGAAAGAAACTAAGAAGAAATTTTGATTTATCAGCAAAAACTACCGATATATGTAGATTTGTTCTGATTTACAATCATCTCACATTGACGCCGGTATTAGGATATCATTTCTCGGCATGTTATTTCAAATCAAAGGATGCCTACCGCTGTTGGGACTTTCTTTATTTGTCTATGCATTAAACTGTTTTTTTATTCACTGCTGGCCTTTCAGGAGAAGCTAGACTTCGAAGAAACTAACTTCAGTGGTGCCAGTGGTGTCAGAAATTTAGGTGAACGGACATTTGGGCGAGCAAAGAAAAAACATTCAGCAAAGAAGATGACAGGACGGGCGCTGACTCGCAACTGCTAAGTTTATTGAAATGAACACATATTTTATACACGATCATTTCACACGCACTCCAAAAACGTCATAGAAGAACAAGCGCGATATGTAATCAGGAGCATGCTCATACAGCCCAAACATCAACATTGTGTGCACATGATTATGCCTAATCTGTTTTTTTTTTAATAAAATTCAATTCACTTTGTGATAATGACACTGAAGGGTGATTGACGCACACATCTTTAGCTTTACAAATACAGAACACTTGTGCTATTTCTCTTATGAGTTGACTACTATGACGGTCAGTCACAGTGCATTTCTCAAACCAGGATTTCCAGCCACATGTTCCACAATGCACTCCGATGCGGAACAACCTATCATTCTTGCTGGCCTTTTCATACTCTTTCAAGTGCACGTTAATTCAATGCCCTGTCTACCCTATATACACACTTCTGCATAATAATGGCAACTGGTACACCACACCCGCTCTACAGGGACCGAATGTGGACTTATGCTTAATGCCGCACTTGTTGCAAAGACAAATCCTTTTCTCAGATTTCCGCTGAACAGCAGCGAAAATGCCGCTCATTTTCTTTGGTAGAGGGAAATCACATCAACCTCTTTCCTTTCTGCCCCGCTTTTTAGGCCATGCGACATACGATGCACATATGGCTTTTGCCGCCTTCTTTTAGTCAACAAATAATCTCGCAAGAACGAGTGAGCAAATATGCCAGGTAGCCAGCATGTTTCAGCCTACCCGCTTGCTGGTTGAAGCTGCCCTGAGTGGTCTCTGGGCGTGACTTACACAGCGTCGCCTTTAGGCACGAGACTGCGATACCCCCTTTCATGATCTTAGAGTGTGGCGAAGTGTGGTCTAAGAGTGGTTTAGTGAGCAAAGGGCATACATCGAACAAAGCTGGTCGAATTTCATCTTCAACTTCAAATCCAGAAACTGTATAACACCCACTTTTGGCATTTCACAAGTGTACTTTAAGCAACGTCCAGTTTCCTTGAAAATTTCCGGAACATCATGCATCCTACAAATGGCATCACACTTTTCCATTACTACAAGATAATCATTCAGTTATCGAAACACTTTCCACACTTAGGTGTCAAAGCAACTCTGCAACTTCCTATCTACAAACCTTTAATATAATGTTACTGACCGCCGGTGCTATGCGCAATCAAATGCAAACTTCATTTTACTGTGCTAAACCTGCGTTTTCCCGCACTATTATTGTTGATGCCAATCAGAAAGTTAGCAGCTCCAGAAAGCTTTCAACAGACAATTCACACCTTGCAACACTCTATTCTTCATTGTTTTCCTCTGTTATATGTGGCTTAATGCTACCAGGTAGTTGAGCTTGGGGCATTGAATAATAAAGCTCAAGAATGTCTATACTAAACGCATCACACAATCCTGGATTATGCTGCTTTGGATAATACACAACAGCATCAGGCTGTCATGCCATATGTGCATCGTATGTCACATGGCCTAAAGGGCATGGCGAAAAGGAAAGTGGTCGACGTTGTTTTTACGGCACCAAAGCAAATGAGCAATATTTGTGCTCCTGTTTAGCAAAAATCTGAGAAAAAGATTTGTCTTCCAACAAGTGCAGCGTTAAGCATAAGTCCACATTCGGTCCCTGTAGAATGGGTGTGGTGTACCAGTTGTCATTATCGTGCAGAAGTGTGATATTGGGTAGACGGGGCACTGCGTTAATGTTCCCTTGATAGAGCATGAAAGGACCAGCATGAATGAAAGGCTGTTGAAGATCTGAGCACATTGCGCACATGCGGCTGCACACCCTGCTTGAGCAATGCATAATCATTCACCGTGATAGTAAACAAATTATAAGGAAAATAGTAGAAGCGTTCCGTATTTGTAAAGCAGAAGATGTGGCCATTAGTCACCCTTCAGTGTCGTTATCACAGAGTGAATTAAATTTTCTTCAAAAAACAGAGATTACGCATAATCATGCACTCATAATGTTGACATCTGGGCTATGCGAGCATGCTCCTGATTACGTATCATGCATGTTCTTGTATAACATTTCAGGGGTGCACGTCACACGATTATAAATTATGTGTTAATTTCAATGAACTTCTCAGTTGCGAGTCAGCGCCCGTTCTGTCGTCTTCTTTTCTGTCAGTGTTTTTTGTGCTGTTCGTAAGACGAAAAAATGTTTCGGAAAGGACACTTCTGTGACCTTTAAATGATAAAGCAATTTATATTGCAATAGAAATGATGTAGGTTGGTATCACTAAAGTTTTAGTGGAGGTATTTCATGCCTCTTTTTATGTGAACTACATTTCATAAAATGCAATTTCCTGTAAAATAAGCATCAAATCGAAACTACAGCTTGAAGCTGGTTTCATTTCAACTGCGACCTCTCTAACTTTTCTTAAAATTTTCCTTGTTTTTCACTATCAGTAATTATGAAAACCTGGCCTAAAACAAAACTTTTTTCTGGAACCTCGACTTGAGCATTCCACGTTGCAACATTCATTTCAACACTCCGCATACTTTCTAGTAATGTGGGACTCATGCCTTGATCTATAGTTAACATAAAATAGTGCACTATGCTTTTAGATCATTTACATGGAGAGCAAACTTTCCTTTTTATCTTCAGATTGTATTGGCTTCTCAGTACAGCACTCTTAATGGACTAAAAGTGAGCTGAGTTTCAGCATCTCACTGGAATCTAATGTTGCCGAGTTAAGTTTCTAGCTCAGCAGGCAACCATTTGAAGTCGGCAGAATGAAAAAGCAACGATGTCAATCTCCATTTATAAAAGGGATAGTTAAAGGATAAAAATGTCATTTTGATTTTCACAACTGTGTTCTCACTACATATGTTTTGACAAATGCTTATGGTTTAAGGATAAGCAAGTTGTGTTAGTCGCTTGCCTGCACTTTTCATTGTGTCTATATTGCTGTGTTTAAAACAATCATGAAATATGTTCCGAGTGTAAACATGCAATAAATATGCTTTATACAACATGAAAACATTCAGAAAAGTGTAATGAAACAGGAGAATAACATTCAATAACGTGATGGAACAACCATCAGGCACTTGTGATAGGTACTTTGACATCTAAAATATGCTTACGGAAAATGGTACAATACTGTGAAGGTGTTTTAAAGTCATTGTGTTCTTCAATGAACAAGTGCTGTACACATGAAAATACAAGGATTCAAACACTGAGAACATTGATGAGGTACGCTTTTCAAATGGAGATATAAAACAAACAATTTGCATAGTGTGCGGCCTCATATCACATGTTTGCAGGATAGGCCAGGACAATCAAAAGAACTGTCTTACAGAAGATTGACAAGGCAATAAATGGAATGTATAACATCTGTGTAATCACAATTCAAGGAAGTGTGGAAAGTATTTTGCAGCTGCATTTGAGGAATCAGTATTGCCTGAATATTTATCTTACAAGCTTGCCCCCATAGGTGACACTGCAGATGACAGAGTTCCTCACTTCAGAGGAGCAGCTGACTTGTCATGAGATGGTGCACAGCCGACACTTGTTTGGTGGGATGTTCATAGCCAGTCTTGCATCAAATGTCTTTTCGGCAGATGTAAGGCAGCACGGTGAGAAGTAATGTGCTTTGGTTGGTCATCAGCGAGTTCACCGTCATGATATCCGCATCACGAACATCGGTGCCATTTACTTCAAGTATCTCGTCTCCGATGTCGAGTAGCCCTTGCAGCACCTGTAATGAATGCACAGCAAAAGATGACACATTGCGGTTAAGTTGGCACTTGGCATGCTCCCACCAAGCAGACCAGCTTTCCTGTGATGTCACAACTTCAATCCACCTTGCACCTGGACTATCACAGCCCAATCACACAGATTCAACGAGCTCAAACATTTATTGCCCATATACAGATATATTTCCAGGAATTTTAAAAATTGGTTCGCGTTAGTATGCCTCATTCATCATTTAAATACCTGCCACAATGGCTCAGTGATAATGACATTCTGGAGCTAAGCACTAGGTTAGGTCGCCATCAGCAGCAGCTGCATACCAACGAGGCAGAACGCAGAATCGCTCACGTACCACGCTTTGGGCCGGGTTAAAGAATCCTGGGTGTTCAAAATTAATCCGGAGCTCTTTACTACAGCGTCTCCATTAGCCTGACGTGCGGCTTAGTGACGTCAAGATATTTATTTTATTTATCATTTAAATAGACTGAGATTGACTCCACTTTTGCTGACCTACTATGGCTTATATTGAACTCAAAAGCGAATGAACTGAAGGCTAACCACAAAAAAAAAAACTGTGGACCAAAAAAAACAAGTTTCTACTGCGATCGCTGTCTACGTTTTTCACTTGTGCCGTAACCTTTGTTATTACTTTTAGCACGCTGTAATTGCTTCTATGCTACATCCACAAGGAATTGTGCAACATGCATACATATGTATAACAGTTATTGCAAATAACTTTAATATATAGGAGACGGCTGTGTGAGCATTGCACCAACTGTGATGTTCACAGTGTGCTTACCTCATTATATTATAAAACGCTCTCTAACATTTAACGAGCTCTTATTACCAAGAATCAATAACTGCATCATAACAGCCAAAGCTTTGCCCACTCTTTTTTATAGTAAAGCTGTTAAATGGAGTTTCGCGTGTGGCAGCGGCATGGCCGGTATTCAGTGTCAAACCGCAGAGCAGCCAGCCACACAGCCCGCGTCAGAGCCCCAAAACAGCCGTACAACTAGGTCGTGGGCGAGAGTACTCAGCCGAAGAGCCAGACACTGGCGTGCGCGAACTATACAGGAACATGTGTCGGATATAATGGGGAGTACAGAAGTGCTAATGTCGGATGTAGTGAAGGAATGGAAAGGCCTCGGGTATAGCAATGAAATTGCAATGGATATAGTGAAGAGTTGGCAAAGTATAGAGTAGAATTAGTTAAAACAAGCCCCTAAGGGCTTCTGAAGGTTGTCAAAATAGCTTTACACAACTTCTGTTTATAATTAGTGTCATTTATCTGCTGAGGTTTTTCTTTTTTGCCGAGCGCAAAAAATAAATTGTAAAGTTCTCGGCAGTTCACGTAAGAACATTTTTTTTCTTTTCGCTTTCGCTTCAGTTCTTGTTTGATACCCCACGCTTCTAGCAGTGCGTAAGCAGCTCCGACGGCGTGCCTTCATGTCTTAAAGGGCCCTTCACCACGCAGCATTTTAATGCTGATTATATGCAGGAATTTGTAAAAAGATGTCGAGTTTGTTTGTTTACTTTTCAAACCGGTTTATTAAAATGGAGATAGAAAGAAAATGGATGCTGCATGACGATTGTGCGAAGAGTTCTCTCCCTAGCTAGGCTAGGTAAAAAAGCTTAGAGAGAACCTCGCTTCCCCTAGCAAGCGAGATTCCTCCTATACCTTCAATAAAGCACGCGAAATCCCACGTAGCACTTACGTCTCGAGCCCTATGCCCACATTCCATTTTTCCATTTACCTACATTAGAAAATGTTGGCGGAACGGAAACTCCATTTGCATCCTTTTTGTACACCTGGCGTTGTGTCTGGGCATCCTAATCTAAAACAATTTTTTGGGCTCTCTCCAGTTCGCGGGAGTGCTGTAGTTTGTGTTGCTGATTGTTCTTTGGGACGCGCTGCATCGCGTCCAGATCTCTAACATTGGAGGCGGGAGTTGTGACATGGTAGCCGAAGTCATGTTCGCTGGCGGTGCGCCCATAGAGAAACAAATTCAACAAGAGGGGACACTCGGCAAAAACTGGAAACAGGAAACACGTCACGCCAAGTGTCAACTCCATCCGTTATTTGGCGCGAGCATTCGAACAAACGAATGTGCAATGAACTTACAGACAACGTTTTATTTTTTTATTCTTTCCCGCTAACACTAAAAAGTTTTGCGTATAAATGAACTTGTACTTCGCGACTTATTTTCTTGCGTCACCTAGCAACAAGCTAGCGGCACGCCAGACGCGCCATATGCATGCGTCATATCGCCAGACATGCCACCGAAGCGGCAGGGTTGCCAGATTGGTCTATTAATAGGTAAATTGGGCTACTTTTTGTCCGAGTTGGCGTCAGAATCTTCCTTTTGGCTATGTGGCTATTTTTGGGCTACATATTTTTCCTGTGTAAAAAAGTAAAAATACGTAAGCAGCAATGAAAAGCACGCTGGAATCAAAATGCAGACGACACCAGGTTAAAGAAAATGAGCGCGTCTGCTAAAAAAATAAAGATTCGCAAGTTCTATGCGAGTTCTAGAGAGTTCTATAGTTCTACGCAAGTTCTAGAGAACACATATGCATGTGAAAAAGTCAAGAATCGCGTCCTTTTGATAATCTTAATTAAGAAAGTTGGCCTCGGGAAACGCGCCAGCGAAGATAGAAAAAAAAATTAAATTATGGGGTTTAACGTGCCAAAACCACTTTCTGATTATGAGGCACGCCGTAGTGGAGGACTCCGGAAATTTCGACCACCTGGGGATCTTAAACGTGCACCTAAATCTAAGTACACGGGTGTTTTCGCATTTCGCCCCCATCGAAATGCGGCCGCCGTGGCCGGGATTCGATCCCGCGACCTCGTGCTCAGCAGCCCAACACCATGGCCACTGAGCAACCACGGCGGGTCAGCGAAGATAGACTGTTGCTGTCTCCACATGTGAGCTTTCGGCGTCCTATGTTTTAAGCATGAGATGCCTTCAGCTCCCGTTGACGGTGCGCCGCGGGTGACCTTCGCGCCAGAACGGAGGTAGAACACCGAGCTGAACCTAACCGAAATTCGCCTAATTTTCTGCCTGCCGCAGGGCGCCTACGTGGCAATTCGCGCGGACCCTTCCTGCCCAAATTGCCCCTGCTCCAACGCCAACGTATAACATATCCTCTTCCGTTGCCCCCCAGCCACCACAGCCATCCGTTCCCTACAAAACTCCAAACCCTCCTCCTGTCTTTGCTATCACTATCCGTATCAAATGCCGCCGTCGAACGAGTGTTCAGCCAGGTCACGCTCATTAAAACCGGCCTTCGAAATAGAATGTCGAACGAGACATTGGTAGCGCTCTTCCACCTGAAGTTTGGCCTGGCAGGAACGGAGGCTACTACAAGGATTTTAAACCAGGCCAAGAATTTTTGGCCCGTTCCAGCCGACATTTCGTATGGAAAAAGCAGTTCCACTTCGCAACAAGTACGTGATGATTAACCACAGCATACTTTTTTATGTCTATATATCGTACGAGATTCTGTACCAACCGCCAACTATTGTGTTAGACTTTGTCTTGCAATTTTTTGTAGTTTTTCGTTTAGTGCATTGTGTGGTGTTAAGCGAAATTATCATGAGCTGTAAAGTAGTAATACTGAACGCCTGAATGCATGCCATTGCTTAGCGTGTTTAGTGCGCGGTGGTATTTGCGTATTGTTCTTTTGGTGATTTCTTGGTGCTCTGGGAAAAATAAAACAGTGCATTTGCAATGAAGAACGCATTTGTCTTATCATGAATTTGCCTGAATGCCAGCGTTTCTGCACTTCTAGCGCTTCTGCAGTATCTGTTTTCCGTGCCGCATGGCCACCGTGACGATGCGCGCGGAAGTCATGCGTGGTCAAGCGTGGGAAAACTAATATGTAGGTATTCTTGCCAAAAATTAATTCAGTATGTTTAAGAAATGACTTCACAAAAAGACAACGCTTTTGGGCTACCCAAAAGTTTCGCTTTTGGCTACATTTGGGCTACTACGGATGCTAATTTGGCTACCTGTGTTTGGAGCGATCTGGCAACCCTGCCGAAGCGAGCGAGACCGGCTGCGCATGTGAAGCTCGCCTGCTCGGCGACTCGTCTGTTACGGATGTAGCCTGGGCCGTTTGTCGGGCTCCCGGCGTTTTCTTGCGTTCCGTCTGCATTTCGGCACGGCACCGCTGCACTACTGGACTACGGCAAGGTGAGGAATTTTGCTTGACGTTCTGCGGCGCAGTTCAAGCACACTTAGGCTTACTGCACAAAACTGAACCTATATAGTGACGCAGTTATCGAAAAACAGCTGCGCCGTCCAGAGCTAGCTAACTTGAGTTAATTGCTCGTACTGGGAGATGTTTGCGACGCTTTCTATGAGCCCAAGCAATATTACAACTTATTTCGGTTGTTTTTGGGCACGCACGCCGCACCTGGCTTTGTGACGAAAAGCACCTCGAACGTGTGAGGCAGTTTCACGTGTACTGAATCTTACCGGGACAAATTTTGGCACTTTCTCTGACCACAGGGATTATTGTAACTAATGTCTCTACTTTTTGGGGTACTTTTCAAGCACAGTGACCGCGCTCGGCGTAGTGACGCAGGTAGCGAAAAGCAGCGCGGCTGTGTGCCGTAGTTAGTTTCGCGTGTACTGAATCTTACTGGGAGAAGTTCTTGACGCGTTCTCTGACCCCAAAAATTATTGTAATTACTTCGGAACTTTTTGGGATACCTTAGAGGCATGCTCGCCGCGCCTGGGGTTGTGAAGCTGTTAGCATAAAAGCACGCCGGCTGTGGTGAATTAGTTTTGCGTGTACTGAATTTTAGTGGGATAAGTTTGTGACGCTTTTTATGGCCCTGCAACAACATATGCCTTATTTCGGTACTCACACTTGTCGAAAACGCGACCAGCGATTTCCGAGAGTGATAACACGGGAGTGTGTTGCTTGCGCCGGCAGGACGCGTAGAAGATAACGCCGAGGAGCTCAAGAACTTGACAATTCTCTCTTCTGAGCGACTGAAAACAGGCTTTGCACCCACGAATCTGTCTTGAGTGCGACTACAAGGCATTCTGCGCGCGTGTAACATGGTCTGGCTGAGAGCCTATGCTGTAGCCACCTCTGTGTACTTGACGTATCATCGCGCCGACTGAGGCCAAGTTGTTTTGGAAACGTGCAGTCACCCGTGTATTTGTGTTCTTAAGGTGCACGAAATAATGCACGGGAAGGGAGGGATGCTTGATAATCGGATGTTTCCTTCAGATTTTATGGCATTGTTTGGGAGGAGTCTACTTGCTGCGAAATGTATGTAAAAATGAATTTATCTGTAATGCCGTTCATTCACCTCTTACGCACGTTTCGCTTCTACACGCAATATTCCTGTTAAGTCAATATACCAAAATGATACACGCTTGTAATTTACTTTCTTTTTTCAGCTGATGGCATCCGGTGGAGCTTCGTACGGCAACGAAGGCTGCTTACCTGGTGCCACAACTTTGGATGAATGCACAAGAAGCCCGGAACGAGCATTTATATAGAGCAAAATAGGCATTTCATCGTTTCAGAAGGCGTCTTTCGTTTTCCATATGAAAGTGTACGTGACACAGATTCGGTGGAGGCTTGTAAAGGTCGTTCGCAATCATTTTTACTAAATAATAAAACGATTCTACGCCAAGGCCCCCGTGGTTCAGCAGTAGAAGCGGAAAAAAAAATACTGCCGCGCCGATCAGCGGAGCCGGCGTGGCGTGTACCAACTGGCGTTCACAACGCGCGCGCCCAAAAGCGAAACCGGAAGGTGTTAATGCCATCCGCTTGGTTCGCTACAGTCAATTCGGCCCCTGGGCTATATGGGAGTGACCGCTCTTGTTGACATTTCTTTCTCTATGGGGAGTCTGGCTACTGTGTGATTCTGGGCACACGGGCTTTCGTTTGAATTTTCAGTTGTTCTCGCAACATGCATATGACGTGTAATGTTTAGCAAACAGGATCGTGACCGCGTGGCCTACGTACTAAGCCTTTTTTTTTTTCAATGCCGAAACCCACTGAGGGGGCACCTCTAACAAATGCGATAGTTTTGCCTACAGAAAGCAGCTTATTTGAATAGCTCATTGTATGATTCTTTGTGTTTAACAATTTCTTGTTTTCTAATGGTCGTGCTTTAACTCGTTATGAGGCTCACAAAGTTGTCCTAAATTCTTTTCAACCCCTGGACAAGATCCTCGTCAGTAATGTCCGTACTCTGTGTGTGATATGGTATGTGTTATTCGTTTTTTTTTTTTCTTTTCGTTATCTCCTTGCAGTTTTTTTTTTTTTTTTCCTTTACCCGGCGCGGTAGCCAATGGCTCGAGTCGTTGCGCTGCTGAGATCGAGGACACGGGTTCGAAAAGGGCAAAGGGAAAAGGACACGGGCATTTTGAAGGGGTTGAAATGAGAAAGCGCATGTGTACTTAGATTTAGGTGCGCGTTAAAGAACACCAGGTGGTGAAAATTACTGCGGAGTCCCCCACCACAGAGTGCCTCCTAGTCAGATCGTGGTGATGGTAGGTAATGTGACAGAATTTAATTTTTTTATTTCTTTTTCCCTCCGCTACAATCGGGTGGGTGCAGTGTCCCATCTAGGAGAAAATTTCTAGCTGAGTTCTCTTTCTCTCTTTGCTGTGTTTATACATGGCTACAAGATCAATATAATAATAACTGAAATAACCAGATGACCATTGGGGACTTTGGTATGAAGTTTATAAACAGGGATAAGGTGCCTCAGAAAGGCTGGCCAACGTTTCGATAGGAGGATCTTTCTTCGTCAAAGGCGGCCTCGTCATCCTCGGCATGTTAGTTTTAAAGGGTTAGTGCAGTGACGTCACGTGCAGTCGTTTGTCGGTGGCGGTTTGTTAGAAAGGGAGAGACTTCAGAGATAATGAGCGCTGTCGCCTGACGTCAGTGAGCGTGGTTCCCAAGACGAGGGGACAAGAGCGGGAGAGTGGTGGTAAGCGGGGAGAAATGAGAAGAAAGAAAAGGAGAGAAAAAAAACGGGGGGGAGGGCACCAAGAGGGAAAAAAAGAAAGAAGGGGGGCATGGGAGGGCATTGGGGAAGCGAGAGGTAAGGAAGCATTCAAGAGTGTCGTTGGCGGCATGTTCTTGTGGCTTTAAAAGAGCCGGTCAGGCGGTCAGTGCGCGAGTAACACAGAAGACCCCCCCCCCCCCCCCCCCCAAAAAAAAAAATTGTTGAAAGAGTGACTTTAGAAGCATAGCAGCAATGCGTCGAGTAATTTTGAAGTAGTTAAGATGGCGACATGGAGTCTCGGGTGCAATGTATGGGGCAACTGGAAGGCAGCGGCATGGTCTTTCAAGGGACGTTAGCCCCGGTAGCTTAACGTAGGTGTCGTTACGGCGGTATACATAAATAGCGATACCCTGTGTGGCTAAGGCGCCGAAAAAGGTATACTGACGTCTGGGGCTTTGGTATGTGTTGGTGGGGGTGTTTCAAAAAATATATAATAAAAAACAGACAAAAAGAAGGGAAAGGAGAGGGGGACCGAAACCGGAACAACAAATAGGAGGGTGACGTGCGCAGATGCGGGCGAGGGCAGGAGTACATGGGAAAAGGGAGTCGTACAGATGTTATAAATGCAAAAACATGAAAGAGTATATTAAATTGAGTAGTAGGCAGGAAAAAATTTTCGAAATGGAGGAATAGGTGAGGTTAAGATTTAAGGTTAGCTGGTGGCATAATGCGTTTTGTGCCTTGGTTGATGAAATGAGGATTTCAGATTTAAGTTGCCGTTTTTAAAGATTCTAAGTCGCCACGTGCCAAATTAATTCCTGTTAGGTGTAGGCAATTAAACTTGTGTATGAGGTATGATTCCGTACATTTCCTTTCGCGAGGTGAACGGAAATCTGTTTGTAGAATATAGAGCCTTGCTTTGTCGAATATATGACCATGTTCATTAAAGTGGCTGGCTACTGCTTTCGGTAAATTATGTTTTGTGTCCGCGCGGTGACCGTTGAGTCTTGTATGAATTTGTTGTCCAGTTTCATCTATGTATTGTTTGCTTCAAGCGGCACATTGTAGACGGTAGACTACGTTGCTTGATGTGCAGATGAAACCCGAAGTTACTTTGTGTGCGTAATTCGACGCTGTACTTTTTACTGTAGTAGTAGATTGAATATGCTTGCATATAGAGCACCTGGGGCGGCCACAGAAACCCAACTTCGCCTTTGTCCTTAGTTTGGCATGCACAAGAATATCTTTAAATTTAGTGTTGCATCTGTAGGCTACTCTAGGCGGGTCGGGAAAAATCTTATTAAGTTTCTGGTTGCTGGTGAGAATTGGGCAGTATTTACTGAGGATGTTATTCACGTTTGGAAGTGCGTTTGAGAATTTAGTAGTAAGAAGAGGCATTGTAGTTCTCGTGATCCTCAGGCAGGGCTTGAGGACCTCGGCTCGATCAAGCTTGGTTGCAGCGGTGTAGGCTTTTTGAAGGTCACTGTTTGGGTGGTTCCTGTTTGATAGGGTTTCTTTAAGGTGATCGAGTCTATCTATGTAGTCTTGGTTTTCAACGCAAATGCGAATTAGTCGTGTGGCTTGGCCTATAAAGATGCCTTGTTTGCAGTGTCTGGGAGGGTGGCTCGTATATTCTAGGTACTGTTTTTTGTCGAAAGGTTTCCTATACAGCGTTATCTTTGGCGCCCCATTGTCAATGTATGTTGTTGTGTCCAGAATGTTTATGCGCTCAGTTGAGGATTTTGATGTGAATTTTATTGATGGATGAAAAGAGTTTAGAAATGCTACATATTTATCTAGACTGTCTTGACCATGTCCCCATATTATGAATATGTCGTCTACGTATCGTAGGTATGTGTGGGGCTTGTCGGTGCAGCGCCGATAGGAAATCTGTTTCTAGAATCCCCATAAATATGTTCGCGTAAGTTCGTGCAAAAGCGTACCCATGCTTGTACCATGTATCTGTAGGTAGTAACTCTCCTCGAATTCGAAGTAGTTATGTGTTAGAACTAATTCAAGGAGAGACAAGTAGACTTTAGTAGAGTGTCGTGCATTGTTTTAAACAGCGTTTGTTTTATCGAAGATAGGCTATCAGGGATTGGAATGTTGGTGCACAGGGCCGTGACGTCTAGTGTTGCGAGAATTATGTTGTGGGGTAATGTGCCTTTAGCATTATTGTCCTCCATAATTCTCAGCAGGTTGGGCGTATCTTGTACAAATGACGGGAGTGCTTTTGGCAAGTCACCAAGGAAGTGGTTAAGGAATGTGGAGATGCACTCTCCCTAACCTCTCGCTTCCCCAACGCCCTCCCATGCCCCCTTCTTTCTTTCTTTCTTTCTTTTTCCCCCTCTTGGTGTCCCCCCCCCCGTTTTTTTCTCTCCTTTTCTTTTTTTTCTGCCCGCCTTCCCACCACTCTCCCGCTCTTGTCCCCTCGTCTTGGGAACCACGCTCACAGACGTCAGGCGACAGCGCTCATTATCTCTGAAGTCTCTCCCTTTATAACAAACCGCCACCGACAAACGACAGCACGTGACGTCACTGCACTAACCCTTTAAAACTAACATGCCGAGGATGATGAGGCCGCCTTTGACGAAGATAGATCCTCCTATCGAAACGCTGGCCAGCCTTTCTAAGGCACCTTATCCCTGTTTATAAACTTTATACCACAGTGTGCTATTCCATCTGTTAGCCTCTTTCATGAAATTGTGGACTTAGTAAATTATGGTATTAGAGAACGGCTGGGCTATATGACAGAATAAAAGATTTCTTCAATGAGCTTCTAGAAATTATTAGAATTACAGTGTCACGGCGTCAGTGACCGAATGACTGCGGTGATTCAATGTTTCGGCAAAAACGAGGTTGTGTGCAGAGCAGCATAGGCAGACGAGAGAAACAAATTTGAAATACCTTGCCGCCATCAGTGAGTAGGAGTGTTACAGGTCATACGAATGTCGAATGATAAAATTTGTTGAAAGCAGAGACCAGGCGAGCTACTCTTGAACAGTTTTCTAGAGGTAAGAAAATAGAAGCGGCTTTAAGACGAGAGACACTGGGGTGAGATAAATGATCCCATACTTAAACGTTACTGCTCTATTACACATACATTACAGCTCTTTAACTAAATAAATTCGGTAAGAAAATCAAGTAACAAATACATAATTTAACTTTCAAAATATCGTAGATAAGCGATTTTACGGATGGAAGAAGAGAAAGAAAATATTTACGCCCCTTTCAAACCTAAATACCACATTTAAACCAGTGTGTTCATATGGCGGCACAACACAGATCTTACATCAGAAGGGCTTTATTTATTCTGAGTAGGAAGGTCTCCACCGTGAGCAGTGTGCATTGGGTCATTGCTGCTTCTAAGGTTCCCTTTCGGAAAATACGTTCGGGAATAGGAGCCAAGCGTATGCCGCCACTTTTGGCGGATCCCGTCGAATCTTTGCCCTCGAAGCGCGCGCACACACACGCTCGCTCACCTGCTGCGTGTGGGCGTCGGGCATGCGGGACACGAACACGCCGTGGTGAGCGTGCACCCGGCCCCTGGCCAGGAAGAACCCGAAGGAGCGTCCGGGCGGCCGGCGAAGTTCGACCACCTGCGTGCCGTCCAGGTTCTGCTGCAGAAGCTGCGCGCTCACGTGCGTCGGATGGCCGCCGGCCCACAGCGGGTCGCTGCATGAGCTGCGCGCCGCAGAAGAGATTAGTCACTCGGCACACGCTTGTGCATTCGCGCATTGAACGCGTCATAGTCGCCCTCCTCCTGCTCAGGCTAAACAGGCATTCGCCGCAATTATTCAGCGGACACTTGGTTTGACAATACGGAAAGGAAGAGGATGACGCATTGCTGATGTCATCCTCGGCAGAAAGCACAACAATGCGGCGTATTCAGCACGGGAACACGACGACGCTTTCATTTCACAACGCTAGAAAAGTATTACCTACAACGCATTGAATATTATTCTATCTATTAAGCACCGCTTTCGGATGAACACACCTCGACGCAGGGAAGCAAGTTCGTCACGACAGCATTCGCCAGTGACTGCTTTTTACGGCGAGCCACAAACTTTTTCCGTCTGACAGTCTGAGAATGACAGTGGCGGCGAAGTGCACTCACTCGGTTACACTAAATCTGCCCATGCGACAGACAGCGGCCATACAAGATCATCTTTGGTTACGTCGCTAAAGGACCAAAACAGAGGATGAAAATAAAGGTGGAACGGGCACACGTGGTTTGTCCTCTATTCCCGTGCGGGTTCCCATCGTTAGTTCGGCGCTTTATTGTGAAGTACCAATGCTTCACAGCTCTGGCAACTTCTATGTGTATACATCAGCATTGAACTGACATGTGAGTGGTTGCGTTCTGCTAGAACCAGCCACTTATTTCGTTTAAATATATTCACCGAGGTGAAGATTCGGCGCCGCGGCCATAAACTAAATGCCCGTGATTACAGGACCAAGCGCTATCGTGGGGCAGTTTTAACACAAGTTGAAGGGTCTACGCTGGGCTGCACATATAGCGGCCTGCTGCCAACTTCCGAGCGCGCGCCCCTGCTAGCAATCAGCACACGGTCGCATAACGAGAAAAACAAGAATTTGGGCCCGTATATGTAACGAGTATTTTCATCAATTTTTTTTTTTCGTCATTGAGTGCCACGAAGCGGTGCCACGAAGTAGCTTTCGCCGAGATCAGCCACTCAGTGGGACTGATGATATAAACATCGAATCGGATGAAAAGAATTGCTACATAAAGCGGCTGCCGCATGATCGCCAAATATCATCGATACGTGCAAGCCACTAACATTGTCAGCGTTCAGCAGATAAAGAAAAAAATATCTATAACATGTGCGAGTCTGGGCTCATCGGGAACACATAAGAAATACGTGCGGCTACAGAATGGATTCGTCGAGCCACCAACGCTAAGACCGGACAATAAGCGCGGTGTCCATAATTTAATCCAGCACACACCTTTCCCGTATGCTTGGGTTCAACGATCGCAGGCGGTATTGCGCCTGCTTTCTGTTATCGCCTTACTTTTCAACCTACACTAATCCTCGCTCACGCGGCAGCGCATCGGAAGTAACAGTCAATTTTATTTAGTTCGAATCACACTGCCGCAGATTATGTTCTGAACGTTGTTTACGGCCGATACCAATGAAAAGCTGCATGCTATTCTATGACGCATATTAACGAGATTGTAATAAAGTAACGAAATGTGACGAATCCATATGTCCACATGATGCTAGCCCAATTCACAATGCTGGTGTTCGAATGCAGCAGTGCAGCAACTTCTCATGAATTTAAACGTGAAAAGCGTCACGCCTTTTGTCAATTTACTTAGAAACTTGAATGGGAAATACATTTTTAAAAATTTTTGTTAATAACTTCTATCAGACAACGTCTTATTCTCTTTTTAACTCGAAGATTAATGTATCTACGCAGACAAGCGCAACACAATCTTCAGAACATGTGGAGAACCTTACGGCACAATTGCGGCGGACTCAAGTCACTCAAATATTCAAAAAACAGCGAACGTCTCTTCCGCAACCCTTTCTCGGTGACACGGAAAGCGGAGGCTCCACATTGCCGGTCAGCTCATCTATACATGTAGTGTTCACTGGAAGTAACAGATATACACCGGGAGCAGCCCCTCATTCGTTTCTATAAGAACCACGCTACCAATAATTACGAAAGCATAGCTAACAATGCCTTGAAACTGGTATCCCTTCGGAAGTAACCATATATTTCTTTGAGAAGACGTGATTTATGACGCTAAACAAGAGCCGGGGTCTCTATTCAATGACCGCGGTGGCATTACAACGTTCTATTATGCAGCAGTGTAGACTCACTTTACGCAAGCAAGGCAAGCGACTTTTCCCACTAAAATGCGGCCAGTGTCGGTTCCGGAGAAATTGGTTTCTGCCCTCGCTGGTTTTGAGTTGTGCGGGTCTAGTGTTTGTTTGAAGAGCATGATAGCAACGCCGCAGTTCCTGACGACCGCCTTTTATGCAAGCAGAATGACTTACCCTTTCACCTAACCAGCCAGAACACAGGTTTTTCGTTTAAAATGGAAGCTACGCTTCGCGATTACCTCCGTGGAAAACGGCGAGCACTGGGTGCCTGAAGCTAAGAATGGAGCTTCCGTGTCACGTATTAGATGTGTGTATTGCATGTCTGCGTTTATAACTAAAAGGGAAAAAAAGATTGTGACACGCTGCCTGGAGGGCAGCACAATAAAGCACTAAAGAGCAGTGTGGTGTCACCGAGCGAATCTCGAGAAGAACGAATACAAATTTTGTTCCATCGCATCGGGGAATAATACAAACGTCGATGCTCAGCCCACAGGAAGCGCTAAAGCAATCTCACTGTGCGTCAAATGTCAGTGCTTCAAGTAGCCCCTCAATGTGAACAAAAATTCACAACAGCATATGCTTGAAACAATGCTTACACTACAGTAGTGGTAAAAAAATCTTTAAAGGCTCGGTCAACAAATTTCTTGAGGAAGCTATCGGTAAACACAGCGTATTAGATGTGTGTATTGCATGTCTGCGTGCTTGAGGTTTTTCTGACGCTACGCTAAGCCCCCGCCTAGCCCTGCGCGAAGACCCAAACTCAATCAGTTGAGCCAGAAAACGTTTTATGCTGAAGCGTTACGACAAAGTATATGCCCCCCCCCCCCCCCCAGCCTGCTTTCCCGCTGAATTCAAATCGATTCTTCGTACGTCAATCAATGACACACGAGCTCGCACACACCAGAGTAGCTGAGGTTGCCAATAGACTGATCTCGCGGAGTTTGTTGATACCGTTCAGCAATTATCGCAACAAACTCAGACATTGCAAAACAAGTGGTGTTACCTTGACCAAATATTTCCAGAAGCTCACTATTAGAGAACATAAACATCCTCGAATTAGAACCGCCTCCAATGCACTGTTCTTATTCTTAAATGCCATGCAGCGCAATAACCGCAACGTCAAAGTTTGTGAACCGTGATCGTCGGCGGGCCCCCCTCGAACGAACCTGTCGGGAGCGGCGTTGATCTGGATGCCGGTGGCCTCGTGGCGCGATCGCCGCTTGCTCTTGCGCAGGCTCATGCGCGCCTTCAGTCCCATCACCAGGGACGCCGTCGACGACGCGGAGGGCGACGGCAGTGCCGGGTTTGCCGCGAGGTTAGCGGCGCCGTCCAGGATCTCCCGTCGGCGGTCCCTCGCCACCGCCGCCGTCTCGGTCTTCTGCGGCCGGTAGATTCGCTCGGTGCTGAAGGCGCGCAGCAGCGCCGACCGGGCGCTGCGCCCGATGCCCTGCACCCGGTCGAAGAGCCGCGTCGTGGACCCACCGTGTGAGGACGAGTCGTTCTGGGTGACCGTGCCGCTGCTGCTGCCGTTCAGCGAGCTGGACGAAGATGCCGGGCCGTAGTACAGGGCGAAGTCGCTGAAGCAGGTGTTAGAAAAAGAAGAGAGAAGCACGCGGTCACCGCCGGCAGACAGCATGACGCTCGAATGAAATTCCCCCGGTCAGCAGGGCAGTAAGCACTGTTGTACCGCTCTCAGCGCGACTCGTGTCCGGGAATTTAGTAAATGCATAGATGCACACACCGCGCGCACTACGTTTACGGGCAGACGCGGTTGCGATTTGGGCGGAAGAACAAAGCGTCCGTTTTCTTTTATAAGCTCCGCCGCAGACCAAACAGACTTCCAGTGAGTGCGGGACAAAAGTGCCTCCATTTGGGGGACCGGTTTCCCTGCGACAGGTTGGTGCACGTTTCAGCGCAGCGCACCACCCTTCCCCCTCTCGCGACTCCTTCCCCTGCATGACTCACGGGCACGCGTCGCCAGTGAGGACGTTTCCCGACGCAAGGTGTCATCCTCTCGCAGGAAAGTGGAGGGAAAACCCTCCCCACCGACTTCTTTTCTTTGCACGTGCATTGACAGATCACATATCCTTTCGGCTTAGACTACCCCGATCTCGAAAAACAAAAACAAAAAAACTCGGAGCCTATGGTCTAATGAATAAAGGGGTACATCCTGCCACCGACACAACTGCATAGTTCAAGGCGGACAACGGTCAAGTAAGATTTTCAATTCAATTTTATTTCCCAGAGGCATCTGGACGGCTTCCTGGCTAAAAGCTGCTAGAGCAGCTTGACAAAAGGCACAGGAAGCCGTTACAAGACATAGCGGACAAGTCAAATTAAAAAAAAAAAACAGGTATAATCGCAAGCAATAGAATCAAACACGATTTCCGTTTAAGAAATCAGTTTTACAAGATACGCCAAAGAACAGCAAATTAAGTATTGAAAGAAAGAAACAAAGTTGAGAACAGGTAACGAAAAGACACGAAGTTGAAGTTCATTCTGAAATAACAATTTGAAATGCACTGTACTAAATCAGTAGGCATGATAACACAAAATGAAAACGACAGTATGTCTTACAACACGATACATAAGCAATCGCAAACACTCTATACATAACAATACACTATAGGTCACAAACACGATATCAAACCAAATGGTCACTCACAATACGCTGGATCTTTTATTTAGTTACAATTGCACAACATACGTTCGAAGCTGCCTTCTACTATATCCAACAGACAGTTCAACATGTAACTCGCAACGGCAGCGCCTGCAATAAACGGTTAATAGAGCCCCACAATGAGCCGTCAAGCACTTTTCTTTTTCCTCCTTGTGTTGTTAACAGCGATTTGCCGAGGCGTACGATCCTTCCTCCTTTCTGGCTAACCTGCACGAGACGTCATATCACCTAAAGGTGACGGGGGAAGTTGGTGGTTGGCGGGGTGAAGTTGTTTCGACGGACAACTGGCTGCAATAGAAATCACGCTACGAGACATCGGCCGTGGCTTCACTTCGTCAGAGTTTGGTACTTTTGTTCCAGGTACGTGGTAGGCTTGTTGGGTGCGAGCCATCTTTTGCGATTCGATTCTCAAGCCGGCACTTATTATTTACAAAGTACCAAACTCAGCGTTACACTTCTTAACCTTGTCATCGAGCTCCTTGTTCATTTGTTCTAGACCTTTTTTTTTTTTATTTGCATCGCAGTTATGGTAAGGCGCCTTTTAGGATCACGAGTACTTTTTTGCTTTGCACAATACCTGCAAGAATATTTTTGAGGTAATATGCAGCCCGCTACACGTTTCAAGAAATAAATCATGCGAATGTGAATAAACTTCCAAATAAATAAGGATTTCCGTGTCAGGAAGGAGGAAAGTGTGTTTTCGTTTCGTCATGCCAACAAACGACCTTTCCTCTTTTATAGAGCGGTGGAAGGCTCCACACGTTTACTTTAAAACAGTGTTCCAGTGTGCGCATAAGTTTTTTTTTTCGTACAGTGAAACCGCAAGGCATGCAGATAACTGGCATAACACCGGTGAAGTCTAGACACGACGTTGTATATTAGGCACTTACAATAGTTCCGCTGTAATCGTTAGTAGTGCAGGACCATGAATGAGCGCGCGCATTTCCTGACGGCATACATCCCAATCAGCTTCAGCTTTCTTACTAATACGCTACATCTATGCAGTGTTAGCTATGCATGCAGTGCAGCAATGCGTTTCCATAGTTCTTACCCTCAGGCATCCATGCCTTTAATAATATATGGGGTTTTACGTGCCAAAACCACTTTTTGATTATGAGGCACGCCGTAGTGGAGGGCTCCGGAAATTTCGACCACCTGGGGTTCTTTAAAGTGCACCTAAATCTAAGTACACGGGTGTTTTCGCATTTCGCCCCCATCGAAATGCGGCCGCCGTGGCCGGGATTCGATCCCGCGACCTCGTGCTCAGCAGCCCCACACCATAGCCACTGAGCAACCACGGCGGATCATCCATGCCTTTCAGCTGCCGCGTGATGCTGCCGTAGTGAAGCATCTACTCTCTGAAAGCTTGGAACTGTACTCGACGCTTAGCATGAAAATGTAAAAGGCTCTCAGAGTCGGCCACATTGTGACGGCACATGGGTTCAGCGCATGCTGCATGTATTCATTAATCATCAAATTTTCATTAATTAAAATCATTCAATAAGTTCAGGCACTTGATTGTGAGGTGAGAGATCGAATGCTGCTCCCGAAAGAGACAAAAAAAAAAAGATGCGCTGCTGGCAGCACAATCAGTGCCAGCGCGACTTCTGCGCGTACCCGGAGCGGCTTTCTGGCATAACGCCGGAGCCAAAGATGGCGGATTTTTTTGCGCAACTCTGGATGAGAGCAACATTAGTCGACACTACCCTGAAAGCGCATGCAACAAAGCTTCCATCTGCAGAGGCTGCTAACGTTGCATCGTTTCGTCCGTGTGTCATTCCCCAAAAGCCTTAATGGCAAACACTCGCCTTATTATGCCTCCTGTTTCAGCACCTCGTGTTTTTCCAAGCGCCACTGAGTCTAGCGGAGAGTTAAACACGTCTGCATCTAGATTACAGTGTGCAGTATCATGCGGTGCGGCACTTTAGCTATCAGCGAGACCGATAATACCCTGCAACAAAACGAAGGCCAGGCACTCCAATAACACCGGCTCCCGAACAATAATGGGCACTCGTCCTTTTGAAGCAATTTATGTGCTTGACGTAATTACAGTTGCAGTAATAGTTTTGTTCTTGTAGTAGCAGTACTTTTGTTGTTGTAGTTGTCGCTGCTTTCGTCAAAAGATAAAGCGCAGCAGAAATTGGCTCCGAAGGACTTCGCAGCGGGAACCGACGGCGGGCGAAGCGGAGAAATATTTACAATTAAAGCTCGGTGACCACTGTGGCCGCTCATTTTGATCGCACTATTTCTGGCGCAAGCGTCGAGTGCAAGCTCAGACTAACCGCTTGCACATTCGAGGTTTATTACTCGACTGGGGATGAAATACGTGAAACTCAGCGCCCCTTCACAGTGCGAAAATTTCTCCTCATCACTTTCTTTCAGCTCGGTTTCTCCTGACGTTGGCAATACAAGCAAACAGCTAGTAAACACACCGACGTGTGTTATCCTTGTATCGGGACGTTGCGCAGCCTTTTTCATTGCATTCATTTCGCAAAGCCTGATATGCCCTGATAAGTGCGACGTGGACAATGACTGACAGGCAACGTCCAACACTATACAGCGTTGGCTCACGTGCTCTCTCCTACGCTGTTTTGATTAGCCCTCGCAGCTGTCTAAAAAAAAAAAAAAAAAAACATTTCTTTAGTTTTCTTTTGGTTGTTGTTTTTACAGCTATAGGTTGCTGCAGATTTTTTTTTTTTTTTAGGACGAACTGGTGTGTGAAGTTGGTTACTGCTGATGGAATATGGCAGCGCACTTCGAAACAACGTCATAACAAAGAATGAACACAGCAGCTCGAGTTTGTTTATTCTGTGTTACGCAGTTGTTGCGAAGTGCGCTGCCATATTCCATCATAAGGTTTTTGGCGTCAGCACGTCATTTTACGAATGACAAAGTATTTTTTGCACTTGGAAATGGCTCTGGTAACTTTTTTTTCTCACTGCACTTGCATTTCTGCTTAAAACTAGGAAGACGATACAGCCGCACTGCCAAACACGACACGAGCTTTTGTTGCCCTTAAATTTTTCAGTATAACGTTCATGACAAAACGCTAAGGCAGTCAGTGCAAGAGATTACTGAAGGCATTCGTCTCGTCACCCTAGTAATGATAGTGAAAGAGAACGAGGGAGAAACTGATATTTATTTCTTATAGGAGATGCGGGCCTTAAAACAAGCCGCCAGCTACCCCAGATTTCCGAATGCTGCGAGTGAAGAAGGCAAATGTAAAAGGGAGAGTGCACACTATGTAATACAGTATAGAATGAGCGAGAACGCACATAAAAAGAACTTAAAGAAAACACGCCAGCATCGCATTACGCAATTAGACAAGTACGCGTTTGCTATCGCATACAGCGCTACATAAACAAGGATAGAGCACAGACTTTTATTTATGTTTGCTTTTAATGTTATCGCTACATGACACACTCTTTCTCTATCACGCTCTCTCTCTCTCTCTATTATTTCTTGGGTATTTCGCATCATTTTGTATTTTGTATGGCTAAAGGAAAAGGGGTAGCACACTTGACGCAGGATACTGACACCTGTTTCAGATATATTTCATTACTGTTCTTTTTGAGAGCGGTCTCGCTGCCAACATGGGTACGATTTTCGTTTGTGTAACAGCAGCGCCATGGCAAAGTTTAAAATTATTTGAGCACAATGTCAGGTTCGCGTGATGTGCGCTATGACAGCACAAACCGTTTCACGTGAACGCAGCAGCATCGGACAGGAGATCTTTAACATGCATCGTGATTTGGCAACACTGGCCGCCTCCACCGCCATATTTTACCACTAGGTGCAGTTGCGAAGCGCTTGTATGTGGTCTGTGCGACTCGGCTACCGTCGCGGTGTGGCTCAATTCGGGACCTTCAAATGCAACAGTGACCTTCCACTCACTCTGTTTGTGAAATCATAATTTAGCCGCTGTAATGCTTAAATGTGCATGAATGTGTTCTACATAAAATAGCACTGCTCACACACACACACACACACGCACAAATCTAAGAAATATAGCTGCACTCGTATAGGCTAAACAGGCGTTCGCGTTTCCAAACAATTTTTCGTACGGAAGCACACGCGTTGCCCAGCTTGAGCGACAATTTAAACGCAGCTGATGCGGTGAAGGCAAAACGGATTTTTTTTTTATTTATTTAAGAGGAAGGGGTGTATAGACGCCGCAGTAAACAAACACGAGGGAACGACATAGAAAACGTCGTCTGCGTTGGCCACATTTATGCGTTGCATATTGCAATCACTCAGTTCAGCCCTTGGGCGCGGCCGGGCAGCCACCATTGGGGGTATGAGCCATCATAGCGGCTCATACCCCCACACTAGAGTTTTATGCGTTGCATATTGCAATCACTCAGTTCAGCCCTTGGGCGCGGCCGGGCAGCCACCATTGACCTTTAGCGCAACCACGTGATGTGACGTCACGACAGCCGGAGGAAAAGCTGGGCCCCAACTAGCGCGCAATATGCAACGCATTCTTGGCTTAACCAAGCTAAGCCTGGCCATTTTTATTCACTAATTCTGCTATGCCTTTTGCAGTAAAAAGAAAAAAAAAAGCCAAGCTTGTTGCCGGCGTTGCGACCACGAACCCCTTGCTTCGGATACAGAAGCGAACAGCCGTGCGAGGACACCACAGAACAAGCTGCCAAGCGAATGCTTTCGTTTTTCCGTGCCTTCGGCAACACGGCGGATGACGCTTCGCTCCAGGTCCATAGATAGCGCTTAACACTTTTAACTATCTCCCATTGAACGGCTCCATTAAGAGCAAGACTAAAATGACTTCGTCAATTGAAGTATTTCTAAAATTTCAGTTACCATTCCTGTGTCGGCAAAAGGCTGTATGTTTAAAAAGAATAGGGTTAAATTTTTATTTATTTAATTTCGTACAGCGCAGAACATTGGTATGACCTGACGAATTTTGAGGGATTTTGGCACGCTTGGTGCATTTTTGTTCGGAAGGAAGTTCTCGGAGCTCCTTACGCCAAGCATTTGGTTTATTTATAATGCAATTTCGTCTTTCTTTATCAAGTATTCACTATCCCGGAGCGCACAGTCGAAATTGCATGACGTCAAGTCATGATTTTCACGACGCGATAAGCTAGCTGATTAAGATACCGCTCAAGGTAAGACTTACGTTTGTGACATTCCACAAGCGTAATTCACCCCTCCATCTTTACTCTACAGTAATCCTGGTGTCCATAGCTGCTATGCAATGCAGCGCTTTTTAAGTACGTAACTTACGAGTCTCAAGTTGTAAACACCCATACTAGGCGGAAACGAAGGTGTACCAGCGCTATGTTTTTGTTGTTGTTGTTGCTCGATCAATTGATGATTGGAGCATTGCTAGAAAATACTAATTTACCTGAATAAAAAGAAATGGAATATTCAGCTAGCTTATCGAACATTTGCACTATTTAATTTTTGTAATTATTTGCTTTAGGGTACACGTTACATTCGGAAAGCTGAAGCCCAGCACTAGCGCAGTCGTATGTAACAGCTGCGTAACATTTTTCCCGCCGTGCCGTGTTCACGGTGCACAAGCAGCGCGGAAAGCAACGGGCTATCGCGACTCACCTCTTGTGCATGCACTTGCGGGGTGGCAGCGGTGGCTCGGTGTCGTCCATGACGCATGGCGAGCTGGTGATACGCGGGATCGGGGAGAGCACCGCATGGTGGTACGAAGGCTTGCGCGTCACCACGGCGTACTCCACGCCGCCTTTGACCACCTTCGCTGGACCTGCGAGCCGTTGCCACGCACTGCGGTCACCGACCATATTCCGCAACCTTGCGCGTGCTTCGCTCTGAATCGTCGCACAATAAAACGCAACTCATGTCCACCGCCGATGGCGGGGTCACCGGGTAAGTTACCATCACGTTTGGCGCGGCGAATACAGGCCCGGCGATGCCCAGTTCACGAGAACGCGCGAGTGAGCGAGCGCTTTGAAGACACTCCAACAGCTGCGCATGACATCGAAAGCAGGATTAGCACGCGTCGCACGTCTGCAAGGAGAGGGCTTCGCTACCTTCTGCGACTCGCTAACCGTGAAATCCGCCGCTACAATACGTTGCCAGAGTGTTATATTCCCGCACTACCGCGTAAATTTGCTCCAATATTTATCTGAAATAGAGTGATCGGGATGAAGGCGCACGTTTATATGTCAATGTGTCAAATCACTAGGTATGAAAAAAAGAAAAACAGATGTGAATCCTTGACGTTTTGAAACACGCCGTACGGACGCGGCCCACACCAAAACGCAGAAGCGTCAATTAGTGAACATGCATACTCGACACAACGACTTGAAAGCACCCTCATGTGTGGTTTCAGGTCGCCGGGCCGATATCTGTCCGCAGCGCACCAAGATTACCATCCTCTATATATAGTTGTAGTGCAAGCTGAGCCACATGGGATAACGGAAAAGCGCATTTGACAACCACACAACGCTTACAATCGCTGCACTCACTGTTGGCTTCGGATAGCGGTTTTTCCACGTTGCATACTCGCATTTCGCACAGCTCATGTGGCAAGACACACGCGTAATCCGTAGCTAGGGCAGCGCGTACGCTGGACGCGGGGCAAAAAAGAGCTTATCTCAGCAGAATAATAACTCACTGATAGATCCGCGGTACCAGATGAGTCGGAGTATGGAGACACGGACAACGTGGGGGCACGCGGCAACTAAAACGGTGAGAAAGTTCCCAGTGCCGAGTAGTACGTAATTTGCCGGCAGCTAGAAGAAAGGCGGTCCACAATACAGCCACTGGGGCAAACGCCCGCCGTACGAGCCATGGTGAGCAGTATGAATGCGCACGCGGATGCTGCCGATTAGGCCGCGTCAATAGCGGATGCACGCAACGCCCTATTCAGGCCGCACAATGCTATCTTATCGGCCAAACCGCCGGCCACAGCACAGCTGTTCTTTCACCTGACCCGCGAAGTCGAGTGGAAGAGAGTTCCCACTATGCGCCTGTCCCTGTGTAGCAAAAGCGTGGTTCGAGTCTTTCTCCCCCCGACTACATAGCTTCCGCGAAACAAGAACCGTTTACAAGCGCCGCTGCCGACTTTCTCTGCTATACCGTTCGGCGCTGCTCTAGCCGAGAGACCACCGCCAATAGGCCAGTCAGCCACGATTCCTTCCACGCCAATTCACCTTTGCCGTTCAGAGTGACCCCCTGGTGCACGAGCGTTGGCAGGCTGGTGCTCTTGGGTGAAGCGTCGGCCGTCAACGCCTGGGAAGCACCCGCGAAGCAGCTAGGCGCCTCGCGAGGAGCGCAGCAAGGGCTCTGCGGGCCGCCGGAACGGCCCAGGTCGTCGGAGCTTTTGTTGTTCTTGGCCAGGAGCAGCGATCCGCGGACTCCGTTGGCGACCACCCTGGCGAGCGCCGCGTCGTCTCGACGCGAGCAGTGCCCCGTCGGCGGCGTGCACGGGCGTGCTGCGCTCAAGAAGGAGCGTCGGGCGCTCGGCGACCGCACGGCGCGGACAGCGGACGGTGGCGGTTCGGCGTGCGACGCCAGAGGCTGCACGTCCGGAACCACAGCCGCGGGCCGCGCGAACAGCACGCGCATCGCTCCGCTGTCCGGGGCGGATAAGCCCCGGCTCGCGGCAGAGCTCTTCGGCGGCATCCCTGTTGGGAGACGGAGGACGTCAGCTTACGGAGAACAAGCATTTGCGCACATATTAAAAAGAAAGTGGATAGACTAAAACATGAACGAACAACAATGACAAGATGGAACGTTTTAAACGTTTTTTTTTTTTTTACCGTGTCCTCAAAAAGGTTGCGAGAAGAAATTACACTATCGCGACTAAAATTGTGCGGAATAATCAATCACCAACACACTCGAGCACTGCGCGGTCATTCCGCCACCACGCGACGTCCCGTGAGCTCTAATATTCAAATTGACGCAGTCAGTGACACAGAGCAGCCCGTGCAGGTAATAAGTAAGCTGTGCCGATTGAACTGCTTAACTCATGCGCATTTTATCAGTGAGCTTGACCTCCATATTCTGAAAGCGTTCGGTCACAGCGCGATCGCTGAGCATGCGGGCTCGCCAACAGTCTTATATACGTATGACTATCACTCGGCGTTTGATATTGTGATTGTGTTACGAGCATAACGGTTTTGGAAGACATTTTTCAGCGTTTCGAGACAGGCTCATACGAGGAGCTGAAAGCGAAGAATTTGACGTTCGTAAAATTCCTGCAATATTCTAACCTACATCGTCACTTTCTTCCCAAATCGCTTTTAATTGTGCAAGAACCCTCCGAAATGTCAATAATTTCCTCAGATAATACTCGCAATTCAAACATAGCTCGTAATTCGCAACGTGTTTTATACCGAAAAAGAAAGAAAAACATTACAGCTGATGTATGCAGGACGAGGGGCCAAGCGCGTATCTATATCGCCCCCGGGATTTTTCATATACTGTATGTACAAAACATAGCTTCCGTGATAATTTATTCGCCAGGAATACGCTTTGCCATAGAAACCGCGCCTGTTTCCAGCTCGTGGCGGCTAACCACGCTGTTTGTTGCCCCTAACTCATATATAGTTACGACTCTCTGGGATTGTAACAATGCATGTATTACGGGAAGGCGGAACATGTAGCCTCCTCACCCGGCAAGGAAAGCGGCAGCGCCTTGGGCGGCAGTGTGGTCTTGGGCTTGGGGCCCGACAATGTCGACGTCGTCGTCGAGTGACTAGAAACGGGCCGAGTAGGCTGCACCCGGGTCACCACGGCTTCCCTGGGCGCCGTACGGACCGGCTGGGCGGCCCTCAGGTCGCAGGTTGTCGTTCGCCTCAGCTCCGAAATGTGTGCTTCCCCTGAGCACCTATTATTTGTCAATCCCTCACAGCGGCTAGGGTTCGTGCCGTCCGAGTCACGACTCGTTCCATCAATTGAGCGGTGCTCCTGCCGGGCTTTGTCGTGCAAATATTGTCCATTCGTGAAAGCAGCTTCCTTTGTGCATTGGGCCGAGCCCAAAATATTGCGGGCAGGGCAGTTCACCGGTGCGCCACAGGCGGCATCCTTCAGCGAAGACGCCGAAGGGATTGCCTTGGAGCACTTGAACGTTGCGGATATGCAGTAGGCGGGGTGCTTGCTCGTAGACGACGTCGATTCGTTCGGCGCAGACACTGGCACGTCGTGACCGAGCCGATGAGAGTCGTTCGAGTCTGCCGGTGGCAACGCGAAGGAGGAACTGGACTTGCTAGAATCGGTTACCGGCGGAAGTGACGATCGACGACAGCTTGGCCAGTCGGTTATGACCGAAGCGGGAGGCCTCGGTGCCAAAGCGTCGTCTGCGTCAACCGTCGGAGCGACCGACAACTTGACGTGAGAGGAGGCGTTTCTGCCGTCGACGCCAAAGCTCGAAGGCAGCGTGCGGGCAGCGGGCACAGAAAGCCTCTTGAAAGCGCACAATTCGTCCTCTTCAAAGGCGCGCACGGGCAGGGAGAAACTTCGGTACCGTCCCGCCGAGCGAGGGTCCAGCTGCCCTGCTCGTGTCGATGAAGAGGACGCGTACAGGGCTGCCATGAGCTGCCTGCAGGAGCGGCGCATGTGCTGCTCCGAGAACGGTAGGCCCTCGTCGAAGTGCACCCGCGGGGGCCCTGCGACATACGAGGTCCTGGAGCCGCCGTCGTTGCCACCGCTAGAGGTCTCGTGCAGCTGACGCCTGCGGTGAAAGAAAACACACTGAATGTTGAAGTGTGCCTTACTGTCGTCGTGGCAGTTTTGGGGTCCTGAATATATGAAGTGCATTACATATAGGAAGTGTACACTCGCGTGGATATTCTCGAGGAAAGAGTATCCACAACAAACTTTGCCCATGCGGCAGATATTCCCTAGAAATTAACTGCGCTGAGTATAAATACCATGCCTGATTGAAACTGCTAATAATTTCCTTTTTTTTTTTTAAGGTAGAACGATTAGTTACCAAGAAGGCTAAAGAACAACGAAAGCTCGTTAAACTTGAAGTTTTCCTCATTTTCAGATCACCCGCCGTGGTTGCTCAGTGTTGGGCTGCTGAGCACGAGGTCGCGGGATCGAATCCCGGCCGAGGCGGCCGCATTTTGATGTGGTGAAATGTGAAAACACCCGTGTATTTAGATTTAGGTGCCCAGAAGATCCCCAGGTGTTCGAATTTCCCGGAGACCTCTACTACCGCGTGCCTTATAATCAGAAAGTGGTTTTGGCACCGTAACACCCTATAATATAATTTTAATTTTCAGATGCTTGTCTCAAAGTTAGCGTGGCATAAGCGTAACCGATTCCGAAGCTTCGGACTCGCCCGCTCACCGGCAGGAATGAGCATGACGTGTCTCGCCTGCGCTTGCTCGGCCGTCTACGCCGGAGGCGCCATAAAAGCGCGCAGCAACTGCGTGTTTCCCACACCGGCGTCACGGCGACTTGCCCGCCGAACGCGTCTTTCTTGCCGCCCTTTCGTTCTCTGCTTCCTAACACGACGACACTAGTGTTGATGCCGGTGCTTGTCACCGGAACCCGGAAGACGAAGCTGTCGGTTCACCTGTCAGTCCACGGCTAGAAAACACAGCGCACGTCCGGCCACCCCATAACAAAGGCCTGGGAAACACCAGAGCATCTATGGGCCATAAATTTCGCCCTCTAGAAACGACGCCTCCACGAGACACGCCGGCCGTCTATCGCCGTGTCTGCTCGCAACGACGGTGCAGCTTCGCCAAACCTTGCGCGTGTCTTGGCTCAAGTCTACAGAGCCCTCATTCTCCACGGCCGCTGTATTTTTTCTACTCAGACATCTCTATCAACTCTTTGAGACGACCAGCGACTTGGGTTTTAAGCCCCCAGAACCAGTCAAGTTCTGCGACGTATATTCCAATTTCTATTCGCAGGACCACTTGTCGAGAGCCCTAGTCGATGGTCATCTGGAATACGGAAGGTTATTGTGTTACACAAACGGCCCCGTTCAATTTGTGCGATAGACAATTAGCTGGAACGGCCCAGTTGAGTAAAACAATTAGTCGAAGGAACGCGCCATTGGAATGAACTAGTGTGCAACGTATCAAAAACACCAGCCTTCAAGCAAGTGGCCCATCTAATGCTCTCAGACACTACATAAAATGAGCTATACCACTGAAGACTTTCCACCGAAGCTATGCAAGAACTCTGCCTCCGTACCGGCATTTTTTCCTTCTTGAACCCGCAATATTTCATAGTCTCGAGAAAATTCACACAATTACGTACTCAAACTCTAATCTCACTGAGACCACACACTGTCGCCAAATGTGCCTTGCTTAAATGTTGATATCTTTCAGAATGTTCCATTAGCTCACGGCGAGATCGAGATCCAACAGTAAAAGGCCTCCTAGCATTCAATGCATAGTTGCTCCTCCTGCAATCGTGCGAGAAACGTAAATACGTTTTCGTCAGCAGCACCACGTGTGAATCAAAATATGCCCATTAAAACCATAAGCATCACATTCAAAAGCTGGCATTATCGCTTGGAGTATTTGAAAGCGCAGTCATTCGCGACGACTATGCTGGAGGCCCACTAGAACGCACCTCCTCTGATGCCGAGTCAGAAAGAACTAATACAAAAAAAATGCGCATTCATTCAGCATTCTAAGTTGCTCCTTATTTTTTTCTTGATTATTTATTTATTAGTCATACTTTCAAGGCCCCTAGGCACTACAGAAATGAGTGCTAGAAGAGAACAAGAGGAAATGCAGAGAGATACAGGCGGCCAGAAAGATAACACGCAAGATTCAACAATTGGCGTGATATAAAGCGGCCTTGAAACTTTATGCGTCCGGAATGGCAGTGAGAGATGTAGGAATATGGTTACAGTCGATACACGTGCAGGGCAAGAAAGAATAAAAATACAAGTGAGTAGAACAAGACGACACAGCACCTGTGCGTATGTGACTCAACTGGGTCGAAAGGTGGGAATATAGGCGCCTATTAGCACGGGACAACTTAACAGGTGGCGCCACCTCGCGGGATAGCCTGGGGTCACACCGCACGGACCGAAGGCTGTGTGACCACTTTGCGCGGCGTGTTTTCATCGCGTCGTTTGTGCTGCACGCGAAAATGCCGCGTTCTACCGAGTCCAGGTAAATGTGTTGTGTCGTGGGTTGTGCGAAGACCCCTGCGAACACAAAAAAACGCGCCCGAACCGGTGCATTTCTAAAGATTCCCAGCGCGGGTCCACTTTCGTGAGCGCCGCGCCAAACGTGGATCCGCTTAGTTCGTAGGCGGAGGTAAGCCACCGCACACCTACAGCCCTACAGGTTACGTTAGTTAGAGAGAATCAACGATCGCCTCGCAGATGCTATCTTTAAGCTTCCCGTGCTTCACGCTTTTCAGGTGCGACGGCACTGGTGACTGGGATTCCTGTGCGCACAGATGTTTGTAGCCGCCACTATCGTCGGTGATCGCACGCCTGATAAGTCATGCAATCCGAGCTACAATCCCGTATTTTTTCCGGTTGTGTATAGGGAGCCTCCAAGTTAGTTGCCTGATTTGTTTTAATGGGCAAGTTTCTTGTGGAGGAACTGCTACGATATTGACCCGTTACATTGTTAATCTTTTTCCGGTGACTCTTTTCCGCGACCTATCAATAAAGTTGTCATTCGGCAGATGTGCCTACAAGTATAGAACATTTTTTATGTTGTCGCTGTTCTTGCGTAGTAGTGTCAGTCTTGTCGAGTTGTGGTGTACGTTCCGGAACGCCCGCAAACACCAGCAATTAGGCTGGAATGTACGATGAGTCATACGCACTTCAACCGTAGGCCAGATTTTGGCGGCCGGTGACTGTGCTCGTCGCTATTGTTGCGCTTTAAGTGTTCCTCGTTTTCTAGGCACGAGTTCGCCCACTAAAATTTTCATGGTTTACTGTTTCGATACTGTGTGGTTCTTCCCCATTGCTATAAAGGGACAATGTGTGTTTTAAGCTGCTCACTTCTGCAGTCGTACCGCAGAACAAACGTAATAGTCGTCCGATGTTTATGGCTAAACTTTTTCATGTGGTTCCCAGAAATGATGACCTGGGGAATGTCGCCAAGTGCGATGTTGCAACTGTACAGGGTGCTTTTCCTAGGATTTCTACGATACAGCTTGCCAGCAATAAACAACACAGGTAAAACAAATCTACGCACAATACAAAGTCTTCAGGGTCAAGTGCTCCGGATCTGTCTAGGCCTGCCTCAGAGTGCTTCAACAGTGGCTACGATAGCAATCGCTGGAGATCACCTTGTCAGGACCCACATTGAAATTGAAGTACTCAGGACCCATATAAGGCATCTGACCAGGACTCCTCGTCACCACTTGGCCTCCCTAACAGCGGACAGACCACACACATCTTTCAGCCGGACGATAACCGCACATGATGAATCATTGCCAGCTTGTTTCACCCCGGCTGCGAGACCTTCGATTCCTCCATGGTGCCTCGCTCAGCCAAAAATCAACCTCACAATACCTGGTATCTCGAAAAAAGCTGATATATCATCGCCAGCCCTTAGACAGCTCACGCTACTACGTTTGTACGAGAATTACCGTGACTCTACGCATATTTACACTGATGGATCTGTCCTTCCAAGTAGCTCCGCGGCGGCAATCGTCATACCAGCGAAAGCTACAACAATCAAATTTAAGACGACCCACGCGACAACATCGACGGCAGCAGAGCTCGCAGCGCTCTTTACTGCCCTTCATCACATTGGTGATGAACCACCACATAAATGGACAATATTCTGCGATTCGAAGGCGGCACTGCAGTCTCTACTGTCACCTTTACGACGCGGACCACACGAACAACTAATATTCCATATTACAGAGACGTTGCAACATATAAGTGAAGCAGGCTATGAGATAACCTTTCAGTGGCTTCCAAGTCACTGCGGGATTATCGGCAATGAACGGGCGGATCACGCTGCCCGCTCAACCCATACTGAGGAGCGGCACGTCCCAATTCCTCATTCTAGAACTGACGCAGCACGGAAGCTCCGCCTACTTGCTCGGCAGTGCACCGCGTCGCAATGGAATGAGCCACATTTAAGAAACACGCGACTGTACTCACTTGATCCAACACTAAGTCTTCGAGCGCCATCACAGCTTCGCCGTAGAGACGCCACGCTTTTATATCGACTTTGGTTGGGCGTTGCCTTTACTAAAGCCTATGCATTCCGCATAGGGATGACCGACAGCCCAACCTGTGACCACTGCGGCCATGAAGAATCAATTGGCCATATTTTCTGTGCCTGCCCGCACTACAGTACACAGAGGGCATGCCTTCGCCACGAACTTGACCAACTGGACGACCAAGCGCTATCCGAAAAAAGAATTCTACAACATCGAAAGGACCTACCGTCACAGAAGAAGGCCGTGCAAGCGCTATTGCGCTTTTTGCGATCTACCGGCCTGTGTGAACGACTTTAACTGGAACGCCTTTTGTGTGTGTGTGCCTCCATGTGTGCGTGTTTTTTTTTTTCCTTTTTTTTGCGTTTTCCTCTCTGTCATCTTTCTAACCCCTATCCCCCATCCCCAGTGTGGGGTAGCAAACCGGAGACTCATATCTGGTTAACCTCCCTGCCTTTCCTCTTCATTCTCTCTCTCTCTCTCTCCCAGAAATGATGGTGCAACACTAAATATTGTGCAGGCGTCAATTTTAGAAGCCTTGTTGGCGGCGGTCGCTACACTTTTGTCGGTATTTGTTCGCACGCGTTTACGAGTTGGCCTGGACGCACTTGAACTATGCGATGCGGTGAAGCATAAAAGTGCTAGCGATTTGCTTGAGCGATGGGTGGTAAACCATTCGTGTTGCAGCTGCTGCTAGTAGATTTCGCAGTTACAAGTATGTCGATGCCTCAACTCTGATCCGCGGATTTACTGAAACCTCCACTAAGCCGAATCGGAAAACCACAACGCCTAACAGCTGATCGCTCGTCGCCTTCAGTTTCTCCCAGAAACAGACGTAAAACTTGTATCGCAGGCTTTGTCTCTTACGCGCAGTTCTCTCTAGACTCGTCTGCACAAAAAATGTGCCATAAACTTATGTCAATAACAAAAACATTAATAAAAACCTCGTTATTATGTAGTGCGTATATTATAGCACGGTGTCGTGTGAAACGTCGTGCTTCTGCGCACATTTAAAGGCATACACGGCCGTTGTCCCTAGAAACTTATACTTTGTTGCTGCTTCGTCTGCTTAAAATAGTGTATACTCTAGGCAGATTCCAGTCCAATCATGAGAGAATGTAAGATTGGTACGTCGCTTAGATGGCAATCGATTCCAGCGCGGTTGAGTGCTTCTTTTCTGACGAAAGTGCCGCTTACACGTGACTGTAAGCATTATATACGTTATAAATAAACCGTTAGAGTTGAAGATGCCTAGAATGGTGCAAGGACTGGTCTTCGCAAACGCTAAAATAAATAGGAATCGTACGAGAGGGGTCTTATCAATTTTAAGTCACACATTTATAACACAAGTACAGCCGCTGGTCACTGTCGGTGTGCCATTTGTTTCTTCAGCAAGTTGTATCACGTTTCATCTCGATAAGGGACGAAAGAGACCCGTTTCTGTGTTGTTGCTCTTTTTTTTTTTTTCAAACCACGTTAACAGTTTCTATGCCCGATTTTTTTTTTCCTTTCTTCAGCCATTGGCTCTCATTACACAATTTCAAGGTTCTTGCTGCGAAGTTGTGACGTCCTATCTGTTCCTTAGGGCAAGATTTTCCCTTGAGTAGCTCTCCAACGTAAAAAGAAAGAGTCTTATGAAGGATTACATTGAGAGTACTGTACCATTGTATCGGTTAATGTTTCAAGAAAGGCCTGGACAAGACGTACTTAAGAGGGTTAAAAATATGTGGATACCGGCAAACAATAAAACATTTTTCTTCAAGCTTCACACGGCAATCTTGCCTGTTAAAACGTGTTTAGAGGAAAGAGGGATTTATGTGCCATGGGGAAGCAGATGCTTTCTGTGCAACAAAGCTGAAACGATCGAACATGTTTTTATTAATTGTAATAATGCCATATTCTTTTGGGATATATTACAGAGAACTTTAAAGATAGACCTACCCATCAATCCTCACGGCGTTCGTTTTTTACCACCTGAACGCGATTTTGAACAGGTGGATGTTATCTTTGTACTTGGGCTGCACGCCGTCTGGCGCAGTCTGTTGGCATATAGACATTGTGATGTTAAATGCCGATCTGTGTATGAATATTTTGCGGAAATGGTTGTGAAAGTACGTGACGTGTACAAGACGAATGACTGTGATGAAGCTGTGGTGTCAATGCTTGATACTTTAACACACATAAAACGAGTATGATCTATGATCACAAACTCTTTTGAGGCTTGTAGCCAAGCTGAAAATAAAGAAGAAAGAAAGTGTCTTTAGCAGAGGTGTAGAATCTTCGACTGTTACGCGGGATTACGTGGGTTCGAAACCCGCTCACGTGGCGTTCTTGTAATTATTTTGTTATTGCTGTTCAGGTGCTGCTTGTCGCTAGCGACACTAACCTTTTTCGCCACTTCCGTCTGTCAAGATTACTGCATGCAGTAATAATTCACAACCGCCGAACAGCCACGTACATCCGTTCCACAGACTCGCAATTCGTTTCAGTACGCTTATTCCTCTTCACTATTTTTTACATCTGCTGCTTAGCACAACAAGTCATAGCCATATGTTTAAGATCCTTATTGGCTACACAAGGTGCCACAACCGAGTTTATTAATTGATGCAAAGTAGCATTCTGGCGAGACTTACCACAATTTTATTGCGAAAGTAGCGCTCTACCTTGTGGAATGTGGCTAGAGGTATATTTTGAGCGAACAGATGCTTTTACAAAGTGTCTATTTTAGATAACAAAGCACGGTGGAAAAATTTTTTTGCGCAATTAGCCTAGCACGCGATTAGCCTAGTGGCTATGTAGTCAACATGCTTGCGCCATGTCAGGTTACTAGTGCAGTCAGAGATTCTTGTAAAAACGTACGGGACAAACAAGTTTATATATATATATATATATATATATATATATATATATATATATATATATATATATATATATATATATATATATATATATAGAATGGCGTCGTAACGCAGTAAGCGAAGAAAGAATAACACGTAGCTGGAATCGTCGAGACTCAATACCTTCGCGCATTGGAATAAGTTGGAGTTTGCTCTCAGCCAAACTGTGATGGAATTTACAGATGCAAGGCGTTCGTGATATTATCGAGGATTCTTTCGATAAGTGGTTCAGCATGCGCCATCGCATACTTCAAGCTTGCCGTGCCATTCGGTGGTACGATAAACGAAGGCACGATCGCTTGCGCTAACCACGAATTTTACAGCTGCGACGCTTGTGCGCGGCAGCCGCCCATGGATAGCGTCACCAGCACGTGGTTGGAAGCAGCACCCGCCTTCATTGGGGTTCGAAAAAGCCTGCAAGAGTACTGGAAGAACGACGCTAGGGAAGTTTCCGGCCTTTAACGTCACGTGTGATGCAACGACAAGCTGTGGACGATCGAGCGCTCACGCACCTTTCTACGGGCCCGTCGTTGCACGACGAGGGCTCGGTGTCGGCCGACGAGGTGGACCCGACCCGCTGCGAGAACCGGTCGACCGAGCCGTCGATGCCGGAGTCACCGTCGCTGTCCTGGTTCACCAGAGCGCTGGTCCTTCCAGGAGGAGGAGGCACCCGGCACTGCGAGGCGCGGATCTCTGCGGACGAAGGGAGCTCGAGTCGGTTAAAGGGAAAAAGAAAAGTCGGCTAGTTGGCGCTGGTCTACAAGTAACAAGAGCGCAATAGAAGGGGACGGAGAAAGAAGCAAGAGCTCTGTCGTTCTAGCCTCTGTCCCCGTTTATCGCACT